>NW_018397256.1:5309516-5453972 GCF_002168275.2 Theobroma umbraticum | reverse complement strand
ACTCTTTAGTGCATGCCTCCACTTCTTACCGTGGCAACTTCAACCATATTGGTGGAAAACCTTTAAGGTTGTAAAACTTTTATCCTACAGCTATGTTGAAATTTTTAGTACACTTACTGAAGCATTTAAGGTAATGAAACAAAGCCTCAAGCATTTTTATGGTGATGAAAAAGCAACAAAGGGGGTATCATTGTCAAGCTAGTGACTATAAAAGAGCACTTCATGGGAGACAATCCAAGCTATATCCTTTTAAGTTTAGTAGTTTTTTTTGTAAGTTTTGTTTTTCTATCTAAATATGTGGTTTTAACCTCTCTCTAGCTTGTTTGTTAAGTTTACAGGTTTGGAAAGCATGAAGATAAAGTGGATGAAAATTAGAGCTTTCAATGCACTATCACTATTGATAGGGGAGTTTCTTTTTCTTATTCTTTTTAGCTTTTCACATTGAGAACAATGTGCAATTTAAGTTTAGGGGGGGTTTATTGTTATTAGTGTTAATGATAGTTTAGGTTAGTTTATTTTCGTTAAATTTTTTTTATGCATGTACATTTGCATTGGAACTAGATTTAATTGTGCTAGTTTTGTTTAATTTACTTATCCAATGATGAGAACTTAGTTATATTCCTATCTTGATTCTTCGAAACATGTGAATGTTGTTTGAGTTATGAATATGAATATGGATTAACTTTTAAGGATAATAAAGGTGATTAATGAAATAGTGCGATTGAATTTTAGTTAAATGTTTTCATGATTAAGTTATTACATGTTGTTTTATGTTTTTCTTGAGGGCTAGCAAAATCTTAAACTTGGGGTGTGATAACTCTATTATATAGAATTATTTTGACACATTTTGGGGGATTAAGTAGTTAGATCTTTGAGATTGTAGGTTCAAATCGTAGCATTTTATGTGTTTTTCTAGTTTAAGTTTGATTACATGTTGAGTAGTTAATTTAAGTTATTTTAGTTAAATTTTATGTTATTTTATTTTAAATTACTTTAAAAGTAGTATTGGTAATTTCTCTTATTACTTTTGTAGGAAATTTGATGAAAAAGGCTCATTTGATGAAAATCCATGTAAGTATAGTGATGGCTTCATTCGTATATGTTATGGTATTTTAACCATATCTCTGTCTACAGAACTCTAAATGAAGTGATTCTTAGACCACTAGACTTTAAGAGGAAGAGATACAACTTTTATGTAGACCACTTTTTCCAATTTGAATTGGATCATGGTCACAATATTTTTCTAAATCGGAGCACTGCAACAATATGCATGAATTGAACATGATGCAGTATTTAGAGCTTATCTTTCAATCTTAAAGTTCAATTGATGTGATTCTTGAGCCATTGGAAAGCTAAGAGACAGGGATAAAACTTTTATCTTTTTCATTTTGTGCAATTGGAAACAGATCAGGGCAAAAATCATGTTTTAAGTTGATAGACGCAACAACACTAGTGAAAGGAAGCACACCACATTTTCCTGATAGCTCAGTGTTATAGAGCTGAAGAAGTAACGCCACAGCATGGATGATTTTTCAAAAAAAAATTGATGGGATTTTGTAAATTAGGTTATTTGGAGCATATTTTAAAGACTTTTTTCAAATGTTTAAAAGAGGAAGCAGCAACCAACTATTCTGGAGATTTAGATCTAAGAACAAAGCAAGAAAACAAGAGAATTTGAGAGAGAATTGAGATTGCAAAGCTTCAACACTTTGTTTCTTTCTCTACTTTTGTGTTTTTTTTTTATTTTATTTGAATTGGAATCATGGCTAAATTTCTTTGGATGTTATTTTTGTTAGTTGTTATGAGCTAAATTATCTTTCTAGGATTGTGGTGGACTTCAACATATAATTTGAATATTAGTTTCTTTTTTTTTTATCATGAATGGATTTAGTTTTGCTTATTCAAATCTGTTCTTAATGCTTTTGATTGCTTGGCCAACAATTAATTGATTTGTGAATCTAATTAAGACTCGACAAAGAGATTTTAGAATGGAGTAAAGATTGAAAAGTGTATGTTCAAGTCACTTAGGTGATCTGATTTGTGATTCAAGTACACATACGTTAATTGCCATATATAGCCACATTAGGATACTTACTTAATGAACTTAATTTAATTGATTCCTATAGACATATAGTGAACTAATTAAGTTAAATATTTATACAAGCAACTCGACGAAGACTTGTCCATAGCTTTAGATTTTAAGTTAGCAAAACCACCCAGGAAAGATAATTAACAAAAAAAGCTAGTATCAGATGAGATGTTAAATGAACCCATAATCCTAAGTCTTTAGTATACTGCTTTTCTCAACTTATTTAGTTTGTTAGTTAATTTAGTGTTTATTTTAATTAATTTTCTGTAAATTTCGATTACTTAACTAAGATTGATTTGTTATAAGATTTTAGTACTTAGTAAAAATTGAAGAACAAATCTCCGTGGAAATGATACTCTAGTTCATCATTATATTAATTGTTTGATACGTATACTTGCGTGTACAAAATTGACAACATATAATAGGTACTTTTGTTTCCTTTTCATTTATCCACTTGCAAAAGAATTGTAATCATAGTGAATATAATTAAAATTTCTCAAATTATGGGATATCAAGTTCAAAAATAAGCTTTCATTTTTCCATTTCAGTGTTGTTACAACTATGGAAATTTATTACAATCAGAAAAATTTTATTACAGTAAACATTTATCTCTAAACTTCTTGAGTTTGCATTATGTGCCAAATTTTTTTCAAAGCCTACAAAACACAAGACAAAATCATGTTATTAACAAAAATATTAGTAGAAAATGGAGATGATATAAATTTAGGCCATCAAGAAATGTGTTAGGCTTACTGCTTGTAGTCAATGTTAATGATACCAGCAACGGGGTCAGCAATCAGAGTGAAGGCTTCTTTGGAGAGGTCAAGGGTTGAGGGGCATCCTGGACAGTGATCCACAATCTTTACGGTTACACTCTTGCCTGTGCATGGATGTGGTACTGCATTTCGGGCTCCTGTGCACGTTACAGTGAATGTTTTTCCACACACTGCCCCATTATTCCACAGTGCATCTCCGGCTGCTGCGATCATGTTACCATTGTCTTGATTTCCAAAGCATGCAGAAGCTGCCAACAATGATAACACAATAGTTATTGTCTCAAATCAAAGTATAAGTATAATTAAGTCATAGTTAGAAACTTGAATCCTCTGTCTATCAACACTCTTACGAGGTTGTAAAAAATTGCACAACAGAAGAAGGTATTAAGGAAATAAATAAATTAGAAATTCGATCCACTTAGTGCGAGAAATCAAAGAAAACAATACTTACGAATATAACTTGTATAAAAGGTGGCAATCCCTGCTGTTGCTGAAGTAGTGGAGACAAGGCAGGCTATGATACCAACAAAAATGATTAGAGTAGTCTTCTCCATTGGCTCTCTTTTGAAGTTTGCTTTGAATTGAAAAATAGTGCCTTTGTTTCTGATTTTTAGCTTTGCTTGTGTTGCAAAAGTAACCTGCAGGGCCTGGTCCAACATATAAGTCTGGTTGCCTATGACTTTGCTAATTATTGTAGGAAAGTTTGTTATGAAATGGATTTTTAACCAATTTTTGAATCTATTTCTTACCATAATTTCCTTGTATCCATCTTAGTGACAAGTATTCCCTAATCTATTCAACATCTTGCCAATTATAAACTCTAAAATATCAAATGTCTTTAAGAGAAAATCTTGTAAAACAATAATTTAATTAGTTACCAAAAGTAGTGATATTGAATAGGATGCGGATCACTTTTTAGGATCCAATGAATATAGAAAATTGGACCAAAATGTGGCAAAATCACATAAGAGCTTTTATCTCCATGATTTGGAGGATGGTGACCACAGATTTTGACAAAATAATCTACTAGTTATGTATCCAATCTTTTAAGCTTGGATGAGTGGGCTATGATGCTCAAGGACTAAAGGGGATCTCTGAATCTCTAACATTGCTACAGCCAGCCAAATCAGATTCCAAAAACAGATCATTATGCTTTGTCCCGGCACAAATCGCCAAAAGCTCCATCGCAGGTATATTAAACCAACCAACACCGTAGACAAAAGCCCCTAACCATTACCCTCAACAGTCTCGAAGTTAGCTACGCCGCCCATGATCGTTCGAGTTTCCATAGCAATTCCCATCAACATTGACTTAATATGCCAAATTAAGCAGCTATTTTTTTTATTGAAAAAAGATTTAAATCTAACTTTTTTAATAAACATACATGAACTAAACGTCGAAATGCATGCAGTTGGCTATTCCATAATACTATTTTTTAAAAAAAAAATTGTGTGATAATATGATCAATTAATTAATTTTGGCTTACTAAATCAAATATGACTATTTCTCATTCCAAATATATGTATGTACTGTTGTAATTCCAAAAGTAGATAGACTTGACATAAATGGAGAATGCTATGCAAAATGAGATAAGACATATAGTTTTTTATTTTTGAAGGGCAGATAAAACATATAGGTAACATAGACCTTTTACTAATAATTTGTAGGTTAGCGAATAGCTGCTTAATAGATGATGTTTAGGATACATTTGGTTCACGTAATGAAATAATTGTTTCATAAAAATAATTATTGTGTAATTTGATTTATGAAATGAAATTGTTATTTTGACATTATTCCAATATTTAGTTGACAAAAATAATTTTAAAATAACAAAAGAATATGCAACAAAAACATAAGAACACATTTTATTATAATTTATACTTTTCATTTGAAATATTAAATTTAATTATAATTTATTAAAAATATTAATAATTTTTAATTAAGGATTTAATATGATTATTTTATTTTATCTTTATTTTTATTTTGTTACTTGACCAAAAGATATATATTTGGCCAACGCAATGGAAAACCACAATGCTTCCGACAACAAATCTGGCTGTTGGAGCTCCAAATTGGCGCTTCGTAAGATGGATTATTCCGAAAACATCCTCTATACTTAGAATTTGAAATTATTTTAATTTAAAAATTTCGATTATAAATTCATAAACTTAAAAAATTAAGAAAATGCCTTTTTTTATTATTTTGGACCAAAATTACATGTACCGAATAAATAATAAATTTGGAAAAATATAGTAAGAGGGGAAAAACCTTTATTTTATGATTCAATGTACGGAAGAAATTAGTTGAAAGAGCAAATAATTGTGTTTTTATTTGTTGGTCTTCTAAATCAAATGGACGTGGTTAATCTGTAATGAATTTGACATTGGGAGGTATAATATAATCATTTGAGTATAGAAATTTATTTATATTTAAAACAAAATTATTTGAGTAGATAAAAAAATTCCCATATAAAAACTATATATCCTACCACCGAAACCGGCTTATCCTATGAAGGGGCCCACTCTTCAACACTAGCAACCAAAGCCCATAGAAAGGAAAGACGAAAACTGGTAAATACCGCGAGCACGAAGAAAACCTTTGACCGTGTCATTATTGTAAATATCTAAAACCACTCTCCCCTCTCTCCAATAAATTTACCCCAAGTTCTACCCATAAACGCCATCTGAAAAAAAAAGGAACTCCGCCATGACGCCACCTTCTCACGACTCCTCCCGCGGTGGCTCTCTGCCCCCACCGTCAAAACCCGAGGACAAGTTCCTATCTTTGATCCTGAAATCCATAATCATGACGATTCTCATCTCCTTCTTCTTCCTCCTCCTCCCTCTAGCGTCTTGCCTTCTCCTCCTTCCTCTTCTTCTCCGTCAGCAGCACCAACGCCATCGCCGCCACTCTCGTCCCTCATCTGGGTTTTCGGCGAAACAGCTCAAAAGGCTTCCGCAATTCAAATTCTCCGAGGGAACAAGAACTACCCATTTGGAATCTGACTCTTGTGTTATATGCTTGGATGCGTTCAAAGAAGGGCAGTGGTGTAGGAACCTTGTTATGTGTGGCCACTTGTTTCATAGGAAGTGTTTGGATGCTTGGTTAACAAAAGTTGCTGCTTGTCCAATTTGTAGAACTAGGGTTTGCTCGGATCACGAGGATAAAAACATTTGGGTTTTTGATAGCAGGACAACAGATTTTCAGGGTTTGTTAGATTTGTAAATTTTTTCTTGGTTGGTTTTTTTTAAAAGATTTTTGTAGTTTATGGAAAATTTGGATTTATCATAATGTACAGTTTCGTTTCTCAATAATCATTGTTAAAATCACTGCAATTTTGCTGACGCTTTTATCGTTTTGTTAATTGTTCTGCACCCATGAAAATATAAAATTTCAATTATGCAATTGCCTTTTATCAATTTTTTGTTTTTGACTGTGATGTAGAAGGCTTTTGTTAGCTTATTTGAGTATTAGGTTTTGCTTTATTTGCAGTTGATTATAGTGAGGTTGGGGCTGGGTATGAAGTTTTAAGGTTTCCTGATCTCATAGATGGAAACTAAAGGAAATCAAATAAGCATCACCCTTTTGGGCTTGTTTAGGTTTCATTACTGTTATCATTGCTCGTTGAAGTCATTCGTCTTGATATATTCAATCTGTTGTCCTTTGCTTTACTCAGACCATGTCAAAGATCTTGGGGTAAACATGTTCGTTTGGAATGAGGATTATAACAGTAAGTCTTCTGTTTAATTATGATTATTAATTTTGAAGATATTTTATTTATGTTAATGTTTCCCTTACAACCATATCCTGGTGTGGGATTTTATTTAAATGGCCATTGTGTGGAAAAAGAATCTTACCGTATACATAATAAAAAATGAGAAGGAAGATAATGCGGGCAGGGATTCTTACAACATTTAGTTTTTGTCTCTCCTGATATTAGAGGATGATGCAGTTTGCAAAGTTATATCGTATAACACTAGGTGGTCATAAGTAATGCCATAAGAAAATGTAAGTGAGATTTCCCCATCTCCATTTAGTTTATTCCTCAAGGAGATAAAAGCAGACTTAATGTCAGCCTCTGGTGGTCCAAATTACATTATAAAAAGTTGATGAGACTCCCTACTTGTGGGTTATAACTATATCTCATATTTAATGGTCTTTTCTGTTATTGAGGGCTCAAAAACATTGTGCATCATTTATTCTTATCCTTTCTCCTCTCATAATTATGAGGGATTGCTCTGCTGGGAGATCCTATTCGTGCTTTCAGGTCTTTCCTATCAATTTGAGAGTTCTGCAGGTTAAATGTTATTTTCAAAATGGTCTGATATGGCTATAAAATTATTTTTATTTTCATTTCTCTCCACTTTATTGATGTGCTACTTCATTGTATGGATTGGATGAATATCTTTGTCAAATTCCTCATGTTAACTGCAAAACTTCCATGGAATATACTTTTGGATGGTAATGGATGCTGACACTTTACTTGCTGATTATTACTTTCCTATATTTATCCCTATCTGCTTATATTGATAACATACCTGTGTAGGATGTCATAGCACCACAGCCCTTTTATATACTAGTTTTCCCTGATAGCTGGGTTATGGACTAGGAATATTCTGTCAGCAGAGTTTACTTTATAAAATGCTGAAAGTCAGGTCTTGACTATGGTGACTTCCTAATTTCTATTACTAGATTTGCATCTTCAAGTTATTGATATGGTGACTTCCTAATTTTCTATTACTAGATTTTGCGTCCTCTAGTCATTGATGTTTTCACTTGTCTAAGAATAATATAAGTTCCAGAAGAGAATGTTCTGGCCAAATGTTTCAATATAGATATGAATTGGAAAACAAGGAAAAGAAAATTAAGTAAAACCATAATTATGTTCGAAAGAACAAATATAAGCTATGTAAGCTGACACCAGAACATTGTGAGTACAGTTGGTAACTTATTTCTGAATGGTGCATGGTTTGTTTATGAGTTCAATCGCACTCTTACAAAAAGAACTATCTTGTTCCACAGCTCAACTTGCTTCTCTTCTCATCTCCGGATCTTTCTCGCGGACTTCTCTCACCATTCTCTCCTCCCATCAACTCTTTAACCCCAGTGCAACTTGCCCCTTGTTGGATGGAAAATTTTACCCACCCTGATGATCCACTCATCTCACTATCATTAGCTCATGTAGTACCTGCTCTGCATTGATTGGTTGCTCACCATTCATGGGCAAAACAGAAAGAGGAATTCCCATCGCTAAGCTCTCCAAAATTGAGTTTTAACCACTATGGCTCCGGAAGCGGCCCAATTGCATGATGAGCTAAAATATGTCATTGCTCCGCCCAGTCTCTTACAAACTAGCCGCCCCGTTCTTTTATCCTCTCCTCTAATCCAATTGGCGGCGGCCATTTTTTTGACCTGATCCCCCACGAGGACTCACAAGCAGGCATCTCTAATCCTCGTTCAATTTCGTGAAGATTGGCATCTAACAAGCGTGCCTTTGTATGTACCAAATGTAGATAACTGACGCTGGTTTGGAAACCTTGTTAATGTGGAGATGGTGGAGAGTTCTTGGGACCGTTGGTCTCTTCGTTTCAGTGCCATTCTTAGTACACAACAGCAGGTCCAACATCACACCATGCTTTAATTCCATCATTGTAAAAGTGCTCGAAAATTGACAAGTGAGAACCTTCCACGTCAGATTCATGATACCCAGCCATAATTTCAGCGAAGGGTAGTCGTCTTCTAGGAATCTGTATATTCTGGCAAGTCCAATTTGAGTTTGGCCAATGTGAATTTAAGCATGATTAAGGTAAGTTAATTGGTTTGATATCTGAGTAGGCCATAATGTTGGTGCAGATTTCTTATGCCTCCTTACTGATTTAGTAATAGCCATGGGCAGTGCACAAGCCTGTGCAATTCTAATAGGATAGTCAATTAGCCATGGGCAGCGCAGTCTTCCATGGAAGACAAGCCTGGGAATGTTAAGCTCACGTTAGGATCATTGGAAGTGTGGATTGTACTCGTGGTTTGAGGGTTTGGCTTTTAGCGCAAGGCAAATTCATAGGCCGTGCAATGTTTGCTCCAAGGAAATTTCCGTTTTGGCAGCTTCGTTGCTTGGTGTGTCACAACATTTTGGAGCCGGACCGTTAGATGTTAGTTAGTGATGATAAGGACATATTCGCTCATCTTTTTGTACTTGTATAGGAACTTTATCCGTTTTGAGGACAAGCCTACTATTGAGTCTATGACACTTGATTCCATTAATAAATCAATAATCAATTTCTAATGCTTACAATTCACCAAGCATTTCTCACTGTATTTTATTCATCTATACCGTGCCAACGATTCTTTGTCTCTCTTGTCTGACAAGTTAGCTCTATAATTTTCAGATTAAAATTAAAATAAGATTTTGTTAATAAATTTCTTAAGAATTTTTTTAAAAAAAATATTAATTTATTTAATATGTAAAATTTAATGTGAGAACTTTTAATATTTGTTTAAAATTAATAATCTTAAAAAAGAATGTTTCAATCATGAATGAAATATCCGGCATTTTGAGCCTTGTGTCAGCGTCAGTGTCGGACGTTTATATATTTCAACATGTAGTGCCAGCATTAATCTGTTAGACCGATTACGGTGATTGATACCGTAGTCAAAGGCGTAGTACGGTTAGCCAGGGTAGCTAACCTTATGGTTGAGCATGTGCAAGATTTTGTTTTATGAAACTTTATTATTGCTTACCGAAAACACGCGTCACATCCTTAGATCTGGATATAACTCATGGTGGATGATGCCCTTTATTCCCTGCCCGATGCACACCCCTAAAACGACTTCCAATTTTGCTTTTGGGATTAGCAAAGCTCTGCTGAGGCTTCTTTTTTCATATTAATTAACAAGAACAAATGGCCTTTTCGAAACTAATAGGCTGCTGCCAACAATCATCATCTTTCAGCACATAATCAAATGTCAAATGCTGAAACATAAATTCCAATTGAGAGCAAAAATCCTATTTATAATGTTACAAATTCAAATTTTAATGAAATTCTACTTTTAGTTGTTTAATATAATTCAAATAGTTAACAATAAATTTAAATAAAATAAATGTTTTATTCTTAATTAAAACATGATTATTTCAAAATTTTAATACAAATAAATTAAATAAAAAGAAAATCCCATTATATTTATAAATCCTATATGAGTCTTCTAACTAAATTAAGAAAATATTAAAGTTATGAACTTTTAGATCTTTTGTTTTGAGTTCTAATACTCAATCTGATGAGAGGTTATCTACTAGACATTCTCTGTGACTCAACCTCATAACCCAGAACAAAACATATCACACAAAAGGTTATTCCCGGAAAAACCCAGCTTCTAAACATCTCCTCTTTAAAATCAATATCTAAGGTCTAAAGCTGTAAAGCACCCTGTATTTCTTGCTTCTTCGTCCACTTACTTTCAGTTACAGTGTTCACAATCTACCCAACCATTGAAGAATTCAACCAAGAAAAACAATGTCGGAAACACATGACCATGATCAACATCAACGTAAGCCAACAAAATCCTTTGCTTTTTCTCCATCTCTTTTCTTCCTTAAGCTCTTTTCCGATACCTTTAAAATTTTCTTCCGAAACAAACACATTCTCTTCCCGATCCTCTTTTTCTTGACACTCCCTCTTTCTCTCCTCCTCTTTGCCCTTTCTTTCTATTCCCGCCCTCTCAAACGCTACATCTACCAACTCGAATCCGTCGCTCTCCATTCGTCCACGCTCTTCGAAGCGCGTCACGTCTTGAAAGAATCCCGTGAAGAGGCCCTTTCTCTCGTCCGTCTCAAACTCCTCTTTTCCATTCCTTCCTCCATTCTCTCTCTCCTGTCCTTTATCTCCACCGTCCACGTCACCTCCCTCTCCCCTCCCCACCGCCCTTCCTTTCTCTCCACTGCCTGCGCCATCAAATTTGCTTGGAAGCGCGTTGTCGTCACCTCCATTTGTTCCTACGCCCTGTTCCTCTTCTACATCCATCTTCAGCAGGTTTTCACAGCCGCATTTCGAAGCCACCCTCGTTTGAGCCTACCTATTTTGGTAATCGGGTCCGGTTTCGAAGTTTACTTAATGGGGGTGCTGGGTTTGGGCCTGGTGGTGTCCGCATTAGAGGAGACATACGGGTGGGATGCGATTCGGGTCGGCTCCGACATAATGGCGGAGCGGAGGTTCTGTTGGTGGTGGGTTACTTGCATGTTGGTGGCGGTTTCGGGATGGACTGGGAATCAGTTTGAGAAGTTAACGGGCGGTGAGGATTCGGTTAAGTCGGGGATTTGGACGGTTGTGAAGGGGTGGGAAACGGTGGGGCTGTCGTGGTTTTACGGGCTGGTGGTAATTTGGAGTTTTATTGTTACCGTGGTTTTTTACTGTGACTGTAAAAAAGGGCTCATAAATAAGGACGAAAACGAGGCCCCGAGTGTTGCGGAGTGAACTGATTTTGCAGTGAAAATTTCTTTTTTCATTGTCATGTTAGTATTTTTTTTTAACTTTTATATATTTTTTTGCTATTTCCCCCATTAAAAAACTAGGCAGTTTCTTGTTTGTATCATAGTTATAGGATTATTTTGAGGGGGGGAAGAATATTTTTAGATATGAATTTTATTTTTAACTATGCTGAAATGAAGCTTCATTATAGTTCCATCTATTTTTATGATTGATTACTGAGAAAATGTGGAAGAAAGTTGGTACGGTGCAATGGGAAAATCATGACCATGGTCAAGTCTCAAGTTGTGAAGTGAAGTGTTTAATTCTGACAGTTTAGATAGATTCTGGTACGGAAGAGGAGTACCTCCTACATTTGAGGCATTAGATTTGGGAATGCAATTTTAAATTGTCACAAAAGCTCTAGTGGAATTGTAAAGCAATAGATTAATCTATTCTTTTATATATATATATATATATATATATTTGCTGTAAAATCTTAAATCGGTAAGTTCGATAAAGAAACAGAATCCAGATTGCGGGTTCAACAAATGGTAAAGAGCCAGGAGTCGTATTCCTTTCAGCTCAGATAATATTAAAAAAACCGGATTTCAATCACCTGAATTCGAACTTGTGAAACGCTGCCTTGCCACCTGTCACCGGTTCTGTCAGCACCTTATTCCGGAATAAAGTTCATGTCCTCACCGCCCAAAGGTATTTATGCACGGTGTCTTTTGTCTCTCTCCTTACGAATTTACACAACTAACATTTAACATGTGAAATAATTAATTTAATAAAATATGTTTGTTTCAAAATATAAGTAAGCATTGTAAAGGGGTTCTTATGTGATAGAGAGATAAGTAATGTTGTAACGAGTAAGATGAGACACGTTGGAGACGGTGGAGAAAGAGATCAGAGCAATATTTGAGATGCTTAAAAGGTGGAATTTAGGGAAACAAAGCACAAGGGAAGGTAGAGGAAGAGCTCAGTAAAAGAAAGCTTGAGAGAGTATTTTAAATAGCAACTCTATTGAGTTTTTAGCGTCTCTAATGAATTGTCCAAACTCTTATATATGGACTAAATTAGAGTAACTACTCATGATCAGTTACAACAAAAGTGATTAGTAGACATCATGGTAGGAGCATGTTCATCATGCAAATAACAGTTCATTAATGGAAGGATCCATTCATTAGGGAAATAGCATATTAACCCACTACGTATACTAGGTATGGCCAAATACTTTGGTTTAATGATATAGTGGAATTTAATTAGTGACACTTAATAATGTATCACATATTTTGTCAAAAAATAAAAAAAGAGGAAGTATTCATATTTCATGAAAAGATCAAGAAGAAGCCTACTCAACTCCTTTCATATTTGAACCATCAAATCAAGCTCTTTAAAATATTTTCAAAAGTATGAACTTACCATTTATTTGAGTTACTTTCACAATTGTTCGCGTGATATACATGTTCTATACATTCTAATTATTTTTATTGTTCTTTGTAAAGCACGATAATTATTGTAAAATAACTCTTAAAAAAATCATAAATTATTAATAAAAATCAAGCATTTTGCATGAGGATTCTTGAGAAAAGAAGTCCCAATCTATTGCTAGTAAAATGGAATAATGAGACAAAGAAGAATATAAAAATAAAGGAATTTAATCTCATCTATGAATAAGTATGTCTATGCGAGACTTGTTCTAGGAGGCATGTCTTAGGTCCTTGGGAGCAACTATTGTTCGACGCATACTACCTGTGCTTGGTTTGCTCAACATTATTTGAGGCGTGCTAATTTTTTGCTATTAAAATAATTTCTAAACAATAAAATTTTAAAAAGAATTAGTTGAGAGTAATGTATTATCTTATACATGGTATTGTTTTCCTATGCAACAGTTTTTTTTTTTTGTCACCTATATAAATTTTTTTAATTAAAAGATTAAGAAATTTTTCATGTATAAAAGTAAGATGATGCAGTAAAACTTGTTCAAAGAGTAAGAATTTTACAAATTTAAAAGAGTAGTAAATAAAACTTGTAGGAAAAAACAAAGTACAAGAGCCCAAAAGAGAATATTCGTCTTCTACCTTAAAATTTGAGTTTTTTTTTTTGTTGCATAAACAACTGCATGTAGGGATTACCTACGCATAGGTCGTGTTGAAGCTATTTAAACTTTTACACTAAATTTTGATTTTAATTACAATTATTTAAGTAATTTTTTTTTTATAAAATCTTAAAAATATAACTATTTAAACTTTTAGTTTCACTTTTTCAATTTTTTTTCAAAGTTAGTGCAATCAAATCTACAAAGTGTTGTAAAAATATATAAAAAATAATTTTAAAAATTTTAATAGCATATTTTAAAAATATGTCATCTTAAATCAAACTTATCATAGTGTGTGTAAAGATAATGATATTATGTATGAGTACTTATCTCTTTTTTTTTTTTTGATGTCTGAAAGATATCTTTTTTTTTTTTCCTTGATGGCTAAGACTCACTACCCTCTTAAGATCTATTATGGCAAGCGGCTAGAGTTGTTGCTAGGAAGAAATCTTCAAAAAATGAGATATCCTTTCAAGAGCTTCTCCTCGTAAGAAAATCTAATTAAGCGAAATTGGTTAAGTTATTTCATTCCTCACAACATAACGTGCTAATTTAGGTATGACCACCACATGATCCTCCTTCACTTGACAGCTTTTCCTTTTGTGTTTCTTCATTTCTCCTTTAAGGGTTTCATGTATACTTGGTTAAGTTTAAGAGTCATATTGCTCGAGTGTAATACGTATATAGTAATTCACACTTCCGGGTGCTATTAGTAATTCTAGTACTCGTGTAACACATATATAATAAAATACTTTGAAAGTTGACTTGTGATTGCCAATATTCAATAGACAAGTCCTTTGCAAGCTTGTCTAAGTAATGCTATCCATATACATGTTACTTCATATTACTGTATACAACTAAATGGAAAATCTCAACTTTGTATATGGAAAGTTACCTTTTATGCTAATGTGACAAAGATTAGTTCAACTTGAAAATGGTGGCCAATTCATAAACAACAATCTATAATCAATAAATAAGTAATAACATTGCAACTAAGAGAAAAATATAGAGTTATTGTCAAAGTACAAGCGATAAAGTTGCGTTTGAAATATGAGTGATGAATTATGACTAAAGAATGAACGCTAAAGCTTGTTACCAATAACATATAAAATACAATTACAATTAAAGTGTGAATGATAAAATTACAACTCCAATGCGAATAATGAACTATGGCCAAAGAATGAGCGGTGGAGATCATTGCAACAAAGTATAAGCGATAAAGTTGTGATTGAAACATGGATTTCTTTTCTTGAAATGCCAACATTCAATATATGAAGTAATAAAGAGTAAAAGCCTTAGAAGTATTATACATACGTGAAAGATGAATTGTTCTAGATCCTGTTGTTTCAAACAACTACTTCTCATGCATGCCAATCCCAATTATAAAATATTTTATGCAAGGCTCTTCTACGATAGTCACAAGAACTTGGGTTGGACTTCTCTTTTATTTGTTGTTGTTGTGGAATGTAGGGGAAGTTTATTAGTCCATCCCTAAATCAATTGCAAAGAAGTGCTCCCACTCTATATGATGGGATTGAGAACGATGAGAAAAATCAATCTCTTCATCATGTTTTCTTCTTAGG
Organism: Theobroma umbraticum; assembly: GCF_002168275.2. Classification (NCBI taxonomy): domain Eukaryota; kingdom Viridiplantae; phylum Streptophyta; class Magnoliopsida; order Malvales; family Malvaceae; genus Theobroma; species Theobroma umbraticum. The sequence goes on along the minus strand of NW_018397256.1, from coordinate 5,438,964 downwards.
TTGTCTTATCTATGACACATATTAAGTCGAAGGTCTCTTATTCTTTGCCTCCTTTTTGGATTGTATTCACTATCAAGGTATTCCTTATCTCAAAATGTCTAGCTCTTATTTATCTAAGAATTGTATTACGGATTTTTTGTATGGCTTCAACCAAAGTAGCAAAGGTGAGAGAAAGTAAATTTTCCTAATGCAGCTTATACTCATGAAACATCTTGGATGCAAACTTTTACTAGTTCTTTCTCATCATGGGAATCTTGTATGTTCAACACCTTTTCTTTAAAACATTGAGTTGGTGCTTGATATTTTATTGGAAATATGATTATAGAAAATGTGATTATTGAAAATATGATTATTGAGAAAGTAACTTTGTAATGTTTGGTATAACATAGGAAAATGATAATTGTACGGAATGTGATTAGTGGGAAAATTATATTTTAGTACTTGATTTGGAAGCATTATACAAGGAATGTAGTGTAAATTTACAAAATTATCCTTATATTTGAAAATATAAAATTATTGAATAAACTTACCTTCTTTTTAATGTAACTTTTTAACTTTTCATTTTATCTCTTTAAATAATAAATAATAGCATGACAGAAATAACACAATATTTTAATACTAATTATTCAAATATTAAAATATGGAAAACTACCAAATATTTAGTTTCATAATAAAGCCTAAAAATATTAAAAATAATAATTTTGTAATAATACCAAGAATTATCACATGAATAATAAAAAAACATTATTCAAAAAGTTTTTCAACTTTTTTGTCTTAAGTTTTTTTGGCTAATGATTTCTCTTTTTATTTTTTTAAGAAAATAGTAAATGCTTTTAATAATATTAATAGTAGTATTATTTATAAGCATACATAAATAGTAAGAGCAAGTTTATATTTAAAATGATTAAATAAAAAGATATAAAAAAATAAGGATAGATTAATCTAACTCAAGGCATCATTTTTATATATTTAAATTAGATCCTAAATCTATCCTTATTTTTAATCTATCTTTATTTTTTTTTCAAAGGCCAACGCCCATTCTTTTGGTAATTTTATTTTATCTTCACTCCACCTTAGTTCACATTACAACTTATTCTTCCACCTTTTTTAGTCCTTCCTTCACCACGAGAATGAACTGAAGAGTGAAGACTTCTTTTCCCACTTTCCAAGACTATAAAAACCCAAGCAACCAAGTAAGGCAAACATAGATAGAACCTTCAAAAGCACTCAACAAATTAGATTCAGGTCTTGACCTTTGACTAAAATGTGTAAGTATGAGTTCCTACAGGAGATTAAAGGAAGAAGAAGAAGAAGAAGAAGAAGAAAAGAGGGTAGTGTGATGGGTAAGATAATTTGGAAATAATAAAAGTTGTAACTTTCCTTTTACAAAGGGAAAGTAACTTTGCATCCATGAGAAGAGGGAATGTTATTCCTTTTACTCTTTGTAATCACTTTACAATGGAAAGACTTTCCCATGTCTTTTTGGCAAACCCAACGCTATAAGCACATTACACCTAATTAAATTACAAGGAAAATTCCCTACTTACAACATACCAAATGCCCCCTAAATGTATTTCCTAAGATTCTCCCTAAACTTCTTATGCTCTTTTCCCAAGTCCATAAAAGTAACCTTGTCCTGAATAGAAAAAAAATTTTCCCTAAACATTTTGCATATGTGACCCCAAGATTTGGTAGTTCAGGGGTGAGATTAACATAACAAGTGTAGCTTTGTAGTAAGAGACTTGGAGAACTCCTTTAGCTTCAAGTCATTGTCTAATCTTGCTACTCCAAAAGTCTTTACAAATTTTGTGACTTGTTCTTGAAATTGTTTGAACTTAGGCTTAGTGTAGTCCTTAGGATATGGCCTAACAGTTACAATAACCAAATAAGGCAACTTAAGGTCAAACTTTGAAATGTTTAGGTTCTTGTTCTTTTGGTCAAGTAGTTTATGGAGCTTTTCTTTTATCACAAAGCCTTGAATGGTGGTTGGCAAAATTGTTGTAGTAGATTACCAACAACAAAAGGGTTGGTTGTATTGGCATTATCGATGATTATTGTATCAGTTGTGCTTCCTCCATTCTCGTTCGTGTTGTTGGTTCCTCTAATCATTTTTTCACTATAGGAATATTTTAATGTAAATTATTATTTAAACAAAGACATCAAATCATCATATTATATGAATATAGATATATCTAGTGGATTTAATATCTAAATTTTGATAGATTTGAATAAGTAATAAGTTCTAAAAACTCAAAAGTGAGGTTCGGTGTCATTGAACAAGTGACAAGCATGATGCATATCATATTTATAGGAAAATTCGATTTTGAAAAGACAGTGGGGTTGGCAAATGTTCTTGCTTAGCATAGGATAAAGGATACTGTGACAAGAGTAAATATGAATGGACCTCTACAATTAATAAATAGGTCTTATGCATATCAACAATGATGATTATTATATCAAAAAGTAATAAATAAAAAATTTTTAATAATTATAAACAACACTTGAATTGACATAGTAATGTATAAAATGGGCTTTTAACAATGCTAGCCCAGTGGGCTTGGGATGCCTGTACTCCATATAGTAATGTGCCAGGCAATTAATTTCTTAGAACAAACGAGGTGACAATGTAATTTTAAGAGTTTTGAATGGGGGTTTAGCAATTTTCCCATCTTTGGGCCATTATAAAAGGCCCTCAAATTTGTCTAAATGGATAGAGAAGAACTAGAAAATACAACTCCAGAAGATATGATGGCGATGTCCTCATCTCAACAAGCACAGCCTTTCTTCAATGGAAGTCTCCCCTTCTCCTCTCCTACTCTTCAATTTCATCGTTGCTCTGCTGTCATCTTCAGGTGAACTTCACTTTCCTTTTTCTCCAATACCCACCACTTGTGCTCTTTTTTCATGCATTTCCTTTCTCATTTATTCTTCAAACTTTTCCTTATCCTCCTTTAGTAAATCATTTTTATGATTTTACCATCTGGGTATTCGCCTTATTTTAGGCCAAGTGTTGTTTGTGTAGAACAAATTTGATGGTATCTGTAATTGCAACAGTTACTAGGGGAAAAAAAGGAAGGAAGAAAGAAAGGAGAAAGGAGAAAGACAAGAAAACAAATGGAACTTTAATTATTAATGTGGGGTTGGAATATTAATGGGGTTGGAGCGTCTGTTTTCTGACAGCTTATGTATTTATTTTCCACGACCAAAGTAAGAGTTGTTTATTTCAGGAGTTTTTCTCAAAAGTTAAGTTGGATATGCTTCTGTTTCTGAATTCAACCAATACTTCAATGGTTTGTTTGTGCTGCTGCTTGACGATGTTTTAATTCTTAATTTTCGCTTCGATTGTCCTGGTTATAAATCTCTTGAGTTGATGTTAGATTAAGGGGGACTGTGAAAGAGGTTTATGCTAAAGGTTGTTGCTAGTTGACTTTCCATCTTGGACCTCTTGAAGTAAATTGAGTTACTTTGCTACTGATGAAATATGTTCCTTTCGCTGAAATAGTTGAATTGGAACCAAATGGAAGTTAACACTTCTGTCCAATAAATGGCTCAGACCATGATATCATGTTGAACTTGCTTCATTTAGCTGCCCAAAGTTTTTCTGAGTTGAATGCTGTTGGGAAACCTATTTTACATATTAATCTGACAATACATGAGAAGTTATTTGAAGAGAAATTAGCATTATCCTGGGCATGCTTCTTCCAATTTCAGTTATTAAAAGTATTTATTCAAGGCATGTGATAAGGTTGCACATAATATTTCCTTATGGCTTGGACCAAGTTGAAGTTTGAAGTTATTATTTTTTTTATGTCATTAGTTTTCTATGATCCATGATCAATTTAGAGGACAAAAAGTTGAAGGCCTGATTTGTATCTTAAGATTTTTTCAATTCTAAAATTTTCTATCTATTTCAGGTGGAGATTTGGAAGACACCATTATTCAAGTCTAAATACCAGCAGAACCAAGGGCCAGGCATTTCGAATCTTGGCCAATCCTAATGTATGCTAAAACCAAGGCTTCCTCATGTATAATGCCAGTATATTTGGTTTGAATATGGTGAAAGGTTTTGTAGGTATGTGATTAATGATTTAGCCAATAAATGCTTCATGGTAGTAAGATCTCCATGTCTAGATGAATATTGGTTGATTTAGAGGTACATCTGCGACTGCCTTCTTGTAGTATGTAATATATAAATGGACTCATTAATTTGTTGTGACTTGGTTTTGTATCAGTTGTGAGTATGGAAAATAGAAAATAGAAATTATATTGATGTTGGCAGTGCTTGATGAAAAAGGTTCATTGCGAAATGACTTTGTAGCCTAATTTCGGCTTCACAGGTTGTCTCTTTGCCTCACTTGTGGCTGTAAACCATTAAATGACACATAATGGTATCAAATAAAATTTTTTAAAAAAAATTATATTGAGCAAGGACTGACCAGATTATGCTGTCAATAGCTTAGTGAGAAAAGCACCTATTGTGCCTATTAATGATAGTTATTTCTTTAACACTCTATAACTGAATAATTCAAAATATTAAATTAATCTGTCAAAATTAGCTAATTCAAAACACTGAATTTTACTTTATTTTTTTCACTTTTTATTCTATTGCTGGAGATTCTGTATTGCATTCCAATTGCTTTGAATTATCTGGAGTTGCAATGTTATTATATTTCTTTTCTTTTGCCAATCCCTTGTCATGTCTTTCAATGAACTTGTGATTCAGTGAGGAGAAACGCTTTTGCTAATGCCGCATATTTATGCAGTAGTCCCTAAAAGGAAAACCTACTACTTCTCATATCAAATTTTATTTGACCATGGACTTTTTTCCATGTTGTATCTAATAGGTGTCTTCGGGGAAAGGAGATCCAGGTAATGATGTCATCATGGTTGACCCTTTGGAAGCTAAACGATTAGCTGCCAAACAAATGGAACAAATTAAAGCTAAAGAGAAATTCCAGGTAAAAAGGATTTCATGTTAATGGGAATTCATTATCTTTGCTTGTACATTGGTAGGTACCACTTGAGAAGATATCAATGGCAGGAATTACCTGCTGAAGTTCTGATTGAAAATTGGAAAATAACAAAATTTACTAGAACCTGTGATATTTCTTTGATATCCACTTCCACATGTTGTTCTATAGATCTCGAGTCGTTCTAAGTTTTGTGCTCTGTTGAGCTCTGGCTTATGCAAGCTGCTACTTTATTTATGTCCCCCTCCGTTTCCTGTCCTTAGATATTGTACTTTGGCTTGCTGGAGGGAAGTCAGCAGTGTAATTTTGTTTTTACAGTGTAGAAGACAAAACATGTCCTTTTTGGTAAGAATAGATGTCAATCATCGGCATGGTTTTGCATCAATATGCTTACTTAAGGTTGTTTGCTGGAACTATTCCTGTCATTTTAGAGAAGACGCCGAATTGAAGCAATTAATGGGGCATGGGCAATGATTGGTCTCACAGCGGGCTTAGTTATTGAAGGTCAAACAGGAAAAAGTATTCTAGCACAGGTAAAGTTATTTTAATATTCTTCTCCTTTGATGGAGCAGAATAATTCCAGTCAGTCGGCTGGATTCCTGAGTACTTTGCTCATTGTTGGTTTTTGTTTTTCAGTTGGCTGGTTATTTGTCTGCGATTATCCATCTTTTTGTGCAATAGGCTTGTTCCCGTTGTGGATGATTTGTGGAATGCAGATTTATTCCTGAACCACTTTTGCATATCAAACATGTAAGATCATTAAACAATTGTTGTTTCATCTTATCGCCTTTTGTGACCCTTTACTTTGTATGTACCCAGCAATTCTGCCAGCTCGTTTATAAGAAGTGTGATCATTTGTTATGACAAATGACATCATTCTTTCTTCTTGTTTGTTGCTGTATTGAGTTTGGCACGGGTTCTTCAACAAGGTTCTCCAGGGGGCCTGGCTGCATTTCTGTCAGCTGTCAAGAATAAGTGAAAAACTTGGAGCAAACTTTTACCCAATATTAAACAATATGATTCTGTACTATTAATTTATCAATTTTAATTTCTAACCTAAGAAGAGAATGAAGGCAAAATTATATCCAGAAAATACTTGGTTGCTCAAGATGTTTGCATGTTAACATCAAACAGATTAAGTGTAGATTTCTTTTTACTGTTACCACATTTATATAATGTTATAGTTAGGATTCTACAGAGAGAATTCAAACTCAAAGAATTCCATTTTGAGCTGAGATTGTTGTAAATAGTATCAGTAGGACATAGGACTACTGAAAATGCAGGAGAATGACTTTGGGTTTTAGAAAGGTGAAGATGCACATTGGTTTCAACAACCAAGCTGATGGTTTGCTGTGTGCTTTTTCTCACTTTTTAATGGTTAAGTGGGATCATTTTTCCTTCTGAGAATACAAGCAACAAATTTTGTATTTGTGTTCATGATTTGCTTCAGGAATATTGACTACAGAAACTTTTCTTTTAGGATCAGAACCATGTGGTATTTAATCTGGACGAAAATGAAAAGCAAATTGTTGAGGGAAAAAGCTAAAATGATTGAGGGGAAAACATTGAAATCTGAACAGTTGACAGAAAATAAATGATGAGAGTAGTGAAGAAAGCTGTCTAGAACCTTTTGAATGCCTTTGATGGATGGGATTGTGAAGCATAATGTTTCTAACAGCTAAGTTAAGGAAATATCTTAAATTGCATCTTTAATTCATAGTTAGTAGAAGTTACAAAGAAAACATTGCAGCAACCATTCTGTTTTAGCTGCATGCACAAGGTGGATCAATGGATAAGCATAGTCAAAACTGTGTTTAACACCCTGCTTTCTCCAGTAACAAGTGTCACCATGTTCTATTTAACTTGATTAACAAGGTGATTATATTAATTTGATGACAACATTCTGCTTGCAGTTTTGTTGGGACTATGTCAATTCCCAAGAAAAAGGACTCAGTCAAGAATTTTGTTACCAAATACGATTACTGGTAATCGACAAAACTGTTTCTTTTTTAAGCTTTATGTTTCTTTCATGCTTAGGTGGCTTCATTGTTCTCCTTTTCCATGATCTTTCTTTTAACCCAATTAAACATCTGGTAGACTTTTCTTTAGTTTGATTTTGTATATAACCCAATTAATTTAATTTTAATCATTTTAAAATATTTGATTAAATTAAATTTTAATAAATATACACTTGAAAATTAATTGATATAGTTTTTAAAAAATATGGTTTTTAAAAAAAATTCAATTAATGATAATTTATAAACAAATAATAGTCATATTTAAACAAATTTGATTGAAAAAAGCAAATTGGGACACTAATTATAATACGATGGGAGAATTAATAATGTTCTGAGTTTTAATTTTTTTTATAGTCTCTTTTGTTTTTAGAAACGTTATACCACTAATTTTACTCAATCAAATTATCAAAATAATTTTAATTTAAAAATTATCTTATTCATTCACACTTAAAAAGATATTTTATAATTTCATCGAGTAAAACTAAAGATATAATTTCATATCCACCTGAAGTTAATAAAAAAAGAAAAAATATTAAAATTTGAATTGTAAGAAGTACAGGTGGAAGTCAACTTTGCACACTTCTAGACTATTTGACATATTAAAATTTTGCATGAGAAGACTTGACCAGCAAACACTGAAAATTGCTCTTGGCCGAGACTTCCCTTTGCAATTAATTTACACGGAGCAGACTAATTCAATACATAAAAATATTATTACTTTTTGATTAGTATATAATTAAATGGATTGTTAATTTGTGCTCCTTGCTACCTACAAAAGAAATAAAGATCTTGAGAGCAAGGATCCTAGCTATTCATTCGTTCCTTCGTTTCTGCAATGGAGAATTTCATTCCCCTGATTTTTGAGTTGTTGACACTTTTAGCAGATACATACAAAATCTACCTCAAAAATGGGAGGCTCATGGCTTTCATAGCAGCACTCGTCATCTCCCTTCACACCGTGCTCTACCTGCTCAATGTCTTCTCGGTTAAATCAATGCTCACCGATTTGATAACCAAGCAAAGCGACCTTCTTCTTACAACTCCGGGTACTCCTGAATTTACCAACCTTTCAATTGGTATGCAGAAAGACATCAAAATCTATGCTGGAGTTGAATGGATTTTCTTGCTTATCATGGCCATTGCGTCCTTATTCTTGGCAATATCAACGACCCATGCATCAGCTTTAATCCATGGTGGCAAAAAGATATCCATCAAGGATTTGGTATTGAGGACAGTCAGATCATTGAAAGGGCCATTCGTTACTTGTTTCTACATCACTCTCTTTGGTCTTGGTTACATCTTTCTTTGCTTGTTCACTCTGCTTCCACTTGTTCTAATTCTTGGAAGTGGAGTCATCTCATCAGTTTTTGCGATCCCGCTCTCCATTTCAGCTATGGTTTTCTGCAGTTATTTATCCGTTGTTTGGGATCTGTCCCTTGTTATTTCCGTACTTGAAGAAACATCCGGGATCGAAGCACTTGGGAAGGCTGCACAGATTGTCAAAGGCATGAAGTTACAAGGGTTTATATTGAATCTTCTGTTAACTATAATATATCTACTACTGTTGCAGTGTTCAAGACTGATCATGTTAAAGCAATCGGAAGCAATCCGAATTGTTATCACGTTGCTACTACTGAATTCAATCTGGATGGTGAGGATGTTTGGCCGTACAGCATACACTGTTTTGTATTACCAATGCAAGAAGACGCATGGGGAAGAGGTTGAATTGCAAGCAGATATGGAATACACCAAAATACCCACTGCCCCAGTTGTTAATGAAAACATTCCATGATGAATCAGAAAAGATTTCCTGTATATTAATCAAAAGTCATGTAACGCTTATGCTTTTTACTGTCCTGTTTGCCAATATTCTGGTGTAAGTTCACCTGTAATTTTTCATAATGTCAAGAAGCTAATGGAATCTGTTAAATTGCACTGGAAATCTGAAATGACCAATAAGGTTTGGCATTAGGAGTGCTGTAGATGCCAACCTTTCAGCATATTGCTTTATGCATGAATGGCAAATTGAAAAAGGATTCAGATATAATTGCGAAAGGGATTTAGACAAATCCACTGTATTCCGTACCATGGACGATGGAAATAGGAAGAAGTTATTTTCTTTTTTGGCGTGTTTGGTCAGCAATAAATATAGTTTTAAAAATAAAAATAAAATAATACATAAATAACTATTATGTAATTTAATTTATAAAATAAAATTATTATTATAACATATTTCATCGTCATTGTTTTTTGTTACTCTCTGGTGATAGAAGAAATTTAGAGAGAGAAGGAAGGAGGCAAATGAGTAGAGAAAGTAAAAAAATGTAAAAAATGAATACATTTTATCTTATATGATAACAATTTTTAAAATTAATTGAAGGTATTTTTATTTAATACGCTCCCAATGCCAAATAGCATTGCATGTCTACTATTTGAGTAGGGATCCCGACGCCTCCTTCGTCAAAGCAAGAAATGATTAGGTGGCTGACGTTGTTTAAATTATATAATAAATGGTAATATATAGAATCAGTCGCATAGTTAAAATTGAATCCAAACCCGAAAAATCCAATCAATTCATCCAAACCTGAATCGATTCAACTCGATTTGGCCAAAAATATTAACCACCCGAACCTGATTATTTCTAAGTCGAAAAAAATTCAAATTTGAATTCACTATAATTTTATTTTTTAAAAATATTATAACACAAATTATATGTTAGTCTAATGCTAGTCAATAACCTTTTTTTTCTCTAAAGTGCTATTCAATAACTTTAAATTATTTTTTAAAATCTTTGTTCACTATTTTTTATTTTTAAATAATTTTAGATATTGTCCCTTTTAATTATAAATAGAAAACCAAATTCTTTATGTTATTATTATTAAATTTAATGTTGCAATAATACATCGTAAATAAAAGTTTTTTTTTTCAGTCTCGAAGAATAATAAAATAGATAATTAGAATAAATAATAATAACTTTAAAAACAAAAAGTAATTTATAACCTAAAAAATATTTGTCAATAATTCAATAAAATTAATTTTGACACCTCATTTTAAATATTTGACTTTATGTCACCTTACAATGATATTAGATAATGATATCAAAGGACCTGGAACAATACTGAATTAGAGAGAGAATTAAAAATTATTTGTAGTCAAAATTTCAAATAATTTTTATTTTTTATTTTTTTATAAAATTTTAATATACGATAAACTCATTAATACTGTTTCAAATAATTTGAAATTATGGTTGACTTTATAAGTTGTAAGTCATTCAATAATCATGACGAATCACTAATAATAATCAATGTAATAGAATCGACAAAAAAAATTTACTCAATAAAAAATTATTAATAATTTATTGAGAGAAAATTATTAATTTTTTATGTAAAATATAAAAAATTCAAATACTCTTAAAATATCAAATATAAATTGAGAAAAATGTGACTTTGAACAACTTAATTAGAATTGATAAAATATAATTTAATCTAAATTATTTATCAAAATCTAATAAAATTTTATTTTAAAAATTAATAATGTTTGAACTCGAATGACTCAAATCCAAATAACTTGAATCTCCAATTTAAATAAATTATTTAAAGTAACTTGAACCCGAAATAACTTAAACCAATAAGATCCTAGATCCTAAATGACTAAATTTCTTTTGACCTACAACAACTCACCTGAACCCACCCAATTACCACTTCCATAATTTAGATCAGAGGACTATTCCATTGCTAGATATAATGGGCATAGAAGGACATTTCACAATATTTACTAACGGATAGAGGTAAACGCGGATTGATGTTTGCAATACTACAAAGCTAGCTATTTATTTGAGCATGAATTAATTTCCTAGTGGTCCCTCTTTGTATTATTTCTTTTTTTTTCTCTCTCTCTCTCTCTCTGTATCTTTTCATTTTTTATAAATTTAATGATTCACAAGAAAATGGTGTTAAATGTCCCACAGGATGAAGCCTGAGACTCTAGGGCTAGGCGGCGATGCATCACGCTGCTGACTTTGTCATTCTTTGTCTAGTTTCGGTGGCATTGTACTAATCCAATTTGACACTGATTCAATAGCAATGATGATCACATAGGGCGGTCCATGGGTTACATCAGCCCATTGCTGAAGCAAGGGGCTACATCAATTCATGAGTGTGGACCACGTCATTCTTTTCCAAAATTGTAATTTTCCTACCAAAAATGAATGTGTTTGCCCTGGTCCATGGGTCACTCTTGAGCCCCTATTTTCGTAGCCTTCTAAGTCAATGGACCTTTTTATCTTTAGAGCTGTCATTCACCGTCGCTGCATTCATTTCCCTTTGGAAACAAATTTACACAAAACGCCAAGGTAACCAGCAGGCACATCGAGCCAGCAAGAAATGAGTGTTGCCGAGCAAAGAACACGCGCATCAGTGGGCTGCGGGCATAGGGGCTGCGCTGATGGAAGCCATACACTTGAGGCCGACGTACAAGAGGATCACTCGTCTAAAGATGATATATTAACTGTAAGAAGAGTGACGACTAAGTTAATATTATGTGAAAATTAAGATACTTTTTTTATTTATATTTTCTTACTTGTTATTTATTTTGTTTGTTTTACAAATAGGTCTAGGTTTAGGCAATTTTCATATATATGGTTTGTTATATTTCTACTAACTTTAGTAGGTTATTTATCACTACAAATAACTTTTTTAGATTTCATTCTAAAGCGTGAAATTTAGAAATTTCAGTAGATAAAGTATCCGTTAATTTTGAGATCCCCAAACTCAAACTTTATAACTAATTAAATATTTTTCTAACTTGAACTTAATACATATCTATTACCTGATAACTAACCAAATTTGTTTAAAATTTCAATAATGTAAAAAAAAATTAAAACGCTCTTCTTAGGTACTCAATTACCCAAACTCGAATCAATAACTGTATCTATATACAATAATATATTTTATTTATATTTCATATAATTCACTAATAATTAAATTTATTAAAGCACACAAACAATAAAATTTAAATTTAAATAGTCGAAAATAAATATCTCAAATATCAACTTAAATAATTAAAAATAAATATCTAAACAATAACTTAAATAACATTACAGGTTTAACTAACTATATGGGTTTGTCTTTAATTACATGAAATTAAAAAAAATAGTTAGATTTCAAAATTACTCTAATGTCATAACTTATCTTTAGGTATATATATTATAAGTTTATATAAATAAAGGTATATATATTATAATTAATAATTTTATAAGTTATAATTTTTGTAACATTAACACAAAAGAAAAAGTAAATATGTTTATATTTGAAATATAGATACTAAAACTATATATATACATATAATAGTAATTATATTCTTTATAAATGAACGTAATATATAAAGTATATTTATTAAAAGATATTACAAGTTAATTAATAATTATAGTTTTATGAATTTATTTAATTAACAACATGGGTTTATCTTTAATTATATGAAATTAGAAAAAAAATATAGTCGGATTGGATATCGAATACCCAAGGAGTGGTATCCAAACCCAATATAGGTAGTGAAATTACTTCCTGAACAATACTCGAACTCAATTATAGTGTACCCTAACCTTATATAATTGGGTTTGGTACTCGCAGCTATCCTATAACAGGATACCCATTGCCATCCCTAACCAAATTACCATTATAAGGGAAAAACACACTAATAGTCGACATAAGTTTATAAGACCGTGGGAAATAATATATTTTATTTCTCGCATATCTTTTTCTTTAGCTCATGCTTTCGCATCACAACTATAATTAGGTTTCCTTAGTCTTCACACATAGGACTTATGCATCACATAGATCTTGATTAAAATTCCAAGCCTGTACAAGTGCTACCAAAGCAAACATCAACTTTCAAGAAAAGTAGGCATTCGATCAAAGCCCTTTCTTTAACGAGCTTTGGGTATATTAAAGAAAAGAAGAATGACATCAACTGGTGACAAGGTTAAGTCAAACTTAGAACCATTGAGCTAGATTTCCATGGACATTGCAAATAGAGAAATTGTGCACATGGGTGCAAGGGAGTGTTACAAATCTAAAGGCGTCTTGTTCACACTTGATGGCTAACTATCTCTCATGGAGATGGCCACTGATGAAGAACTGTGGAACAACTTTGAACATATTGAGGCTAGTGTTGAGCAACTATGGTCCAATAGCGATGAGCTTTGTACGCAAATTGCACAACGTGATGGATACAATAATTTGCCAAGACGTAGAGCTTACTGAGTTGATGACATTGATACAACATGAAAACTAGCAACTCAAGGAGCACGTCAAGGATCTTGAAGTGATCGTGTTACATGTGACAAAAAAAATCAACAAGTCACACTATGCGATGTCATGACCAAGCAAAAGCAATTTGATCAGTAAGGCTTCAACAAGGGTGTTTATGGAACGAAGGATCCACCTCATGTTTCACACAAGCACCATGCAGACGTACGATGGGAAACTAGACGATCAAGCTAGGGCTTTAAAGAATAGGACTCAAGTTCAAGTCGAGGCAAAATGAAAAGAGACAAAGTTCACGACTAAGGCAGTAGTATGACTAGACAACTCTCACATATATGTGCAACTAGGTAAGCCACATAAGGGCTGAGCAAATCTAGGGCATACGAGCTAGAAGTCAAAGTAGGATGGTGTCGATAGACTGAGCACCAACATCCACCACAATTAAGATGCTGAAAGAAGGTGTAACGACCAAACCCATGATTGCTATCGGTGCTCGAGTCTCACGAGTAAGCTCGCCAAGCCCCAAGCCAACTTTAATTAAACTTTTTTTCTTATCAATCATCAATTATCCTGTCATTAGATTTTAAATAATAAACACTTTTACGTAAAGAAATACATTTTATAATAACAAGAAACTAAAAACATCTTTGCTCGTACCTCCCATTTAAAATATAAAATTAGTACTTATATTACACTTCGCGTAAATTTCAATAGACATAACTAAACAAAAGGAATCATCAACATAAAGTCCTCTAGTGGCGGAGTGACATGGAGGAAGGAACCACGAGATGCCATTACCTATTTCGTGGTGAAAGGGAAAATTTGCTAGAGGATACACTAAGCAGATCACTTATCTGCGAAATAAAGTAATAGGGTAAGTCTCATGAACTCAATGATCATCAACTCAGTGAATCAAGCAAGAAAGGGAAACAAGCATTATAGTGGAAACTATTTGAATAATAAAATCATAATATTAATGAATTAATTAATAATCAAATGGAACAGCCTTGCAAATATAAAACAATATTTGGTTATACAACATTACATCGTAGTAAAACCATTATTGCAGCATTATGCTAAATCATGTATTAACTCAGATAGATGAAACCAGTTCACATGCAAAGACACAATGATATCAAATGTACAAAATAATTGAAAGCATATATTTCTTTACGTATATAACAATCGCTTGCCATGGGGAAAACTATTGTATAAATCATAATCATGCCATAATTTAAATCAAAACCAATCAAGATGCATCCAATCTCAAGTAGGGTTTTAATCTCTTCGGCCCACTCCCACATAATAAGTATTCCTGACTACGCTCACTTGTGGCTCCAGCCACGTAATATAAAAACTCGTGATCTTGCCACGTAACACGTGCCTGTAGGCATTTCTCGTATATCTTTAGCTAGAGCAAATTTTGTGCACAAAGGTCACACATCTTGGTGCGACAATAGATCTACTTTCAAGTTTATCCTTTAATTAAATCATGTAAAATCTCAACGATGGGCAAGCTCAATAAACTGGTATTAATATTAAAAAAAATATTTGTTTATATAATCACTTTTAAGGCATGGTATAGTATTCAAATGTTGTACTTTTTCATAAGAGTAACAAATTACAAATTTCATATAAATGTATTTGAAAGCTTGGTGTAATGTTAAAAATCATGTGGTCATTAAACACAAAATCAGTTGAAGTACCACATTTCCAAAAATTAGTTGTTACCATCATGCTCAATCTTCACAAATACAAACACTTGCAAGGCAATTTGGACTTAAATCATCTTGAAGGGCTTGTTTCTCAATTTTCAAAACATATAGTTCACATATATATACATAGTATATACCTAAAACAAATTTGAAAACCATATCACACTCACAATATCTTAAAAACTTTCTACCAACTCATGCTTTCTACAATGATATTCAATAGCAAACTCTATATGCATATTTGATATAGCATAAAGAATATAATTTAAAATAGGTATGCCTCACTCACCTCAATTGATAGGATTTCTCACCAAGTTACTAACCGCTCCTCCTTAATTTAATTTAGTTCCTAGCAATATCCTTTAGCGAGCTCAACGACCATTCCCTCCTTGAATCTTTGAAGGCTCAACGCTATAGTGAAGGTGCCAATCGCCCGTGCCTTGACCATATACTATTTACCAATTAATGCCCTGATTCAAACAATCCCCTTGTCATTAAGAATTCACATTTACTTGGTGTGTATATACATATATACATATATATATAATTCTTCCAATACTATTACTTATACATATGAGTTGCAATGATTTAATACTCAAAGCTCAACTAAAATTCATTATTCTTACCTTATCACAACAATTTAGCAACTTAATGAATGTTAATATTTGGATTGGCAGCTTCCATACACCTTTCTGCTATTTCTTTACAATCTTGTAACAATACACACACACACCACATTTCTTAGCAAAAGTTATCAAAACTAAACTAAGTATGCATTCGACCAGCATATTTTTGTAACTAAAACCTCACTTCATCCATTTATTCTTACCTTTCAAACTTCGCCAATTTACCCTTAGAACTAAGCTTCTGTTAGGTAAGATTTTCAGTAACTTCCCTCTTACAATTCCTTACAACCAAATATATCAAGTCAATTTGGCATACCCAATTACACTTTACAATTCATAGCTAGTCTAGGTAATCAACCGAAAAAATGAATTTCCTATTGTCTTACCTTGCTAGTGATTGAACTTGTAAATAAATCTAGGTAAACCTTACCCCATTATATACTTCCAAATCTGCTATCACAAATTTTACATAATATTAATTTCTTAAACTATTTATATATATGTATTTGCTAATAATAAAGAATTCTTACCCACACATTTAGTTTCCAACATCAACATCCATTTGGGTTGCTTAATTCCTTTCAAAAAAAAAAAATTGGTTCAATAGCCTCGGCTTCTAAAAGAAACAAGAATTTCTTTAATATTCCTCACTACTATTCTTGAAGATCTCCAAAATAGTCTGAAGAATCTAACCAAAGCTCTTGGGTTTGGCTTTAAACAATGCCAAATGCTTCTTAACTTTCTAAGGGATAGGTGGAACTCTCAAGGTTCAAGCTCATTACTTTTATTGTTCTTTATTTCTTCCTATCGTTTTCTTTTCTTTTCTTTTCTTTTTTTCTTACAACTACTTTGTCCCTTGAACTCTTGCTTTAGGACATGTGGCCGGTTATCACTCTCATCATGGGTCATCTTTAGATTTCATGTCTTCCAAGTGTGTTTGTCTATTATAACCCTTGTCGTTACCTTCTCCAATGGTCCTCATTAACCTTTAAAATAATTTATCTTGTTTTTTTCAAAAGTTGAACTGTCACCTTTTTCACTTAATGTAATTTCATGCATAATTTATCTATTATAGTCAGCCACATTCACAAAGGAGTATCCTTATCCTAGTTTATTTATTCTTGCTTGAATTTGTAATTTACTAACACATGCATTTATGCACATGTAATACATCAAGATATAATATATTAATATATTTGTATATATATTCTTATTAAATTAATGTGCATGCTTTACATTTATAGAATATGCACATCATAACTACTCCTCTGTTTAAGCCTAGTGTAATAACGTTTAACTTTCATCTTACAGTAAATTAATAATTCGACCTTCCTATCAACATAGTATTAGTGTGATATTATTTTAACATCATTATACCATGAATAAAATAATTTTGATTCCAACATTTACTATTTACTATCTAATGAGTTCTAATAGCTAGCATTCAAAGTACGAGGTGTTACAGAAGGGTACATCCTAGAGACAGTAATGTATTCTAGAGTCAACAAAGGATCCAAAGGCAAGATGAAAGCTTGGGATTCGCATTAATTGACACAACTGGGGTTAGAGGCATTCATGAGAAATAATCTCAAACAAACCCACGAAGCTGATGCTGGCAACGACATGCAAGACGTACAACATGCTCGTCCCATCCTTGGGCCAAAAAAGGCAATTAAAGCTATTTAGGGATTAGCAAAAGATTTGTGGTAATTCCAAGAAGCAGTCGAGGCAGGCTACTTAGCAACAAAGGCATTGTTGAAATCTAAGTAGGGGAAAATGTTACGAATCGAAGATTAGAGACCAAATTATCCTTGACAACCAAATCAAGTAGGGAAGGCTGCACAGATTGTCAAAGGCATGAAGTTACAAGGGTTTATATATGAATCTTCTGTTAACTATATTACCTTTAATACTGTTGCAATGTTTAAGACTGATCATGTTAAAGCAATCGGAAGGAATCCTAATTGTTATCACGTTGCTACTATTGAATTCGATCTGGATCGTGAGGATGTTTGGCCATACAGCATACACTGTTTTGTATTACCAATGCAAGAAGACTCATGGAGAAGAGGTTGAATTGCAAGCAGATATGGAATACACCAGAATACCCACTGTCCCACTTATTAGTGAAAACATTCCATGATGAATCAGGAAAGATTTCCTGTACATAAATCAAAAGTCATGTACTGCTTATGCTTTTTACTATTCCGTTTGCTAATATTGTACAGTAAGTTGCCTTTCAAAAAAAAATATATTGTAGTGTAAGTTTATCTGTAATTTTTCATAATGTCAAGAAGCTTGTGGAATCTGTTAAATTGCACTGGAAATCTCAAAAGACAAATGAGGTTTGGGATTAGGAGTATTATAGAGGCCAACTTTTGGGCTTATTGTTTTATGCACGAATGGCAAATTGAAAAAGGATTCAGATATAATTTGGAAAGAAATTTAGACATAGGGACTCCTTGGTTTTTTTTCTCTATTTTGGTGTGTTAGTTAAGACAATAAACAGATGTACAAACATTAAGGAATTTGGAAAGGAATCCATCAAGGAGGGAATGGTCAAGTGGGGATAGTGAGTGAGGATGGGGAAAGCCAAGAAATTACGTTTGCAAGACCAAATTGCATTGCATGTTTAATTAATTGTCTATTTAGTCGAGCCAAATTTCAAGCATATGAGGTGAAAGGATTAGGTAGCTTAATCTTATTTAAAGAATATAATAAATGGTGGTATATAGAATCAGTGGCATAGTCAAAGAAATTTAGGTTTTGCAAGAAGCTTATGATCACCTTGGACGAGAATCAATGCTTTCCAAATTCCAATATTAAAGTAAAAAGTAGAATAGTCTTTATCCTGTTTTTGAGACAAAGGGAGTTGGGGGTTTTCGACCTTCTCTTTGTGTGGTGTTAGGGCTGTGGCGATATCCCATATTGCATCACCCATCATGTCCTTCAAACTATGGGCTTTCATGAAAGAAATATAACTCTCATCACTTTGCTTTTCTCTTATAGCTATATTTTTTTCATTAGATTATATGTATTAATTCTCAACATATATGAAATAAAACAAATGGGATTTTTGTCATACTTGGTCTTACGGATGGCCTTTATATGTTTTCTTAGTCAACAATATTTTTCACGCAATAGGCTTGGACCCATTAATTCTGCTTCCAACTACAGTTATTGTTGAAAATTAATGGGAGAAACATGGTCATCAGGTACTTCACACCTCTTCCAATCCATAACATTGATCCAGCCCCTTGTCGCTATGCCACCTTTACTCTGGCCTCTATCCCAGCCTCATGCCTTCTTTTTCCAATTAATGTGAAACAATATAATTCTTGTAATTTGTTTTCATATTGTATCATTTGGTTTTCATTCATTATACAAGGGGACAGAAAAATGAAGACAAAATTCCCTTCAGCAAGTATTTCATCCTGAATTTTTTACATTTTTGTTAAAAAATAATTAATTAAAATCTGAATTTTTAGAACAAAAAAATCCACGTACCTATCTTTAAAAAAAAGTTAAAATTATGAGGATATAATACTTATAAATGTCTCTAAATTATCAAAAAATTTTAAATAAAACTTTATTCTTTTATTACGCTCAATTAAGTCCTTGTACTCTTGTTTTGTACCAAATAAGCTTTATAACTAATAGTTCATTAACTATCATTAGTCAAAACATCACTTATCATTTTATATCATAAAATGCTATCGTAGTATGTTAACGTATCATAATAGATAAAGATATGACATGTTTATGTGGCATGATGACATGTAACGTGATAATTTCACCTTCCACATCAACATCATGTTAATGTCACATTAACGTCATGTGGATATAAAAATGATAAAAAATATTTTAATCAACTCTTAATTATAAAAGTTTATTTAATTCAGTAAAAATATAAAAAATTGATTGAATATAATTGAAGAATAAAAATTTATTTAATTTTTTCAAATAATTCATAATTTTTTAAACTATTATGCCAATTGTAATCTTAAAACATTTTATGATATTTGTTTTAGATGAATGTTGTTTGTTGCTTACTAAATTAACCGAACCTCGGCAAGAGTACTATTTCTTGTTCTAAAAAAGAGCTGTCAAAGTTGATCCAAAACCAAAAACCCCACTCGATCCATCCAAACCTAGATCGACCCAACTAGATTTGACCGAAAATTTAACCACTCGTAAGCTGGTCAATTCAAACTAGAAAAAGTCCGAAATAAATTTGAGTATAATTTTATTTTAAAAAATTATTATAAAAGAAACTATTATAGTCCACTGATATTCAATAGCTTTAAATTAAGTTTTAAAATCTTTTTTTCTTTACTTTTTATTTTTTACATAATTTTGGATACTTTCCTTTTTAATTATGAGTAAAAAGCCAAATTCTTTCTGTTATTATTATTAAATTCAATTTCTACAATCATACATCATAAATAAAAGTTATTTTTTTTTTCACTTCAAGGAATAATAAAATAAATAATTAGAATAGGTGACAATAATCCTATCCTCCACGGACAGGGAGCGATCTTGAAAAAAGAAAAAAAATAATAAATTTAAAAATACAAAGTAATGTATCAACTAAAATCTTTCAATTTTTGATCATAATTACATGCGAATTCATTAATTTTCAAAATAGACATTCACCTCAGAAAAATATTTTCATTGAAGACATAAGTTATGTCGTTAGACAATTGTCAATATTTTCATTAGTTTGATGATGTAGTAATATTTTTAAAATAATTTTATCATTTATTAATTTTAAAAATTACTACAATATAAATTATATTTTTCATTTTTAAATTTTTTTTTCTCTTTTAAAAAAAATACTCTTAATCAACTACCTCGCAACTGGGAACACTCCTTCGAGGAGCACCATGCACTCCCTTGTATGTTTTTAGGGAGCCCGATATCTAGAGTGCGTGGCCAAATATCACGCTCCCAAAGAGAGATCTGACCAAATCTAGCATTCCACAGCCAGATTCGGTCACAAGATGATCGATTGGTGTAAGAAAAGGCTGCCGGCAAGTGTACGAGAAAAGACAAAAGTAAAAAAAGAAGAAAGATTTTTCAAATATTTCATGTTTAAGCATTAATACTGTTTACACATTTGAGGTAAAGTGTTCATTTTGAAAATTAATAAACTTACATATAGTTATGTCCAGAAGTTGAGAGTCAATGTATATCACCCAAACTAAAAACATAATTGTCAATAATTCAATAAGGTTAACTTTGACATCTAATTTTAAATATTTGACTTTCAACTGATTTGAAATAGTACTGATCTAGGAAATATTTTATGACACTTAGAGAAAATTATCATTATAAAAGATTTAAATTTTATAAAATAAATCTTAACTTTTACACGTAGTTAAAGAGACAATTAAAATTTATTTGTAATCCAAATTTCAAATAATTTTTTTAATGTCTCAAAAAAAATTTAATATTTGAGAAGCTAATTAATACCATTTCAATTTTTTGGTGTTATGATTGACATTATAAATTGTAAGTCATTCCATGATCATTGTGAATCAGTGATATTAATTAGTGTAACAAAGACAACAATAAAATATCACTCAACCAAAAATCATTAATAATATTTAATTTCTTATATAAAAGTATTCGAAATTAATAAATGATATTTAATACACTTGCCCTTTTTTGTTTATGTGATTTAATTTTTTTTTTCAAAAATTTATTCTTATGATATCAAATATAAAATTTAGAGGTATGGTAAAAGTTGACAAAAATGTGATTTCGAATAATTGAATTATGGTTGATAAGATTTGACTCAATATGAATTATTCAATTCAAATCTAATTAAATTTTGACTTAAGAAATCAACAATTTGAATGTGAATGGCCCAAACCCAAATAAACTGAATCTTAAATTCAAATAAATTGTTGAACTAGACATGAACCAAAAATAACTTAACATGGAAACAATCCAAACCCTAAATGACTAAATTTTTTTATGACTCGAAAGAAACCAACTTAACCCATCCGATTACCACCTTGATAGAACTATTTCATTGTTAGATATAATGGGCTCAAAACCTTGATAGAACAAAAGTGGGCCTGGAAAACATGTGGTTTCAAAGCTTGGGCTCACTTGAGCCTATGCCGTTAACAAGGTGGAAATCTGAATTCTTTTCTTGTGTGCGTTTCCATATTCATGAGAGGTAACAACTAATTGGTTGCTGCAATTTGCAGTACTACAAAGCTATTTATTTCAGTGTGAATGAATTTGCTAGTGGTCCCTCTTTGTATTATTTCCTTTTATTTATTTTTTTCTCTCTCCCTCTATCTTTTCATTTTTATTAATTTAATGTGTGTTAGACAAAGCACAAATTTAATGATTCACAAGGATGTGGTGTTAAATGTCCCACAAGATGGAGTCGTAGGCTCTAGGGCTAGGCGGCGATGTATCATGCTGCTGACTTTGCAATTTGTCATTCTTCATCTAGTATCTGTGGCATTGTAACAATCCAATTCAATTCTGATTCACTAATAATGAAGATCGGATAGGGCGGTCCATGGGTTAAATTAGCCAAATGCTGAAGCAAGGGACTACATGAATTCATGATCTGGAGTCAGGACCACTTCATTTTTTTTCCTGTCAAAAATGCATTGCATGTGCTTGCCTGCTCACTGGGTCACTTTATTGAGCCCCTATTTTCTTAGCCTCTTTAAGTCAATGGACCTCTTTATCTTTAGCCCATTCATTCACTCTCGTTGCATTCAGCTCCCTTTGAAAACAAATTTACACAGAATTTCAGGATACTCCAAGATAAGCCAGCAGGCACTTGGGGACTGGGGCAGATGTCAAGATTGGAATCGATTGTGAAGAATATTAGGAGATGAGATGATGTATGAATGAAAATTGGTTTCCAAAAAATGTTTTTACATTCATCAATAACAAATTGCTTTTTCATTAAAAATGTCAGCCTAAATGCTCTTATCGAAATTAAAACCTATCAACATTTAACATTTTCTACAAATATCACATTAGTTAAAAATAATAATAAAATGAAGTAGTACTGACCTCTCAATGTGAAAGAACCTAACTCGAAGGTCTTTTTCCATTATATTATAGCGGCAACCATATACAACATATATAATTATGCACTTGCTTTAATGTTACAGGTAACATCCATCATCTTTCATTAAAACCTTTTGAGTCCACTTCAAGCAGCCCTAAGGATTGGTTCCACCTCAATACCGTCCATTTGCATGTAGGGGGGAAAATGTTTCTTTTTCTTCCTACCTTAAATAGACACGTATATACTGCCAGACCTTCTTGAGACGTGTTCAAGGTACTCCACTGCCCTGCTTCATAGGATTGATGTCAAAATAGGGTAGTTGATGCTGTACCAAACCTCTAAAACAAAGGGTCTCTAATTTGCCACATCTTCATCTGGTGTAAAAAAAAAAATTGAAAAAAAAAAACAAACCAACAAACAAAGAAAGCGCCATTAGTTATGCTTGACTGCATAAAAAAGAAATCAAAATTAGTCATTTAAAAGTATTTAAATCAAATAAGAATATAAGAAGTTCTATCCAGATTTTCTTCCTCCACAACTTGAGCTAAGTTGGGATGTTGATCAAGAGGGAAAAAAAATTATGTTAAGATTAAACCATGACAAAAGGAAAATCTTAAAAAAAAGGATGAGGATCAGAATGAAAGAAAGTTACACTTTTAACCATTTTAAGAAATAATATATGTTTTTAACTACTACTACATTTAACTTTTACTTAAAAATTGAAATACTTGAGATAGAAGAATCCAATGTTTTTGTTTCATTATATATAATATATAATATATTTTAGTCCATGTTTCCTAAGATTCAAACACTAGGTAAAGCTTGTCATTGTTCAAGTTGTAGGCAGCTTCCTAGGAAAGGACATAGCTCAATATTTCAAACAATACCAAAAGATTTGGATAAGCATGCATATAACAATTGACAAGGCGAAGCTGGTGTGAAAGGTAGACCCATTCTCTCACCCATGTTCACAACCCTTTCAAAACCAGCCAAAAACGCGGGCTGAGGACTTATCCAACCAAAAAAAATTACTACCAAGTCCTCTTTCTCTATAATCTTCTTGTTAGGAAAAATCTGGGTGGGCTCATGTCACTTTCCTAGTAGGTCGTATATATCCGCAAACTCTTTGATTATTTTATTTTATGCTACGTTAAAAACAAATTTAAAATAATTTTTATAAATAAAGAACATATATGTGTATGTATTTGTAATTAATCTAATAAATATTGGAATGTAAAACGTTAACGTTGATTATTTTAATTATAATTTTTAAGACCAACGAGGTAACCCATACGTTGGGCACTCAACCAACAGCATGTCAAAACTTCCAACATGGTGTCAACTGATTGGTTCCTCAAACTTGACTAATGTTTTAATCAATCTATATTATTTGATACGTGAGGGATAAAAAAATCCTTGACAAATTTGTTTGCTGTTGCGTGTGATATGTATTGGAAGAAGGTTCAAAAGAGTTTTGAGATAAGGGAAGCGGGAGGAGGGGGAGCTGGGGCCAAGCCAACCATTCAACTTCACAAAAGGGGAGGCAGCTTGGACTCAGATGGCCACGGGCTCCACCACCATTGCTTACATCTTGGTCTATAAACACCAGCCTTTTAGGACTCCCCACGTGGCCACAATCGGAACGTTTTCCTGTACACATCACATGCCACAACTGCAAAGCAGATCATGGTGCTAGCAAAACCAACTCAATGTTTCGCACATGAAATTGTTTATGACATGTTGGGATGAATTTAGAAAATTAGAGACAATATCGGTCCTATATTCCGACATGAGCTGAGGGAGACATCCTTTTAATTTGCCTGTTCTGGGTATATGATTAGCGATGAAGGTAGCAACGGTGGTTGCATTGGTGGCTTGCTAACCAACAATTCCAATGGTGGTCCGTTTTTAACTTGTTCCACTTTTTGTTGGTTTGCCGACTATGGAGTATAGTTGAGGAATTAAATAGAGTTGAGTAATTTAAGAATCACTTTCATTGGTTGCCCCTTTTAGTTGGGGATAAATTCCTTTTCAAAGCTTATTGTTATCTTTTGGCTGTCTCCTTTAGCAATCTCGATTTATGGAAATGGCTGCTCTATAACTTTGGCACAACCTATCACATCCCTAAAAGGTCAAGACTGAACTTGTACAACTCAATCTCGTTACATTGAAAACCATCCGTGTTTCATTTTTTTTCTTCTTCCTCTTAATTTATGAAACTATTTGCCGTAACAATCACATGATATCAATTAATTAGTTGAACAACGTTATTAATTTTATGTATTTAACATGTGCAAGTTCAAATGTTTTTCTTTTCTAATTTGTTTTGAAATTATATGTATTAATAAAAATTACAATTATAATTGATATACAATTGAAACAAACTTGAATATATGATACTTGATGGCACTTAAACTGAGGATTTATAGTGACGCTATTGCAAATTAATGTTGAAAAAAAATTAAAAAATATCAAATCAACTCCATTTTGGTGAATATAGAAAATTTTGGTGAGAAAATTCCTAGAAACGATCAAAACCAATAACAAAGCAAAAGATGAGAATACCTTAGAAGTAGACAACATTGGGTTTGAACGCACAAAAACATATCGCATTTGTTTAGCCTTTTTTCTCTTTGCTTTTTCCCCACCTCGCTACCCAATTAGGGAGTTTCTTCTTGAAACAGTGATTTGCTATACGTGACAAAAGGAAATGAAGTTAGTCAACGGAACCCAAAAAGAACTGGAAACAACTTCCTCTTTTCAACATTCATTGAACGATCATAATTGATTAGCTACTCAAGCTTTCTCCAATTGGCATCTGATGCTTCCAAGTCGGTATTTAAGACTTTTTTCTTTTTTGGGTTAATCATATATTTAGTATTCAAATTATAGCGAAATTATGAATTTGATTTTTTGATAAAAAATATTATAATAAGAGTTGAGTAAGAAAAAAAAAAGTAAAGAAAGGACAAAAAATGAATAATATTCTTTGGAATAAAACCAATTGGACATGGAATGAGGATGGAGACGGCATTGGACTAATCTTATTCAATGAAATATTCCTTGTAATTTCAAGCCATTGACAATGGCCAAAAGGCATTTGGATTATCAAAGCAATTAATACCGTATTAGAATTCCCATAACAAACTTTTCTAGTCGGTGTGGAAAGCGACATAGTTTGGCTGGCCAACCACAAGGCTTCAACTTGGTGGAAAATTCATTAAACTAGAAAAGTTTGGAACAAGATTAGCATGCTTGAGGCCAGTGGGTTTGGTGTGGTTTTATATTTTAATGCCATTGTACACAGCAAAAATTCTGTCCAAGATTGATGCGTATACAACAATGAGTTGAGGTCCAAGGTTAACAGCCATGTGACATCCACGTTCATGAGTTTCATCTATATATTCAATTATAGCTTACAACTGTTTATCTTTAACAAGATATCTCCATGCTAATTATGATTGACATTTTATTCCTCAATATAATACTAATAAAGCAACGAAAGTATTCCTTAAACTTGCCCATATCAGATGTATGCCGGTGCCGCAAACCTGTAATTGGTTACTTTAATTAACTTATCATTTTAGGTCGCATGCTTCATTACAACATACAGGAAGAAATATGGATCTTATTTAATATTTATTAGTTGAAATATACAATTGTTAGAATTAAAATCTTTATGAATTTCGCTAAAAAACCTCATTTGAGTTTTTATTGCAAATATAAATTTATAACCAACATTATGTCAAAAATAAATCCCAAATAATTATTTTTATTATAATATATATGTGAAAGTAACACTAAACCCTAAATTTTACATCAATTAAATTTAAGATATTGTATAATATAATGAGGATAAATGCTCGTCTTAAAATTTTGCAAGGTATCACCTACCACCGTAAATGGTGTTATTTTCATTGTCTCCTTTAAAATGTTTTAAACGGATAAACATGATATTAATATATCTAATAATAGCTAGTTGATGCTTAGATTAGGTCTCTCTTTTTAAATTTAACACAACGTACCATAAAATTAAATACTATTTTAAAATCTATATACAAAAACGGTCCCAAGGTGGTTGTTGGTGACACGTGGCAGTTTATTTACTCACTGTGTATGTGGCATTCAATACCCCTTAAGGGACAATTTTATCACATTTTTAATTTATAATTCTCTTAATTTTATAACAATAAATATCTATCTATATTTATTTTTATATTAAAACTAACTCGAGCTAGTGATGTTTTAGGATAATGCTTGTTATTTTGTAGGTTGACACTTGACAATTTTTTTGTTCTCAAATTGTGTTTACCATTTGACATTTTGTTGGTTTTTTTGGTGGACTAATATTAATTATATTAGGTTTAGTTTAGATTTGACATTTGTATGGGTTATGCTTCTTTCTTTATCTTTATTATTATACACCCATTGGGACTTGATTCTTATAAGTGTAATTTTTATATTAACTTTTATAGTAAATTAGGGTTGGGGGTATTTATTTTTTTGGCTTTTATATTGGAATTACAACTATTTTGGAGTTTTTATATTTGGTATTTTATTAAAGTGCGATAATGATTTGTTGAAATAAAAAAATTATTGTATCCGTAAGTTAGCCGATGCTTTAGTTCTTACAAACCCGCTAAGTCCTAACTAAGTTTCATAGGTGCAACTTTTATTTTGATTTGTTATGGTAAATCAGTGTTGAGTGAATATTAATTTTTTTACTTTTATATTAAAATTCGTTTTTAACCCGTGCAATGCATGACTTGTGTTTATGTATACTATGCACACAAATAGGCACTTCTTAAAAAATATATATATAATAGACACTCTCGAGATAGTTATATTTTGATTTTCAAATGTCTTTTTTTATAAGCTTTTGATTTTCAAACAAAATATATATCTAAAATAGATAAGTCTATATGGAATTTTGCATAAAAAGGCCAATTTTTCAACATACTCTAAAATATGATGGGGAAACAAAGTCCATGTATATGCAATCATTTTTTTTTTTAAAAAAAAAGGGTATTTCATTGGTCTCACAACCGTTGCATTCAATTTAATTTTGCAGTATCAAAGTAGTGGGCGATAGGTAGATTGGCTAAAATATCAAAATGCTAGTAATACATAAGGAAAAAATTATACTTTTTCAAAAAAAAAGAATCAATTGAATAATACATATTTGTAAGACTTCAAAACTTCAATTCTTTAACTAGTGTAGATGCTATGAATTAGAAAATTATAACAATATTAAATGGAATTTTTTTAGAAATTAAATGCAAGCAATGGAAATCTCATACTTTAGAAATTTAATTAAGAATTTAATGCAAAGAATGTGATTCTTAGAATAATTCATTTTGTTATAAATGCATTTATTTTGCTTATGGTAGAAGCAAAATATTTGCTATTTATAAAACAAACCTACCATTCAACAATTATATAGATCTTTATAAATGCTTATGTATAAAAGAGCTGTGGCAAAAAAATAACAATAATAATAATAAAATCATTTACAAAATGTTAAAAATTTTGTGAGTAAGCACTGAATCAAGGAAATAGAAAATAAAATATGCCAATGGATACTTTAACACTGGTCTCTACCTTCCCCTTTATATGATGGTATTTATAAGTAACAAAAACTGTTTATGCTAAAGGGCAGAAGGGCAGATTCCAATGATTTTGGATGGAAAATTGAATTTTCAAAATCTATAATTTCATTATTTTAATTACACTTATGTGAGTTTAAAATCAGATATTTGACCTTGCAAGTTGCAACTCTTTCTAACTTATCAGTTA
Organism: Theobroma umbraticum; assembly: GCF_002168275.2. Classification (NCBI taxonomy): domain Eukaryota; kingdom Viridiplantae; phylum Streptophyta; class Magnoliopsida; order Malvales; family Malvaceae; genus Theobroma; species Theobroma umbraticum. The sequence continues at coordinate 5,410,525 of NW_018397256.1, read as the reverse complement.
AATAAATATTAACTTTCATGATATAATGGTTGGATTCCTTTCACTTTATATATATATATATATATATATATATATTACTATTTATGGTGGTGTAGTGTAAAATTCCTTATGTACAACATACCAAGTGAATATGTATAGTATATAATATAAAAGTAAACTCATTTTTTGAAGAAAAAAGAGAAAGAAAATATAATTTAATTTTTTTTAAGGTAGCATTTGATATAAAGGAAGTGAGAGTACATTCCCTATAATGTACTTATTTAAATTGTAGTACAATGTTTGTTTTATAAAAAAAACCATTACAATATAAGATTACATACAATCACATTACAGTTAATAGATGTAATATGATTATAATTCAAAACCAATACAATCAACTTGCATTGCAATTTGAAATGTTGTTAAAAACATTTTTGATCTTCAATTTTGTTACTTTGTTAAAAATATTTTGCAATGTTATAATTTATTTTTTATATATAAATTTCGATGGATTTTTTTTATTATTCTTAGTAGTCATGGTGAGTTGATGACTGTTAATAAAATTTATATTATTTTTTTAAAAAATAAAATAAAATATATAATATAAAAAATTATATTAAGAAATAAAAATAATATATATAAGATTATAATAAGAAATAAAAATAAAATATGTGATCTTAAAATATATTTAAGAAATGTTATTATATAAAAATTAATAATAAAAAATACAAGTATACTAAATTTACGTTTTAATAAAAAGAGATAATTTTAAAAATTAACATTATATTCCTAGTGAAATACCTATAAACCAACCTTGTAATGTTATATTCTTTGCATTTTTATCATTATTTTACTTATAAACCAAACACTACAATTTTATATTTTCTGTAATTACATTGTTTGCAATCATATTAATTACAATTATATTAGCTATAATTACATTATATTGTAAAATACCAAACACCGCATAAATGTAATAAATCTAATAAAATTGAATCTAATTGATAGTTTAAATTTAAAAACAACTATCTTTTCAATTTATGTCATATAATCCTCAATCTTATTAATAAATATAATATTTTAAGAAATTTTTCTTTAGTTTGTTTGGGTGAAAACATCTCATTTATAATCAATTTTTAAAATTTTTTTATGATATTATATGATAAGATACGATATTTGATATTTAGAAATAAAATTTAGTACCCCATATGTATTTTGATTTAATAATTATAATAAAAAATAATTTAAATAAATTAAGTTTGATTTCATAATAATTTTATAGAACTTAACATTTTTTTGTTGTAAATAATAAAGATTTGAAATATATTTAGATTTTAAATATAGATGATAATCAAATATATTACAATTCACAATTCTATAAATCAATAATTCTATAATTCTATAATTTATTAATACACAAAAGTATACTGCAAGCGTATTACAAACCAAACACCGGCTAATCCTGATTTGGGTCCCTCACCTAAACCGCGGATACACCCAACTTCTCAGACATTTAAAACAAGGCGCCGCCTAGTCGCTTATCCTCAGATTTTCCTTTCTTTCTTTTTTATTTTATTTTAATTTAAAAAATGTGGGTTTTTCATTTTATTTAGGCCTGAAAATCCAAGCGAGTTGCTTTTGTAGATAAAGTGGGGTCCACATGCTTTTCAACCCACGTGGCTGGAAACCTAGGCCCCACTTATAAGCATCAGTTTCCTTTTTGATGACTATTTATGCACCGCACCTCTGAGCTATCCAATATCAATTTCTGCGTCCCAACCGAGACTTACAAATTTTAAATTAATGAAATTAAAATTTAAAAAAAAATAAAAAGAAAGGAAGACCAAACCTTAACCTTAGATAGATAAATTTCTAAAAAAGATTTGAGCAGTTCAATCATCAGGTCGCCACGTTGACCATTAGGACCTCTCCACGTCATCTTTGATGGGTAATGTGTAGTTGGTTCTAGTCGTATTCGACGCCTAGCCCCATTTCAATGTTTTGTGTTTACATTTTAAGATTCATCTCTTTTAATTCACATGTTAACGTTTGTTTGGTATGATTCATGAATTATTGTTGCTAAGTCATCAGGGGTGTTACTGATGGATATATGCCTTCATAAAGGGAAATTGTTTGCTTCTTCTTTTCTTTAACCCTGCTTAAATATCCTTGGTCAAAATCCAATTGAAATAGTATATCTGGTAATTTAAAAAAAGTTAATATAATTGTTTTCTTTTCGTAATAAGCAAGATTGTTATCCTTATTTAAAATTTTACGGCAAGTTAAATCTATAAATAGCATAGCATAACTTAAATTTTAAATTTTTAAATTCAACATATGTAGGCCTTTGTTTAAATTAGCTTCGATAAATATTCATTACAATCACAAATTCAACTTGAAAGAAAATTCACTCACTTCATTTATAAATATACATTTGCATAAGATTTTTTTTACTTTATTAATACTTTTCTCTTATAATTGTCCTCTTTTCATAATATGTTATCAATATGATTCTCTAATCTTTCAATCTTTGGCATTAAAAAGGATTTTAATGGTTGCTCTTTAATTTTTAGTTTTATCAAATAAAATAAATGACTTGATATCTCTCTCATGTTTTTGTTCCCTAAAAATAACCTTAATGTGAATTTACTATCATGTAATATATATATATATATATATTGTCTCTTAATTTATCAAATTGGAATATAAATTTGCTATTACATTGTATATATCATATTTCAACCCTTGATTTATTAAATTGGAATAAGTATACAAATATATATATATATAATTATATATGATCTCTTTATTCTGATATTAGAATATGATTTGATCAATATATGATTTCTTTGCTTTGAATTTCAAATATAATTATTCTCAATATATATAAATCCATTATTGATACTATGAGATTTTGCACAATACATCTTGAATTGAACATTTGAAATTAACTTTGTATAATATCTATTCTATAACAAGTGAAAAATATTATACTTTGGGTTATATGAAAATATGACTTGTTTTAGATTTAATGTCTTTTTATGGCTAAGCAAGAAAAACGAACTACTAATGAAAAATCATATATCTCGTCCATTGCCTGAAGTGAACATGATATTATTTAATAATCATGGTTATAGACGTAGTTGCCACAATAATTGCAATTGTAGTAATTACACTAATCACTAATTTAATAATAAAAATACATTTAACTATCAAAAATTGACGGATGCATCTACCAATCAGAAGTGAATAGATAGTGAAGAGATATAAGAAAAAGACAGAAGTGGATATAATAAAAGAAATATAGAAAATGTTTGTTATCAATATAACTTGAAAGGCCATTAGTCACGTACGTGTTGTACACTGAAACATTTTATTGAACTATACAAAAAAGTTTATATAAATAATAACTAATTATAAACAATATATTATAAATCTAAGGTGATAATTAATAAATTTATTAAATGTAATCGTATAAATAAAATTTATTTTAAATTATAGTAATATATATGTATAAATTAAATATATATAATATATTTAGACAATTATATATATTCATAACATATTATATTACGAAACATTATTAAAATGTAATAATTATAACATATTAATGTGTAAGATATTTACGATTACATATTATAATATTAACATATAAGTTATATCATTTAAAACATATAATTTTTAATTTCATATTAATACAAATTAATAAAAATATATATAACTAATATTAAATTGCTATAATGTTGACTTGTGTATGTACATATAGTACTTTAATATATTTTAAGAATATTATTAATTAAATTTACTATCAATTCTTCTGAATATATATAAAGTATGCTATATATACTAATATATAATAAACTAGTTTGGTTTTTTAGGTAGATTGGTCTAAAAATTTTAAGACCGAAAATCGATTAAAAAATCAATTGAACCAAATATTTTGGATCAATTAATACACTAGATCAATTAGACCGAACTATTTTACCTAAATCTATTTGGTTTGGATGAGTAATGGGTCTGGAATGATTTTGCTCATCCTTAACAAGAAGTGTAATTTAATTTAAATTTTTATAGTTATTTTTTTATAAATTGGTTTAAGATAAAGATTTAAAGACTTATTGGTCAGATCACTCATTTTTTTTATAAATACACACTTGAATTAAATTTTTATATTTTATTAATATTTTTTTTATAATGGTTGTTCCTGTTTATGTTTCATAATAATAAAAATATTTTTCCCATAACAACAGAAAAACTGAAAAAAGAAATAAAAAAGGGCAGCTAAGGGGAGGTTGAGTCATGAAGATGACGTGGGAAAAACTTTGGCAAACCAAAGGATTTGTATGCAAGGAAATCACAAAAAGAAATAATAAAATGGCTAAGTCGGTGGGTGATGTGTCAACGTGTAAGAGGCTGGCAACGATTGTTCCACTGATACGCGAATCAGCCACGTAATCAGTCAAAGACACGTCCGTGACTTTGGCTTTGTTGAACCAGCCGAACACGCCATGTTTCCTCTGTAATAACTCCAGGTGGCATTTTCGAGAACCCCCTTAAAATTATTACGCGAAATTGAAAAAAAAAAATGTGTTGGTGGTTTTTTGTCAAAAATTCAAACAAAATAAAAGGAAAAGAAAAGTCTTTTGAAAGAGAGAGAGTCGGACGGATAGGCGTCCAGAGTTGAAAGAGAAAAATTCCTGACCGAGCAAATCTGTAAAGGATTTTCGACACGTTTCTTTGTTTTCTTTGACGTGTGACTTTTTTATTGTTTCGAATCAATTATGCCATTTATTTGCGAGCGCCATCTTCTTTCCAATTAATTATCTTCTACTATTTTTCACAGAGATAAAATCTCAATCAATACAGAAATTTTCATTTCCAAACAATCAGCAACGTGATTTTTTAGTAATTAATGGCAGAATGAAGGTGTTAAGAATTTTCCTATTTATGACGTATAATAATGCCGTCCTAAAGGTTCACGTTGATCTTTTAAGTCAAAAAAACCTAATGGTTTTCTTTTTTAAAGGAAAATAAATTCATGTTCTTTACATATAATATCATTGGCACAATCTCTAACATAAAAAAATATGCTGGCACCTAATGTCAATGATTAAACGTTTAATTACACAATTGGATAAGCCTAATCTCAATCACATTAAACATGCTCAAAAGATAATACATTGCTAACTTATATTCCTAACAGCTTTTTTCCAAAACTTATCCAATCTCTCATTTATTGTTTTTATTTTTGTAACTCTAAAATTAAAATTAAAATTAAACGGCAAGGATAACAGTAGTTAAATGAAAGTAACCAGTGGATCAGACAGAGCGGAAGGAGTCGGTTACAGTTTGAACCGAATCCCATGCTCCGAACCTCAGTTGATATTGGTGTGGGCTCATCCAATCAGAACCGTCCAGTTCACTGCCTTCACGTACTCACATATATTATTTCTTCTCTTTTCCTCCCAGTCTTTCGTCCTTATCCTCTGCCTGCTTCTTTCCTTCTTAAGAGCTATTTCTCCCTTCTTTTCTTCCTCTATGGAATGTGGATCAATATCTTTGATCTCGATCACTGCTAGATTCATCTTTCTTTGCAATACTCTTCTTTAATTTCCCTGAATATAACCCTAAGCAGCAGCCTCCCGAAAAAACAATTACTATATATATATATATATATATGTAGAAAAACAACACAAGAAACAGAAATTAAAGTTTTCTTCTTCTTCATTGATTTTTTGAATACCCCTTGGTTTCTTCTTTTATTCTTTTTATGCTCGATATATTTACGCTCATATACAAAGTCTCGCTTTTCTTGCCGTATCCTTTTGCAACATGGTTTCGAGTGATTGTTTAGACCAATTAAACTTGTTGTCTACCGATGATTTCCGAGTCATGAATCGGATCCCTCGAGTCATGAAGGTTCCAGGAGTCATCTCTGAATTCGAAGAAGATCAACAAACCATGTCTCAGAAAAGGGTTATCATCGTTTCCAACCAGTTGCCTTTACGTGCGTCCAGGGACTCGTTCTCCAATGAATGGCGCTTCGAATTTGACGAGAACGAACTCCTTGCTCAGCTGAAGGACGCTTTCCCTCCCGACACAGAGGTGAGATACGTTGGAACTTTGAAAGCAGATGTAGATGTGGCTGATCAGGACGAGGTGGCTCACGTTTTGCGCGAAAAGTTTAGTTGTGAAACGATATTTTTGCCTGTGGATATGCAGAACAAGTTTTATCATGGTTTTTGTAAACACTATCTCTGGCCGTTGTTTCATTACATGATGCCCAGGACTGGGAGCGATGGGGTACGTTTCGATCGTTCACAGTGGCAGGCTTACGTGTCTGCTAATAAAATATTTGCCGATAAAGTTTTGGAAGTGACGGATAGAGATGATGAAGATGAAGATCATGTTTGGGTGCATGATTATCATCTTATGGCTTTACCTACTTTTTTAAGGAGAAGGTCTCATAGGGTGAAACTTGGTTTTTTTTTACATAGTCCTTTTCCTTCATCCGATATTTATAAAACTTTACCTGTTAGAGATGACATTCTTAAAGCTTTGTTGAATTGTGATTTGATTGGATTCCATACTTTTGATTATGCAAGGCATTTCTTGTCTTCTTGTAGAAGAATTTTGGGTTTACATTCCGAGTCTAACAGGGGTTACATTGCATTAGAATATTATGGTAGGACTGTGACTATTAAGATTTTGCCTGCTGGGATTCATATGGGGCAGCTTGAATCTGTTATGTCTGAGGACAGCACGGTTAAGAAGGCAAAGGCATTGAAGGAGAAATATGAGGGGAAAATCATGATGGTGGGTGTGGATGATTTGGATTTGTTTAAGGGCATTACCCAGAAATTTTCAGCCATGGGGGAGCTTTTGGAAACCAATCAGGAATTGAGGGGCAAAGTGGTTTTAGTACAGATTACAAACCCAGCAAGGAGTTCAGGCCCGGATGTGCAAGAATTTCTGGATGAGGCCAATCGTATAGCAAATGAGGTCAATAATAAATACGGCCGACCGGGGTATGAGCCAATTGTTTTCATCAGGGGACCAGTCACTACCCAAGAGAAGTTTGCATATTATGCAATTGCTGAATGTTGTGTGGTCACTCCTGTAAGAGATGGGATGAATTTGGTGCCTTACAAGTATACAGTTTGTAAACAGGGCTGCCCTGTTTTAGATAAGGCATTGGGAGTTGATGAAAATTCACCTCCCAAGAACAGTGTTATCCTTGTCTCTGAATTCATTGGCTGCTCACCGTCTCTTAGTGGGGCAATTCGTGTTAATCCATGGAACACTGGTGAAATGGCTAGTGCCATGTATTCAGCCATTGATTTGCCAAAGACAGAGAAACAAATGCGCCATGAGAAACATTACAAGTATATTAGTTCTCACGATGTCGCTTATTGGGCTCGGAGTTTCACTCAGGACCTTGAAAGAGCTTGTAAAGATCATTATCACAAGAGGTATTGGAGAATTGGACTTGGTTTAGCATTCAGGCTTGTTGCGTTGGAGCCTAACTTCAGGAAGCTGTTAGGGGATACCCTCAACTCTGCCTACAAGAGAACAAATAGCCGGTTGATCCTTTTGGACTACGATGGCACTATGATGCCTCCGACTTCTGTGAACAAGGGGCCTAGTCATGAAGTTGTTTCAGTCTTGAATCGCTTATGCGACGACCCCAGAAACATTGTTTTCATTGTGAGTGGCAGAGATCGGGATACCCTGAGCAAGTGGTTTTCTTCATGTGAGAAATTGGGTATTGCAGCTGAGCATGGATACTTTACAAGGTAATGTTTTAAATTTGCGTTCATCTAATCCTTAGATATGTGCCATATCTGTTGCTGATGAAATATATTTTCCTCCTCTTGGTAGATGGACTAGGGATTCTCCATGGGAAACCTACCGCTCAATTGACTTGAGTTGGAAAGAGGTTGTTGAACCTATAATGCAACTTTACATGGAGGCAACTGATGGCTCGTGCATAGAGAATAAAGAAACTGCACTCGTCTGGCACCATCAAGATGCTGACCCTGATTTTGGTTTATTCCAAGCTAAAGAGCTTCATGATCACTTGGAGAATGTCCTAGCCAATGAGCCTGTTGTTGTTAAAAGGGGGCAACAAATAGTCGAGGTGAAGCCACAGGTACAAAGCGTTTTCAGAAGCTTATGCTGCAGTTAGAAGAGCATGTTCAAAGATTTTCAAGATTTTGTTCAATAATTGAGAATTAGAATTATGAACTCGGAAAAGTCTTCAAAAATGTATTACGTCATTGGCTTGTTGTTTCTAGTGAACTATATTGAAGGGTTTTATGGTGAACTGCAGGGACTGAGCAAAGGCGTTGTTGTGGAAAATCTTATCTCAACCATGAGAGGTAGGGGCAAATCACCAGATTTTCTGCTGTGCATAGGAGATGATCGTTCAGATGAAGATATGTTTGAGAGCATTGCGCGGTCATCCGCCAACCCAACCTTGCCGACCATAGCAGAGATATTTGCTTGCACTGTTGGTCAAAAACCAAGTATGGCAAAATACTATGTTGATGATATTGTCGAAGTCATTGGATTGCTTCGAGGGATTGCAGAAGCATCGGTACAGCCAAACTGACAATAGAAAAAACCTACAGAAAAGAAAGAAAAGGAGCAATGTTTATATCAGGATTTACTTTCAGTGGGTAGAATTTCCATCAGGCCTAATGATATAGGAAGCCTTGTACAGGGGATACTTTTAACAGATTCCATTACTTCGACATGCTACACCGCTGGTTCATCTTCTTTGATAATACTATCAGGCAAACTTCTTAGCCTGTCTAAGAATTTGCTTTCTTTGTACATTTCCCATTATCCCCTTTTTTATCACCTTCAATCATATCAGAATGAAGAGCATTCCAGCTCTCTTTCCATTTTACATGTTGGTTAGCTTCAAATATGTTCAACTTTGTCCAAGTATCTTGAATTTGCAGTCCAGCCTCCTAATTACCGACAATGTGACTGGGAATGGTCGTTGGAACAGGTTTCAACATTTTTGACTTCATTAAATTAATTGATTCATATTAAGAATATTGAGTGTGAATGTAAGAGGGTGTTCAAGTCTCATTTAGAAAAGATTAATCCTAGAGTTTGGAGAAATGAACTGCCATTTATTTTTTTATTTATAAAACTATTGTATAAAACCTAGGTTCCAAAACTTTTGACTTTAAGATTCAAACTAATTAGGTCGGCAACCATGGTTTTATTTCAAGCAGCCTAATGTTGCTAAGTCAATCTTAAAGGTGGAGTAGGAATGATCTTGAATTTGATCCTCATGTACCGGTCATACTAGGTTTCTATCCTTCAACAGGGACTGCGTAAAATATTGAGCCTTCATGTACCTAAATAGACATGGCATAATAATCTCCTCAGTGATGCATATCCTATCTCTGACATTAGCTAGAAAGCTAGCAAACAAAGAACATGTGTCATTAAGCATATCAAAGTAGAATGGAGTCTATGCGTGAGAATCATCTGTGGGATAATATTTATCTTAGCAGGTTCACGATATTCTTTCAAACCTGTCTTGGTGGGACTTCCCAACTGATCCTTGGGCATCACCTTTAGCATATTGTAAACCTTCTTAGCCAAATACTGGGGAAACGATATTTTATGATGATTTTTTGAGAAATAAATTTAATAAACTACTGATACCCATCACAGGCATAGATAGAATAAGGATCAAACTCAAATATTCTCCCTTTTATGGGATAATACATACATATATAGAACAAGAGATATACGTTTAGAGGTGCATGAATAATGTTGTAGCATATGCCATTTGCCTTATTGCTGAGTCCAGTCCAGACGTTCTGATTTGTTGCACTTTTCAATCTTGTTGCTATGAGAATGCAAAGACTTAAGTTCAAGAAATGGATACCCTATCCCTGCCCAGGCAAACGAAGCAGATTATACTAGCAGTAGATTTTGAATCACGTATATAAAGAGGGCACCAGGAACCCTGCAACATGAAAATGAGATAGTAAACCTGGAGAGTTAAGCGTGTTTTTCTTTTGCAGGAATAAGTAGTGTAGTTGGGGTTGGAGAAATTCTAAACGCAGAAACATAGGCTGTTACGAGTGAAGTATGTTGTTGGTGATGATATATATATAGATTCAGCTGTGGCAAAGCAATTGCTACTGAATTGATGGTTAAACATGGAATTAGATGGAAACCTTAACATGGAGGTATGAGGTATATGTTGTGAAGTAAAGATTCAGATATACGCTGCCAACTTCTTCCCGAGTTTGTAAAGGATCTATGGGGTAATTCATCAAAGTGAATTGTGGAGACTGGATCACATTTTCTGGAACAAATGGATCATTTTTTCCTCGGAGGCTGGCTGGTACTGGTCTTAAAAGAACAGAAAAGAAAAGCATTGAAGAGGAAAGAAAAAGGTGATTAAGATTTCATGGTCTGCTTCAACTTTTAGCAAGAGCATTAAAGAGAAAACAAAGATTGCAGTGAAGTGTTGATGATGCTAAACAATAAAGTTAATCATTACTGATTCACCGATATCATTTCTAAACAATTATCTTCCACCGAGTTGTAGGGTTTTGCATTTGTTTATTAACAATGCGATCAACAATTTGGGCCCAAAGCTAACTCAACCTACTAAACCCAAGTTCAAAGAAGCTGTATATGACCTCCAGCCCAACCTTCCCCTCTTTAACTTTATCATTTTCAATTTCTTCAAATGCTTGCTTTATAAAAATAAAAAAGTTTGTTAGTAGGACAACAATACTTTTAACTATCAAATCAACATTTGTATTTTAGCATTTTCACCTAATCTTTTTATGTCGAGTTCAAACAAGAATAAACATGTGTAATAAGATCAATTCAATTTTATATACTAAAAACATAGTTGAATAGGCATGGCCCTAATTTTCCCTATTCAAAGTCGATCAAAAAATTCTTTCAGTTTCTGTACCCTTCAATTTTATTCAATTTAATTTTTATATTTAAAATTAAAATAATTTAATACTTTGATTTTAAAAATTACGTTAATTTAATCTCTATCTTTAATGACATCTAATTTTACTATTAAAAGATGACGTCAGTGCTAACGTCATCGTTGATGTTAGCATTGACGTATCACATTTTGATGACGTGGTGTTTTGAGATGATAATGCTGTATGCCACATGGCACTGAGTAATGATGTGGCAATGTCACATGGTATTATATGATGATGTGGTACAAACATGCTAACATGTCAGTGCCATGAGATAGATCAAAAAAATTTCTATCATATCATAAGAATTAAATTAAACAAAAATATATAATATAATGACTAAATTAAACAAAACTAAGATGTTGAGGAACTAAATTGAAAAAGATATTTGAAAAATACAAATCTGTAAACAGATTATTGATATGCTTATTAATAAGTCAAATATTTAAGTGTAAAAGATTTATGATGTTGAAATATATATAAATATTTTCTTACTTGATGATTTCATTCTAAAATATGTAAATTAATTTATATTTTTTACAAAAATAAAGTTTGAATACTCATTCTATAAAAAAAATTTTAAAAGAATTTCATACATAAAGTCAAATTTAGATAAATAACTTATATTACGTTAACATAAAATAATACAAAATGACTAAATAAATTCTTTTTTCTTCTATTCATAATAGTATAAAAATTTAAAATTTATTTAACTTAGTTTTTAGCTTGAGCTAAAGTCAAATTAGCAAAATATGTTGATTTAGTTTTTTTTAAAAATAAGAACGTAGATATATAGTTAACGATGATTATAAAAATAATTTTTCATTTTGACTTGCTTAATTTAGACATGACAAACCTCTTATTACAACCATAAAATCAGAGCTTCATCATTGCAATTTTTATTTATTTTTATGTTTTTATTTTATTTAATATTTCAAGTTATATTTTTTTAGTTGAAATTTCTTAGATTAAAGTTTGTATTTATAGTTGATAAAGTTAAATATAACTGTAAATATTTGTACTATTTTATTTTATTAACAAATTTTTTATAGATCTAAATTAATAATTTAAATTTAAATTTAGAAGAATTTGACTGTGGTATTGAAATTTAAATAAAATCATTTTATAAGAAATTTTGAGTAAATTTAAATCAAAAGGTAAATTGGGTAAAGTTGAATAATTGCAAAAGAGTGTGTATTTGTAAATTGTGAAAGTTGTAACTAAATCAACATATTTGCTAATTTGAGTCAATTTCAAGAAAAAGTAAATTAGGTAAAAATTGAATAATTTCAAAAAAATGTGTATTTATAAATTGTGAAAGTTGTAACTAAATCAATATATTTAATTATTTTATATTATTTTATTTTAACGTAATGCAAGTTATTCATCTAAATTTGACTTTAGGTATAAAAATTTTTTAAATTTTTTTTATAGAAGAAGAATTCAAACTTAATTTTTGTAAAAAGATAAATTAATTTATATATTCTAGAATCAAATAATCAATGAGAATATTTATATATATTTTTTAATACCATAAATCTTTTACACTTAAATATTTAGCTTATTGATAAGGATATTAATAATTTGTTTAAAAATTTATGCTTTTCAAATATTTTTTTAATTTAGTCTCTTAACATCTCAATTTTATTCAATTTAGTCCACATACTATATATTTTTATTCAATTTAATTTATATGACATGGTAAATTTTATTTTGTTAAAAGTTTTTTTGATATGCCACGTAACATTGACATGTCAGCATATCAATGACACATCATCGTATAGTACCATGTGACATTGTCATGTTATCATTCAGTGCCATATGACATGTCACATCATCATTTCAAATATCACATCATTAAAATATGACATATCAACGTTGATGTCAGGATTAACATAATCTTTTAACGATAAAATTAAATATTATTAGAAAAAAAATTAAATTGAAATAATTTTTAAAATTAAAAATTTAAATTATTTTGATTTTAAATATAAAAATTAAATTAAATAAAATTAAAAAATATACAGTGAAAGGATCTTTTGACCATTCAAAGTCCCATCTTAAACTTGGTTGACGTGGATATGTTTTATGCATTGCTGTCATGTTTGATTACTTTTCAACACTTTCGTCATTTTCTGTTGAAGTAACTATATTTAAAACACATTTGCCATGGTTAGGTGCTTCAATCAAATCAATTTAATGTTTACTCAGAATTTATAGTACATAAGTTTTATTTTCCTTTATTTTCCTTTATTGCAAAACAATTTTGCAATGCAACATAGATAGTGCAACCTCAAGGAATATGCATGCAACAAGTTTCTCATTGTGTATGAAACAACTGTTGATTGTTCATTTTAAGGATTAATTTATATTTTATTAAGAAGTTAAAAATTCAAATTTAATTTTTAAGCCTTACGTATTTATGCTATTGAGTTAAATACTTATTTATTTTATGATTTACTATATTAATTAAAAACATATAATATTTTTAAAAAATTTAAATTATTTTTAAAAAATTTTAAATAAATTTTTATTCTTTTATTATATTTAATTAAATTTATATACTTTTATTTTAAATCAAATAATCTTTTATAATTGACAATTGATTAATTTTCAAGTTAAAATTATTACTTGCCATTCTTTTATGTTATGCAACAGTAACTTATAAGGTGAAAATACGTCACTGTATTATCATGTCAATATGCTATGCGATATAAAACGGTAAGAAGAGTTTTAATTAATAGTAATTAATCAACGACTTGATTCAATGTAATAAAAAATATAAATTTATGTAAAATTTTTTAAATAATTTAGAAATTTTTTAGGTCTTATACCAATTAAAAATAGCACTTACTATGATCAATGAGTATTAATTAAATTTTAACTTTTATGAAATGCTCTTTCATTTTGGGATTCAACAAAGGACAAAACAAAAAGGAAAATAAAAACTAAACAAGACCATTTACAAATTTTCTTTTTGGTACAAAAAGACCAATTTTATTCTAAGATCAGACATAAATTTTGCAACCAAAGCAGAAAATTTCAATTGAACTTTATAAAATGCATGCGAATTACGAATATTTTCATTTAAAAAGTCGTTCAACATTCTTATTTCAACCACAACCAAAGAAAAATTTGCAAAACGTTAGGTAGAAAAACCGAAGTTTTCTCTTTCGTGTATTAATAAAAGCATTGTTAAAATGAAAAACAGCCCCAAGATGGGTTAATTTCTGACTTTACTTTCACGTTCGGCTATTTTCCTGTCAACTGGAATTGACTTGCGTTCTTCTTCCTGTCGGGTCAAAAATCTAGCAGTAAAATATTAAACAAGCAAGCGAAGATGTTGCAGAGACTGACTAAAAACAAGAAGTCGTGACTTTGCCAATTTGTCATCCATGGAAAATACGAATAAGAGTTGCAAATCTATTTGTTTTCTCAGCGACCCATAACTTCGCTTTCCCTTGCAGTTTCAACAAGCTCAGATTCAAGGAAGGAAAGTTGATATATTAAAGCTCATCTTTTGTCATCTGGGTCATGTTTGTTTAGGGTTTTGTTTTGTGCGTTTGGAAGATCAGATTTAAAGTTGCTGCTTTTTCTCCTGCTTCTTATTGGCAATGGACTTGAAGAAGGAAAAGCTTGTCAGGTAAATAGTTTGCTCTTTTTTTTTTTTTTTCAATTAGTAGCTTTGTTTCTGATTTAACATTTCCTTGCTGGTTAGTTTTGCTGTTGCAAACATATGCTGTTTGGAGCTGGGAAAGTTATGGGAAGTTTAGACTTTTGGTAGGGACTAAGGAAAGTTGGAATTCTGGTAATAATTAATTAGGAGCTTCGTATAACTGATATGGATGAATTGGGTCATGTTTCTATTACTTGGGGGGACTGGAGAAGAGTTAATCAGGAGGATTCTTGCATAATGTTTTCTTGCTGTTTTTAATGGAGTAGTGATGGAAACTTTTACATTTCTTATTATCTGTTTGCCGGAAAAAGTGAACTTTTATTCAACTGGAATTAATCTCTTTAATCTTCAATTTTCTTGGTAGTGGAACGCATTGAAACGTAAAGTCTATTTTTTTTTTAAAAAAAATGAAGGTGATTTCTCCATTTGAATGGACTTGCTGATTAAAGTTGAAATACCCCTTAACTATGATCGAGGATACTAGATGATGTTGCTATAATGTGGGAGTCAAATGTAGTAGGAAAGGGTTAATTCCATTACTGAACAGAGAAAAGTTTTCATACATTTGAATTTTAGGTTTGAAAAAGAATACTGAGTAAATTGAACAAATCCTATTCCTAAAATCATGAAAAAGTTTTTTTTTTTGGATAATCATTAAAATGTTCTTTTGTATGCAAAACTCATTTCTACTTTCAGTAAAAAGTTTTATGGAAATACTTGATATGGACAATTGGAGTTCTTTGGTAAATGTGTTTGTTTCTAGGTTTTATTCTGACGGGAAACGGCAGAAAGAAACTCCATGGGGAAAGAATGACCCATCATTCCTTGAAAAGTCATCTTCTGGGTACAAGATTTCATATTCTTCAGTGCTAAAACCAGAGAATGGGATAGTGGGAGGAAGAAATAGACTTCCTGAAATGGGAAAAATTGGAAGGTCAAAGGCTTTTCCACAGGCTGATGCACCATGGTACAAGAGAATTCTTGATCCTGGCAGTGAGATTGTGTTACAATGGAACTGGGTTTTCATTATTTCCTGCTTGGTGGCACTTTTCATTGACCCATTGTATTTTTATTTGCCTGCTGTTGGAGGCCCTGCAACCAGTTCGTGTGTAAAGACAGATACAAGCTTGAGAATTGTTGTTACCTGTTTTCGGACTATTGCTGATATTTTCTACTTGTTGCACATAATTATAAAATTCAGAACAGGTTATGTTGCACCAAACTCAACAACTCGAGTGTTTGGAAGGGGTGAACTTGTAATGGACCCTAAGAAGATTGCACAGAGGTATCTTCGATCTGACTTCTTTGTAGATCTCATTGCGACACTGCCTCTTCCTCAGGTATTTGTTCTAAAACACCATTTTTCTTCTGAAATCCTACAATAAACATTAGTTGCCTACTTTATTTTGCATTGTTCTGTCGCTTGAACTCAATTGTAGAACAGAGTAAATAAATTGTAAATAACTTATATTTCCACAGTAGACTTTATGTACATTGGCTTGTACTTGAATTGTGGTTCTTTGTTTCCCAAATCAACCAAAACAGGAATTATGTGAGCCTTGTTACATGTTTTCGAACGATAACAATTTAGAAGAGGTTTTGTCACATCATCCTTTGTTGACCAAAAGGATCTTGGTATCCTTAATAAATAGATACGAGGCATGAAATGCCTTTTTGTACATAACTCAATTCTCTTTGTTCTTATTTGGATTTTAAGTGCATTGTACATTTGTACTGAAGATTAGGGGTCTAATTAATCCCTTTGCCATTCAAGGATATTTTGAAGTGGAGTGCTTTAGCCTTTGATTCAAGTGTCATGGTTAATTCCATATAGCCCCCTATCTTCTTAAAATTGAAGCACAATTATATTTGTGGTCTTCTTGCATAGTTTTCTTGTTTCTTTTTCCTTTTTTCATAAATATTGCTGTAATTCTGGGGCAGACTCCACCTAATGTACCGCACTAGAAGTTCTTGAAAGTACATTGGGGAGACTTCATCTTTAATCCTTGGGAAAAATTATTAATGAAATAAATGTGTGATTTCCTCTTTGGTGCACTAGGTACTAAATATGAGAAAGATGAAAGCACAGTTCATTGAATTATTTTTTGCAGATAGTTATCTGGTTTATCATTCCGGCAACAAGAAGTGCTCGAACTGACCATAACAACAATGCCCTTGCACTAATTGTTCTGCTTCAGTACATTCCCAGATTATATTTGATTTTTCCGTTAAGTTCTCAAATTATTAAAGCAACTGGAGTGGTTACGAAGACTGCCTGGGCGGGTGCTGCCTACAATCTTCTCTTATACATGTTAGCTAGCCATGTATGTTATCTACGTACTTTATTATTAGCCTTTTTCTCGGATCTCTTGTTTGTGTGTGTGTTGTGCTCTCTTCGACAGTGACTTCAATTTTTTTCTCACCCCTTCTGTCAGTTTTCACACAAAAATATGCCTACTCATGCAGGTTGTAGGGGCAGCATGGTATCTGCTCTCTGTTGACAGGTATACGTCATGCTGGAAGAAAATTTGCAGAAAGGAATTTGCTCCTGTCAGATGCAGTCTACACTATTTAGATTGTGACACTTTTGGTAGTGATGATCGCGAGGTGTGGGCAGATGGGACAGATGTGTTCAAGAGCTGTGATCCTAGAAGTGACATAAATTTCCAATATGGCATATTTGAAAGCGCAGTAAAAAAAAATGTTGTCTCTTCGGGCTTTCTGCGGAAGTATTTCTATTGCTTATGGTGGGGCTTACAGCAACTTAGGTATGATTTTATTAAATTTTATAGATAAAAATTATCTTCTATTCCAATTCTTATTACTTTTCACTTTATTCACAGAATATACTGATATTTTTTTTTTGGATAATCTCCTGGTGGCTGATGAGTGCAACCAAACTGTTCGATTAGTAAATTTTGTTGTTTCACTTACAAAAAATAGTTTAGGTGCCAATGCAGTACCTGTATGGGATTTCACTAACCACATTGCATTAGATACTCTGGCAATATAGTGAGAGTGTAGTTCAGACATACTTTACATGCAATCAAATGACATTTATATAATAATTATGCACTTGCTGATGGTGGTTGCATTAATATGGAAGTTCAACTGTGTAGAATTGCAAGTTTATTTCTTTGTTAGCATCAAAATTTTTGTGGGTTTTCACTTTTTTGCCTTTACAAGATGGAGAGATATTAGGACATTAGTGAAGATTCATACGAAAATGATGAATCCTTCCTTTGTGAAACTATCTCATGAGATACATATGAGTTGTTAATCTAATAATTTTTCCCCTTAACAACTCAAAGAAAGGCCTCTATCGTTAATGAGGTGCCATCAGAGGTCTTCCTTGTCCTCCAAATGGCCTAAAGCCATGCAGTAAGTATCTTTAATTTAATTCATCTTTTCCATAAAATATGGTTGAAAAAAAATTGATGCTAGTAAGTGTTCTGTTTTGAAATTACAATATCTTGCTTGTGAACTATGTCACATGGCCATAGGGAAAATGTTGTGGTTCATCTGTTGAATTTGGGCTTGGAAATTCCTTGCTAAGCATAAGTTCTTGGTTCCTGCATTCTTCCCTGAAAAACCTTATCTCTCTCTCTCTCTCTCTCTCTCTTGAATTTATGACCTTGCCATCACTGCAAAGAATCAGAGGCATATGCATTGGAATTTACATTTGGTATATGGTTGAAGATATGTAATAATTTGCAACTGCAGCTAAAGTGATGGAAGGTTATGGAGATAAGTTCCCATGATAATATTGTTTCCCTCCTTCCACACGATTTACCTTTTCCTGTTTGTTCCCTTTCTAGTTTTGGTAACAAAACTTTTGAACAGTTCCAGTAAACTGTTTGAGAAAAGAACCACAAGCCAATGGGAACAGCCATTTACTAAGCATTTGTGAAGGGACACAGAAATGCGGTGACCATGTGGAGACAGGAGGCATGAAGCATGAGGCATGCTGCAATATGCTTTTAGTTTTAGAAGGGAACTCTTCTGTGCTACTAAGATTCGGAAGCTACTTGATCTCAAAAACATTTGCATCACATCAAAAAATTGTGCCAACTTGAGTGATGCACTCAATATCTTGCCTGTGATGTTGTATTACACAACTGTTATCATCTAACTGGTCATATTCTATTGTAGGTTTCAGTATGAGGCAAAAAGTGTACCTTATTACTACAATGTGAATATATTGAATGTTTCAGTTGTGTTCAATGAGATAAATATTCCTGGAAGATTTGATGGAAAAGATGTAAACCTTCACCATAATTGTGATCAATATGCGAATTTCTTTCCTTTAGATATGCATCTGAAATGAATAAAATCAGATGCCTACTGGTCAATTTTATGTTTCTCTTTTCTAGTTTGGAATGGATAGCATTCAAAATAGAGAGGTTATAACTTTACGTGCCCCTAGGAAGTAGTAGATGTGCATACAGTGGGATCAACATTGTTGTTTGCTGTTTGCAAATTGAAACAAATGATGACCAGCAATCAACATTTCATATTACTTAATGCTTTTATAATACCTATTCCATGAAATGCTAATTAGAGGATTGTAGACCATTTACACTTCTTTTCCGTATCATTTACAGGAAAATTGCTTTGCACATTGAATTAGTTTATCTAATATGAAAATTAAAGAAAGCAGATGTCATTTAATGAGTTGTTGTCTTTACAAATGTTGATACATGCCTTTTGTTTTCATATCATCTCAGTTCCTATGGCCAGAATTTGTCAACAAGCACATTCATTGGGGAGACACTATTTGCTATACTTATTGCTATCTTGGGTCTTGTTCTATTTGCCCACTTGATTGGCAACATGCAGGTATCAGAAAGTTTGCATCCTTGACATTTTCTTTGGAACATCAAATTCATTCTGTTTGTATTAACTCAAATAAAGTTGTGATATATGTTGTCAATCTTCTCACAGTTATGTGTTGATGATGGAATTTTTTGTTTGAATTTGTTCAGTAGACTGCATCTAATTAATTTGTATCTGTCAGAACTTTGTCTTGACCACATAGTACTGTCTTTCTTGAGCTGTCCACTCTTGGCAGTTGTGATCTCCTTTTTCTTTCTTCCTCCGTGCAGGGAAGTTGTGAAATAGGAAGTAAGATGCATTCTTATCTAGTTTCTAGTAGCTGGCAAAATACTGCATTATGCTTCAATTTTCAAATTAATTTTAACTGATTATTTGTCCTCATTTAAAACAATTATTCCTGTCATGTTACTTTTCTTGCACATTCTGATAGTTTACTTTTGTTTCTGTGATACAGACATATCTGCAATCCCTCACAGTGAGACTTGAGGAATGGAGACTTAAGCGAAGGGACACCGAGGAGTGGATGAGGCATCGTCAACTCCCTGAAGATTTAAAACATCGTGTTCGACGTTTTGTTCAGTATAAATGGCTTGCAACTCGGGGAGTTAATGAAGAAGCCATCTTGCGTGGCTTACCTGCTGATCTTAGTCGAGATATTCAACGCCACTTATGCTTGGACCTCGTTCGACGTGTATGCAGTGCTTTCCCAAATCAATTTCTTTCTGAGTTTCAAACCATTGTTAACTTGCTTTTGTTTTAGGTGTTTCTACTAACAAAAAGTCTTGATGGGAGATTGTCCACATTGAATTTTAAGAGTAATGTAATTATTTACTTAGAAACCAGCCTCTTCTGTTTTGAGCATGACTTTTCTTCTTGCAGGGCATTCATATGGCGAAGATCTAGGTTAACTACCTCCTGAGCTGTACATAGTCCTCCCTTAGATCCTGCCACTTAGGTGGAATAAAAATGCATACATTCACCACATTTTGCAAGGATCTTCCTTCTAATCGTGTCTATGTGTTCCATTCTGAATTTTCCATCAAACAACATTAATATGTTGCCTCAACAATGTTGCTGCACCCAATTAGATTAGATCTGACTCCAAAATGTTTGTGTTTAAACCCAAGGAAGGATGTGCAATCTTCCATATGGTATTTCTTTATTAAATCTGGTAATTAGTTTCATTAAAGCTACTCTCATTTGCAGGTCCCCTTTTTCTCCCAAATGGATGATCAGCTGCTTGATGCAATATGTGAGCGTCTTGTGTCGTCCTTGAGCACTGAAGGTACCTATCTTGTTCGTGAGGGTGATCCTGTGACAGAGATGCTCTTCATTATTAGAGGTAGATTAGAGAGTTCAACAACTAATGGTGGTCGAACTGGTTTCTTCAACTCAACTGTGCTGAGACCTGGAGATTTTTGTGGAGAGGAACTACTGGCATGGGCTTTGCTACCAAAATCCACCATGAACTTGCCCTCTTCAACTAGAACAGTCAGAGCTTTAGTTGAGGTTGAAGCTTTTGCACTACGTGCTGAAGATCTTAAATTTGTGGCTAACCAATTTAGACGGCTCCATAGCAAGAAACTACAGCACACATTCCGGTTTTACTCCCACCATTGGAGGACATGGGCAGCCTGCTTCATACAGGCTGCTTGGCGTCGGTACAAAAGGAGGATAATGGAAAACAATCTGACTATGACAGAATCATTTACTTTGGATGAGAAAGGGGATGATGAGACTGGGCAGGAGGAAGAGAAAATATTCCCTGCTGGCTCCAATCCTTCTCAGACGAAACTTAACCTTGGAGTCACCATATTGGCATCAAGGTTTGCAGCAAATACTAGGAGAGGAGCTCAGAAGATCAAAGATGTTGAGTTGCCAAAATTACAAAAACCAGAAGAACCTGACTTTTCTACCGAGCCTGATGATGACTGATTGTTTGCATTATGATAAAGAGCTTATGTTGCTTGAGCTTCTCTAGTTGGGGGGTCAGACATATTTCAGTATAATAGCAGATTCAGAATCTTATTGATGGGATTGGGAATCCCGGATCTTGAACAGATTGTGCCCAAGGGTGGAAACCTTACTAACGAGCAGGAGAAGGTTGTGTCGTGCACTGCCTGTATACTATTAGCTATTTATTAGTGGGGTTTCATCAAATGCAAGCTGAGTCTAACCCACGAGCCCTGGAAAAGACTTGAGATATTAACAAATTGATTTGATGTATAAGTTTGGCTATCAGTCTGATTCTCTTATAATATTTACTCATGAAGTGCATCAGTTAGGAATGCCTTTGGCAAAAAGATTGGCCTAAGGTCGAATCCAGCTTCCTTGAATATAATTTGAAAGTGGAAAACGGTTCTCTGAGTCGCGGATTAGTAAAACATGCTGATGAAGTAGGCTTTTGGCCGTATGGTAACCTGAAATTTAATGCGACAACTGAGCATTTAGTTAAGCAATAAACCATAAAAACTATCAGAAAACTTAAATTGATGGAATAACCCCTTTTTCAGGATCAACCTTCTTGTGGCCTTCTATCTGTTTTTGCATACTTCTACTTACTAAACCAAGTTTCACAGTTGACAGTTGATCCCATCGTTTATTATGTTTTTGCATTTCCCAGGTAATTTCTCAGCCTCCATCTTTTGTTTCTACAAATCATTCTGGTTACGCATTAGACAAGAATTGACCAATAAGCATATTACAAGTTTTCAATCACCTTGTAATATATTGAACGAAGAATTGTGGCCGCAGAGCAGCATATGTACAAGAAACATCCTTAGTTGATCTTATGCTAGGGAAAATTGACCATGGACGGAGTATGATGGTCATAGCAAGCATTACCATCAAACCTATTAGAGAAGATATCGTAAACAGAATTAGTCATTGCAAAATGGTCTTCTCATCCTCGTCCGGTCTTCAACTTGCTATCCCCATTTAGGGCCCATACCTGTCGAAGTCATAAAACTCTATGTTCTTGTACTTTTGAGATATTATCTCTGCTTGAACTTTTCTTGCAGTATCAGTTGCACATCCCACAAGAATAAGAACAGAAGTCCCTGCAAATCCTCGGAATGCAGTTAAGTGTGTGGTTTGCTCAATTACAGCAGGACCAGCAGCCAGGATTGCTAAAAATGCTGAACCCAAAACTGATATCCGACTAAGAACCTATATTCCAATAATAGATGCAAATATGAGTCCGTCATTAAAAAAAAATGGAGGTTAAGTTAGAAATACAATTAAAGTCAGCCAAATCATTTTAGATACAATATCTAAATAATGAAGCGGTTGAGTACAAGGAGCAGAAGACACAAATATCTATTACCTACCTTATGAGAAAGTGGATTTAAATAGTTGAAAATTTCAGGAGTCAACATTTCAAGTCATGATACATATCTTTGTTTTCTTTCCCTTTTTTTTTTTTCATTTTCTAGAATTAGGGGACCAAATTTGTTAAAATTTTATACTGAATTGTCATAGAGATCATATTGATAACCACACGCAGACTACATGGTAAAGGTAGTTGAACACAATCATCAACATGTATCACTGAATAAATATCAGGCTAGCACAATAAAGTCACTAGCCACAGAAAAGAGGATTACCGTCTTCAGAAATGCTGCTGTACTTTTACCAGGTCGGACCAGTGGAATTGAAGCACCTTGGCGCTTCAGTTGTTCGCTAACATCATCAGGGTCCAGTTGTAGGAAAGTATAGTAGTAATTGAAAAAGGCTATCAACAAGATATTGGTAGGAAGGTAGAGAGATCCTACAAACGTTTATAATTTACAATTAATCATATAGAAAGGTGGGAACTTCAACAGCCAAAAGGATATAATAATGGCATATTCTTTCATTTCATTTTACCTCTTCAGTCCTTTCTCAGGATTACACCTACGAAAATTACAGTGTAACTTCCCCTGCCCACCCCTTCTTTCTTTGGCTAGAAAATTATATAAGTTTCAATAAGCAATTCATATCATCCACCTAGCTCTGATGAAAGGTTTTAAACACTGTAGCAAAGCAAGAAAAAAGAACCAAACCGTTGTCCTACCATTAGCATTGGATTGGCAATAAGAGATTTCAGCAGTTCAAGCATCTGTTACATCTTGAAATATTTGGAAGGAACATTAACAAGATTTTAACCCTTAAATTTAAGATTTAACACAGCATGTGTCAATGCAATATATTCACAGAACACTGAGAAGATTTTGCTAACTGACAGCTTTTACAGAAGAAAACCGAACAGATTATAGAGCCAAGGAACATCTCATATCAATCTGGTACACATTTTCATCCTTAAGAACTTCTAGCAGTCAAAATCATTATTTTACCTCCAGGATTCAAAGCCACTGCAGCCTTCTTTAGCACAGATATGCCAGTGAATCGTGCTAAAGTACCAGGAAGAGCTAGGGATGATGTTGAAAATATAATTGGCATCACTCCAGAGCTGTTCACCTGGTTGGCCAAAACAATTGAATGAATACAAAGACAAGACAGTACATGTTGATTGCAAGACGGACAAACATAATTAGTAATCTCAATTAAGGAAAGATAGGGAAGCTGCACATGCAACACCAGTGAAAGAAATGTTGTGGTTAACAAGAATCTAGAGCAGGAATGAGGTACCAGAGAAGTGCATCGAAAGTTTGCATGATCAAAATGACCATCACACTGATAGAAACTTCCATTCCAATTAAATAAATGTAAATGTCCTATCAAACACTACAAAGTTAACAAATAAAATCTAAACCAGTTAAACAGTCATGAACATGACGGACAGAGTAAGTTGGCAAGATTTGAACAAACAGATAGAAATCAGAATTTAGCAGCAGCTAAAGGTAACAATTTTACATTTAGAATGGATAGGGAAACAAAAAAGAGAAATTTTCACAGGAAACAGGTGCACAACTTTGTGAGAAATAACAGTGGTAAGAGATGGAAAAAGTGCTCCTATCTACCAGAAGCTAAACAAGCAACAAGAACAACAACAAAAGTAACAAGCCTTTTCCCACCATGGCTGTTCAGCTATATGAATCCTATTTCACCACTGTGCTCTATTTAAGCCATATCCTCATTAAGCTCAGTAATATGAAGTCCATTTTATTAGTTTCCATCTGTGTCCTCTTTGCTCTTCCTCTTCTTCTCTTGATATGAATATCCTCCAGTTAATCACATCTTCTCAAAACTTTGCAGGTCTCCTTTTCACATGTCTAAAGCACCTCATACATGTTTCCCTCATTTTGACCTCAATGCTGCAACCCCTACTTTTTCCTTTATGAAATCATTCTTAATCTCATAAATAAGTATGTCCTTCTATGCACATATCCAACACAAAATACTCATCTCAGCCATGCTCATCTTTTGCGTATGTTGATAGTTAGTTGCCCAAACCATGCATAGAAGCTCATAAGAAGCAGTTGAAAATAATCTCAGCCTGACAGTATAGGCCAGAACACTAAGTTGTCAGTTTAAAAAATCCATCCAATTTTCACATTTGATCTCTCAAAAAATTCTTTTTAACATTTGGGCTCTTCCTCTTGTAGCTTGCCCAGTTCCTTGATTAGTAGTTGAAGCTTCGAGGAATTTAGCTGCAAATCCCACTGTTCCCCGCTTGACAACGTCACTCTTTCAGTGGATTTAATAACTTCAGAGGTTTTTACTTTTGATATGAGCTTCCAAAGGTCCCAATTCACAATTCCATCAGCACATCAAGAATATTAAATCTACTGTTTTCTTCATCAAATTTCTCTTCTCAAACTGCATCACTTTAGGAGCTCCTCATCAATTCTTGGTCCAAATGCTAAGTGTGTCTTGATGTGGAGGATACAACAAAATGTAAGAGGCAGGTGGTAATCTGTCAATTTACTAAACTTCAATGTCTAAGGTTAACAAAATGCCTCATAATTTCCGACATTAAAGCTGGTGTGGAGAATGCAAGCATATCACCTTCTTTTTTTAATTTTAAGTTGCTGCTAGTAACAGACTGAACTGAATATGTTGTTAAGGATCCAACTAATTTATCTTTTTTTTCTCGCAATCTATCACCCACATGCAAGTGTAGCAAAATTTAACAGCTGTCTTACTTTACCATCTCCCAATCCCAAATTATAAGAAACTCAAAGAACACCCCTCTCTAGAAGATATGCAACTAACAAATAAATGCTACATCATGGTTCAACAACTGGCAAGCATAGTTACAAGAAAGAAATCGTAATCTTTCCACCTTTGTATACAAGATGCACCTAAGGATATGCAATTAAAATTATTCAAATCATGTGATCTTTGTATAAAAGATGCATCTATGGAAATGTGTTTAAAATTATTCAACCTCTTCTTCATGATCAATTGAATTTCCGACAAGTCCTTGACTGCGACATGATCAACATCATAAAGTACTCCATTATCATTATGATCATAAGCCATAAGAAAAACATGTTTACTTGTACTTTAGGCTTCAGCTGCCCCTTGACAGACTAGAGGAGTCAATGATGCTAGAGAGCATGTCCCAATGAAAGAATATCAACTTTTAAGAATTAGTACAGGCACAAATTATACAGTATTTAATCCATTTTACGTGTGAGAAGTTGGTGCCGACGATATGTTTCTCAATTGAGTGCTCATGCAAACAAAGAATCCATTCCAATTTTGTTACACCTCAGTGAGGCCAGTACTATTGTCATCAAGCACATCACAGTATTAGAACCTTTTAAGCAATTATTGGGAACACAGACCTTAAAAGGTAGGTAAGCAGATTTTTGAAGTCCTCCACTTCTGCTGCTGTATCTTGAGGCGTAGTTGAGTGGAATCTTCCTCTCTGCTTCCTGAAACCCTTTGTTGAGACAACAGTTCATATTTTTTCCCTTTACTGATAGAACTTTTATAAACAATACAAGTAGGGTTACCTGAACATAGACAATGCCAAGAACCAGTAGGAAGAATGAGATAATGATGGTAACAAGTCCAACGTAGTTACCATCCTGATATGCCTGCACAACTGTCCTACCAAAAGAGGCTGGCAAGTAGGATAAAATGTTTGTAAATATTAGAAGAGATGTGCCATTTCCAAGTTTTAGATCAGAAATTCTTTCCCCAATATATGTCGTAAGTACAGCACCAAGTGTCAATAGAGTGACAGAGGAGAGAACCCACTGTGTGCTAAAGTCATTGACATACGGACGAAGGTATAGTACTTGGCCAATTGCCTGCAATGAAACGTAATAATATATAAGACCTTATATTTAGCAACGGTAATCTGCATAGTACATAATATGGAGGGGAAAAAGGAGGTAGAATTCAGGACCTTTTGGATGCGAAACATTGATACAGACCTAACAATTACCTTATATCTAGTTAGCTAACCTGTAAGTCACTGGGGAATTAAGTTCCTCACCTGTACTATAGCAAAACCAACTGAAGCATATCTAGTATACTGAAGAACTTTCTTTCTTCCTGCTTCACCTTCTCTTTTCTGAAGATCTTGCAATTTAGGGTAAACTTGGGCAAGAAGTTGAAACACAATTTGTGCATTAATGAAGGGAACAATACCGAGGGAGCATATACCAAGTCTACCAATGCCTCCTCCAGAGAATGAATCCAAAGTGCTCAGTAGACTGTTCTGATCCAAATTGCCAACAAAAGCCTCTCGGTTAACCCCACCTAGAGGTATATAAACTCCAAGACGTGACAGGGCTAAATACGCTAAAAGCTTGAGAAATTTTCCGGGTAATTGGCCTTTGAAGAAATCCCCAAAGTCAATGGAACTGTCCTCAATTGCAGCTGCCAAAGTCCAAAGGATTTATGTCAACTGCCAAGACGGATCAAATCATTTTGACGCATGCAAATAGTTGATAAATAAATTTACAAGCTTAAAAAACAAACCTGCCACTCCTCGAGCTGAAGAAGATTTCTCCTTCTTTGTACCAGAAGTACTCTCAAATGTAGGTGTTAACAAGGCTAAAAAACTTTCCCAAACACCATTTAGACCAGAGACATCTGGATTGATACCCAAGGGATCAAAAACAGATCCTTTATGGCTGAGAAGGAATTCCAATCAGAAGACAAATGACAATTATAACAGCAAGTCTACAGGAAAATTCCTAGCAAGGGTTCAGAAGTTAATAAAGACATGGAGTTTAAATATATAGTGTTAAGAAACTCGGCATGCAAAGTTCTAAATTTTCTTTGCAGAATTCTGATCTGTCATATCGCCTAAGCTTCTAGTCCTTAAAAATACAATAAATAACTTGCTTATCCCCTCAAAACATAACATTTTCCTCCCTAGCAGTAGCAAGCTCAATGTACAATAAAAAGCATATAATAATATTAAACAAAACATACAAGCAAATTTCAAGCCAAAAAGAAGACCATTTTTTGAACGACACTACAAGACTAAAATGGAAAAAATAAAGGGTAAAACAAGGATTTATAGAAGATCGAACAAAAGGGTATCTGAAAGAGGTTACCTGTTAGAAAGAAGACCAAGTTTCCATGATTGGTTGGAGCTGGGTTTTCTATGGACGGTTAAACTGGCTCTGCAAACATAGGCTTTGAGCAGTGGAGAAGGTTTGGGATTGGGATGAGAGAGTGTAGAGAGGTTGAAGCTAAGAGGCCAAGACGAAGCTTCTCTGACCGTTATCAACATTGTCCTATTTCCAACTCTTAGTTGGGTTACAGTTTTTGTTTTTGTGGGGCTATTAGCAAATGAAGTTCATTGATTTAGTGGCCAGGGCTCCTGCTGTGGTCGGACGTCATCCCTGTTGCAAGCGCGTTTGTTTCACGCAATGTTCAATTTTTTGCTCAAATATTGATAAGATTCTTGGGTATGCTTGCTTCCTTCCTCTTCATCTGATAGCACAGAATTCCATAATATTGATTTCTCAATTTTTCAAAAATTTCAAAGGTAAGGTAATCCCATGCACACAATTGTTTTACTTTATTTTTCACATAATATTTTTTAAATTATTTTTATAAAATTAAATAAATTTTTATTCTTATATTACTCATCAAATAAGCTTCTATAATTAATAATTGATTAAATGTCATTAATTCAAACATAATTTATCATCTTTTACATTATATGCTGTTAATGTAACTAAATATAAGATAAAAATATCGTATGGTTATGTCACTATATTATATTTATATATCACGTTATTATTTATTATGTTATATCAATATGACAAATAACATTTTAACGAATAATAATTAGTCAATTATTAATCATAAAAATTTATTTGATTTAAAATAAAAAAAATTAATTAAAATATAATAAAAATAAAAATTTATTTAAAATTTTGAATATAATTTATGAAATTATACCTTTAATTTTTAATTTCAATAGAAATATGAACTCTTTTTCCTTTATACTCTTAGTAAATGTTTGTTTCTACCCATAACTAAAATTTGACTTGGCAAATCTTGCCAATTGCAATCCATCACCCATATAGGCCACCAGTGATGTGGGTCGCCGAAGACCAAATCTCATAACAATTGTCTCTTGACAGCTCCACATGCAAAAGCTGACTACTTCTTTGACTTGTAGCATTCTTTGTTGAAGTGGCCACGTGGTATTGTTAGATTTGACAATTTGTGTTTTTATGTCTTAAACATATCAGACATGATTAGATATGAAACACAATAAAATTAAATATGAACACGATATGAGTAATATTCGTATCTTAAATCTAAAATACATACATATTTACATTTAATAACCATGTAATATGACACAACATGACTAACACATTTGTTAAAAGTGTCAATATATAATATGACACGATTAATAACACAATTAACATGTTTAACACAATTAAATAAAAATATTTACAATTAAATATAATTTTATTATTTAAATTTAAAACCAATAGTTATAAAAATAATTATAACAAAATAAAATAATAAAATCAAATATAACAAATAAAAGTTCAAAATTAGGGTTTAGGTATGACATAATTACATTATTATCTTTATAAAATTAAAAAAACTTATTAAAATAATTATTTAAAATTATTTAAGTAAGGTTAAAATAGTCTTCGATTATTAATATTTAACAAGTTGATAAATGTGCCATTTATATACAAGTTTAAATACAGTAACATAATTAATTAAATGTGTTTAAACATGTTACTCATGTCTTAAATGTGTCAGACACGATTAAATACAAAACATGTTAAAATTAAACTCAAACCTATTTAACTCCGTGTATTTTCGTATTGTATCTAAAATTTTCAGGTCTAGGTACTATTTGGGAGTCCCATTGAGGCTTTTTATATAGAGTTATAAATGTTGTAATTAAATGAAATTATATCTAAAAAAGAAAAAACAACTAGGAGCAAATTTCTACAAACCTTACTAGAAAGTCATTTTCTTTTTATTTTCATAAACCCTAGTTGAGCTGCCCCTCCCTCCAAGCTCAAACCCATCGTCGTTAGTGAAGCCATCAGTGATCGAAAGCTTTCTAGCTTAGTTGATTGACGATTTGGTTTTGATATTTACTTTGGTATCTTTTGTTTCACTCTTGAAATTAACCTAAACTATTTTAGTATTTGTTGGTGAAAAAAATTAATATATTTATGGTAATTGGTATGGTATATTTGATTAAATTGTATGTTTGAGATTTAATTGATTGTTTGTGTAATACGACAGTGAATATGTGTTGGGTAAATTAAAATTTTACTCGAAGCTTTTTGTTTCCTTAGTTAATTTTTAAAAATTCAAAAAATAAAATACTATAAAGTTATTTACATATGGGTTTTGATTTTTTTAATTTCTTTATTTTTTACTAATTTAATCTGACATTAACCCAAAAATTAAAATATTTAAAACCCTTTTTCGATTGCTTTAGTTGAAAATAGTAGTGAATTTGGTTGGATTGAATTATGATGCTTTTGTAAAAAATGGTTCTAACTTTTCTTAGATTAATCAAAATTATCTCTTTCTTTTATTTTAAAAAGAAACCTTAACAATATTTTTTTTAAAAAAAAAGGAATGCATAGTAGTTTCTTTATCTCTAGCATATATCTGTTAAGTTTGCTTCCAAGCTTGCTTGTATCTATGAGCATAGTGGAATTAAAAACTATTTCTTCCTAAGTTTGATTGTCTCTAGCATATAATCTATATGTTTAACAATTGTACATGTTAATTCTATTAATTGCATAATAATATAGAATTGGCAAGTCATAAGAGAGTATGGGCACTTAAGAAAGCATTTGCACTAGTATATTGTATGATTAAAGTAGTTAAAAGGAGATTTAACTAGCACTACTAATAGTAGGTTAGCAACACTAATGGAGTAAAAGTTGCATGGTTCTAAACTTGTTGAACATCATATGCATAACAAAATAAAGTTGTAAGTTGCCTGGTTCTAGACTTGTAGATTTGCTTGTCTTTAGCATATAATCTGTGCATTTAATAATTGAGTAAGTATATGTTCATTCTATCTATTGCCTCATAATATAGAAATGACAACTTACAAGCAAGTTTGGACACTTGAGGAAGAACGTGCACTAGTCGACTATATGATTGAAGAAGTTGAAAGGAGGTGCTATTACTAATATTACTAGTAAAAGGTTAGTGACAATGGTAGAGCAAAGTTGCTTTGTTCAAGACTTGCTAAACATCATATTCATAGTAAAATAAAGATGTTTGAAATATAATATTCTATTATTGATGACATGTTGAATAGTCCATTAGGATTTACTTCATGGATAATTATAAGCTAGGTCGAAAGGTAACCACGTTTGCCATTTAGCACCTTTAGAACTTTCCAAAGCCAATGCTGATAGAGTGATCCTTAATTCTCATTCAAAGCTTGCCATGGCCCTATGGGAAATTATTCGACCAAAAATTATTTGAACATCCATTGATTAAGTTTTTTTGCTTGCTAGTTCCTTGGAATTTGTCTTAAAGATTCAAAATCTATAGCATACTTAAAAGGAAGCTCCAAAGGGGCTTTCTCATTTTGCCTCATGTAAGCTTAAAAAGTGGCCACAAGGCTTCAAGAAGCAAGTTTCACAGATCTAACAAGTTTCCAAAAGAAATCTCAAATTGCCCGCACATGTGAGTAAAACTAAAAAATAAAACAATTCTACTAGAGGATAGTAGTGGAAGTAGAAAAAAAGAAAAAAAAGGATTAGTAACAAATCTAAAGAAAAAGCAAAAGAAAAAGATGAATTTACAACAAATCCCCACAAAAGGGCTAGCCTTTGTTATTTCTTTTAGGTTTTTTCTAATACAAAAAAAAATGAGAGAAAAAAAAATGGGGTTGGTCTTAATTTCTCTCTCTCTTCCTGAACAGAAGGTAAAACTTTTATGAAACACAACAACAACAACAAAAGCTCAATCTTGGAGAAAGAAAGATAGATAGAGATATCCATAGCTTCTCTAGTAATTCTACTTCTTTTATTTCAAGGTAGAGAAAGAAAGAGAAAAGATGTTGAAGCAAAGAGAAACCAAAAAAAGAAAGGTGTAAAGAGGCCTGTGTGCAAAGCATGGGTCATACTCTAGTTCTTGAAAATGAAGTTTTTAGGTGCAGCAAAAGACTTGTAATCTAAGCTAGTACATCTTGAAAAGTTGAATGCTTTGTGATGCATGAATAATAAGATTAAATCTTCTCTCAAAGAGAATGTGTTAACTTTATTCTTGTTTTGAAATGACAAAATTAATTGAACTTAATGAGTTTTGAAAATAAATAAAAGATACTTTTGAATATGAAGAAAATACCTAAAAAAGTGTTGAAGTTGAACTTAAGAGAAAGATATATTGAAATGCTATGATTATTTGAACACGTTTTGAATATGAATGATCATGCTCTTGAACTCAAAGAAATGTTTATTAATTTTCTCAAAGATCTCTTGTTTTCAAAACTCAAAATGTTAGCCTAAGAATCAAATTCTTAAAAGAAAAGACTTGATTCTTAAATGAAGAAAAAGTAAAATATATTTCTTCATTACAAGAAGAATTGATTCTGTAAAAGGAGAAGTCAGTTCTTAAGTAGAGATCAATAATGAAGAATCAATTTTAAGAATAGAATAAGTCGATTTTTGAAAGATAGAAGCTTTAGGATTTGTGAAAAATCGTCACCTTAGAGATGAATATATTTTAGAGGGATAGAATGCAGAAGGCAAAAATACAAAGAAGAAAGAATCGATTCTACATGAAAAAAAATATCAATTCTTGAAGCACCAAAAGTAAAATTCAAAAACTTGGTGACCAAATGAAGAGATGGTACAATTGGACAAGATTGAAGCAGCAAAGATTAAGCTTAAATTCAAATTTTGACACCAGATCATAGTGAAGAATCGACACTTTAAGGCAAAAGAATCGATTCTTTAAGATTGTAAAGGTGTCACCTTTGAACCTAGTTGTAGAAGAACCAACACCTTAAAATAAAAGATTTGATTCTCTCGAGATAGAAAGCTCTAGACTTTATGAAGAACGAAAAATGCAACAATAAAGAATCGATTCTAAATATGTAATAGAATTGCACAAGCTGGCTAGAACGTATGAGAAATTATTCAAATTTCAATCATAGAGGTTACAAATACGATTAGCTTTATAACTTTCAAATTGATCCCATATTTTGAAATGACAACAGAAAGTGATCAAATTATCATCTAAGACTTAAACAATAAAGTCTAAATATCCTTTAGCACTTACAAATGAGTTTGAAAAGAAAAACAATTAAAAGGACTTTGAAAAATGCCTTCCAGTCCAAATTTATTGATACATGTTCATCATGTATCGATATATTTAGACAAGTATCGATAGAAATTGAAATCTATCGATGCATGTTCTTAAGAGAAGTTAAAATTTGCTAAGTCAAACTAAATCCATTGATACATTATCAAAATATATCGATATAAATGTAGTAGAATGCTCCTGCCTTAAAAGTATTGATACATTTTCAATAGAATGTTCTCTGCCTTAAAAGTATCGATACATTAACAAATGCATCGATACATATTCAGCAAAGTGGTCAAACCTTTGCAGCCAAGCTTAAAAGTATTGATACATTCCAAAATGTATCGATACATTTTCACTAGAATTCAAAAATAAAAGGAGCAATGTATCGATTCATCCTCGCATGTATCGATACAATATGATCCTTAGAACCTAGAATGAAGAGAAAATTGACTATTTTCACATTTAATGCATCTTCAATGACCCTTGAAGCTTCAGTAACTATAAATACAAGCTCCAATAGCATTTATGAAAGTTGGAAGACTTTGAAACACAACTTCGAAATAAGAACTTAGCTCAAATCATTTAACACTCTTTGTACTCTTCTTTTAGCATTTAAGTTTTTCTATTATATCATTATTGAGCTTTCATTGCTTATTCTTTTCTTCACCAAACATTGTACTTAACCTATTACTCAACCTTTAAAAAACATTCTAGCTACACTTATATTTCTCTCTTTGTATTCACTTGAATAGTTATACTTTAACTAAATGAAAATGTAGCTTTGAGTGGTTATACCTTAACTAAGACAAAACGTAGAATGGGTGTACTTTAACCATAAAAAGGCATTGTATTGAAAGGTTGCACTTGATCCACAAAAAGCATAATATCTAATCTTTTTCTAATAGTAGATTTTAAACTCCTTAATGAATATAAGGGAGAGGACATATGCAAAAAGGTTAAACCTCTATAAAAACTATTGTGTTAATTTTCCCTTTTCACTCCTTAAATCTTATTTGTGTTTTTAACTTCTCTTTTTTGATAAGAAATCAATTATCTTGTTTATTCACAAAAAAAGGAATTTAACTTGAAGGAACTTTATTTTTTTGAAATTGAAAAGAAATTTTTTAAAACATTTAAAGATTATAATTCACCCTCTCTTAGAACTATACTCGTTGAGCTTATTGTACTAACAAATACTTACCTTGAGAACGTTAATATATGAATTTTGAGAAACTTTGAATGAATTTGAATCATTTTTGAAAAAAAAGTAGAAAAACAAAAAAAAAATTGTGAGCTGAAAGTTCCTATCTTTGAGCAAGGCAAAGCCTAAAAATCACATTTTTATCCTTCAGCTAATACTTTCCTGAGCTTAAACCTCCTTCATCATTCATATCATTTGAGAAAGCTCATCTTTCTAATCTTAAACTTCCTTATCTACCTTTCTAAAGGTTTTGAGATAGAGATTCGCTAGAATCCAATGTTATATTGGTTATACCTCCAAGCAAAAAGTAGAGGAGTTTTGTCTAATCCTTTAAAAGGCTACATCTTGTGTAAAAGTTATACTTGATCTTGAAAAAGGTAGTGTCTTAATAAAGATTACGCTTGATCCTACAAAAGGCACGTTGTGAAGGTTACGCTTAATCTTGGTAAAAGGCATATAGTAAAGGTTATGCTTGATCTTGTTCAAAAGGTTAGTTGATAATGGATTCGAACTCTTTGTGCTATCAAGGGAGAAGGCGTAGGCATTGGACGGCCAAACCTCTATAAAAATCCTATTGAGTATTGTTTATTATTTTGCTCTTTGCTTA
Organism: Theobroma umbraticum; assembly: GCF_002168275.2. Classification (NCBI taxonomy): domain Eukaryota; kingdom Viridiplantae; phylum Streptophyta; class Magnoliopsida; order Malvales; family Malvaceae; genus Theobroma; species Theobroma umbraticum. The sequence goes on along the minus strand of NW_018397256.1, from coordinate 5,375,552 downwards.
TTCATTTTATACTCTGTTTAGCTATTTCATTCTCTCATATTTTTGCTTCATCTTTAAAGATTTTTAAAAATGGGAAATTTGTATATCACAACCCCCTTTTGGTAGTTTTACTTTAAGCTTATCTTTCTAACATAATGAAAAAGAGTTACATAGAAGAAAAGTTAATACTTTCAAGATTCATGATAAGGTAGTTTCCATTAAGTCTTCTCCTATTTTGAGTGAAAATGAAATCAATTCCTTAGAATTGTAACAGAGCATGTTGGAATCTTGTCAAGAAGAGTTGAAGAATTTTAAGTGGAAGCCTTAATTTGATTGATTCCTTATTCACATAACTCTTGTTTATGATTTTTTAAGGATTTCGATTTTTCAGAATTCTCTTTCACGATGTAATGCTTTTCGAATTAGTAATAAATTTAATCTTTCTAATTGTTTTTCTTTATTTTTAAAGAGAGGTATAAAAATAAGCTAGTGAAACCTTCAAGACACTTTTGTGCCCAAAATTTCTTTAATCACAAATAAAATTTCAAAGCAATTCAAGTTGCAATGATAGTTTGTTTTGCTTGAGATTTAATGGCTTGAATCACGCAACTTAAAAGAGAAGTACAAACTTGATTTATTTTTCAATTATCTTTGTCAACTTTCTAGTTTCATTATTGCAAAGATGTGAATTATCTTTAATCCAAGAGAACTTGCTTTTAGTTAATTGAACTTGGTAACCAAGCTGCCTACATACCTTAGAAAGTGAAAGATCAAGTAATAACGTCAGTCATTTTATGTTATGCCCTTATTTTTACTTTTGTTTTCCTTTATAGAATTTTCAACTTAACAGGTTTTTTTTTCTAAAAAAAAGAATTGTATCTTGCCTTTTTCCTAAGTTGTCTTTTTAAAGATTTTTAAAAATGGAAAGCTTAGTCATGGGATTAACAAAACTTTCATTTCTTAATCCCAAAAGTAAAGAATCTCATAGTAGTAGTCGAGTATCGTTCAATTAGTTTAGTAGGATTGTTTATAAGATACTTACTAAGGTCTTGGCTAATAGATTAAAAAAACTAATGAGAGGCATAATTGTGGTTCCTCAATTTGCTTTTATTAAGGGTAGACAACCATTAGATTGCTCTTTGATTGCAATTGAGATCATTGACATGTTACGAAATGTGGATTTTGAGAAGGCATATGATAGTTTATGTTATTAAAGGTGGATTTTAAAAAGGCATATGATAGTGTATGTTGGGATTTTCTTGATTTCATGATGCTTAAAATGGGTTTTAAGAGGAGATGGCATAATTGGTTTATAGAGTGCATCACGACAGCCTCAATCTCGATCCTTGTTAATGGCTAACCTATTAAACCTATCAAATTGCATAGAAAACTTCGTCAAAGGTGCCCATTATCCCTTTTCCTATTCAATATAGTTGTTGAAGGTTTTAATTGTTCCATGGTGAAAACAAGGGCAAAACAAATATGTAATGGTATTCCTATTGGTGAAAGAGGTTTGAGTCTTTCACATTTATAATATATTGATAACACTTTTCTTTTTTGTGAACCTAATTTAAAATGTTTACTTAATTTAGAAAAAGTATAAAGATATTATCAGATTGTTTCAAGGTTGAAGATGAATTTTAAGAAAACCAATCTCTTTGGGATAGGCATCAATTCGAAGCTACTTGGAGTCTAGGCAAAACAAATTCAATGTAAGGTCAGCCAATTCCCAACTACTTATTTGGGTCTTCCTTTAAGGGCTACCTAAGCTTCTTGAAAATTATGGAAACCTATGGTATATCAAGTTGAGGCTAAATTGGATAGGTGGAAAATTAAAATGCTTTCAATTAGAGGCCGAGTCACTTTAATAAAATTTATGTTAAGAAGTTTACCTATTTTCTTCACGTCACTATTCAAGATGCCTCAAGGGGTTAAAAATGAATTGGATAAAATTCCGTGGAGATTTTTATGGCATGGCAATGGTACAAATGGGGAATTCATTAAGTTAATTGGAATGAAGTTTGCCAACACAGAGATATGGATGGTCTTGGATTGGTTGTTCTAGAAATAAAAAATCAAGCTTTATTCAACAAATGGTTGTAGAGATATGGGAATGAGAGAAATAGCTTATGGAGAAAAATCTTGATAGCAAAGAATAACTATGAGCCAAATGCCCTTTTGCCTAATGTTGTTGTCACATGTAAAAGGTCTAATTTTTAAAATATTATTTCTCCATTTTCGCAGACTAATAGATTCTTTTTGTAGGTTTCAGTTAATCTTGGAATTGTTGTAGGTAATGGGCATTCCACAGCATTCTGGCATGATGAATGGATGGATGGAATTATTCTCAAGAACAAATTTTCATATCTTTTTGCATTATCCATTAACAAAAACGGTAGGCTACGAGATTTGGAAAATGGCACGACAATTCTTGGTAATGAAAATTGAACGTCGCCTCCAATTGTTTAAGTGGAAATTTGGACAATGGACTTGACTTTGAAATCAACTAAAAGAGCATACTATTAGTGATTCCATGCCAAATGGGGCGATTTGGAAACCTAACACAAGTAGTATATAGTGTTCAAACCCTTTTATTGACTTGCGACAACCATGCGTGTGACAATACAAAGCTTTGATGAAAGGTGTGGATGGGGTTTGCCTTTTATAAAGTCGGGGTTTTTATTTGGCAACTTATGTCTGGAAAGATGTCGTGTAACATGAACTTACCAAAAGATGATTAATTGGAAAGAATGGTTAGTATGTTTACTTTGCAAACAAAACAAAAAAAAATGATCAATCATCTATTTTTTACTTGCATTGAATCTTGGAAGATATGGAATATGTGATGTGCAAAACGAAACTTTAATTGCGTGGCATACCTAATAATCCTCAATCATTTTTCTTATCATGGAGATTTATTAATTTCAACAAAGGAAGAAACAGTGTTTGGACCATAGGTTTCTTTGAAATTACATGGTCATTATGGTTATTTCGTAATGATATGATTTTTAATGATAATATTTGAGATATTCATCAATTATACGATCCAATCAAGCTTAAAATTGCAATTTGGGTCAAAGTAAGAAGGCCTGATGTAACAAAGATAGCTGAAGATATTTTCCAAAGCACTCTAAATGTACAAATTCCTTAAAACACAAAACAATACAGTCAAAGTTAAATTAGATGGCTTAAGTTTAAAGTAGATGGTACTAATTTTGGAACTGTGGATGAGGTGAGAATTGGCGGTATTTTGCATGATGAAAATGGTTCACCAAATCAATTGGTTTGCAATTCTAATTTAGCCAAAAATACTGGCTATTAGGGAAGTTTTTATTATCTTTGCAGTCTTTGAATGGGTTCATGATTTTGATTTGTGTATAGAAAACGATTCAAGAAATGCAGTGACTTGGACAATGAAACTTCTTGATGCCCCAAATAAAATGAGAAAGTGGCTATTGCACATGGACAATCTAAACATGTAAGAATTGGAAGAAAACATATGTACTGTTTCCTGCAAACATTATATTAAAAAATAAATTTTAATTGGTGTAACTATGTGTCTTTGAAATAATTAGTTAAGAAATTAATGATATGGTTAGCTTAAAAGATGTCATCAAGTCCACATGATGGTACATTATTTGTCTTCGAAAATTTTATTCAATTTTTTAATTTTAGACATGTGACATATTGTTATTGGACAAATTTTTTGTCCTTTTACAAACGCCTCTAAAATTTGACATAAACTTGGCCTATCCTACCTATCTAAACTATATTTATTATTAAAAAATTTAAAATATATATTAAAATTATTAATATTTTAAAATATTTTATAATTAAAATTAAATATAATACTTATTTATTTATTTTTATGATAATGTCCCAAATTGAGTCTAAAAAATCATGCTTAGGGCTTAACCATAATTGAGTTGACTTGGCGCAGTTGACAAGAAACCTTACCTATGGATAAGTCTAATATAAGGGAATAATAGTACTCGTAAATTTAAGAGGTATTTATGTGTCGGGTCGAATTTTTTTTCATTAGATATTTTTAAAAATCAAGTTTAGATTTATCAACATGTTCACATAGTATTTTATTATTAAAATTTTAAAAAATAATAATAGTAGAAAATATTTCCATCATATGATCCAAGCAACAATCTTTGATTCCTTTTAGGAAATGTAGATACATTTATGTATTTAAATTTTTTTGGGAGTAGATTTCTAGTATTATTTCTTACAAGTTTTCATTGTAGTCTATAATATATAATTCTATAACACATATATTAATAAGATTTATATAATACGTAAAATTTTTGATAAATTTTATATTATATTTCTAAATTGTTATTTTATGTATTTTTATTATATATAATAAGATTTATTCAATTTCATATATTAGTGTCCTAATTGTATTGAATGATTTCTATTAAAAGATGATTTCGTAATTCTAATAGTATTAAATAATTTATAAGTTGATATTACACTATTTCAATTATTAACATATTTTAAATTTTACACTTTGATAACATTTGCATGTAAAAATTGTAAATATTTTATTTGTTTTAATGCACATACTTTGGGTTATTATCCAATTCAGATTTAGAAACTATGGGCCAATCATCAATGTACACACATAATAAAGTCATACATATGGGATCATGTTGCATAAGTGTCAGCCCTGTTCTATTTGGCTTGACTCTGGGTCCAATCAAAACACCTTGGACTTTTTCGACAAGTCTCATTCAGTTTGTTTTGGATTGCCCACCCAAAGAATAAGGGAACCACTAATCAAGCTAACCGGCCCGATGGTAGATGGACTTTGAATCTAGGCTCTGCCTACCCAAAGATTCTATTTAATCAATTGCATTTAGGGAGGAAGAGGTTTTGGTCTACCCCCCACACCCTTAAGAGAGACCAAGATTTGCAGTTGGACCAAGATTTTTGGTCTAATCAAATATTTGGTCATGTCAATTTTCATTTCCTTATTATAGAATAGTCAGGTTGAATCCAGTGTTATTGCCAAAAATGGTGTCCTCAATTGAAAATATGAAGCAGAGAGAGAGACAAGTCAGGCAAAGAGCCTACAACATTAGGCTTCATATCGAATTCCTATGATGCAAATTGGTCCTGGTTAATTCTTGACTTTTTTTTTTTTTATCCTTTTTTGGGGTCTAATTTCTTAACTAACACTTGGGAGAATGATTGGCTATTGGTTGTTCATTGTCTACCCGTTTTTAGTTTTACTTCTTTCTTTGTCTCTTTTTCTTTAAAGGCTTTGCCCAACATTTGACCATCATTGTTGTTATATTATCATTTTCAAAACCCAATCAAGGGATAGTTGAGATCTCTTCATCCTTATTATTTTTTTAAATATTTTATTAGTATAATATTTGCATATTATCCTCACACACACCTTTCCAAGATCATCAAGTTATTTAGGTCATACATTTGGTCATAATAATTTTCCAATTAAAAGCTAATTATAAAATAACCAAAAATTGCTGTATTTTTTTGTTAAGACACTCGGAGTCAAGTCTGGAGGCAAACAATTTGCACCAAATAAGGAAAGGGTTCCCCAATACGCCTCCAAGAGGGCGTGGGAAGCCCAAAAATACATTAATTTGTTGATTACCACCCCACTTTATTTATTAATTAGTGAACAGAGATGAGAGAAAAAAGTTTTAATTGAGTAAATTAAATAATTTAAATGTAGTAAGAGGGAACAGGTAAGCATGTGCTCTAAAAGCCTGCATATCTACAAAAAGATGAGCAACAAAAGGGCCTTGTCCTGCTTTGTCATCTACCTGTTTATACCTTTCTAACTGCAATTCTCTCATTCCACATTTTATATTTTATTCTAATAAATAAATGTCTTGCTTTCCAATTAATTATTTTATCCCCAAAGTGGATCCCCTTTAGGCTTTAAAAAATTAAAAAACACTTTTGCAAGTGGGTATAGATTATAGAATTACATTAATCCAATCCTTATCTTTTTGTGCTACTAAAATCAATTGGGAGTAAGAGAAAACTTGAGATGTCAGCCTCTGCTTTTTTAAGTTAGGAGAAAAAGTTAATGCATTTGGTATTCCTTTCAAGACAATCTTTTTCTTTTTAAGGGTTTAGGTAAACCTATAGTGGGACCCATAATTTTTCGTGAGGGAGATGTGGGGATGGTTGGGTAGCTGAGTGGAAGTTCTAGTGGGTTTTTGTATCTTGTTCAACATTTCAAGAAGAGTACAAAAGCATAATGATGAAGAAAGTGGGTTAAAAGCCTGCTTAAAAGTTGGATTCATTTTTAAGACTGCTTTTTGTAAACAATAAAAAGTTAGAATGGCTGACCACGTTGCAGTGAAAAGATTAATCCACAGGGCACTACTAAGGTCCATTAACAAACAATTTCACAAGGAAAAACTACTTTTTTTATATTTAAGGTTCCATGTTTTTCAAGTATTCTCGAAACCCCCTTTTTTTTTTTCTTCCAACACAAAAAATTGGGAAAAGGCGTGGAGTGATAAAGTCTCAATCAGCTTTAACACAAAGCAAAGAAAGTAATGGTTGGTTCTTCTCTTCTTGTCTTTGCTTTTGGAAAAGGCATTTATGCAAAGCTTGGAAATTTCGTAGGAAAGCTATGCACCGGCCTTAGGGAACCTTTTTAACGGTTGGGGATTTAAGAAAAGTGGTTGAGCAGTCTATTCAACAAAAGGACGGGAGAGAGAGAGGGTCCGGGTCAGGGTCGGATCCATGTGGACCACACGGCTCTCCTTTTGGTTGAGCCGCCGACGCGCGTGGTCCAATTATACTGCCAACTTTATCAAAAACCTTCTCGGCCTTCAACTTTTTTGACTTGGTACTCATGCAATTTGAAACGCCTTCTTTACAACATACGTGGATCTTATATGAGCAAGCTGTGCATGCAGTTGGAAATCTAGATTTAATTAGATAATAAAAACATTAGGTAATTTTGTTTCAAAGATGTATGGGCGTCATCAACCAATTAGTGTTCATTTGAACTCAAGAGGGGTGAAGGATTTGATATGTATACAAGAAACGTCTCAACTATATATCGTCGGTTTAAGTCATCTTCTTGTGCATGCAACTTTACGAGTGTCACAATGAATGGGAATCAAAAGGAATGGAAAATGCTATGCTGCACCTCGGATTTCAGGATTTTCTATGGCTATAAAGTTGTGATTCATATGCACTATCCAGCATCTTTATCTTGTCTTCGTATCGAAGGTTCTGTTAATTTGCCCTTCAAAGCTTTCAAATTTTCAGCACAATGGGTAGCTAAAACTGGACCCCTTGTTCTTTATCTGTTGGCAACAAAAGAAAAGAGTTGCACGCGCATGCAAGAGAAAACCCAGCTAAAATATTCATTGCCTAAAATGCAGTTTGTTAAAGGAAAGTGATGGCAGAAAAGTATATATTGTTAGGGTCAAGGAATGTAGGCTACGTTAACAGATTCAGCTTCAAAAACTATCCCCCAGCTGGCCTTTTCCTCTTGCTTCATGAACAGGATTTTGTCGCGTTTGGTCAGATTCTGGACCAATCAAGGAGTTGGACAGAATCGGCTTTCAGATTAGGCTACTCGACTTGTAGCCTTTACATGTCATATACATATATGAAGTATTTTTAAAAATAACTTTTAAAGATATAATATTTTTAATAATAATTTTTAAAATAATTTTAATTATTTTTAATTAAATTAAATAAAATTAAAATTTACATGTCATGATATTATACATTATGTACAAAAATATATTACACATTATAGTTAAGTTGTTACAAGACGTATTGAAAAAAAATATTATTATTATACATCATAGTCAATCATGTTACATGTCATGGCTAAATTGTTACACGTCATATTGAAAAAAAATATTGTTGTTACACATCATGCATAAAAATATATTACACACTATAATTAAAAAAAGATGTTACACGTCATGTTGAAAAAAAAATATTATTGTTACACGTCATGTTGAAAAAAAATATTATTGTTACACGCCATGTTGAGAAAATATTATTACACATGATATTTAAAAAATATTTTGCTGCACTTTAATATCTAAAATGTTATTGTTACTTACGAATCAAAATTTTAAATCCTCACAACTCTCTTTATTTTTTTTTTGACAATTTGATACCAATTAAAGTGTTTCTAACATGTTTTCATAAATCAAAACATAAATTTTCTTATCTGAAATATCTATTTTGACTAAAACTCGAAAAAAATTCTTTTGAAAACCTAAGTTTATGAATTTTAAATTCTTGAGTTTATTGATGTCTAAGTCCCAAATTGATCCAATTATAAACTATTTCAATCATCTATGATCATTTTTACAGTTTTAATTTTATCTAAAATATCTAAAAATCAAATTCTCTAACTAATCACCCAATCAAGTACATCAAAACCATTGTTTGGTGTCTTTAAAGTACAAGAAAGAGAAATCTAAAAGCATAGGAGAGAGAAATTGAGAGCTGAGTATAGCAGACGAATGCCGAAGAGAGAAATCGATAAAATTAGAGAGAGCGAGATGGTGAGAGAGAGAAATCGGAAGCATAAATGGAAAAAAAAATTATAATGAATGGTTTAATTTATTTAAAATAGTTTTAAGGGTATTATTTTCAAGTTATAACTAAATATGACTAAAAATAATTAAATTTATCTTTATAATTATTTTTAAAATACTTTTATCAAAGAAGTTTATTTTTCATAATTATATATATATATTGTCTATATTTTTTCTTTTAGTTGTAAATATTTTAACTTCTTTTATTCAGTTTGATAAATATGAGACTCCATCGACCGGATACCTCTCTTTCGAAGGACTTTAACTAATAATTAATAATTTCATCATTTCTCCTCATGACAATTTTTGGTTATATATATATATAGATATATATATATATAATTAGGGTGATATGAGCCGATCAATGTTCTTAGCATTAATGACAATTGTATTATATTAATATTTGTAACATATATAAATACAAATTGGCATTACTGAAATGGCAACGAATTCGCATGTGATTTAGCATATAGAATCATTCCGACTGGTCCACATGCATCGTTTGTTTTATTAGCTTGGAAGAAAAAGTAGTACTAACTCATTTATTTAATAATTAATCAAAGATATGCATGTAAAGCTTTTGTTAGTCTTATCTGGTTGGATTAAATAATAGATGAGGGAGTTGTTGGGTTTTTGTTTTCATTCTGAAAGGCCCGACATGACATAAGCAAAGGAACATTGGTATAAAGGTGTAAAGGTGTGTGGGTTGTGGGTTGTGGGTTGGAGTAGAAAAAGCCACCCTGCCTTTTATTTCCCCCCTCAACCGTTTCCTTTCTGCATATTGACAAAACAAGTCGAGCTTTCTTTGCGATCAAGTATATGCTTAAAGTTGGACCAAAAATATATGTATATTATATAGTTTTAGAATCATTTAAAATCATAGGTTTATATATGGCACTTATCTCCTTATCTCTCTCTATCGAATTCCCATACTAACCCTGTATCATCTTTCTCCATGTTTGCATTAATCTTGCCAAACCCTTTTAAATGAATTAAAGGTTTAAACTTGTTTTTATACACAAATGCTAATTAGTCCCACCCACACCCTTTTTTTAATCTTAATTAATTTGCCGCCTCTACTTGAAGACAAAGCCTCCTAAAACAGAATATCATGCTTCATTAGTTAGCTATGAAGCACCATTATTGCCTTACATGATCTTCTGTTTCGGATTATTTTAAAGTCTAAATCATTGCATCATATCAAGAAGGATTCAACTAGAGTTTAACTGTTATCAAAGGAGTATTAATTGGATATCTTCAAAATATATTGCTTATATTCTTGTTTTCAAAGGAAGAAATAAACGCCTCAATTTAAAATTTTATTTTAAAAATTAAGTTCGAATCATAGGATCAATGACAAGATGGTATATATTATTATCTTATTGAAAATCGTATGCAAGTATTTGAAAAGCTACCGTGGTAGCTTGTAAGGTTAGCAAGGGGAGATTTAACAACATTACCATACATGATTTTCAAAATCGATTGTGTCAATGCAAAGCGACTTGAATAGATATTATGATATGATTAAAAAAGGTTTTAGTGAATTCAATTGAAAAATTTTGGAAAACTAGTTCCAGCTTTTCCCTTCATGAAATAAAGACTTTAGGGTAATTAATTGGAAAACAAGTTTTAGCTATTTCCTTCATGAAATAATAAACTTTGGGGTAGTTAATGCTTTTAGTCGAGGATCCCATGCATTTCAGCTGTGAGGAGTAAGTCCAAAATCCAAAATGGGTTGGAAATGCCGGTATATATTGCAGAAGGAAACATAATTCACCCAGGCTCCGCCTAACAGTCATTATTATCCTTTTCATTTAGGAAATTGTTGTGTAGAATTAGTGATGGACCAACTTTCTCTCGTTCCTTTATGGTTTATCAAATTAATGTTTTGGATAATGTAAAATATCAATGATAAAATTATTTTTCATTAATTGTGTAACATCTTGGATAACTCTTTTAAAATTATTTCATTATTTTCACAATAAATTGGTATAAGGTCTTGAGTCAATTTGAATCTCGTGATAACAATTTCATCCACCAATATAAAATTGAAAAGTTTAATGCAAGAAACGATTTCAACTTGTAGCATGTCAAGATGCATATTGCTCATGTAACAAAAACTATTGAAGTTAATAAAGAGAAAAGCCAACCTTCCGTCAAATCTATCCCATGGTCAGAGACTTTATGGAGAGAGCACATAGTGTTATTCTACTAGTTATATTTAATGAGGTGCTAAGAGAAGTCATATATAAAAAATCTGTTATTATAGTGTGGCTTAAACTTGAGAATACATTACTGATAACTCTATTACATAGAGTTATCTTGTCACATTTTGAGTGCTAATAGGGCTAAGTTCTCAAGTTTTAGGTGTGGTTTTAAGTTATTTTAGTTGTTTTTCTTAAATTAATAAAAGCATGTTGAGTCAATTTAACTTCAGTTATTTTAGTTCATTTGTATGTACAAATGCCTAATTTTAACTACTATTGATTTAGTTTTTTATTTTTTAAGGTCTACAAATGAAAAGGGCTTACGCGACAATGAATCGTCCGAGAATGGCTAGGTGCAAACTTTCATCGAACATACTATGGTATCTAGAGCATAAATCGAGATATAGACTTCCAATCAATGTGATTTTTAAACCATTTGAAAGCTAAGATGCAAACTATAACTTTCATGCTTGTCACTTCACCTAGTTCTGATCAGATCGTGGTCAAAATCACATTGGAAGTAGCCAAATTGCGACAGAGACAACATAGAAGAGTTGGAACCATGGTCTTGAGTGGCTGTGGTCGTGGCGCTAGAATGCATTAGGCACCTAAACGAAAGAGCTTGGCGCGGAGGTTACTAGTGTGGATATTTTATTTTCTACACATGATAATTTTTTCATTTAAGGTTGTCAATATAGGTATAAATATGATCTTTTGAGTTGAAAAAAGGGAAAGTTAGAGGGCAGCTTTTCAAAGGAAAAAGAACCACAACCAAAAGAAGAAAGAAGGAGAAAGCAAGCAAGATTATAGCTTCAAAAGTTATAGAATTTTGTTTCTCTCTCTAGGTTTTTTTTTTCTCTCACTTTCTTTTGTTGTATTGATGGTTTATTTCTTGTGGTTGATGTTTTTTATGGATATTATGAACTAAATAGCTTTTTCTAGGATCGTGGTTGATCTTGTCATTTAGTTTGAATATTTTAACTCTCTTTTACTTATTATTAATCGCTATTATGTTGTTTATTTCAAATTTATGCTTCTTGCTTCTAATTGCTTGATCAATAATTAGATTGATTAGGGTTTTTACATGTAACTTGACGAAGCGAGTTTAAACTAGACCAATGGTTTTAATAATGTGCGTTCAATTCAATTAGAGATTAGGTGATTTGATTAGTATTTCGGATAGAAATATACTTAAGTATCATATACAGCCAAATTTAGAGACTAAGTTTAGTGAACCTTCCCTAATTAATTTACATAGACATATCGAGAATTAATTAAGAAATGTATGTTTACAAACACTTCGATAGAGACTTGTAGATAATTTGGACTCTAGGCTAGCAACAAACCCATTGATTTAAGAATAAAGAGAGAGATTAAATTCAAATGAAAGATTAAGTAATTCCATAATCTTGGGCCTCAATCCATTGATTTTCTAGTACTTTTTAGCCTTCACTCCTTAATTTAGCTTTGTTATTTAAATTTCATTTTTAATTAAATTTCAAATATGATTTACTTAGATAAGATTAGGATACCCAATTTTAATACTTAGCAGGAATTTAGATACGATTCCCTGTGGAGATGATACTTTACTTACCTCTGTATTGCTTGTGCGACACATACACTTGCATGTGTAAAAGTGCGCAACATTGACTTAGTTGTTGACGAATTGACTTTATATGAAATAATGATTGTATATTCTCAAGATGTATAAAGATATGCCAATTAATACCTACATTGATAAATTTAATAGAGTTATTCTTGATTTAAAGAATATTGGTATTAAAATTGATGAGAAGGATTAAGCCCTAGTTTTTCTATGTTCTTGGCTTCCATTGTATGAAACTTTGAGAATACGACGTTATATGGTCGAGACACCTTCATTTTTTAGGATGCTAAGATATCTTTAAACTCTAAAGAATTGAAAAAGAAAGTTGATGACATTTGGAGTGAAAATCAAGGAAAAAGCCTGATTGTGAGTAGAGAAAAAGGCAAAAAGAATGGCTTAAACAAAAAAAGTAGATTTAGAGGTAAAAAGAGTGCTCAAGTTCAACATGGATAGTGCTTTTAAGGGCTGTTCAAAAGACTCTAGAATAAGGGGTATCCTAAGAAACGAAAAATAGCGACACTATTGCTTTATTCTCTAAAGTAATTGGGACCTCTTATGCTAGCAAGGTTGAACTGCTAGTGATAAGGGAAGCGACACTGATTTTTGCAACCTCAAGATGGAATTCCATGGATACTCTCCTCCTCGAAGTGACGCCAACAACATTGTGCAATAGATCCAAAACCCAGTGGAAGTTCCATAGAGGGTTAGATCGCTTGTCATTCAAATTCTCAATCTTCTTGACAAAGCAACGAGGTGGGAAATTAAGCATATATTGAGATCCGGTAACAATGCTACAAACAACTTGGCTAAAGAGGGTGTTGCAAGCCTGAAAACTTACTGTGGGTTATTGGTGATTATTAGTAACCTGATACTCTATATATTTTCCATGTTTAACGTTCATGGCTACCTTTTGGAATTTTTGATGTAGCAAGTACTAGTGATAAAACTCTTTTTTGGTTATGGTCTTTTGTTGCACAGGTGTGGGGTTGTCCAGTATCTAGAAAAACTAGAAACGTCATTTTTTTGGGCATAGACCTATTTTGTTTTTGTTTTGGAGCCTGGTGGCATTGCATTTGCTAGCCATTGCTCTTTCTCACCTTTTTTTTTTGGTAAAGTGTTATGTTAATTTTGAAAGTAATATATGCATATTATCGCCTTTAAAAAAAAGTTGTAAAAGATGACTTTGATATTTTTGAGGAAGTCAATAGTATTATATAATTACCAACGCTAACTTGATGGATACAGGGATCTTGGATTTAAGTTGTTACTTCCACATATGTCCCAAGCGTGATTAGTTTACAACCTATCAATCTATTGATATGGCAACATGTAATTAAGAGATGATTACTCTCTCTTAAATGTTGGGATTGGCACCATTTGATTCAAGATGTTTGATGATATGGTAAGGACATTGAAGGTGAGACATGTTCCTAACTTAAGAAAGAACCTAATATCTTAAAGTTTGTTAGATAAGAAGGGTGGCAAATGAAGTGACCAAGATGATGTCTTGTAGGTACTTAGAGGAGCCTTAACTATCATAAAGGGCAAGTTGTTGGAATTGCTTCCGTAGTCTCATCCAATGATCTTGATGACAACATCACACGTTTATGGCATATGAAGTTATGTCGACGAAAGAGGAATGATAGAATTCAGTAAACGTGGTTTGTTTTATAATTAAAAGATTCGAAAGCTAAATCTCCATGGGCATTGCATTTATGGTAAAAAAAATTAACTGAAATTTAGCACAACAGTGCACCAAACCTAGAATATAGTAAAGTACAACCATTCAAATTATGGGGTCTTTATTCGGTGGCATCAAAAAAAGGATCATCGTATACGTTGACTTTCATTGACTTTTTTTAATAGAAGTGTGCACATATTTTCTAAAAGTTAAGAGTAAAATGTTCAACACCTTTTAATAATGAAAGGCATTAATTGAGAAACAAATTGGGAAAAATATCAAGTGATTTTAAATAAACAATATTTTGAAATTTTGTCAAAGTGAGTTTGATCTGCTTTGCAAGAATGAGGAAATCATTACACATCACATTATCATTTAAACATCACAACAAAACCATGATGCAAAATGGAAGAATATGCATGCTCTTTAACATCAATCTACCCTGGACAAAAGCTACCAACATAGCTTACTATTTGGTAAAACGATCTCCATCAACTGTTATTGAATTGAAAACTCCCAAGAAGTTTGGTAAGGTAAACTCGATAATTACTTTATATTAAGAGTAATTGGTTGTCTTACTTATGCTCATGTGAATGATGATAAGCTTGAGTCGAGGGAGAAGAAATGTATATCCCTATGTTATGAATCTAGGCTAAAGGGTTGTATGTTATAGTGTACTAATTTGAAGTCCCGCAAGTTCATTGTGAGTTAGAATGTTACATTTTTTTAGTTTACATTACTTCATGAGGCAAAGTTTAGAGTTTCAATCACATCAAACTAAGAAGTTAGAGATTTAATAGAGCTTGACGTTAAAGCTTCGAGAATAGAGCACAATGATAATGAAATTCAAAATGGATCACAAGAGGTACAAGAATCAATACTTCATATACAACAATGAAGCATTGTTACAGACAGACCAAGAAAGAATTTAAAAACACCTCAATATGATGATTTCATTACTTTTGTCAATGGTGATTATGATTCCTAAATTTTATCAGTGGTTGAAGAAGTAAAGAGACTAATGAGCCTTACTCTTATCGTGAGGCAATTTCATGTGTCTGGTCTTCTTAGTGGCTTACTATTATAAATAAATAGATTAAGTCTTTACATCGAAATCAAACATAGAATAAGTGGAGCTTGAAGTTAAAGCTCCAAGAATAGAGCACAACGATAGTGAAATTCAAAATGGATCACAAGAGGTACAAAAATCAATGCTTCATATATAACAATGAGCATCGTTATAGACAGACCAAGAAAGAATTTAAAAACACCTCAATATGATGATTTCATTACTTTTGTCAATGGTGATTTTGATTCCTAAATTTTATCAATGGTTGAAGAAGTAAAGAGATTAATGAGCCTTACTCTTATCATGAGGCAATTCCATGTGTCTAGTCTTCTTAGTGGCTTACTACTATGAATAAAGAGATTAAGTCTTTACATCGAAATCAAACATAGAATAAGTGGAGCTTGAAGTTAAAGCTCTAGAAATAGAGCACAACGATAGTGAAATTCAAAATGGATCACAAGAGGTGTAAGAATCAATACTTCATATACAACAATGAAGCATTGCTACAGACAGACCAAGAAAGAATTTAAAAACACCTCAATATGACAATTTCATTACTTTTGTCAATGGTGATTTTGATTCCTAAATTTTATCAGTGGTTGAAGAAGTAAAAGGACTAATGAGCCTTACTCTTATCGTGAGGTAATTCTTTGTGTCTAGTCTTCTTAGTGGCTTACTACTATGAATAAAGAAATTAAGTCTTTACATCGAAATCAAACATAGAATCCTGTGAAATTGCCTAAAGGCTAAAAGATTGTGAGATGCAAATAGATATTTTAGAAAAAAGAAGGGATCCAAGAGTTGCTGGTGCTAAGTTCAAGGCACAACTAATGGAAAAGTTTATACATAAATAGAGAGAGTTGACTACAATAAGGAATTCTCTCTCATTATGACGATCTGAATGTTGCTTGTTATAGTGGCCTATTTTGACTTCGAGTTGAAGCAACTTGATGTCAAGACAATGTCCTTACATGTAAGCTTAAAGAATGGATTTATATGCAACAACTAGAAACTAAAAGATCCGTTATAGAAAGCTTTCAAATGATGTATTTATCTATTTGTTGTTGTATGCAGATGACATGCTTATTGCTACTAAAAGTATGTTAGACATTGATGTACTGAAAGAGCAACTTAGTGGTGATTTTGAAATGATAGCCTTAGGTGCTATGAAGAAAATATTGGGTATGGAGATTATTAGAGATGGACATGCGGCTAGGTTATGTTTGTCAAAAAACTACAAAAATGTTTTGGGATACAAGACGCCAAGTCCGTGACCACTCCATTGAGGTTAGATAAAAAACTTTCACATGGTTTATCACCACAAATGAAGGATGGGGGGAGTACATGACTTGTATTCCTTATGTCAATGTAGTGGGTAGCGTTATGTACGCGATGGTGTGTAGTAGGTTAGATATGACACAAGTTATTAATCTGGTTAGTAGATTCATAGGCAAACCGAGAAAATGACATTGGCAAGTTCTGGAGTGGATCCTTCGATATTTGAAAAGCACTATAAATGTTGGCTTAATGTATTAAGAAAATGTAAACACTAGTTGTAATGTAATTGACCTTTTTGATTTATATGTTTTTGGTGATATAGATATTAAAATATTTCAAAACGGGTTTGTGTTCACTCTCGCAAGATTTGCAATCAATCGAAAAGCATTCTCCGATCAACAAAAACTTTGCCTATAGCTACACTTGAATATATGGTTATGATTGAGGCAGTTAAGTAGGCTGTATTAGATTTTGTTAATGATCTTGATTTCAGACAAACATAAATAGTTTTATTTTGTAATAGTCAAAGTGTCGTACATTTAACTAAATATTATCAAATGTTTCACAAGAGAATTAAAGACATCTAAGTCAAGTGAAACTTCGTTCGAGGGATTATTTCAAAAGGTAAGATTGTAATAAAGAAGGCAACTATAGTTGAAATCCAGTAGATATTCTGACTAAGTCAACTTTAAGGATTAAAGTTCAAAAATTGCTTGGACTTGATTGGTGTTTGCAATGCTTAAGGCCTTTAGGTCAAATGTGGAGATTTGTTATGCTAGTCTTGAATTATAATTAGACTAAGATATTAATTCAATTTAGATTCGTAGACCTTGTTGTAGTAGTCTTTACTTTTAATTAGACTAAAATAAAACTTTTGTACATGGCTTTATAGCAAAACCACAAAAGATTAACGAATATCTTTTAATTAAAAAAAAAGTTTAGTGAGCAACTAGATATAGAAGGAATGTTTGAATGTAAATGGGATAAAGATTATGAGTTTGAGCCTTTTTTTTTTAATGAATCTTTCTCTATTGTTATGTCCATGGAGATAGGTCGTCAAAAAACAGAACTATGCAAATTTTTTTTTGTTTTTCTACGTGCACTTGATTTCTTTCTTTCTTTATTTCAATTGATAAGATCTTGGATAATTTTTTTGAGATTATTCCACTATTTTCACAATAAGACCTCAATTTTTTAAGACAATTTTTCGTTTGTTCTTCTTCTTAATCTTGATCTTTGATAAAAAAAAATACACCAAACCTATTGAAACAATCTTAGATGAATATGGTAGCAATGTGTGAACATTTTATTGGAAATTTGATTTAGTACTATATTCATATTTCAAAACAATCAAAAATAAACATTAACAATTTAAGTTTTAATTGACAATTATTTTTTTTTTTAGAAAGAATAAAGTGAAGATTTGAATTTTTTTTCTTAAATTATTGGAAGCAATAGATATGATCTAATAATGGGTACTCAAAGTGAGTAAGATATATATATATATATATATCCCATTTGCATAACGTTGGAAAAAAGTGATCGTTTATGGAAGTCATTAAATGAAAACACATGGGAGGTCAAGGGTCAAAGGTCCTTGGATTTCCATGGGATTATTGCATCACCTTCTGTTTGTTTTTGTCCACATATAAAATAACTTATGCCTTTTTATTGCCAAGTTATGCGTTGATTGTTTGGCTTGAAATTTGGACTCCAATGCTTCTCTTTTGGCTTTTGAGACATGCCAAGGACAACAATATAAAAGCTCATCCTTACTAATTTAGAGAGCAACTACAAGCTCTCACAAATTTAGATTTGAACATGTGTGTGTGTGTATTAAAATGGTAGTTGCTCAAACTTATAAATTGTAAAATAAAATGAGATTACATTTGATATACTGTTAGTATATGGATTCTATACATTATTAGTGAATCAAATAATATTGTTTTACTAATAAATAAATATAAAAGTTGGAAACCAAAGACGTTTGAACTTTTACTTTTACACATTTAAGAAGTGACACTCTTTGATTTACTAATAATGTATTATACGTTATATACTAATAGTACATCCAATATAAACTCAAAATTAAATAATCATCTTGAGAATGATATGTATAATAAATGTGAATTGAATTGAATATCAAATTATTAAGAAGAGAATCCAAGTCCACATATAATGATTTCCATTTAAGTTGCAAATTACATAACATGAACTAAATTTTGATGGTTATATCTTGGATTTCCATTTAATTCGAATCCTTACCATGTTATAATTTTTCTTGAAGAAAAAATGTTTTTCAATAAATGTAAATAAAGAATTATAAAAAATTTTCTTTATTTGCACAGCAAGTATGTAGAGATATATAGCTATCAATATATGGAAATGACTTGAGAACTTTTCTTTGAAAAATGAAGTTGACACTTCTGTGTTTATGCATTTTTCAATCAAACTAAAAGTTTCTAGACATGTCCTCGAGGAAAGGGTATCCATGAGAAACATACAATTTGTACATTTATTGATATGAACACGACCTGCAAACAAATTTGAAACATATGACTTAGAAGAAAGAAATATCTTGTGATTGTTTCTCAATTGATATAATCTTTTGTGAACGAAAGACAACATTATTCAAAGAAAAAATTAGTAACATGTAAATCCAAGAATTAATTTAAGGCGACAATTTAGAAACATTACAGTAACGTGACTCAAGACTTAACATGAAATCATTAAAAAAATTTTGGGTCAACAATTGAAGATCTAATTGAATTTGAAAATTACATATCGACTTTTAATTTGTGGTGGTGGTGCTTTTCTAGTGTTCTTTATCCCCGAAATGCTCTCATTAGTAATCTAGACAAAGCTTCAGTTACTATGACAAAAAGAAATGGTGAAAGAGCATCTCTTTGTCTCAAACCTCTCAAGGGTGTGAAAGCATTGCCCAAAATGCCATAAATAAGGATTGAGTATGTAACAAAACAAATACACCGCATCACCTTTGCAATAAAATTGCTCAAGAAACCTAGTTTCTGGATTATATGCTGCATAAAAATCGATTCAACTCTGTCGTAAGCTTTGCTCATATCCAATATATTTGCAAAATTCCCATTCCGACCCTGTCTTTGATTATTCAAATAATGAAACAATTCATGAGCAACAATAACATTTATCTAAAATTAATCTACCAAGGACAAATGCACTTTAATTTTTAGATATAATAAATGGCAGAATGGGTTTTAGTCGGTTTGTCAAAACTTTGGAAGCTATTTTGTATAACACATAACATAGGCTTATGGGGCATTACTGGTTAACCTTTTCAAGTTTTGCAACCTTAGATATAAGAGCTACAAAGGTATGATTAACTCACTGCCCATCAATATCAGCATTCAAAAAATCATCTACAAATCGGTGCACACTTACTCTAATTGTATCCCAATATTTCTAATAAAAGATTGCTGGAAGGCCATCAAAAACAGGTACCTTTAAAGGACTTATCTAAAATAGGGCCACTTTAACCTCTTCAATCGAAATATTAGCATCTAAAAACACATTCCATTCCTCTAAAACCCGTGACTGTACATGATTCAATACCACATCCACCATTGAAGGGCTTGAGGATGGGAAAAGATTAAAGAAATAATCACCTGCCTCCTTCACTGTCTCTTCATGGGTATTAATCCATTCTTCATTTCCCTTTTTTAGTGCCCAAATTGATTTCATATATAAAATATTTTACGAGTCAACAGGGTTATTCACAAAAAATGTCTTACGTCTTTGAAGAGCATAAGACATTTCCAAATAACAACAAAAACTCTTTTATACTTTGGTTTATGGGTATAAGTTTGATGAATATTAATATTTATCTTAAAATATTAAAAAAATAAAAATATTAATATTTAACTTTAAAAAATTAATTTAAAATATTTAAATTATACAACACTATTAAAATTAAAAAAATACTTATCTTAATGAAACCATTCAATACAATTAAATTTTTTATTTATAAATGGAATAAATCTTACTAATAATTATAATAAAAAATATTTCAATGATCATCATTTGATGAATACACATGTATAATAAGTTTAAATCTTACTAATAATTATAATAAAAATATTTCAATGATCCTTATTTAATGAATATATATTTATAAGTATAGGTTTTGGATATCTTACACAATTGATAAATATTTATAGTTTTATAGTTTTCATAAACAAGTGATAAGATGGAAAATTTTTTGAAAATTAGAATTTATTTTCATAACAAATATGTGGTTAAATGCTTTGAAAAATATCATTATTGATTTTGTCCATTTTCATTTCCATTCTTAATTTTAGTCCCAAATAAATAAAAATCAAATATTAATATTGTTTTGTAAACAATTCCTATTTATTATTTTAACACCTAAATAACTCCACTATGATGAAAATTATTTTTTATAAAATGATTAAAACAACAAAAAAACATCTCCAACAGTTTATCCAAACAATAAAAAAATATTAAATTTTTCTATAAAACATTTTACAGAGAAAAAATTTTCCTTCAGCAAGTTATTTTTCGATTACCAAATCGATCCTTAGAGAAATAATTTTTTTTAAAAAAAAAAGTTGCATGGAAATTTTGAAATTAAATAAAAATTATTAATGACATAAGTTAAATTATTAACTGAAAAAATTGACTTTAATTTGATGACCATTTTTTTTAATGACTTTCTTACTTGCTCAACTTTCATCACCTAAAAATAGACTCAAACTTCTTACAAAAATGTTTTTTATGGACTAATTTTTGACAAGATATTCTATCTAAATTTTGACTGCCATTGACACCAATGACAATTCGAACTAAATTCCGACCATTTCGAAAAATTTCGTCAGTAATCCATCATAATCTTGTCGGAAAAATCCTTTAACTTTAGTAGTATTTTGCTCATGTGGCATTATTAATTTTTTGTTCCATATCTAATTTTTCCGTTCCATCAATTTTTCATCTCCGCATGAGGTGCTACGATGACTCAAATTTTGCAACGTTGATGCAGCTTGCAGTCAAATTGGCAACAGGCAACAGGCTTCTCACAGAGTTACCGATTGGGTTGGGACAACACAAAACTAGCTGTTGAGATTGGATTGGGGAGTAAACTAGAGGGTCTGACTTTAATCAGACAATCA
Organism: Theobroma umbraticum; assembly: GCF_002168275.2. Taxonomy (NCBI): domain Eukaryota; kingdom Viridiplantae; phylum Streptophyta; class Magnoliopsida; order Malvales; family Malvaceae; genus Theobroma; species Theobroma umbraticum. The sequence continues at coordinate 5,353,994 of NW_018397256.1, read as the reverse complement.
AAAGATTCTCACCCTTGTTACCTGCAATTATAGGGATAGGGAAGAGAACCTATTTAACAAGGCTAAACCTTCTGCTAAAAATTAAAGGCGCTGAAGTGGTACATGACTGCCATAAAGGGTAAAGCAACACTAAAAAACATAAATAAATGCTGAACTGATAGGTAACTATTGAAAAGATAAAGGTCCTAGAAAGGTATAATGAGTTGAAAATTAAAGTTGCTAAAAAGGTCAAAGGAAAGATAAAGGTGTAATTGCAAAGCAAGTAAAGTAACTGCTGAAAAATAAATAAAGACATAAAATATCTTAAGACAAATGGTTCTACTTTTGGCTTATCAAATTTTTTTTTTCATCTTCAAAAATTCTATTTATATTAAAGATCCATTTGATAATTGTAAAATAATTTATTATAAATAAATTTTTTGTGTAAAATTTATTTAAAAAATTTAATTTTTTATTATTTAAATAAACTATCGAAAACTTTTTGATTGTTTGGATCATTCGGTGAAAAATATTTTCTAGCATCACTTAAATTTTAAAAATTTTATAAATACTCAATTCTTTAATATCTTTATAGGTTTGAAATTTGCAAACTCATCTTTGTAGATAGGGTTACAATCTTTTTTTTGGCTCAATCATAGATAAATTCTATTAAGCATCCAAGTCTTGATACGGAAATTGGCATAAGACAATTTACATGATCAATGGATTTTTTCTTGTTAAATCGTAAAATATTTTGCATTTAAAGTACATTTTTAGTTTTCCAAACAAAGTACAAGTTCTGAAAATATTTTTCAGAAAAAGTTCACATCAAAATAACAAAATTAGGATTATCAACATTAATTTGATTTTTTTCACAATAGTCTTTTCACTGCATCAAATTATGAAGCATGAAAATCTAATTCTTTTTTATCTCACAACACTCTTTCTTTAAATCTTCAAAGCTTATTCATATTTTTTAATTTGTTTCTCCTTGTCTAAAATCATTAGCTTTTATCAACAACACAAAAACCCCAAATAAATTTTATATTTAGGATATGTTTTGGTAGTTTAAGCCTTAAATTCCACATGGTAACCTTACATTAGATAATTTCATGTAAATACAAATTCATGTCAGTGCTTGATCACATCATATCAACGCTATCATTACATTATTCATATAAATGTCATATCATCATTGTTATATTAAATTAGATATCACATCAATAAAAAAAATCACGTTAATACAATTAATATCAAATTAGCATAGATAATAAAAATATTTTAATATGGTTAATGGTTGGACAGACATTATCAATTTTGAAAGTATATAGACTAAATTTTTATATTTTCTTATATATGAATTAAATTTACTATTTTAATAGAGTACATAAAGTAGTTACATAATTTAACTAAATAATAATAAATTAATAAGCAAAATTACTTATCCATGATGATTATATTTTAACCGTCCAATCTCATTTTACCAATTTTGTTTACTTAGGTTATACACTATGAAAATTACTCCTAACGTTTCCTATCAAGTATAATTTTTTTTTCATTGTTAGACATAAAGGCACCGAAGGGCTGCCACGTAATTTGGTGGTAATTAAAAGTAATTAACAATGTGTAACATCCTAAAATAGGAAAGGGCAAGGCATTTTCCAGGAAAGTAAATGGCTCAACATCCCCCTTTGTTTCCTGGTAATTGGTTGTTATTTGTAGAGACATGAGCCACGTGGTGGTCGTTGTAGGCTGTTGAAAATGAGAAAAAGCAGTAACCAATTTTCGTGTGGCTCTCATCATTAATTAAAAAGATTTTGATTTATTTGGTTTGCTATTCTCTCCCTCACTCTCTTCCCGCCTAAATACGCAACCCACACCTTCTGCTTTCATTTCACAGTCACAATTCATTTCAATCATCTTCTCCCACACTACAACTTTTAATGTTAATGTTGCTATAATATATATATATATATGTGAATAATATATAAATTATAAAGATGAAAGGATCAATATGAAGCTTCCTCCATTTTTTTAATGCATTATAGTTGTAAATACTTTAATATTTTTCAAATACAATTTATCATCTTTTTTGCAAGAAGATTTTTATCATATTATAATATAGTAAAATGTATATTTCCTACTTTAAAAAAAATTGAAATTAAAACCAAACAAGATTTTTGACAAAACAGGTTCAATGTCTATTAAAGTTTGATCAACTTCTATAATGCCAATAAGTTGAAAACACTTTTAGTTTTATACAAGCAAAAAAATTCAATGAATTTAAAACCTACACAATAAGATAATTTTTTTTCCTTATTTTTATAAATTTCCTAATTTTCCATTTTAATAGGATTAAAATTTTAAACCACCCCTTTCGACGGGAACAAAAATAGAAAATTGAGACAAGGGCCGTTTTGCCCATAGGATTGAAGAGAACTGAATGAGCAGGTGACATGCTGAAAAAGAGGAATGCTTCATCTTTTATTAATGATCGTCCCGTGTAATTAATAAATATCTATAATAAAATACTATATATAAAATTTTTTAACAAGAAAAAAGCATGAAGAAATCAAATAATAATAAAAATAAAAAAAGGGGGAAGGAAGAGACATTGTCTGGCTACTAAATAAAGGTACCGTTAATCTATCAACGTCTCCCTCTTCTAACTGTTTTCAACTCTTTACCTCTCTCAACCGTCTTCGCCCTCCCCCGCCAAAACAGTTGACTATATTTACATCTCTATCCAACACAAGTGGGGAAATACCAACTGTATCCCCTCACTGAATTTTGAGCTAGGAACTAGTAAATACTAATCATCCTCACCATCAGAACCCGTCCACTACCACCTTCACACTACTGGGCAGCCAATCTCCATAACTTCGCTTACCAGATTCGCCATCGAGTTCAAGTCGAACGACCAGAGACTCATCTGATGCGGGCAATCGTGTTTTCAGCTGTTGCAAGCTTGGGACCAATGCTTTCTCTGTCCATTCTTCTAATCCAGTTCGGCCTATCCATACTCCACTCGTAATCTTTTCCAGTGCTTCATCTAGGATCTCAATTGTTAGCCTGTCACCAATAATGCTGGAAAACTTTTTCATTATGGAGTTTGCTATATTGCGTCTAATGGGACCAAAATCTACAGGTTTAAAGACAATGGCATCATCCACAGAATTGAGCAGCTCACGAGAGACTGATGATGTTGAGTTGCATAATAGCCTATTAGTGAGGCCATGTTCTTCTTCATGATCCACTGTGAGATCGCTGGAATTGTGTGATCCATCAGCTTTATCGTCCTCCACATCAGCAGCCTCATTAAGATCGAATGATAGTGGTGAACCAGTTTCCATCCGTGGCTTTGTTGCTCTGTCCTCATGTAGCCAACTGGCCCGGCGCTTTGCAGTTTTCTCAGAAAGGGATAACCTTAATTGCCAACTTCCACTTGCTAAACTGGCAAGCTTCTTTTCATCCAGGGAAATACCATTTGATAAGAATTTAAGATTATCTGGCAACCAATTTGCAGTGAGAATAAAAATAACATTTCCTAGACTGATCTCACCACCATGAGAATCAGCAAGTCGACCTCTCTCCATTGCTCGTTTTATGCTGCCTCTAACTAGCACATCTGCTTCATCGATATCTTCAAGCATTACTACTGAGAAAGGGTTCCTCCTAACTGCCTCTGCTATTCTATCCAGCACCGTTTTACCACGGACACTCACATCGGATTCCCTATCATCATGTCTTGAACCAAGACATATCACTACCGGATGAGCCCCACATACTTGATCTGAGAGGGCCAACGCCATCTTCTTCTTGCCAACCCTGTCAGGGCCAGTAAACAACAACCAAATGTCACCCTTTGCTCCAGCACCCCGCCGTTTTCCATTGCCTAATTTACACTGTGTCACAGTTGTAGCCACTGCAGATGCTGCATCCAGCTGCCACCACACCTTCTCTGTTAGACCTTTGAGGAGTTTCTTTAATGAGTCAGCATCTAATGTGTTCAACAGTTTATCGCTTTGCAAATCTTGGAACTTGTTCTGTGGTTCAGAAGGTATGCAGCCCAAAAGGTCCCTCACTCGCTCTTTATGCATTCTTTCTGGTGAGGTCTCGGTGATCTTTGGTCGCCCAAGAACAAGGTCTGTCCTTACAAGGCTTCCTGGTGGGCTACTTGTCCGTTCCATTGGTTGGCTAGCTACTAGATTTGGATTCAATTGCAATGTCTCCCCAATGTTCCTGTTCAATTGTAATTTGGGTTGGAAAGGCTGCCGTCCTAGCAGAGGTGAATTATACAAGCTCGTCATTGAGAGAGCTGTGGAAGAGAATCTCTCAGACCCTAGACTGGGCTGATGAAAATTAGGATGGAGACGCAAACATGTGTCATTCCATTTCTTCTGCAATTCCTGAGTCTTCTGCTTCCAGATCATCTCTTGATCCTTGGTCTGTAGATAACATGTAATGGTAACAAGAGAGCTTAGATACGAAAAGGACAAGATTTAGCTATGCACATATTTACACACCAAAAAAAAAAAAATCTAACAAGACTTGGTTTTTATTTAACTTCGGCTTCTTACCTGCGTCTGATCTGTTTTGACATCACCATCATGGGCCTTGGCATTCTGCAACCACTGTGGCAATGCTGGCCGAGTTGATTCTGACTTAATATCAGAGGAGGATTTCTCAAACTCCTTGGCTGGTACAAGTTTTGCAAGTTCTTGATCATAATTCTGCATGCACTGCAGGCAACAGCCTATTTTTTGAACAGGTTCCAAGTTCTCAGAAAGTTGCCGACGTTGAGCAGCTGTAGATGCAAACCCCTTCAATGGGGATAGGGATTCAACAGAGCTGCTAAGTATTCCATTGCTTCCAAGCCTGGAAGATAAGAATATTACAAGTTAATCGATGATAACAGCAAGAAAATTAGAAAATCCAATCTCCCGGGCATTGACAAAAACCAGAAAAAGGAAAAAGAGCCTCTCAAGCCCACAGATCAATCTGCATCATCTAAGCTTTAGTCTTTGCATGCAAGACAACGTCAAACTGAAACATGAATCTAAAAAGTCTTATGGACGTGAAGAGTCTTTTGTATTAAGCAAGTCCCCAAAAAAAAGGTTAAATTTTAGATCAGAATCAACTTTTCCCAGGAATAAAATCTATTAGTAGCACAGAAACCATGGACTCTGTAAACAGAAATTTCTTGATACCCATTAAGATACCCATATTCAATAAAATCTACTTGCATATAATACCCTGAAATCAAGCATATTATCCAAGTTAAAATGAATTCCAAAATTTTGAACCTCAACTTTTGGCAGAATAATCTGATAGAATTTACGCTTTCCATATTCAAAAACTAAAGCCAAAACAAACAAAACCTAAGTAAGGTACCAACGTTGTCAGCGCAAATACCTTGCAAATATTCCCGGTAAGGGTGCTCTGGCAGCAATAGGAACAGCCTGCAGATCCCAATCATTTTCCATTGAAGGATGATAAACTTGACATCTCAGATAAGTTTCACAAGTAGCAGTTCCAATCAACCATACTCTTCCACTCCCTTCCCCAAACCTTCCCAACAACTTCCCCATCTCTGCCACCGCAGCACGCCCCGCTTCCGATACCACCTGCTGCTGTTGAACCCCAACGCCAAGACCCACCTGCTGGTTATTCTCCACTAACCATTTCAAGTCACCCAAATCAAGAATCACCCCTCCACAATCCAAATTCCCAATCTTCGCTCCAACTTGAGTACCCAACTCTTTAATTCTCGCAACCATTTGGGTTTTGTCCAATGCGAAATCTTTCTCCAAACGAACCACCTCAACATTTCTCAAAACCCCATCAATTTCATTACTCTCAATCCTCCTCAGAATCTCCTTCACCACCAATTCCGGCTCCGGTTCACCCACCAAAACCGGGTTCCTCTTCCTACTCCTCATCAAAATATCGATCACCTTTTTCACTTCTTCACTCCTTTGCTGCCCGGACTGCCCGGCTGCCCCTTGTTGTAACCTCGGATTCAAATACAAATTCCGATTGGCAGAAGGCGCGGCAACTGCGGAAGCAGCAGCTACGACCGGTCTGAACCCCAATCCGATTGGACCGGCCGTGTTAGCTGAGTTTGAACTCGTTGAGTTCAATGATTGTTCAATGGTTGCTTTGACTGCTGGACTCGAAAAACTAGCTTCCCGCATGACTCTACTAACACTTGGATCATCAAGAATCGATATAATTAACTGTTCCAATTCCACTTTAACAGCCAAAAGCGGTTGCTGTTGTTGCTCGGGACATCCACGGCGTTGGTGGGCTTGAGCACGTTTAAGAGCAGCCATCAAGGCATTGGAGATTGGTGGGTCGAGTCCCGGGCTGCTACTATTGGCGTTTTGAGCAGTGGGAAGGCGGTCCAACGCCACGCTGAAACAAAGCTCCAAAGCTCGACACTGCAAGGGATGAGACGAATTGGGGTGCGATTTGATACATGCTTGGCGAAGGAATCCGGTGGGAGATGCGAGGAGTGTTGCCGCCACATGGAGCGGCGTCGTTTGGCCGTGATTCCTACGGCTGGCTTCAGCTATCGAATGGTTCAACACGCTGGCCGCCTCCGGCGTCAGGGTCTGTTGGATCGTGCTTAATCCTGCTCTCATTTATTGTTAGTAGTATTTCTTCTTCTTCTTCTTCTTGGTATCTATATTTTAGTGCGTGTATTTTTTTTTTTCTGTTGACCCTTTTTTAGTATCCAAAAGGAGAAGGAGAAGGAGAAGGAGGAGGAGAAGGTTATGGAAATAGACAAACTGAAATGAATCACCAAACGAAAGCTTTTTACAGGCAAAAACAAAAATGAGAGAAAGCAATAGCTTAGATGGATAGATAGAGTTTATGACCTTCTTTCTTTGCTTTAAGTGATCTATCTTTTGGGTGTTCTTATTTTCTTTTCTCTTCACACAAAAGTTATTTTAAAAAATAAAAAAAAAAGAAAAAAGAAATGAAAAAAAGTTGGTATTATAAAGGAGGAAGAGAATTCAACGCGAAAAGGAAAGATCAGATCCCCTCTTTCACAAGAACCCCTGCCATTTCTCTTCTCCCCTTCTTTTTTATTTCTTTTTTGTTTTTGTTTTTGTTTTTGTTTTTGTTTTCTATCTCTCTCTCTGTTTTTTTTGTTTTGCTTTCTTTCCCTAGCTATCTGATTCATCCATAACAAAAAAATCCAGCACAATTTAAGTGAAAATTTTATACTCTACCTGGCCACCATGAAATTGGGTAAAAAGTAAAAAATCGAAAAAGAAAGAGAAAACAGAGGGAGGGCTTTGCATAAAAAGAAAGAAAGGAAGAAGGACAAGACCCACCAGGGAAAAAGTAAATTAGTTAAGGCTCAGCATGAAAAATGTTTGTTTTTATTAGAAAAAGAATTTTTGGAAAATAGAGAATTGGAAGTACTATCAGTTTGCAAGGATTTCTGGAAAATGCTTCCTGGGCAGCGCCATCTGCCCTCCTTTTTGTGTCACCCCCTCCTTTCTTTTCCATATTATTATATTACTATTATTTTAGTAATTAATATATATTTACTTAAAACTTACTTTCTCTTGTCTCTATACATTGGAGATAATGGAGTGAGAGAAACAACTTTTCCTTAGAGCGAGAGAGAGAGAACATTATTCATTTTTTCTTCAAATCTATCAAGAAGAAGAAAAAGGGAAAAGAAAAAAGATTCATTTCATTCATTCATCAGTAGATCGCTTTATACTAACTTTATCTCTCTCTAGACTGTGGATTGACTGCCTTTTTCATCGTTGCTTATAATTATTTTTTTTAAAGAACAAGGGATGATCGCTCCGGGTTCCACGCGCTTTCCTTCCCTAAATGGAGGATCCGATCCTCCCAGAATCTCTACGGAGTGGGCTCACGCGCTGCCGAATTGATGGAGGGAGAAACCGGTAGATGAGAGTTTCGAGCTTTTATATTTTTATATATTTTTTTAAGCCTTTCAACCAATTTTCTGCTTTTCACACGCAATCGCTGCAAAGGCATTGCACGACTTTTACCTTTTCATACTGACTTAAGCCTTTTTCTCTCTCTAATTTTTCTTGCAATTGAAGCTAAATCCACGAAGGTTTCTTAAGAATTCATTTTGTTGCTCGTGTTTCTCCATGCAATCATTTTTTCTATTTATCAACTTTTTAATTTAATGAAACTATAGCAAAACCCTACACAAATAGGTTTTAAAATTAGGGACGGATCAATATAGAGTGATATTATCAAATTGTCAAAAAATTTTATTAATTATATTATTTATGTTAAAGTTTTATGTAATCAATGATGTTAGTGAACTCATTAATTTTTATGCAATTTTGTAAGGAGTGACGTCAAACATTTCAAGTCAAAATAGATTTAATTATGGCACCATTAAAGAAAATTACTGATCAGTCCTTGGTTAAAATATTCCTTTTTTACTCTATTTTCATTTCCTATATGTTCTATCTACTCTCTATATTATAATTTAAATTTAAACTAATTGACACACACTCATTTTCATAAGAATATTCATTTTTTATTATTTTTATTTTATAATTTAACGAGACACATGATAATTTTTTAATTATTTTATAGAATTTTTAAAATTTGCTTAATGTATAGGAAATAATTTGTCATTTATTAATCATACATACGATTCTAAATCTAAACAAACGGATAATATTATCGTTACTAAAAAGAAAAAGAAATGAACTAAAAAAACTCATATGTTTAGCCAATTTTTATCAAGTAATTATCTTAGCCTTATTTTTAAAAAATTATCATTTAATGGACTTGTGATACTTTGTAAATTCATATGTAAAGTTTAAAAATTCCTTCATTAATGTATAAAATATTTTTTTTCAAAAATAAATATTATTAAGTCAGAAGAAATATACATGTGTGAAAATGTTCCTTATTTGTTGTAATTTAAAATTAATAAGAGCTTAATATTGAGGGTGGCGGGCAACCCCCTCTAGCCATAGGTTGGTTCAGGCTCACCTAATTAGGGAAAGAAGATTTTAGTTAGAGATCATTAAATGCTTTGCGCTAGTGGTATGATCGATTCAACCCATCACGGGCGCAACCATCCCATAAAATGCACACTGACATTTGCAATTTTAATTTGGTCGGCAGCCGTGGCTCGGCTTCTTTTCAATTTTAATTATAATCATTCAATAGCTGTGGCTCTCATTGTTGATAGCTCCGCTCTTCAGTTAAAATGAAAAGTTCTTCTCGTATACTTTATCCTTCCATGCTCAAAATTTAGGTCACAACCAAATTTCATTAAATTATGATAGACTTTTTTTTAATTAAAAAATCATTATTATCATGAGTAATTAATATTTTTGGTTATCAATTTGTTGTTATCAGTATCACATTTAATGATCCCCTTACCAAGTTACTTTTTCCAATCAACTACACTAGTTATTAAACAATTAAGCCAAAATTTAGCCAAATTCTAAAGTAAAAGCTTTTAATTTTTATTTTTAAACCATCATTCTTCAAAGTCAAGGATAGACAAAAGGTGGAGACGAGATACCAGTCGTCATTTTTTAATTTTATATTATAATTTTATTTTATTTTAAAAATAATTAATATTTACTTCAAATTCAATTATTGATAGGATTCATGATCTCATATAATTACTTTTTAATCGTATCTTATGTCAAATTTTGAGTCTATTTAGTATATTTTAAGTTTTGGATCTTTAATATTTTTTAAATTTGTGAATAAAATTTTGAAAGTGTGGAAATAGCAAAACAATTTCAAAAGAGCCGAAAGTAGAGAAAGAAATAAACAAAAATTCACATGATTTTGTGGAACATAATGGGGTGGAGTACATGGGGATGAAAACAAGGGTTTATAAAAATAAGAAGGCGGTTTAAGCCCCGGAGTGGACCAAAACAGGAAAGCAGGCATCGTGGTGGACAAAAAGGGGGTGGAGAAAGGGCGCGTAAATCCCAGAAGATACAAATTCCATTAAAATAAGGCTTTAATGGAAAATGGGGAGTAAAATAATGTGAACTTTTGGGGATTCCTGACTTTACAAAAAGTGATTTGTTACTTGTACTACTGCTACCAACTTTTTGTGTGGAGAGAGAGAGGAAGAAGTCTTGAGGGAACAAAAATCATCATCATCATCATATTCCCCTTTTTGTAACGCACGCCCTCCTCTCTTCCCTTCCTTCCCTTCCCTTTTACGCGTTTTTCGAGCCCTCTCCTCTCACGACGACTCCGCCCCGTCCCCCTCCCCCTACGTTTTTTTTACCGCTTCTTTGCCTCTTCTTCTCTCACGCTCTATCCTTCTGCGCGTGGTCCATTCAGGCAGATCAGAGCCGTTGATCGGGAGGTAAAGGGCACGGGGAGTTCAATTTCTCGCGAGAATTCGACATTTGTCGTGTAGGGAGAAAAGCTGACGCGTGAAACTTAGTCCTTTCCTTTTCCGGTGACCGAGAAAAAAGTGAAAGTTTGAAAGAAAGAGAGGGTTTTCAACTTTCTGCATTTATTACGGTTCACGTATCTTTGTAACCTGTTTGTCTGCTTTTTCCGCCCCCTCCCATTTTCTTACGTTTAAATGCCCATAATACCCCTCCTTAAATACTATTTATTATAATGTAAAAAGAATCAGCCTGTCAATTAATATCACTGTATATCAAATTTAAAAAACAAAAAAAACCCATAGTAAAGAAGACTGACACGTGGAAGATTCATTGACGCAAAGGAAGGTGACTTTTGCTCTGCAATTGTGCCATTATTATTATCAGTGTGAAAGTTAATAATCCATTTGGTGAAGTTAATCTTCCATTCAACCAAAACCTTGCTTACTTCATTGCACTTTATTGCTGTGATTATTGGGCAAGTACGCGGGAAAATGACAAAACTTGTGAGACTAATTGGTTTCTATTTGACCAAAAGGAAATATTGCAAGCATCATTTTCTTTGTTATTCAAAAACTAAAAGGGCATCACAAATTTTGGATTGTAGGCTTATCAAACATTCTTTTCCCAAAGAACCATGTGGGTTCATACCCTAGAAACACATAGGGTTAAGTCTTATTGAAGTTTCATTAAAAATGAAACCAAAAAAACAAAAATTATGTAATGGCATCTCTTAAGGAAAGATTCAATACTTGCAAATTGTGTATTAGCTTTTAGATTTGATATGTTAATGAGGATGGAGATTCTTGTTGTCACGTTTAATTAATTATTTATCCATTTTTAGCACTTTCATGTTTGAGAAGATTGGTAACAACTTCAAATTATTATATCATAAGTGATATATGTAATATGCTGACCCCTTTCCAAATAGTAACTATGAATGCCTATTTGTTATTCTTGTTGCCACGAATTTGACTTTCCAACAATTTTTTTATATATTTTTTTATGTCGATTGTCAACATATTGATCTAACTAGTTGATTTTCTTGGCTAAATAGAGGAATATTTTTAAAAAATATATAAGAGGAAATTGTTTTGTTGTTTCTTAGAAAAAAAAATCTGTTATTGTTTCCAAGGAGAAATTTTTTTTTGTCCATAAATCTCAAAATGAATTAATTACTTTATCTCTAAAGTTAGGATGTGTATTACATCCAATAAACATTATATATAAAAATTTAGTGTGATACAAATTCAAATTCAATCAAAAACATATTATATTATCATAAAACTTTAAAAAACTCTTGAATTATTTAATAAAATTTAAATAAATTTTTATTTTTCTATTACGTTTAATCAAATCCTTATATTTCTATTTTAAGTCAAATAGAATCTTATTGCTAGCAGTTGATTAACTGTTGTTAGTTAAAACGTTACTTATTATTTTTATGTCACATAATATTGATGTAAGTGTTGACATAGAGGGTAAAAATGTCATATGATCGTGTTATCACCTCATATCATCATCTACTATAACATATCAACATACCACATAATATCAAATGATAAATAAAATTTTAATTAATAATATTTAGTCAATACTTTTAAATTAACAAAATAGAATATATAATATTTCGTATTATTAAGTGCCTGTTTGGCTTAATTTTTTTTAACTTATCTCCCTCTTAAAAGCAAAAGCTAAGCTAAACATGATTTTTGAAAATCTCTTTAAAAAAATAGGTTTTTTAAAAGAACAAAATTTTTTAAAAAATAGCTTAAAGAAAAGCTCCAAAAAAAAGCTTTCTTTTCTTTTTTTTTTTATAAAAAAAACACATCAATTTTTCATGAAATACCTTTTTTTCAATCAATATCCCTCTAATCACGATCTCCATCTCCTCTACCTCTCTCTACAAAAACTACTTAAAAAAAAATAAAAGACCCAACAATAGAATATCAAAATCTAAAATTTTTGTGTTCTTACGAAGATTAAGAGAAAAAAAATTTAAAATTCAAAATTGCATTCATATACTATTTAAAGATTTTCTCACCTTTTCACTAAAAAGAATTTTAATGTTAAATACATTGTTTCTTTTGTTCTTTTCTTTTTTGGGAATTGAAGCATTATGGTCTGATTGCTTACTAGATCAACAAAAATTTAATAGTATTGCTATTATACAAGTTTCAGACTTTTTTCGTTTCTTAATTGATTTTTTTATTTTAACATCTAAAATTATATATAAACTTGAAGCGCTACGTTATAACTTATTAGGTGATTGAAGATGACATGAATACTTTTTATGATAATTTGAACTGAAATTATAACTTATATAATTTATTTTGTTAAACAGTTTACCAAACAGTTTTAACTTGATTCTAAACACTATTATTTTTCATAATAGACCAAACGGGCTCTAAGTCAAAAAAATTTAAATATTTAACTTATTTATATTTCATAATTACTCAAACGAAATGATGCACACAACATTATCTAAATTGTACTTGTTAAAAGAAAAAATCAACTTTAAGTTTAACTCATTTATATTGATCTAATATGCATATATAGAGAAATTTACTTCTTTCTTTCTATTTTTTTGTTACAAAGAATTGATATAAACAACAAATAACGATAACTTATTTGGCTTAACCTTTTTACAACTTAAAAACTATTATAAAGTTTTTATAAAAAATAATAATTTTAAAAATTAAATTAAAACTATTTAATAAATTATTTAATAAAATAAATTATATTAAATTTAATTTTGATAAACTCTACGTGGTTATGGGCAGGTTTGTCAAGTTAGCCAAAATAAAATTAATAGATAGGAAAGTTGTTGCAAAATTTACCTATGGCATCTAAATATAGGTAATTTTTGTAAATAGCTAATTATTCATAAAAACCAAAAAGTATACAAGTATGGCTCATATTTATTGCTCCAAGAGTGTGTAGGTAGCATAGGTGGATGACTAAAATGATGACCCCGAAGGCCAAAATTTCATTGCTTGTTGTTCAAAAAGGAAATACTTCTTGCTTTTGCTTTGACTTCACTATTTGGCAAAGAATCTGAATTAATATATTTTATTAATTTTGACCTGAGATGCCATAGGGGGACCTTTTTCCTGCGATCGGACACCCATATGTGTAACAGCTTTTCCAAGTCATAATTGCAGGTATATATGTACGCGGAATAAAAACTCTTCAAATATTTGTAAAATTAAGAAATGAGGAGGCTAGCTAGCTAGTTAAATTTGACCCAACTTTCCAAATTTTCCATATTCATCATGGGTTTTTTTGACCATTTGGCTTTGATATTCTTGCTATTTGATCAAAATTTGACTTCCAACTCGCCTAATTATTCGCATTTCGAAGCTCATTTTTTCAACAGAATCTTCTATGTTACGGGTGTTTTTAATTTGCCTGAGAAGGCCACTTATATTCCTTATTTAGCTTTAAATCCATGCAATGAATATTTTCTTTTTGACTTTTAGGATGGGAAAAACAAAAAACTTGACTTTGATTAATGTATATCTCTACCAGGATAAATCTAAAATTTTGAAATGAATTTAGTAAGCGTGTATATTTACTTGTCAATTTGATTATTATGTCATCTTTATGTATGTACAAATCTTGGGACAACTTTATTTCTAGTCTTGCTCCATTGTGAATACAAACCTAGCTATTTCAATTAATTAAAAGGAAAAAAAGAATAGAGAGCAAATGTGAGAACCCAAAGTTGGCCACTTGGCATCATTGCAATGTAATGTCTGAGAGTTGATAAAGCTAATTTTCTTGCAAATGATCAGCAAGATAGAGATAGAGATAGAGATGGAGGATACAGCGAGCTCTCAAACATTTACGACTTGCAAAACAGGGAGAAGAAAACGAGCAAAAACAAAGAAATTAATGACAGATGTTAATTAAAATGGGATAGGGAATGGTGCCAAATCCATGTAAAGAAAGTGGTCCAATTCTTCTTGTTCCCTTGGCAGCATGCTAATTAGACATCTTCGGCCTCTAGCAAGACACTAAAGTGATGACATCAATAGCAGTGAAACAATGTCTGCTCAAGGCCTTACATTCTCACTTCAATTATGGTGGGAAAGTTACCATACAACAAGTAGATTTTTTTTCTCTTTTTTAATAAGAGTATGAATATGTTGTAGCTTCATTTTGCCATTTAAATTTTTAATTGTGTATAAGAATTTTGAGTTAAACTTAGAGGTATCATTTTTTTCATATATGTATCTCTTAAATTTCATGGACTCATTTCAAAATTTAAATTCGAGATAATAAAGTTTTTAACTTTTTAACTGTAAGAGTTGCCCCCTTGTGAGCTGACTGCTGAGAATAGGCCAGTAGAAGAAGAATAATGTTGGTCCCATAGAATTCGAATATTTCTGAGCTCATTTGTATGTTTCGCCTTTATAATTGAGCATACCATGTCAACAAGTTAACAACTCGACCCATGTGCAAATCAAGAAGAGCAAGGATATAACCACATTTTGATTATCTTGTTGAGGAAAATAACAAACTATCATTTTTTTTTCTAATTTTGATTAATTAAATATAATGTTGGGGAATATTATTTATTTTCAAAGGTATGATTATCTCAATATACAGGCTGTCCAAGCTAAAGAATGGGATTAACAGTCAACTGAACGTGCCTTCATATGTATTTTCAATTGAATCATCATCACAAAATTGATAGGATAGCAACAGATGTCTCGCATTCTACACATTATATATATGTGCCCTAATTATATGCTTTGGTTCCGAGTGTTTCACATACAATCAGTGTTATGAAAATGATATATGACTTATTATTGTAAGGAGGGTTCTGACAGGTAATGAAGTGGATTATATTCTCATCAATATTTATGAGACATCTTCATCTTTATCCTTGATGAAGTTGCTAGTTTTAATAATGTCAAAGTAAAGGTGTAATTCATAGGTTGCCAGGTTACACCCAATTCACACACACACACATATATATATATATATATATATATATCTATATATTTATACTCTTATCCGAAATTTCGCTTCCATCTGTCTATTTAAATTTACTATTAAAACTACAAAACATTTATAAATATAATTTAAAATTAAAATTTTTATTAATGTTAAAAATATCCTGAATCCAATCAAGACGAGCCTTAAAAATATCCTGAACTCTACCGTCCATGTATATAATAATAATGTTTACACTTTTTAAGGAGCGGTTCTTTTGCAATTTATTTAGTGGCCTAGACTACAATAATGGGAAGTAGATGGTGTTGGACAAGGCAATAGAAGAAGATTTAAGAAGCATTGTTATGCATGGTTTAAAATATTGAGCCTGTCCCAATAGTGGTTTGTTCCGGATCATGTTTCATTGGGAGAAATTAATTATGGTTAGTAAGTATGGTTTCCATTTAGGAGAATCTCTTCAACGTATTGACCATCTACTCATAAGTTCACACATTGTATGGACGTTGCACATCTCCAAGGGAAAATTTTGGAGGAAACATGACTATTCAAGACACTTTCCATTTTCATAATTGGATTCCGAAGAGTTCAAGTTAAGGTAAAGATTTTTTAATTACTGTTTGAATCAAAATAAAAGTAGAATAATAAATTAAAAAAAATTAAAAGACAAATGGCTTGTTATATAATGAATCAAATTTTTAGTTTAAAAAATTAAATGACTTAATATACTTTAAATCCCTTCATTTCTTTATTTATTTTATCAAAGGCTCATGTTAAAATTAGCAAACAAAATTCGGCTAAGATGTAGTTATTAGTTTAATGTTGAGTCTATGTTTGTTTTATGATTGCTAACGTGTATGCGTAGCTTATCGTTAACCCTATTAATAAATACAGTACTTAAACCTTATAATTATTCGATTAATTTTAAAATTTTTTACTCGAATTTGAACCTTAAGACTTTACATAGTCACTACTTATTAGATACTCGAAGACAAAACAAATTGTCATCAAAAATATTTTCAATCCACTAATGAAGTCTAAATTTAAGCCAATTAAGTTAACACGCAGCCATTAGCTGTTTCATACTTTCATGTAGTACTTAAGCCATTCCTTGATTTTAAGTGAGTCTAAATCATTAATCTAGACATACAAAATAATTTTGTTTTATCCCTTCTGTTTCTATGGCCTTTATTTTTTTTTTCTCTCTCACATGTGTTATGGTTGAAACATGTAGATGTCAAATAAAGACAATCTGACTTTTATTTTTTTATGATTTATATTATATTTATACAAATGTACCAAACAAATCGTTACAAAAATGAAATTCAAGCGGTTAGGTTTTAAAATTTTATCTTAAAGGTTTCGAGTTCAAATTTTAAAATAAACAAATTATAAAGATAATTATATAAAAAGACAAAATATAATCAATCAAGAAACATATCCTTTGTATGTTATACTGTTAACGTTTACCAAGGGAAGCTGTCATTAACTTTGTAGGTTTTATTTTTTAATTGAGAAAAGGAAATTCGAATTTTATTTTTTAAATAAGAAATCATACATCAACCAATAAATCAAATGTTTAAATATCGTATTTACTATTGAGTTAAATGTTGGGATGTTAATAAAAGATCTTATTATTAATTAGACCCCTAAACTTTAAAATTCAATTTTGGGTACTTTTCTATATTTATATGATGAATAGGGATATTCAAAACAATTGTCAATTAAATAAACATTCATTTACGTAATTATATTTGAAGGCGTGGATTCCCCATGCATGCAGTTCAAAATTAAGCGTTCCCCATTTTGTATTGTTTTACTGCATTAATTCTTTTCTCCTTTGCCCTTTTGTTGGACAAGTTTGAATTAATTCTTACATTCGTCCTAGGATTCGGTAGTTGAATATTTCTTAGTACCAAAAAGCTTCCATTAATATTCCATATTCACCATACTTATTGCATGATGTTTATTGGAATATTTTAAGCTCTGAATATTTCTAGCAAGTACAAGTAGAATAAAATAATGTGTGTGGAGGGACCTGAAATGAATGATACATGATATATTATACATATAGTCTCTATGAAGTTATGCCCTAGGACTTTTGTACTTAATTTCGGGTACAAAATAGTTTTGCTTAATTATGCCTGGGATAGAAGAGAAAGCGGAATGCCATTTAGATACATGTTCGTAGGAGACAGAGAACACTTTACTAGTTAGAATTTGAACATTAATTTTAGAGCTTTGGAATTGGAAACTGTTTTTTTTTTCCAAAAATCTTTACATACCAAGAAGAAAAAAAGTCTTTTTTTTTTTGTTTTGGGTAATATTATCTATATGTCGCACTATTTTGTTAGATGTAAATGTTGATTGAAGTATGGGTAGTTAGTTTAGGTATAAACTAATGCTCATGCCTTATGTGCTTTAGTTTTACAAATTGCTCAAATATTGAGGGGGCAAGAAAGACCTAAACATATTAAATACTTGGTTCCCTACTGATTTCTCTATTATTTACATTAAATAGTACAACATCATTAGACCTTTATATAAAGATATACATTTTGACAAAGAGGAAATTTTCTTGAGTAAGCTCCTTGCTTTTGTCTTTTGCATACCCACTCCTTAAGCATGATACCATAATAATTCCTTCCACTTTAAAAAAAAGAGAAGACTAGGGTGACCTCATCGGCCTAAACTTTTTTCCCCCCATATTTGAAACCTTCTTAGATCTTTTCCATCATTCTACTTCACCCTTTTGGTTTGAATTGAAGAAGCTCTCTCACTAAGATTATTTTACCCTAGCATCATTATCAAAAAGTGATTGCTTTCTTGTTGGTTCCTTCACAAGGGAAAAAAGTTTTCCCCACTATACCATACTCCCCAATTCTTCCCCACCCCACCAATAATAGAAGAACCATGATTCAAGAAAGAAACCCCCCCTCCTCCTTTTTTTTTCCTCCAAGTAAGGATTGCTAGACAACCAATGACCCCATTTGAAAGGATCTTCAAAATCCTTCTCTCATGTAATTGCTAAAGTAGCATTTTATTTGACTTATTAGAACCTCAAAAAGGCACCCTTTTTTCTCCCCCACATAGTTCAAAATCACACTTGATCAATCCATGATCATCTGTTGGTATATTAATATATAAATATATATTTATTTATAAAAGCCTCTTCCAAAGGCTAATTGATGGTATATCACGAGACAAAAGGGCCCATAACTCTTTTCACTAGTGCAAGCCAAGCCCCACATTGCTTTTCACTCGCATATATAAGTATATATGATAATCATGTCATCAAGGTCAAACTTTAAGCAAACATAAATAAAAACAAGTCACTCACAGCTGGGGGAGAATTGAGAGCCACCCCCTCTAAAAAGTTTTGGTAGCTTCTTGCACTCAAAGCAAGTAGACTTTTTAAGTCCCCCTGCCCTTACCCATTCCCCCTTCTTTTCCCTCTCCTTTTAGTTTAGAATAAAGGAAAGTGACCTTGCCTTTTGATTAGATGAATTTGGGAGAAGCACCAATCAAGCAAAAGATGACCATTGGTTTCCCCTTTTTCCAATAGAAGAATGGTACGATCACTTTTAAAAAGGAACTATACAGGAAAAAAAGTTTAGATGAAGTAATGTTAGTTGTTATTCCAACCAGAAAAGTTCATTTTAATTTTAGAAATACAGCCACAATATTTGAAATGAAAAATATCGGTTTCGGTTTTTTATCAAAAGTCACCTTACCAAATAAATTCGTTTTCAAGATGGATTTAGCTTGGATATATGGAATATATATAGATGAAGCTTTAGTTTGGAATTTAATTAGTTAATTATGTCATTTTATGTGATGAAAAAAGCCACTATATCCTGCATTAATCAATGATTGTGGCAACGGACTTTGTTCATATTGCTGATGTATATTTGTGCATTTTCAACAAAAAAAACGTTATTCGCCCTAGTAATAGTGAAGCCTCATCTCTCATGATTGCAGGGGCACCGCCCCTCTCAAAAGAAGTATTCATTTTCATTTTCACATTAGAAAAAAGACAATTAGAAGATGCCAAATCCCCCCTCAAAAGCTTTGTTTGAAAGTATGTGGCATCTATATTTCCTCTTAACTTTTGGAGTTTTGGAATCCTTAAAGAGTTACCAACTATAGAAAATCCCACTTAGAAGAAGCTGAGGAAAAGCTACTTGTCCCCCACTAATGGTGTGGAAAATTTGGGTTTGCAGCACTAATCTCTTTATACTTTACACACAAGCATATTCAACTTTTTAGGAGAACTCAAGAAAAGCTTTCTAAGAATGACTGACTGGCCCTTTTGAATATATATACACACATATGTGAAAGGAAGACGTGCCTACGTGAGACACTTAAACCATACATTAATGCATCGAGGTGTGATTGGGTTCAATTAAGCCACAAAGATATGTTTCAAAAAAATGTGTTTTTAAAAGTTAAGACAAATCTCTAGGATAATCAACTTTCAAAGGGACCTACCTTAATAAGTTAATTGAGTTGGTGATATATCTATGGATAAATTCTTTTACCATCCTAAGCTTAATTGGTCGATATTAGAGTAGCCTTTGGGGAGAGCATCTCTTTATAAACCAATAATTTGAAAAATATATATATAAAAAAAAACATCACTAGAGAATTAATTCAATATATATTGCTTTCATAATTATTCCCCACCTATGGTTTCTACTTATTCTTAAAATCATTGATTATGAGTAATTGTCATTCTAAAAGTTCATACTTGGTTCCTATCAAAAGGAAAGTCTTCAATTTTTGGAACCAAGATTTAGGTAAAATTATGTTTTTGACTTCTTTAATGTATTCTCTAATACTTGAGTTTGAATTCATATTTTATCATTTTGAGTTTGAGTTAAAATGAGCTTGTATTATTAACATTTTCGGTAAATTTAAGTCAGATATAGTTTCAATTAAGTCACTCAAATTTTGCTAAACCTTCTCAAGGCACTACATTTCTTTTCGTTTGTTTTATTCATTATTTTCTGGTTTCATAAAAAAATACTGAAAAAGGTTTGGAATACATGGAAAAAGCTAAAGAGATATTATTGACATTGAGTATGCTTATGTATATATTTTTTTACAAATAAAATGAGTGGTAACCATATCATTATTACAACTCATAAAATTTTGAGTAAGGACCTACACATTAAAAAATGCATTAAATTCAAATTTGAGTGTAGCCCACTTTCAACTACAATCATAAATGCGATTTGGTTCATGAGTCCTCCTTATCTCAACATTCAATAAATTAAACCATTAGGTGGTGGATTAAATGCCATTGGGAACGTTGAGAAAGACAAGGGAATCATCACTTTGGTAAATATGGTCATTATTTTGATGGATCGTGAAACCCTAATAAGTTTTCCTTTATTGTATAGTCTAGATTTAAAATGGTTTGTCGGTTTAAATAGTATTAACATCACATTCCCACAAATCTACTAGCGAAATTTCATATAGGCCCAGTGAATAATAATTTCATGAATTAATAAATGTTGATGTATACTTTTATGTCGTACATATGTGAGAGTAATGTACATTAAGTTCTGTTCTTTTTTTTTTAAAGGTAGAGAATTTATGCACCATATATGGGTATATAATTTTTTTTTCCAAAAAGGTATAATTTATATTGTCATGCCCCCGAAGTTAGTAATATAGGCATGGAATGCGGAACCGTGTAGAAAGAAAGTATTTTCTGTTCATATAGGATCATGAGATCAAAAAAGGAAAATCCAAACAAATATAATACCCTAGGGATGATTATGTAGAACTCTTCCCACTTATGGTCAAAGAGTAATATGTTGTTGTCTTGTGTACTCATTTGGGGATATAGAAGTTGCTCTTGCCTCTTGGAGCCTCTATGCGTGAAAAGGTCAAGCAAACACAAAAGCTAGCTAAAACAATGCCCACTTTTTCTATCATGCAAAATGCAAGCTAGCAAACATTTTCCTAGCCTCGTGCTAGTGTATGAAAATGGTTAGCACCCAAGAAATAAAAAAAGCCTAGCTACAACAAGCCCACCTTTTCAAATGTAAGCAACCTTTAGCCTAGCCAGGTTAATTAGGGGCTAGGCTTTAACTAGATTTCAGTTCGATAGAGGAACAAATGGTATTTGTTCAAGCAAAACTCGTACAAAGAATGTATCAAGCAGTGCGAAGGAAGCCTATGAAGTAAGGATAGGTGGGATGGGGAGGCAAAGCCATTCTTTTTGTTCAAGGATCTGAATATGTAAAAGGTAGCAGAAAGCCTTAGCGTTTGCTTGCGTATATTAATGTCAAAAGAGAAGAAGGGTTAAAGTCCTGGGCGTTTGGTTGGAGTGTCACCGTCTGGGGATGGTCCTACTAGAATCTAAATCATTCTTACGACTCATGCTAATTAACCACCAAGTGATTGTCAAGAATTAATGGCAACAATAAAAGAAGAGGAAAGGGGAGTTAAGCATAAACGTCAAAAATCAAGTCATCTTTAATAGTTGCTCATAGTATAGTGTCTACTTATTTAAGATCAATTGAGAAGCACAATCACATCTATGATGATGGTACACTCTCAATCATGCATGTATCTTGCATTATCTCTTTACATTCACGTACTACGCATGTGATATAATATAGTCCAAATTGTGTAATTAGGGTAGATAGAATAGTGTTTAGACTTTTTTCTTTGCATTAATTACTTTTCTTTCTGACAATGAGGAAAAGACAAAAAAAACCTAATTCGATCGAGTAGGCATTGCATATGAGAAAGTGAACTTAATACCAAAACAAGTGCAGAAAACTGCACCCCTTGTGTAAAATTATTTCTTGCTTTCATAGTTTTCCAAATTCAACTTTGTCAACTTCAATTGAGGTCAACATATATGGCAACCTCCTTATTTCCTTTGATTTCCATTTTAATCGACAAAGTCAAGCGTCGGATCAGCTCAATAGATTCTCTACTGCTGATCATTTTCACACAGCCAAATGCCCTCTGATTAGAGTTGTTAAGCAAAATTCAATGAAATCCTGGCTAGTGACAAAATTTTCAACATCCTCCATCTCTATATCTTTTTGTAGTTGGTCTCACTTGAAAAGCCTTGGTAAAAAATATTTCAACCTTTATGGCCACCCTCAATTTTCTGTGACAAGGGTTACAGTCTCAAAATTGAAAAGCAGCAGATTTTATTTTATTTGTTTTATTTTTCAGAGTGAATCTTACAATGGGCAAGGACAACAAACCCACATGACATTACAACTTGTACAGCAAAAGCAATATATTTTGTAAACTGTAAAGGCTACAAGGCTACGAGGCTACAGCTCCAAAAAGGCCGCCCACAGCTCAGCATACAGAGGAACAGATTCTTACAGTTACCGCCCTATGAACTTAGACAGGTGAGAAGGCAAAATGACCAACAATGCCAGTGCTAAAGATTTTGTGTTTGGTTTTTATGAGAGAAAAAGTGAGGCAAAAGACACTTCAAACATGCGCCCATAAAATGTGACCCCCCTCCCCAAAAAAAGCTGAGCTCAATGCCCAGAAAGCTTCATGTGAGGCGAGAAGTGAAAAGCATGGCACATAGGACAACGACAAGGGCTTTTTGAACAACTTTATGCAGAGAGATAAATACTGTACTGGGTGTAGCAGTAGTATTGTTAAAAACACCGAGACTTTTCTTTCACCATGGTAACTCCCCTAGGCCATGGTCGACCCATTTATGCTACAGCCTTATATTTGTAGTTTCTACTGTACACTTGACTTTTTCTTTGGCTTGTTTCTAAGATGTTCGGTCGCGGAATCCTTTGCCTTTGTCCCCTCTCTCTCTCTCTCTCGCTGGCACTCGCAAATTCAACTTTCCATTTTACACATTAAATGCTGGGTCCTGTGAAATTGCAGGAAATGCAAGGGAAAGAGGGTCATCCCCATTTAATGCAAAAAGCTAGTGGGGTTTTTGTCCAACAACAACATCCAACTCCCGGGATCGCCGCCGAATTCTTGTTACACTTGAATTCTTTTCTTTTCTTTTTTATTCTTTTTTGCATGTAAAACGAATAAACCATGCCTCTTTTTTTTTATTATTATTTTCATTTTCATTTTTCTTTCCTTTTACTAGTATTTTCCTATTCTTAGAGGGAATAAGTAGAGGGGTCAGGGATCACAGTCGTGGAATTTTTCACATGAGAAAAACATGTGCTACATCCTAAAAGGCTACAGCTATAAAACATATAGAGCACCGCTAAATATAGTTATCTTAGATGGTTTCTCCTACGCATGCCTTGACGCACCATTATAATTCATTTCCACACTTGAAAAATTACAAAACATTTGCCTGAAGTTGGTATGCCAAATACAATATATGAACGCATCAATCTTTTAACAGAATAGACTTTCTGACTCTTTCTCTCTCTCTTTATATATATATATATATATATATATATATATATATGATGAACACATGAATTTCCCTTTTTTTGCATTTGTGTGGTTAGGCTCTAACGAAGATTTGTGATTGTGCATGATTAAAATGAGTCAATCATGCGTGTGTGCCTTGAGGCTTGATTGTTTTACTTTTAGGGGGGAGATTTGGACCCCTTTTTTTTTTTTTGTTTTTTAATTTTCATTCACACACCCAGTTTAACATGCGTTGCATTTTCGAAGTGTTGAACAGATGAAGACATGAATCTGCTTTTGCCTTTTCTTCTTTTTCTTTTCTGGTGGGCTAGGTTGTGGCCATGGGGGGCTTGCCCATGTCCTCCAGTTGAGCTAATTTATTGGTGTGCAGGCTAAGGCCAGCAAACTTAATGCAATATGCTTGCACAACCTCTTCGGTTTGATTCAATAGTTGAAACCAAAATCAATAAATTTGCCTTCTTTATATCACCAAACAAACATCTACTACCTATTTCCGTTTTTAACATGCATAATTTCTTCTTGGATTCAGTATTGTTATTATTATTATTATTCTAAGATTTCTTAATTTTTTGTGAAGTGAAGGGTTGATTCCGATCATCATGAAATTTAAATTTGAAAACAGATAAAATAATAAACAAAATATAAGTATTTAATTTAATGATAAGCACATGTGTTTTTAATTTATTTTCAATGACGAAAAATTCTTGAATTAGTGCACTGCCCCTTTTTTTTTTTTTGGGTTTTAAGCTGGATATCATTTCACCTATTGATCAGGTACTTGCTGGATTGGTCCAAATTGATTTGCCATGGACAGATAGACAGATGGATAAAACTGGAAGAATTTCAAACTCGTAGAAGGATCAGCCTCAAGTTGTTTTCATTCATTTCGTCCAACAATGTCAGAGCAATAAATATGAAAAATAGACATTCAACAAAATCAGCTCTCATTAAGCCTTCACCAATGATGCATGAATGTGCATTAGTTTGCTCTCTCAATTTACCAATTTAGGTAACAAGCTGAAACCACTGAATTGGGATTTCAAAAGCAGAAATCAGACGTGTGTACACACATACATATATATATATATATATATATATATTACTTCCAATAAAATTAGAAAATAAAAAGATAAGAAACTTTGTTTCTCAATGTGAAAAAGGAGGAAAACGACGATAATAATTCACTGGTTTCCTCGGCATAAAATGAAGAAAAGAATCGAACTCTCGTTTTCATAACTTTTTCTGTGTTTGGCAATGCTATGTATAGTCTACGAAATACAAAAGAAAATAAAACAAAGGAGTCACATCCTGTAGTGCCACTAGGTCTAGTTGTATGAAACAATTAGATGCGTATTATTTTGTCCTTTCATGTTGATTGCAAGTAGGAATTCACATGGAATAGCTACAATGATTTAATGTCACCATAATTGAGTAGTTGACTGCACAAAAACAAAAGAAAAAAGAAAAAATCGTCGATGGAAAGGGACAAAAATACCATTTGTCTACTTTTCTCCTAACATTTGATCCATGCCTAGTAATATGGCAATTGCTAACCCCATTTTTTTCCCTTTACATTGAGAAATTTGAAGAGGGTAAATATAGAAGCCTCCCTGCACCTTACCATAGAACTCACGTCAAGACTCAAAAAAGACTAATGGATGTGATTTTTGCATTACATGTCCAGGACGTGGAAATCGTGGGTATTGCGACTGCTCAGTCTCAAACGATCGTGTACTACACGTAATACAGAAGGGAACAGCACGTGCCTTCATGCATCCATTCACATAGGCTAAATTACGATTGGATGACCGGCTCTAGATTTTTCTTAAAGAACCGTTTTACATAAATTATGAAATTGACTGATGGAATTGGAACGGACTGTCTGTCTTCTTCACTATCCTTGGGAAAAGAGTAACAGCAGTCACTCACTGGTTGCTTTGCTCAAGTGCATGGTAATGCGGCAATCCTAAAAATGTTCAGTTACTTATCGCCTGAGACTGTTTAGAATGCTCAGGGCAGCGCACACAAAATCCTGAAAACTTGCAATCTCCACGGATCACAATTCTATTGCTGTTGGACTCGGATAAGATGAGTTACACAAACTAGCCTTTCCTCTTTGATAATTGCAAAGCAGCTGTACATAAAAAACATTAGTGTACAGACCAAGGCCCTAATAGTGTCTATCAACACTGGAGCAACAACATATAGCCAAAACAAGTGAACCAAATTGGAGTCCAACCAAAATCAATATTATTGTGCTCGAACCCAAACACAAAACTTTTAAGTTACAAGGGTCACAATCTTATATCAAGGCTCAAGTGCCAAGTAATGAAATAAAAAAAATCTATTACTTTCACTAGCTTCAATTCTTCCAAAACAAGCCAATCCAAACATTGCCTGTGCAAAATTTGCTTTATGAAAGCTGGTGCTGTTTATAGTAATTTCAGCTCCTGGCATTTCACTCATCTTCTGTCTACAATACACTAGTTCAATCAGTTAACATGGACAATCTGGTCTCCAACAGCGATTACCTGAACAATCCTTTTTTCAGGTCTGATTTATGGTCGAACACAACAAACCCCAAGTTTCTTACAGTTCCCAAGCATTTCCTGCGTAAACACAAACATGAGAAGGCAATCTTCACTGCCATTAGGCCCAAGAAAAAGTATTACCTCCTTAAGAAGTAGCCAAAACTTAAAGAATATTCCAATTTTAGAGAAATGTCTTATTAAGTTTTGGACAATGATTGAAACCAACATTATCAGCACCACACATACCAATCAGTGTTTTATGGATTTTCTGTTGCAGTGGTCTACACCGGTGTTGGTACCTGTATGTTTGGATGTACCATTTTGTATTTTAACAGTTTTTATAACATACATCTAAATTGTTTCTAAATTTATTAATACTTTAAACATAATCTGAAATATACAACATTGATGCACATATACATGTAATTGAGTGTATGTAATGTCTGTATCTACATTTGTGAGTATATATGAGAAGGAATCCCACGTATATTGATGTACTAATTAGTTTTACACCTTTTCATGTCTTTTTATACAATTTATATTTTGTTAATCCAACCGTTTGATTTTATGCTCTATTCTCATAGATCATGCATGTCATATTTCAAGTTAATTGAAAATGTCTAACTATTTTTTTGATAACAAATAAACTTTCAACTGTTAAATATAAATATTTGAAAATTTAATTCCCAAATGTTTTCAACTATGAAATAACTAATTTAAAGATTTTGGATAGAACATTGTTGTGCCTTATGGCAACTGGTACACTTTTTAAATTAGCGAGGTTCAGTGATAAACCTACTTCTACACAAAAAAGATCTTATTCCTTTATAATGGATAGGAGCTTGTCTTGAAGCTTCTTCTGTTGTCAAACATAGACAACCAGTTCCACAAAGAACAAAGCAAATAGAAATTAGAGAAAAGCCAAAAGTACTACTTGGAAGCAGCCAACTAGATACATCCATTTTACAGAAAAAATCAACTCTCTATCTATAATTCATGCAAAAACTTCTCTTGCAGGTCGCCACTATTAACTAAATCACAGGGTGTGTTATCTAATTGATGATTTTGTCCCCTAATGTTTTCTCCAATAAAATGTAGAAGATACTAGAGGCTTTAAGTCACAATGTACTTGATTTGGCATATCTAGATTTGTCTCTAAACTTCAAGAAGGTAAAAACTCCAACTCAAATGCTCATCAAATTCTCAGCAATGGAGAAATTATTATAGATTATTTTTTGTGTAAATGCCATGTTTATATTCAAGCCAAATACATAAAATTTCAGCATACTGCAATGATAAAAAATGGGTACTAGCAGTTATAACATGGTTATGCTGACGCTCTAGGCTCCAGTACATGCACTGATTGAGATTTTACCTTCTATTCTTGCTGAGAAGGAAAAATATCACTGAACCAATTGGGTTGAAGGATAACATGCTGCAAAAATAAATTTCTGCACAAGTTAATCTCAGATCCTTGATGCTCCAACATTTACATAATGGATATCACAAGGGAAAAACAATTAGCAGATGAATTTAATGAATAAATAGAATGGAAAGAACAAAGGGAAGGAATTGAGAACCAATTCATTCCCAGTCCCAGAAACAATGCCGTTACCTTAATCTGTGTCCTATTATACGTGTACGTGATGTGAACAGATCCATCACTAGCCTCGATAACAGCAGGATAAGAGAATTCCATTTCCAAATTCTCATCCAGTGTCAAAGCTTCATGCCATGAATCACCATCATCTGTGGAGAGTGCAACTTTAAGCACGCCCCTTGAGATTGTATTGTAAGCAAGTAAGACATGACCATCCCTCAGCTTAACCCCATCAATACCTAAAAATTGAAGCTCATGGTATAAGCTAGTAGGGGAAATTTGAAGGTAATAGGCAAAATTTTTCTTTCCATTTTACATAGCATTAGCCATTAACTAATTTAAATCAAGGAAATGCAATTCTTGAAGATGAGAAAACAAGTCAAAACTAAATTAATAATTTTAAATGATGCATAGCTAAGTTATAGATTCCATACAGTCTACATGGAACCATCACAGTAAATATAAATTTTCTTTCTGTTGGATGCCATCCAAGAAAAAGGGATTAGCCCACCAACCTGAGTTTGGGTTGGGAAGCTCAGTAGGTTTTGCAAAATCCCAGTTATGACCACCATCAATGGATTCTGACATACAAACTTTACCTATGCCATCAAAAGATCGCAACAAAAGACGCAATGTTCCTTTTGCAGTAAGGTAAGGAACTGGTTGAATCACACTGAGAGATTTATTTTTAACAATAATGGGGCCATACTTCTTCCAAGACATACCAGAATCTGCTGTAACCTGTCGACGTAAATCATCAAATATGTCAACTGCATTTTCAAACATCATTAGAGTCCAACAGCTGATGTAGATGAGTCAGCATCACAACCTCAACCCATGCCCCCCAAGAATTCCAACTCTCTACAGATGATCCACAGAGCAAAAGGCCATTTTCCATCAAAATAGGCTGCGGATGAGTGAATACACACATGATCAGGAGATGTTATCAGAGCTTCATGGTTGAGAATATAGTAAAATATATGTAAATTTAATAACAAATTCTAGTCACACCTTGTTTTTAGAAGGTCCTAGTATGCCAGGAGGAAGTTGCTCTCTCTTTGTCCAAGTAACACCTTTATCATATGACCGCTTCATGCATCCACTCCACCTGTATTTAATTAAGGTCAACAGTTAGAGAAGGTAAGCAGGATGTATATTATTATAACAAATTCACATATAATAATAACATACAGACAGGACAAATAACTTCAGAATGCTCTGTCATATTTCTTTTTCTTTTGCTACTATTATCTTTTTGGTAGAAACAGAGAGCATTTACAGCTTGAACCTAAAATCTCTATCCAAATCCCTACTGCCTGAGTTAAAGCCAAGTAGCATCTTTGCTTAACCATTTCCTGAGACATACTCAGATCCTGAAGATCTTAGAGTCTCCAAGCTAAACTTTATTGACAAAAGAAATATAACAGTGTGGACTAATGAAGGATAAAACACAATTTAAGGGTAGCCTATTCGAAAATTTCAAGGATATAAACAGAACTGCAGTCTATTCTTAACATATTTTTGCTACAAAGTCAAAAAACAAATATTAGAATTGAGGCACTTTAATCCTTATCACAGGTTAACCTTAAACTACAGCAGAAAATTACTAACATAACTAAAACAGAATATGCATCTGAAAAAATAGCAGTTCTAAAACTATCTAATACGAAATCTATTTTGACAAACAACTGCAAAAGAAAAGAGAACTAACAAGGGTGGTAACCTTCTAATTTCTGTATCTTAAAAGGTGCTTTATTTACCTTTAATGTGTGCTGTAAGGCAAAAACAGTTTGCCTCAATTGACTTTAAATCCACTCAATGTATGAAGGTGCGCTCTTAAAGATTCAATTGCTAGTAAAGCCTCATCATGTAAACATTGAAGCCTTTTTAAGGTTTTAGGACTTAATATGCATCCAAGGCAGTGGAATGACTAAGCATAGAATAATGTTTCTGAACAGAGAAGAGCACCCAGCTTTACTTCATGTATGACATGTTCCAAAGTTATAAGGCTTCAACAGGCATATGGCAAATAGTCTACGAAAGCCTTCAAATTTTCTATAGTGAAATGCTATCATCCATATTGTCGTGGCTATTATAGCAAGAAAGAGTATGATAGGGAAACTGCATTATAACGTGTCATTTCCTTTCCTTTACACCATAATATTAGCATTGAAGTTAGTAAAGGACAGGAAATGAGGGGTTTCTAAAGGAAAGGAAAGGAAAGGAAAAGGAAGATGCTTGCTTTGTTTGGATAGTAAAAATGAGGAAGGGAAAGGAAAGGGAGGAATTCTCAAAATCCCTTGTTTGGTTAAGTTTTTAAAGGAAAAAAGAAAGGATAAATTATAATGCACATTTCTACTTATACCATTCTTACTATAATAACAATAACGATATAAGCAATTTTAGCTGATCTTTTTGAGCAATTGGGGCTGTGTGTTAAAGTCTTTCTCTCTTTCTCCTTGGAAGGAGGGGATTCTTTTCATTCCTTCAATTTGGTGATAGTTCATGCGGCATCAGTTGTTGACCTTCTGCTGAAATTTGGAACTCATGAAGAAGAGATTTGCATTTTGAGTGACTCTTCTGCAGTAGATGTGATGTTCTATAATTGTGTTGCGCATTTCAGTCTTAACAATGCAATAAACACAGTCAACTTTGCAGAATAAGTGAAGAAGTTCTATAAAGGAGGCAAAAGCAAAACAATTGTTAGACCTGGCTATTATAATTACAAAGAAGAATTTGTCAGAAAAACATAAAGGGCTAGAAATTTACTTTTGAACCTCCTGGCCTATTTTATAGAATAACAACAATTCTTCTGATGGAAGTTTAAATAGCACGGGATTCCACATCGGGACATTGGGTTCTTCGTCAATAATAACAGGTGGATACCAGCAGCCATCCTGCCAAAATAAATTTTCATGCATTTAAGTGAAAACAACTCTGTTAAAATCCTAAGAGGATCATATCACTAATATGCACACACATAGACACATCCATGCACACATGTTAAGGTATAAGTGGAAGAAAACAAAACATGACTAGAGTTTATAAAGAGAATAATAGGTGAGGGTGGCTTTTCTATGTTCTATTCCTGCCTTACAAGTACAGACAGATTAGACAATAGAAAGGCAAATAAGACTGCAGGCAAAAAAGACAGAAGAACGATGGACATAAGAAGTGACGCAAGGGTGGTGAGGCATCCTTTCCCTAGTCTTATGTGTACACCTAATTATATGCTCAATGTAGCTACAGAGAAAAGGGAAAATGAGAGAATACAAATCTACATGTATGAGAACACATGCTCATGCACACAGAAATTCATATAAGCAGAAGATGAAAGCTCTGAGGACCATAGCATAATCATGAGGAAAAAAACTAATGGAAACAAATGGGGGCAGAAAACAAGGAAGAAGAACAAACGTTCCCATATTATTTTCACTTGGTCAGTAAGATGACTCCCCTTTTTGTACATTAAGAGGCCTTTCTTAAAATGCTAGAGTAACCCACAAATTTCTTAAGATAACTAGATTGAAGTTGAACCTCAATATTAAATAATGATGATGATGATGATGATGATGATGATGAGCTAACAGAGATGACAGTTATAATAACATCTAGAAAAATAATCACAGTTACATCTGCTGAACATACATATTGGTTATCCTCATATAAAACCATGGAAAATTCCAGGGAAGGAACCAATATCATGTTCAGCAATTGCTAGACAATTACCTTGCATTTCTGCAACCAAATTTTCACATCAGGTGCTCCTTCAGAGGTACCTCCAAAATAAGCAGCTAAAAAATGACCTTTATCAACCTGCACAAATTGCATAGAAGCAATAAACAAGCCAAGTTCTTTTGACAGAGGAACACTACAGAATAAAACCATAACCATGCTCACTCACGCAAAAATAACTGATTTATTTAATCTCAATAATGGTAGAGGCATTACCTCAACAATAGTAGAGGCATGGCAACTTTTGAAGGGAGCAGAACCAGCGGAAAAGGTGAATTGCTCTGTCAGCGGCCCCTGAGTGCAACAATCTTTCTTCATATTTAAATCCTCAGGGCTTCAAGTAGCCACAATTTCATATAAACTTAGCAAATTTTCTGCATAGTTTTTCCAGCATGTCTTTAGGTCTTCTTGATGCTTACCAAAATATACACTTAAGCAAACATGTGCACACTGAAACGCTAGCAATAACAGAATACCAACAAATCAATTTGTCCAAACTTTATGATTTTATCACGAAGTTTACAGTTGTTCTATTCCTGTGGGATTAGGCTAGTCAAAACAATGGAAAAAAATAAAATTTTTTTTTGAGATTAATAGAGTTAGAACTTAAAACAATGGGACTAAGGTTTACACTTTTCACCTATGGTAAATGGCAGAATAAAACTGGGGTTCGCACAAAAATCTTGTCTATACTCTTAAGAGCCACGATCACATCATAATGTGAACAAAACAAGCATCAACCTCAAAGAATGCAGACATATCTATATCACAATGGAATTTTAAGAAATCAAGGTAAGAGTTGAAGTTTGTTGCAGATCCAGAAAAGTGGGTGACACTGATTACTGAAAACAACAAAAGGAGAAGAAAACCAACAAAATGTTTCCTGCTGATTTCCACATATCCATTTGGCTTATTTAGTTTCATGAACTGGGTTTTTAAAGCAACAATGATGCATGTCTAAACATGTTTCTATTTATATATACGTGAAGAATAGAATGAGAGAGACAAAACTGAACAGGGTTGTGAAGAAGAGTAGCCCCCAATGTATGATTAGATGCTATCATAAAATTGGGGAAAAGAGAAAGTACCTAATACAGTTACAGTAGTAGGAAACTCCAGCAGGGCGAGAGAGGAGAGAGACAAAGAAAGAAAGAGTTTACTTTACCAAGAGCATATAATCATACTGTAATTAGACCTCGGAGTAACAGTGCGTAGTAGAATAGGCCCAGTCTAGGCAGTCGTGTTTGGGCTTTAAAGTAAACTCAAGTACTCGTAGCATGGTAGGCTGGAAATGAGTCAAAGAGCCTTGGTTTTTTTTGGGTTGAGATCATATTATTCTAAGCTTGATTTCTAGCTAGCTCTAGCTCTGCTTGGACGGAATTCCCACTATCCCAGGCCAGTCAAAGACCCGCAAGCCCGAAGTGAAGTTCCCAGTTAAATACCCAACCCATCCCACGTCATGTCATGGAAAGAGAAGAAAATTTTTTCTAAAACCCTACCCGACTAGCAACTGGTTATGTTAAAACCGAACTTCAGACTTTGATGAAAGAGTAAAAGTACAAATCCATGGCCTGCAGCGCATACTCGATCGTAACATTGGCAATTGCTGCAGTGTTTTCTGCTTCTTCAGCAATCTCCTGTATCTTTTCTCCCTACCTTTTTTCTTCTTTATTCTTTTTATATAGTTACCTTGAACTTTATTTCATGTGTATCTGCATGTTCACCTTTCTTCTCTCAGTTTTTATATATCGGAGAAAATGGGTAGAATCAGATTCTAAGGTGAAAGAGCTTCAAAAATCTCTTAATTCTTCTTTGGAAAAATGTGCTGCAGAGAGACAAGGTCGCATTAGGGCTCAGCAGGTTCTTCCTTCTTCTCTTCTTCCTTATTGTTTTAATTCTTTATAGTACTGTTATTTGCCTTTCTTAAATTATTTGCTTATAAGAAAAAACAAATATTTGTAGGCATTGAGGAAAGCAGTAGTAGCACAACCCAAGTGTGAGAATTCAGAAATGACATCGTATCCAATGGCACCTATTGGTATCATTCAATCTTGCTTTTCTACAAGGTGATTCTAAGAAGGCATTTTGTCTAGTAATTTCTAAATCAACCATTTTTTCCAATATAAACTTTGATTGCAAGTACCTTTTTTTTTTTTGCCATTGTTGCTATTTTCTGTAGTTTTCTTCTCTAATGTTTTCTCGCTCGACAGAGGCCATGTTATAAAAATTAATTTTACTGTGCAAAATGAAAATTTTCATGACTCAAAGCCAGAATGGTTGACAAGAGGTAAATCCAAAGTTGGATCCCAATCAACTCATAGGAGGGCCAAAGTTGGATCAATCCACTAGTTGGGTGAACATGTTGGGTTTATTTTCTTAATAACTAATAGTTGAAAGAGCAGTCCCCAAAAGAGAAACCTTCAAATATTGGCCGAAAAAGAAAACTTTAAATAGAGAAGGATCAGCTATGAAAATTTTTATAAGGTAACAATGAAAATATTGTTTTTTGTAGAAAAAGTGAATGATACTGTACAGCCAGTGACATAATGTAATTATCTGGGTTCCTTTCCCTTGTTTCAACCATGTTAAATATTTTTCTTTGCTTTCTTTATTTTAATTCCACAGTTGTGGAGAAGTGCTTGAACTGCAGTCTAGCATGATGACAGAGATTTGTCAATAAAAAAGTTTATTTTTTTAATAGAAGCTATGGAGTACTCATGCTTGTCTGGGTAAATTTTCAGACCAATGCTTACAACTAATTTATCTGTTGTTACTCAAGCATAGTGCTTGATTAATGCTAAATGACCAAATTCCATGTATAATTTGTGCAGGAATGGGACCCCCAGGCAACCTCTACTTGTCCCTCTAGCGAGGGCATGTTTGGTTTTTGATTCAGCTAGAGTTCCTCCTGCATCTCTTGAGGGTCTCGAAGAATACTCTCATTGCTGGATTATATATGTGTTTCATTTAAATACAGATCTGGAGAAGTTATGGAAGCATCCATCTAAATCAAAGTTTAAGGCCAAGGTTTGTGACATTGTGATCATGGAACTTGTGTTATTCATATTTACTATCACTTATGATCATTTCTTATCATTGTTAAACTTCTATGGAAGGTTGGTCACTTTAATAGGTCAGAGTTCCTAGATTGAAAGGTGGAAGGATGGGAGTTTTTGCTACACGATCTCCACATCGACCATGTCCTATAGGACTCACTGTAGCAAAGGTATGGAATCCTGCATTGATATGTTATTAATGCAACAGCATGTTCTCCAACTGTTGTCTTTCGACTGATATCTGACTTAACTGGGTAAAGTGGGGTTTAAAACTTTGGAAGTTAATATCTGATGAAAATTTTGTTCTGAATACTTATGGGAAGATCATTTCAGAAATATGATACATGGATCTTTTGGCATTGCCACACCAGGGGAATAGTTTTTCATATTTAAGGATGAGAAATGCTGCAATAAGCAAGTTTATTTTAGCCCGTAATAGTAGTGATGATTTAAAGAATCTCTGATCCAGTTTGGCAGAATGCATCTCTGTCAAAAGCAACCTTTGGATGTCAACCTTTCTGTCTGCCTTAAGTGAATTTCTGAATCATCATGGAGGATAATGGCAAAGCGATGCTGGTATACATGAAATCAAAAATTGCAAGCTCTGTGACTGCACTTTCCTTCATAGCTCTGTGTGTGTGTGATTGTTCTTGTTTTGCCAATTATCATTTTTCATAATGTCTTTTCTACCACTGTAAAAATAACAAGTTATACGCGGAGGTGAAGTCTTTCTTATATTTAAGTTCATAAATTCTAAAAGTTGTTAGAACCTTACACATGCCTTTAGAAAAGGTGTATTCACTTTAAAACTATTATACTCTTCATATTTTAGGTGGAGGCAGTGCAAGGAAATATGCTTCTACTCTCTGGAGCGGATCTAGTTGATGGAACGGTAAGTTCTCATTTCCTTACTTCACATTGATGGCTTTATCTTCTTCTTCCCAGTTTGATGTGTTTTCTTGACAGCTATAAATATAAATTCTGCTTCTTGAATGAATTTTATTAACAGCCTGTACTGGATATCAAACCATATCTACCATACTGTGACAATATTGAAGGAGCAGTGATACCTAATTGGGTCATGGTATTTCCTCTTCTATGGTTTTTTAGCTTCTGGTTTATTCATATATGCTGTTAAGAAATATCATTTTTTCTGCTGTAACTTTTTTCCTTGAATAAGACATTGCAACCGGTTCTTTTGCTTCTAAATTTAGTTTCTTAGAAATACAACATATAATGCCGTAACTTTTCATTGAATAAGGTATCTTTCATGAATTTGATACATACATACATACATACATACATACATGTACACACATACACACATTTTTTCCTTTTTGACTGTGTGGCCATTTTAAGTGCAAAATCTGGATCTGACTTTTGGTGCAGTTATTTTAAGGCTAATATTTACCTGCTATCAGTGTCTGAGTTGCTGCTGCTATGTACCAAAGGGTTAAACATTGTTCTTAAATTAGGTCAGAGGCACGCATAAGTAGTTGCCACTTGCTAGATATGGATGTGTCTTTAAGAGCAGAACCATTAATATTTGATAAGCTTGGAGTTGCTATTCTTTTAGTTATGTTGTAGACACTAAATTAGATTCATTAGCATATAAGTAGAAAGTCGAAGAACATTTATACTGTTATCATGTTTGCATTGTTGTAAGTTGAGAGTGGTGAAATGGAGAGAAGTTATTGAATTTCTCTTGTATGAATTGTGTAAAAAGGTTCTTCTGGAAGAGGAAGAGGTAGTTTTGGAAACAACTAAAATAGGAGTGTTGAGCGTGACAAAGAGAGAGATTGGAGCAAACTTTGAAGTACCTAGTGTTGTGGTAGGTGGTGGAACAAGATACGGGGAATAGGAAGTAGGGAAGTTTGGAAGAATAAAGGATGAGAGGGATGTAGAGAACAATGAGGGAGGAGATTGTAGAGAGTGAACTTAGAGAGAGAATAAAAAAAAGCCAAAAGCCCACCAAATGAATTGCAAAAACCAATATATATAGGCCAAAGGTGCAATGAATGCAACCAATGAGAAGATGCCGATTGGCAAGGTATTAAAGCCCTTTTCTAGTGAATACAGAGGTTACCTGGGCCATGGGGGGTTGTTCTAAGTTTTGTGATAGCACAACTGGAAGTGTTCTATTTGTACTAAAAGGGAGAAGTAGGGAAAGGTCAAGAGTAAGACTTTTTAACTATTTCCATATCTGAGCCACCAAGCTTAACTCTTTGGAACATCTTAAAAGCCCGACCACTCATTTTAGAGTGACTTCCACTACATCCGTACAATAAAATAACCATGTCACTTGTTTTTGGTTTTTTCCATTGCTTCATGCAATAAAGACTTTAGCGCTTGATTTGGATAACTTTCACTATTTCATGTGATGATGTAATTCCTTGTAAGACAACTTTACTAGTTATAAAAGGATGATATATTAGTAAACAATATCAAGTATCTACATTTTGCCCTTGCATGAGGATACTTGGGAGAAGAGATTCTCATGCATTGGTTGTAGGGTAGACTTAAAATGAAATAAAGTATAAAGATAAAGTAAAATTAATCTCATGGCTTGGAGGTATATGGTATAGGCCTTCTCCACTTTGTTTCACTCGTTTGCTTGCTCATTGCTGTGGAGCTACTGTGTAACATTGTCATGTGTGCGATGTTTCTGCAAGCAATATTGCTATGCACGAAATTATTTTGCGCGTGGTA
This sequence comes from Theobroma umbraticum, assembly GCF_002168275.2. Taxonomy (NCBI): domain Eukaryota; kingdom Viridiplantae; phylum Streptophyta; class Magnoliopsida; order Malvales; family Malvaceae; genus Theobroma; species Theobroma umbraticum. The sequence goes on along the minus strand of NW_018397256.1, from coordinate 5,316,622 downwards.
GTTCATTGTTTTATCGTTATTTTAGGTTTCTCACCTTTTTACTCCCTACGTGGAAATTCCTTTGATGAGAACCAAGGACTTTTCCATGCACAAGAGTAGGTATGGTTTATTAAAAAAAAAAGGAAAATGTTTCTCTTTAAAAGTCCTCAACACAAAAACCAACAAAGAGATGAAAAAAGAAAAAAAAAATTGTCTTTAGCGCATGAACATATTTTGCATGATGTATGTCTACGGCACAAGGAATGAGATTTGCGGGTGCATGTCTTGGTGTTTTAATATATGTTGTGTAGGTGCATGATCAGCTAGAAGCAAGAAAAAAATGAAAAGCAAAGATTGCAAACAATGGAGTGGGACTTGTAACACCCCGCAATGTAATAAATAATCAATTGAGCTTAATTATAGATAATTGAGTAGAATTAAGGTCGAATATAATATTATTAATCATAAGATGGTGGAATGAAACATTTAGAATAAAATAATACACTCGATTAAATAATATTATTTTATAGAGGATGAATTAGTGGAGTCCAAAAAGTGATATGGAAGTAGATTGGGGTCAATTGAGATGTTAAGAGGCCTAGAAGTCAAGTGAAAAATTTTAAAATAAAATAATATTTTGTTTTAATAAAATAATATTATTATAATATTAAATTAGTATAGATGCTGATTTGATTACGTCATGTGAAAATATGTGAATTGTTTACTAGACTAAGAAGATGAGTATGCATAGTGAGTAAATACATATGTGATGCATGCATAATAAATCAAGTAGAGTGTATGAATAATATTTTATTAGTATTATATTGTAAAGTAATATAATTACAAAATTACATGTGAATAAAGATCACATGATAAAATTTTATAGGAGAACATTGTTGCATGGAGTGTGGTTGGCCATGATGGAACCAAATTGGTATAAAAATTTAAAGAAAAAGAAGAAAAGACAAAAAGAATATGATGTCATTATGCATGTTTCTGAAGAAAGAGTGCACATGCAAAGATTTGACAAGTAAAAGAAAAGTATGCATGAAATCCCATTTATTAGAAGTGATGGCAAGGAAGGGATTAGAAATCAAATAAAAGGAACAACTTATGGGCTGCATGTAATGTCATTAGAGGAGGAGGCCAAATAGGAAGGAAAGGAACTTGAAGCATGAAAATTTATTGGGAGACAAGGGTGGATAAACGGATAAGGTAAAGAAAAGAAATATAGAAAATGAAATAGGACTTGGAAACATAGAGAATTCTGCCCACTTCTCAGACAATTAGAAACATTTGGCTATTTTTCTTCAAGCAACTTGTGAGCATCCTTCTTCCTGTTTTTAATAAATTGACAATTCTCTCAAAGTGTTATATGGTAAAAATCAAAAGGTTTGAAGTCTCTCCATGGGGTGTGAACCTTTATTGTTATTCTTAGAAAGACTCAAAAGATTGTAAAGAGATATTTAGCATTTGGTTCACAGGTTGCAGCAAGGAAAAGGTAAAAAGAGATTTAGTTTTTAGTTTACTAGTTTCTCAAAGAAAGAATGAATAAAATAAATAAGGTTTTAGTGCTTGAAAGTACGCTGGCTGATTGTGTCAAGTAATGTGGTTTTCAAATTCTGCTAAGAAACTGTGTATATGGATTGTTTGGAAGTTGTCTGAATCGAGTTAGTTCTAATGTTTATTGAGTGGCTTAGCATCAAGAGTAAATGAGAAAAGTTTAGAAGAGCTATTGAACCGAGTGTTCATTATAAGTAAAAGTTGTTGGAAAAAAAATTGAAACAAATGCTCGTTTGTCCAGAATTGGGGATTCAGAAACTTATTGGAAAGTCCTTAGTAAAGTTATCTAACGCTAAAGGAGCAAACGGTGTTATTGATGAAGTACAAATCCCACCAAGTTAAGGTCAGTGAGGCATATCTATTTTAAAGATTATATTCCCTATGCTATGTTAAATACATATATTTATGTTCATTGATTGAACTTGTGGAAAACATGGGTTGTTAAAGGCAATTAGGATGATTGTGATTGTGCTAAATATTTATAAATTGTTTTCCCTACTATGAATATAAGTATATACAATAAAGATTTAAAAAAAAAAAAAGAAAACAAGCTTTTTTGTACTGTTTTAGCTCCAAATATACCTTGCAAGTTGTTTGTGATCATGATGCTTTGAATCTGCATATAAACGTGCTTATGAAATGTATTGCTTTCATTTTATCATAAACTCGAACAAGTGTGTTATTTTTATATACCCCATCATGCTTCAATAAAACAATTTGTGTGCACATACGTTTTTGCGTTTTATGATGATGTTATCTTATGTTTGCACAAGATTTTCCGTGCACGTGAATGGTTTTGGGATGGATTTTAAGTATCGTTTACGGAAATTACCCTAAAATGGGACATTTATTTTATTCTTTAAATGAGTATACAGTTTTGGGTTTTAAATCATGCTTGAAATGTATTTTTATAAAGATTTTGAAAAATTATTTTATGAAACAGAATGGTGCTTGAATGTTACGTTATGTCTAAGAAAAATTTGATATGGAATTATTTATTTGAATTAAAGGTATGATACCTACTATTCTGGCATAACTTGGTTTTAACATGGAGATTGATGATTTTATGAGTGAGATGCTTGATGGTAGGTCTACTGTCACACTAGGCTGTGTGACCTTTGCGCACAAAGTATCTGTTAGCTAGCATGATCTATGTAATGGAAGAACTCCTGATGTAATAGGTTGAATGTAGGGGGAGAACCTTAATGTAGTACGTTGAATGTAGGGAGAAGTACCCCGAAGCATACGATATAGGGCAAGATCCTCAGGTTTATATTACGTGGCAAGACCACAAATTTTTATATCGTGGTTAAGGCCATGGGTTAGTGTAGTTGGGTACATTTATTACATGGAAGAGGGCCTACGGGCTTGAGACTTACTTGGGAACGAATATCTTATATTTGATTAAATGTTGAACAGGGCATGGTAACAGTTTAGATTTGTTTACTACATGGCAAAGGATTTTTCAAATGTTTTTAGTATGAGTACATATTATGAGAATTATGTATTGAAATTGTTTTACACGTACCATGGTAAGTTGAATAAAGTAATTGAACAAGGATTAGCGATTTTCAGCATGCTTTATTTAAAGTTTCATAACTCAAGAATATACATGGACATTATTGATTCTACATGGCAAAGGAATTGCGGTTTTCAGTATGTTTATATGCAAATTTAAAATATCACGATCACAAACAACTTGCAAAGCATGTTTTGAGTTAAATCTGTAGAGAAGAGTTTGTTTTCTAATTTTTCTAAAACATTTATTGTATACATACATCGTAGGAAAAATAATTTATAAACATTTAGCATCATAACAATCATCCTAATCGCTTTTAAAAACTCATGTTCCTAATCGTTTTAAAAAACTCATGTTTCTCACAAGTGCAATCAATGAATATATATATATATATATATATATTTAATATAGCATAGGTAAGCTCTACTCGCCTTAACTTGGTGAGATATATACTTGACTAATAATACGGTCCGCTCCTCTAACGTTAGATGGCTTTACTAAGGAATTTTCAACAAGCTTTTGCATCCTCAATCATGCTCAAATGAGCATTGGTTTTAATTTTTTTTCCAATGGCTTTTACTTGTACCAAACACTTGGTTTAGCAGCTCTTCTCAATTTTTTTCATTTCCTCTTGATGCTAAAACCACTCAATAATTGCAATTTAGGCAACTTCCCAACAATCAATATACATAGTTACTTAGCACATTTTAAAAATAACATTACTTGACACATTCGACTAGCATGCTTTCAAGCATTAAAACATTATTTATTTTATTGGTTCTTTCTTTGAGAAACTAGTAAACTAAAGATCAAATTTCTTTTTACATTTTTCTTGTTGTAACCTTCAAATCAAATGTTAAATATCGCTTTACAAGCTCGAGTCTTTTTAGAAATAATAATAAAGTTTCACACTTTATGGAGAGGCTTCAAACCTAATAGTTTTTACTGTATAGAATTTTGAGAGAATTGTCAATTTGTTGAAAAGAGGAAGAAGGATGCTCACGGGTTGCTTGAAGAAAAATAGTCAAATATTTTTAATTTTGTGAAAAGTGCACGAAATTCGTCATGTTTTCAAATCTTATTTCATTCTCTATAATTCTTTTCTTTACCTTATCTGTTTAGCCACCTTTGTCTCTCAATAAATTTGCATGGAAATCGCACTTCTCCACTCTTTCTATGACATCCATACAACAAATAAATTTTCATGCATCAAATTCCTTTCCTTTCTATATGAGCTCTTTTGTTTTTTTCTATTTGATTTTAATCTTTTCCTTACCGCTACCTCTAGTCAATGGGATTTCATGCACACTTTCTTTTACTTGTTAAATCTTTCTATGTGCATCTTTTCTTTACACACATGCATGATGACATTATGCTCTTTTTGTCTTATTCTCTAGATTTCTATACCAATTTGGTTCCTTCAGGGTTGGCCACACTCCATGCAACAATGTTCTATAAAATTTTATCACATAATCTTTATGCACATGTAATTTTATAATTATATTACTTTATAATATAATATTATTTATATACTTTAGTTGATTTATTATATGTACATCACATATGTATTTACTCACCACATATACTCTCCCTCTTAGTCTAGTGTGCAATTCACACATTCTTCATGTGACATAATCAAAGTGGCATCTATACTACTTTGATATTATAATAATATTATTTTATTTCAAAAATTTTCGCTCACCTTCTAAGGCTTCTAACATCTCAATTGGTCCCAATTTACTTCCATATCACCTTTTGATTCCACTAATGCGCCTTTCAATAAAATAATATTATTTTAATATTATTTAATCGCATGAGTATTATTTTGTTCTAAACACTTTCTTCCACCATCTTGTGGTTAATAATATTATGTTCGACTTTAATTCTTCTCAATTATCCATAATTAAGCCCATTGACCATTTATTAAAGTATGGGGTGTTACAAATTTTGTCACTTGTTTTGGGTTACTTGCATTGCTTCACATGGTAAAGCAATTGTACTACTTGTATTAGATTACTTTCATGGCTTCATATGTGATGTAGTTCCCTATAAGATGATTTTATTAATTCCGAAGAGATTATATATTAGTAACCAAAATGTAGTCTCTATGGCTTGCTAATTGAAGATAGAAGTGAAGAGAAGAGAAGAGAACCTATCATGTCAAATGTTCATGCGGTCTTTCTTTTCATTTCTCTCCATGAGTAAAGAGATTTTGAGAGACATGAGACTAGTTAAGTAATACTAAAGGATTTTATGAGTATGTCCTATAAATATACTGAAAATAAGGGTGAAAAACTCCATTATAGTTAAATCATTTGTTTTTTCTCTTTTTCATTATTGTCTCAAGTCTAAACAACAGAAGAAAATTGAATTTCACTAAAATCATTTTTCTGTCTATTGTTTCGGTAATTTCTTCCTTTTCTAGTAATCCAAATTTGCTAAGAAAAATATGCCCCAATGTAGTCATAAATACTTGAGAAAGAACTGAAGTTCTTTTAACCATTTAGTTGCTCATCGACTGGTTTAACTGTTAGCAAACTATGCCACCCTCCATCTTTCCTTTTCCATGAATCTCATCATGTGCTTCTGCCTTCAATTTCTTATGGAGTATGCCTAAATTTTGCTCAGGTGGACAGTATGTTATCAGTTGCTTCTGTTAGCTTCTCTGATGACTTCCTTTCCTCACTCCTGGACTGCTGGAAAGCAGCGGTAAGTAATGCTGGTGTTTTCCTGTGGTTCTATACAAAGCTTGATGATGTAGGATCCAGGTGTCCAATCTGAAATGCTTAATCTGTTTGTTGTTTGTCTGCAAGAATTTTTGTTTTTTGAATGGGTAGGAAGCTATTTGTTGATCCAAAAGAATGGGTTTGTTTCAGGCGAAGAATTCCCTCTATTCATCACCAGAGGAGCTTAAAAGCTTGGTCAAACAAGTGCTTTCTTGGGATATTCGATCAGTGTCTCAAAGAACTCGACCTCATGATACTCTCATAAAGATAGGAAATGGTGACACCTCAGATAACACTTCAGATATGAATGATTTTGAAGATGGAGAAGCTTCTGGGCATGGAAGCGAGCTGGCTCCTTCTGGAGAGATAATTTATCACCTGATTTTGGATGGACTGGACTTCTCTTACAAAATTGATTGCAACGGCAACGTCATTGTAGAGAAAGTCGATCTTTCATCCGGCATCCCTTTTGGTAATCAAAAACGTTGTAATTACTTGATGTGGAAAGACAAACTTATATAATTGTTTGCCTTTTGAAGCATGACATTATTCCGATTCTCAGTACTCTTATTTCTCAGAACATCTTTATATTTTGCTGCACAAAACTAAGAATGTGCAAAAAAATAAGCATAAAATTCACTACAATTGCTATTCTTTTTATATAAGTTTTTTTTTTTAAAAAAAGAGTTAAGTACAGACTATCCTCATATGAATGGCACTTAAAATGATACTTCTGTTGAGAGAGGCCTAATGCCCTACAAAGGATCTTCAAAGAAATGCAAATGATGCTGTAGTTCATCAAAATAGTTGTCCTTGAATCTGCTTGAAAGCTTATCCTTGGGATGAATCTGCTCATTTTTTTAAGTGCTTGGAATTCAACTCGATATCAAAGCTATGGCACTAGCAGATGGTTTCAATAATGAAAAGGGGTTACAGGTAGCTTTAAGATGGTTATACACAAGGCTCTGAAACACAGGTTGCGAGGAAAAGATGCCTCTTATTTTTCTGGCTGACAGAGGTATACAAGTCACTGGGTCAATTTGGTTGAAGAACAACATGCTGCAAAATGTCAGCTAAAGTTAATCAGCGAGAGGAAAAAGCAGTAGTAGACAACTAAAATGAAATGAATTTCCTGGAGAAAATGAATCAAGGGAATGAATTGATTTATTTCTTGTATCAGAAACTACATTCTTACCTTAATCTGGGTCCGATTATACGTGTAAGTGATGTGAACTAATCCATCACTAGCCTGGATAACAGCAGGATATGAGAATTCCATTCCCTGCGTCTCTTCCAGGGTCAGAGTGTCTTGCCATGAA
>NW_018397256.1:5237694-5309506 GCF_002168275.2 Theobroma umbraticum | reverse complement strand
CTTTGGATAGGGAAATTTTAAGAATACCCCTTGAGATTGTATTGTAAGCAAGTAACAGTCGACCGTCGCTCAGCTTGACCCCATCGATGCCTGATAAACAACATTCAAGATATATGGCAAGAGCAAAGAAGCCATTAGTATTCCTTTTCATTAACTACAGTTGCCAACTTAGTGGAGAACAAGTGAAATTTTCAATAGAATGAAAACCAAATTGATTATGTCCGACAAACCAAAGGAATCAAAAGCATTCTAAAGTGAGCTAGTCCAATCAAGATAAATCTATCTTCAGTTGGATGTCAAATTTACAACCATTATACTATCATGCAAGAGTCATACCAACCTGAGTTGGGGTTGGGGAGCTCAGTGGGTATGGCATAACCCCAATTCTGTCCAGAATCAAATGATTCTGCCATACAAACCCTACTAATGTTATTAAAGGATCGCAATAAAAGGCGTAAGGTGCCTTTTGCAGTCAGGAAAGGAACTGGCTGAATAACACTGAGAGTTTTGTTTTTAACATATATAGGGCCATACTTCTTCCAGGTTCTTCCAGAATCTGCAGTGACCTGTTGCATGTGATTTACAGAACATGTCAACAACATCTTTGAACATAATAAGATTCTCACTGCGCATGTAGTTGAAATCATCAAACAACCTCAGCCCATGCCCCCCAAGAATTCCAGCTCTCCACCGAGGATCCACAGAGCAAATGCCCGTTGCCCAACAAGAGAGGCTGCAGGTGAGAGAATTGCACGCAAGATTAGGAAACTTTATCAGAGTTTTATAAGTCACAGAAATTTTTTTAATTATACCTTGTTCTTAGATGGTCCTAGGATGCCAGGAGGAAGCTGTTCTCTCTGTGTCCAAGTAACACCTTTGTCATATGATCGCTTCATGCACCCGCTCCACCTGGATTTTATTAAAGCAAACAGTGAGCTAGGGCAAGAAAATTGTACAATATGATTTATTAGTTGCAACTAAATTCAAATATCATGACGACTCAAGTGAAGAATATGTAGTCATATTTTAGAACAGGAAAGCAGAGTTTTTCAATGCTACACTCTACTTGAAATTGAGTCTTTAACTGTTCAAAAAAGATGGAGGACTAACCAAAGTCCTGAAAACAAATGAGTGGTACCCTATTGTGAACTGTCAAGGCAGTACAACCAGAAGTGAAGTCAGATTGAATTGAACATTTTTATTACAGACTTCAATTATAACATTACTGTTTCCGAATATAGGAATTTAAATACTTGTTCCAGGTTAACGTGAACTGCACCACAAAGTCACTCAAATACAGAATACCATCCAAAACAGAATTTGTGAACATGAAAAAGTAGTTATTGAGGGTTAAAACCATTTGACCATTCCATGACACTTCATCCAGACCAAAATCTTATATATTTTTTGCCTTTGGCTTGCCTAAATTCTAGCTTAAATTGCCAATCCTCTGCAGATATATGAGGTCATGGAAAGGACTCATACCACATAGGAAAATTCTACAGTAAGCTCATTCAGATCTCAACAATGCAAATAAAATGAGCGAAATTTGCAATGTGAATGAACTCATTGTAAGTATGTATATAAGCAAAAAGCAAAATCAGAAAGTACAGTCAGGTTTTAATCTACTTTTGAGCACCAAATTGCTTGGAAATTTACTTTTGCACGTCCAAGCCTACTTTATAGAACAATAGCAGCTCATCTGATGGAAGTTTAAATAGTACAGGATTCCACATCGGAACATTAGGTTCTTCATCCATGGCAATAGGTGGGTACCAGCAGCCACCCTGCCGAACAAATTTTCGTTAATTAAGGTAAAAACTCTTAAAATCAATCCAAAGAGCATCGTACTGCAAATAAGTTGGTACAAAAAACACACACAGAAAAGTGGAAGGAACCATAACACAAGCAGAGAAAAGAGAAGGCAAGGAGGCATGCGGCCTTTCTACTGCTTTTTACCTAGGCAGATGACATGCACATGATGGAGAAGTCTGGAAGAGCAAAAGCATGGACATAACAAATCAATGGGGGAGGTGGGGGATGGTCTTTGGAATGAGGAATCCTTTGTGCAAAACACAAGAAAGCTTGAAGGAGGCAATGCAGATACACTCAAAATTAAGCGATGTAAAAATGTTTACACTGGAAGCAATAAGTAGCCGGAAAAAGACCATCTTAAGAGGAGCGTGCCACATGCCAATTAAGGTCACATATATTATAACAGAAAAGGAAAATAGGCAGAGTAGCATCAGCAGAACATGCATATTCCCATTCTCCTATAAATCACAAAGAAACAATCAGGTGAAAGACTGAAAACCATGTTGTTCATCTATGAACTAGATAACTACCTTGTACTTCTGCAACCAAATTTTAACATCACGTGCTCCTTCAGATGTCCCTCCAAAATAGGCAACCAAGAAGTGACCTTTACCAACCTGCATATTAAATTAGTGGCAACGATAGGGTGAGATGAGGTTGGCAAAGGGACACTATAAATTAAGAAAAACACAAAATCAGATGAATTGCATGACCTCAACAATGGTAGAGGCATGACAACTATTGAAGGGAGCCGAACCAGCAGGAAATGTGAAGTCCTCTTTCAATGGTCCGCTAATAGAATGACCTTGCTTCTTATGGAAGCTCCCAGTACTTGAAGTTGTAGCCTTTCTACATCTGCACCGTTGTTTTGGGCCTTTTGGCGTAACTTTAGGTCTTCTTTTGAGTTCAATGAAAATATAGATTTTATACAGACTTGCACATAGAAGTGCATGGGAGAGAATAACAACAGCATTTTTGTAATTTTATCAGGAAAGCTAACGACCAATGATTTGTGGTAGGCACCCATGTCTTGGTTCAAATCCCCAAATTCACATGCTCAAGAGAATCAGGAAATTTTTCATTATTTCTATAGGTTGCTGTGGGAGAAATTAAGACTAGTCAAGAAAACGTAATTTCAAAATGACATTCCTATTAAAAACATCACTAACGACTGATTACTATCATACATGAAATTGAGCTTCGTTGTCCCAATATTTTGTCTCGCGGGGGACAATGATCATGTCATAATGTGAACAAAACAGGCATCAATACCATAGAATCAATCGTATGAATAACAAACCTGGAAAACAGCTGATGAAAAGACTGAAGCAAGCGGCGGGTGTCCCACACCACAGGGTTGGGTTTGAAGCTGCTTCTCTGCCCCGGAAATGAGACATGAAAGTCGGAGAAGCTAGAAACTGAAAACAACAAAGGGACCAGAAACATAGACGAAGACAGCAACAGGACAAGCAAAATGGTTCCAACTGATTTCCCCATATATGTTGACTATCTAGTTTTGTTTGATGAAAATGAGCTTCCAAAACAGAACTGCCGCTTGCAAATAAAAGCAGCAAAAATGTAAACCTAAACCATATATATATATATATATATATATATATTCATCTATCGAGGAGACAACATGGGTTGTGAGCATTCAATATATTATTACAATAACAAGAAGCAGGCAGTACCTAATACTGTGAGTATTCAGAGAGGAGAGTCCAGAGAGAAATAGAGAAAGCAGTTTAATGAGAGTTGTTTTATTTTTTACAATAAGCTGAATTTCTTTTTGTTTTTTCTTCTTAGAAAATAAAATGAGTTTGACTCACAAAAAGAAGGCAAGACTGTTGCAATCAGTTCATAAAAACCCCAGCTAACAAACAAGAAGAAAAGTTTGAAGTACCATTAAGTGGCCGCAGAGAAACAGGAAACAAAATGCCAAAAACATTGCCGTAGTGTAAAGCATACAACTGGGCCATGCAGAAGAAACAAAACGTAGAAAATATTTAAAACAACATTAATAACTCAACTCGAAGAAAGCAACTTCAGGGGGATAAACAACTTCGTGCTGGAATCGTCAAAGATTTTTAAACAATAGAAATTAACACAAACTTAATTTCCCTTTCCCATATTTTATGCATTAATGCAAAAAAAAAAAAGGATTACTACATATGAATGTTGAGTATTAGCAGGCAAATTATCAATATAAAAGAAGAGAAGAAATCCTGAGGGGGAAGGATTCCAGTAGCTTGTTCAATCAAGTGCTTAATACATTAGTAACTATAATATCTTATTTAACCTCAATAATATAAATATATATCTAATATAATATCTGTATTTTTAAAAAAATTCAATTTGATACATAAACTTTTATTATTTTTTTTTCTATCAATATCTCTCAATATAGTTTAGAAAATCCATTGACATGTTAATGGATCAATCCAAATGCGTATTGTAATCAAATAAATATCCCGTCATTTTGTGAGTTGATGATTATAATAGATATTTGGTAGGTACACGACATAACTTTGTTCTTTTAAAAATTTTAAAATTTTTATTTTAAAAAAATATTATAAAACTAAAATTTATTTTTTTTGAAACTAAAATTAAAAAAACTCCTTTTGTTTTTTGTTTTTTTGGAATGGCAAGTGATCATAAAGACAAAGCCAATTAAGGCAATATAAAGAACTTGCCAAGGACAATTCAAAAGATAGACGTAAGGACAGCTATAACAATAGAAAGGGAAAAATTTCAACATACACCCAGAAATTCAGGAACTCAACAAAGTGAACCAATGGGATGAACAAAATAAAGACTAAACACCTTCATTTTTCAAAACAGGATTAGAATAAAGTCAAAAAACGATTGAGCCTGATAATCCCAGCTTTTGCAAGCCTATCAACCAAAGTGTTTGCCTCTCTGTTAATGTGAGTAAAGGTAAGATCCTTGGAGCTTGTTTTGAATGCTTCAATACAGTTGGATAAAAGCTTCATGTGCCACGGAACAGAGTTGTGGTCTGATGCCCAAGTGATGGCATTTTTGGAGTCACTTTTAACATAGAGAGTGCTAATGGCCCAAGGTGAAGAAAGAAGAAGGAAAGGTCCTCTTTGACAGCAAGAAACTCAGTGTAGTTGGAGTCCTCGATGCTAATGGGAGTAGAGAAAACCCCTTTAATGAAACCTTCATGATCTCTAATGGCACCCCCAATACCTGCAGGCCTTAGTTTTCCAAGGGCAGAACCATCAACATTCAGTTTGTAAGAACCTGATGGTGGTCTCATCCATTTGGAGATGACTTTTCTTTTGCATTTCTTAATATTGATGCAGATTCTACTAGGTTCAAAAAGGAAGTGAGAAGCTAGAACGTGGTTAAGTGGCCTTTTGCCCTTGCACCAATAGGCTAACGTAACAAGGATAATGTCTTGCAGCTGATTCACATCAAGGTGTTTACCTTGGAAGAGAGTTTAATTTCTACAAAACTAAATTGACCATAAGGTAGAGAATAAGAGCATGTGCCATATTTCAGGAGAGTCGCAAGGTGATTTATTGTCCTGCCAAGAAACAAAGAAGCGAGTGACATCACCTGGGTGAACCCAACTAAGCCCCCAAAGGTTGCAATTGTGCATCCAAATGTTCCAAGCTACCGAGCAAGTGAAGAAGAAATGAGAAGAGGTCTCAAGTTCAGCATTGCAAAAGGTACACAGGAAAACATTAATATCAAGCAAACCCTTTTTGAAGAGTTTGTGCTTGATAGTGACTTTTCCAAGGAGGACTTGCCATGCGAAGACTTCAATTTTTGGGGAGGCATGTCCTTTCCAAAGTTTCCACCAATGAGGTTAGGAAGCCTAGATGTTCGATTGGCAATGGTTGACAAAAAATGAAAGCATGTATGTGCCACTAGTCGATTTCTTCCAAATGGCTTTATCTGAGGCAGAATGGTTAGGCTGGATTGATTTGATGACATCCAAGAAATTACTCCACTGACCAAGTTCCCAATTAAATGAGATATGCCTTAGCTGAATGTTCCACCTCCAACAATTTCCCATGTGCCAAAGTCAGCGACAACTCTTATTTTATTAAGAGCAAGTGCAAAAATTCTTGGAAACATTAACTAAAGAGAATGGTCATCAAGCCAAGGGTTAGTCCAAAAGTGAATGGTTTTCCCATTGCCAAACATGAAGCCAAGGTTGGAGATCACTTGGTCGTGAAAGGCATCATCATTAGCAGGAGGGCTTTGTTTCTCCATAAAGTTGATGATTTGCATGAAGGGGCAATAGGGAAAAGCGCTTGCGGGTCCAAATTGTTCTTAACAGTAATGACATTTCTCCACAGGCTATAGGGCTCATTAGCATAATGCCAAAGCCATTTATTGAGTAATGCTCAGTTTTTTAAACCCAAATCAGTGATGCTAAGGGCCCCATAACACTTGGGTCTAGAAACCAAAGGTAATTGGACGTAGTGAATTTTCTTTTTATCTTCACATCCTAACCAAAGGAAATCTCTTTGAATTTTTTTGAGCTTGTTCTTTACACTAACAGGCATTTTGAGAATGGAAAGATAATAAAGAGGAAGGCTCTCGAGAATTGACTTGATAAGGGCGAGTCTACTGCCCATTGAAAGATGACGCCTTTTCCAAGAAGCCAAACAAGTATGAAATTGCTCAATAATGGGGTTCCATAAGGACATTGAATTAGCTGCAGCACCCAGAGGAAGTCCAAGGTAGTTTGTTTGAAGTTTGTCAATTTTACAACCGAGGAAAGTGCCCCGATGTTGAAGGTCTTGTTAGGGTACATTGATGCCGATGAGACTACTCTTGGAAAAGTTGATTCTGAGTCTTGAAATAGCTTGAAAACCCTTCAAGATTCTACTCACATTTTTTAGAGAGTCGAATCTCGGTTTGCAAAAGATAAGCATGTCATCGACAAATTGAAAGGGAGTGATAGTAAGGATGCTGTCATGAATTTTTAGTTCTTTCTTTCCTTTTCTCCCCCAATCCTTTTCCTGCAAGCATATTTTTCTACTTCTTTTGCATCACTTCTATTTAGTTTATATAAATATATAATCTAAACATAAGTAACCACCTTAGTGAAGAAAACCTAAAGCTAAGAAGAGAATTCCACTAGTATACTTTTGTGTAGAATTTGGATGATTTTCAAGAGTAACTTGAAAAATAAACAATCAAAGGTTATTTTTGGATTTATCATCACAAAGTCAATAAAAACCCTATTTTACATTGAAGAAAAATATTTGATGGATTTAAAAGAATTCAGATTAAAACTGAAAAGAATATCTACTAGAAGAATCGAGTTTTGTATACTGTGTACTATCATTTTAAGTCTTGTTTTGTATTGATTTATGAAAGTTTTTCTATTTGAGTTATACATGGTTGGAAAGTTACATAAGTATATTTTTTAATGAACCAAATGGAAGTTGATTTCGAGTTGCCTACACAGTTTTTTTTTTTTAAGACAATGCAAACTGCCTAATAGCTACTACAAGGGCAATTTAGAAAAGATTCTATATTTCACTTTTCAAAAAGATATTATGATGAACATTAATTATAAATGATTTGGTTTGCTCATGTGACGAAAATGTATTTATGAATGATTTGGTTTATACAACAATGTAAGCAATGTATATAAATAATCATAAAATACTATTTGTCATATGCATAAATCAATCATTCGTAAATCCATTTTTCATCATATAAGTAAAACAAATCATTTATAAATAATGTTCATCATATTATTAAACCCAAAACAAACAACAATCATATACTTAACCTTATTTTCATATACTAAAAATAATGAAATAAATCATTTGATTCTTTCAAGAAATATGCATATATGATATTTCGAAACAAATAAGGTGTGTAAAAATATTAAAAACTCACTTCCTCCTAAAATAATTAGAAGCCTTATAACAATCATTTAAATATATTAGAAACAATTTAAATCTGTAAAATCTATTTCTCACATAAAACTACACAAAAATAATTCAAACTCTCTTAAATCAGAATCTAGATAACTTGCACATCATTCATTAACATGATTATATCTTAGGCTACGAAATTCAAAATCAAGATTCTTTTAATGCAGTGAAAACTAGATTTAATAGGTTTTCCATCCATATAAATCCCAACACTTAGTTCAACGTAGGAAAAGTGCAGAATATTTTCAAAATTGCTCATGACATTGTTATCAGGCAGTTTACACTATCTTTACACAAAAAATTAATATCTTTACATAAGAAACTCAAAATCCACTTCCATTTCGATCATTAGAAAATAGACTCGTGTAACTTTCTAAGCTATATAACTTAAATAGAAAAACTTCAATAAATCAATACATAACCAAACTTAAAGTCATTATACAATATACAAAACTTGATTCTTCCAGTAGATTACCTTTTCAATTTTAATCCAAATTCTTCTAAATCAATCAAATATTTTTCTTCAATTTAAAAGATTGTTTTTACTCACCTTGCGATGATAAATCCATAAATAACCTTTTATTGTTTATTCTTCAAGTTGCTCTTGAAAATCCTCAAAACCTACACAATAGTATATTTATGAAATTCTCTTATTAGTTTTAAGTTTTTTTTTTTACTAAGGTGGCTGTCTATATTTAGATGATATGTTTATATTAACTCCATTTATATTCTAGTAAACATCAGTATAAGAAAATGGTTTTTTTTTAATACAATATAAGAAAATGGTTTAAGCCCAATTATTTTAAAAGCTTATTTTTTTCACTTGTGTATTACATTCTCCCCACTTATAAAAAATTTGATCCTCGAAACTTGAGTTATCTTTATTTTCAAGTAAGTAGAGATATCTTCCCCATATCCTTTTTTTCATTTTCCTAAGTTGCAACTCTTAATGTATAATTACTCCATTAGAGTTTTACAAAAGTGGTGATTCGATATCTCAAGACTCATTCCAAAAATTTTGAATCATCCTACAAAACACGTGATCTTAACTTTCCTTGCTTTCCAACCCGTGTAACACTTAAGTGACACCCTTAAGAAGGCATAATTCCTTTGTCATCTATTACTTTAACAATATATTCCTTTCAATTTTTTTATAAATTAAATTATTAAAAAACAATTATTGACTGAAATGATGGATTTTAACATTCAATTGAACTAATACTTCCATGATAATTAGTTTTTTTTATTTATTTAATTAGCCTATATGAAATGTAACATAGAATTTTTCAGTGATATTTTTTTTCCAATTAACTTATAATACGTATATAGTTTGTGTATTATAAATAATAATGATGAATTAAAGAATTTAGTTAACAAGGTACTTACTTTCTTTTTGTAAAAAAAAATTAACCACCTTTTGTTTTGTTTATAATATAAATAATAAGTTTATTTACCTTCTTTTGTTTTATGAAATTTCAATGTTGAACTCATTAAAACATATCATTTTCGTATACAAACGCTTGGGCAATTGGCACAATAATAAGATACATGCATCTTCAATTCAAAAATTTTGATCCATCTTTTTTCAAAAATCGTGTCTTGTTAAAAAAAATTAAATGCACCTTTTATTCAAATGATTTAGTTGACCTGTTTTATACTAAATTAATTTTAATTTTATAATAAATTAACTATAATATAATAATTGTTAAATCAATAACCCTATTCTTATATACGGCCGGGAATAAGAAAGAGGCTTTAAAATCAATGGGCCTTCAATACCCCATTGGCCCAATGTCATAATCAACCAAATTAAATGCTAATAAGCTGTCTCAGTTGTTTTTTTATACATCTCTTCTCGTGTATCTTCCTTCACATACCAAGCAAAAATATGAAGAATGGATTTCTAATTTTCATTGATTTTGGCTTAGCCTAACAGTTGTCATTCTTCTTCGAGAAGGTAATTAAATTTCAACTTTGAATTTTACTCTTCCCCTTTTAGACTCTCTAATGTAGACAAAAACAAAAAAAAAATTTGAAATTTCCAATTTTCTATTAATTTTCTTTTGAACATTGCATCCTTAAATAAATTTTATCTTTACAAATAATTAGATTTTAAAATGAGCAGTTACGGCAAAGAAAATATATACCCACTGGGTATGTGTACATTGTTAGAAGGAGTAAATGTTAAGGCAGTGTGGGGCTGAAAGCAGCCTCTGAAGTAGATGTTGCACAAGCCTTTTTGTTTGGTATGAAAACTACATTCATTTAAGTTAAATCATATGGATACTAAAAGAATTCATGGATCGTGACTTCATTGATTAGCAGAAGAAGTTTTAATCGTGTCATGTCACCTAATCTAAACCTGAATTAGAATGAAGAGTGGCCCCAGTACGAGACAACTCCCCAAAGTCCACACCATCAATCTTTTATCTAGTGTTACTTATTAAATAAAAGATATTAGTTGTGTGGCGGCCCAAATTTGACTTATTTTCATAATTGTTTCTCTACTTCTGCCACTTCTTCTTCTTCTTCTTCTTCTTTTTTTACCTATATAAAACTTAGGAAGAGGCCTTGAGCAATCAGTTGGTGGTGGTCAAGGGTAGCTTAAAGTTATCATAATCAACGTAGGATTTAGCATTGATTGTTCTTAGTGGTAGGTTAAAAAACATAACATTTACCGTTACGTATCAAAAATGATCTCTTAACATCATAAACATACCATTTTGCCTCGTATTTAGAGAGTTTTTATGGCTGGGGCTGGCCAAAGAAATAATAAAACTTAATGACGTTTATGGCATCATATATTTCACCTAGACAACGCCCCACATTCATTGAGCCATTATTATGATACCGTGTGAGGTTGGTGGACGTTTGCCTTGAATTCTAATGGTTGAAAGTGATGCAATTGCAATTTTTAATATTTTTTGATATCCTATAATTTCCAATTTCTCATTCTCAAGATTGAATATAGGACTTGCAAGTTCTAGTCCGTAAAGGATTTCTTAAAACTGTGGTTATGTAACTTATGATGTAATGTGAAGAAAAGTAGTCATCGATTGAGTCAATTGTTAAAAATTAATGTGGCAAAATTTCTTAGTCCAATTTTCATACATCATTTATGAATTTGTCATCCAATTTTTTTTAAGTATTTATCGGCTGCTATACATTAGACAAGAATAATAAGTTTAGTTTGTCCTCCCAACCTCTGCTACACTTGGATAGAAAAACACACAACCATCAAAGAAATGGTAAACATTTCAGAACTCATATGATCATGATGTTTTTATCAAATCATGAAGCTAATTGTAGCTTGGCTATATTTATGATCTAATATCTTGCGAGGATTGCCATTAATTGGCGCTCTCTTCTCTTCTTAATATTAATTCTCTTCATCTTCTCCCCTCACAACAAAATGCAAATCCCTTGTCGCAATCCAGTCCTCCATTTCCTGCTTCAATCCCAAAATCATGTCGTCTGTCTAAATTGTTAAAATCCTCGAACACAATGTTTCTCTGTTAAGTAATAAGTAAACTATGTTTCTGTTTTTGTAATGCTCAAGAGAAAAAGCTTTTTATGTCTAACAATATTCCAAGTACTAGAGATTGAGAACTTCTAATTCCATTGCTAGATTAAGTGTAACTAACTTTGTCTTTCTGAGCTGGGTTAGGAATAATAGCATCACAAAAGGAGCACTGAGTCTCTACTAGATCATCTGATCTCGTTCAATGACAGTTGCCCCTTTTGCTTGACAAGGAATAGCAGAGTCTTAGACAATTGTGAAATTATAGGGTATAAGCAAAAATGGCCCTTTAGGATGGTAGTTATCAAACCAAAAATTGTGTATTTTTCCATCATCTATAATGTTTTGCACATAGGGTTTGATGTAGCTTCTTATTTTCAAGATTTTCTTCCACCCGCGATGATAAGGGAATAAATCAGATTTGTGCCTCATATTTAGTGCATAGATTTTGATCCAAGCAAGCCTTAAGCCTTAAGATTAAATAGGAATAGTTCAAATGCTTTTCATGACAGGCTTTATTCTAATAAGAGATCTCCTTAATAATGATGCCTAAAACCCTTTCATTCTTCGGATGGAAAATTCAGTCCCAGCTGAATTTTGTTTCTATAGCTTTTGTATCTTCATGGTTCGGTTAGGTTTGATATGTTGTCGAAAATGTGATTGCTGGGTACATAATTATTAAAAATATAATTATTGAGAAAAATAACTTTGTAGCATTTGATATAAGATGAGAAAATGATTATTGTAAATAATGTAATTACTGAGAGGATTACATTATAATATTTAATTTGAAAGCAATTTATTTAGAATATAGTGTAAATTTATAAAATTATTTTTATGTATAAAAATATAAAATTAAATAAATTTACATTTTTTAATATAAAATTTTAACTTTTCAACTTTATCTATTAAAATAATAAATAATAACAGGACAACATAATATAATATTTTAATATTAATTATTTAAATATTAAAATATATAAAATTACTAAATATTTGTTTTAATCTTCAGCTTATGAAAATTAAAAATAATAATACTTAGATTTATCACATGAATAATAAAAAATATTATTTAATAAAAATCTATCAATATAGATCACACTATATATCGATAGATTGAAAGTTTGAACCTAATCTATATGATAGATGTACTATTTTATAAATTTCCTTTCTCTCATAATTGTGACACCCAAACACTTTTCCCTCTCAAATCCTCTCAACTTGTTAGTAAATTTCTCAGATTCTAAATCGTTTAGAGTGTTTCTCTCTCAATTTTCGTCATAAAAGACATAAATTTTTCTTAAAATATTTTCAAATTTCTCAATAATTTAAGTCAGGATTTTATAGAATCCTTAAGATCTCCATCTCTCCAATTTTCGGACATGAGGATGAAATTTAACCCAAATGTGCTAGTGAGTGGCTACCCTTTCTATAAGCGGTGAGAAGAAAGAAAAAAAAAAGCAAGAAGAAAGAAGAATAGAACAGAAAATAAAAGAGGATGGTCGAGAGGTTAAGGAAAAAAATTCTTTCTCTCCATGAGTTGTAATTACATTGTTAAGGGATCACTTTCCTATCTCAAAACACCAATCAAACGTTGCAATGTAATCTCTTAAAATTTAATTATAAAGAATATCCCTCGTTTGCACTGTACTAAATGCACCTTTCCATAAGAAAGCATTAGATTTTCTTAGTATATTTTCCAAAACTTTCCACAGGCAAGGGAGAGGGGCCGCCGAGGGGGGGTGACGGTGGGTTGGTGAGACTTGAGAGGCAGAGAGTAAAAGAAGAGAGTGAATTAAAATTGAGATGCCATTTTCAGCTTTCTGCCCCCAATTTAAACCATTTACATATGGATTTTTCACGAAAATTTTACCTGTATTGATATTTTAGAAATTGAATTTATGAAAAAATGAATTTGATTTTGAAAATAAAAAATAGATATTTTGACAGAAATGTTATTGATACTGATAA
This sequence comes from Theobroma umbraticum, assembly GCF_002168275.2. NCBI lineage: Eukaryota > Viridiplantae > Streptophyta > Magnoliopsida > Malvales > Malvaceae > Theobroma > Theobroma umbraticum. The sequence goes on along the minus strand of NW_018397256.1, from coordinate 5,296,270 downwards.
AAAATTAGTTAAAAGGCATTTGATTTTTTCAAAATATAAAAAACATTTTCAAAAGATTTTTTTTTATTTGTAAAAATATTTTTAAAAAATAAATTTTAGAAAACAAAAATTAAATCAACTTTGATTTTTTAAAAAAATAAAAATATAATTTCCAACTAAACATTTCATCAAAAATCCATAAACAACAAATTTATTCGGAGTCATTTTCGAAAAATTTTTCTGTAAAAAAGGTTTGCATCAAAATATTCATATTTACCTCAATATTTTATTCAATGGAAATCCAATACAATATTTTTTTGTTGGAATAATTTCGAACTCCATAAAATTTTAAAATTTGCTTCGTTGTAACAGGATAGTATTTCTAACAAATTTTTTACGTTCAAAACAATTTTACCGAAATTAATTGGTTTTCTTGTTGTTGAATGCAACTCTATGCAAGCACTCAGTTAGTCAAATTATATTAGAAGAGCAGTATCTGCCACATGGACTATGGATAAATTTTTTTAAAAAATAAAAAACCGTCACTACTAAACAAATCTTACTTACAGGTTGACTTATTAATAGAGTTTTTGATGAAATTAACAATTAGTTGAAAATAATCTCTTGATTATCTAATAACAAATTTGGTCTTCATTCTTTGATTAACGATGAGCAATTACATACATAATTGCAAATCTAAAAACATGTCATTGATATACACAGTATGCTGCTCTGAAGGCGTGGGTTGTCAGTTCTTTGGTTCTCACTCTCTCTCTGTCTGAAAGAGAATAATTTCATTCATTGATTGCTTAATATGTATAACAAAAGAGGCTTTGCTTGCAGCCTCCCAACTCCCAAGGCTTGGCTGGCTTGGCTCTACTTACAATTTGGCGTCACTCAAGCGTCAAGTCAACTTCATTTCAAATATTGGAATTGGGATTTAGATTTTCGTGTCTGTATATATAAAGGAGGAGGGGTCGCCAAAAATACAGTTGGCGCATTGCCGTTTTTAGTCATTCGCTCATAATTCTATGATTGAAATTGTCTATTTTCCCCTGAAAAGACTACCCCACCTTTCCCCCATTTTCCCTCTCCTCAACATAATGCTCCATTCCACTTCAATCACGCCATTTCTTTGGCATCAACTGTTTCAAACCTTGGCTTCTCTACCCTCTTTTACATAACTTTGCACAACTTTGTTCAACCTGGCTACTCAAAGATTATGAAATATATATATTCATATATAAAATCTCTTATCATTTACTCATGAGCCATCTGTTAAGCTTTCTTTTTTTTTTTTATGTTTATGAATGAAACAAAATAGCGTTTGGTATGAGGAGAGTGAAAGTATATTCCCTGTAATGTATCTAATTAAATTACATTACAGTATTTATTTTATAACAGACCACTGTAATTAAAATTGTAATGCAATCACATTACAACCAAGGGATGTAATGTGATTGCAGTCCAAAATCAATGTAATCACATTACATTGCACTCTGTAATATTCTTAAAGATAATTTTACTCTTCAATTTTATTACATTATTAAAAATATTTTATAATATTATAATTAAAATAAAAAATATTAAAATAAAATATACAATACAAGAATAAAAAATTAAAATAAAATATAATAAAAAAATAAAATTTATATAATATAGGTAAAAAAATTAAAATAAAATATATAATATAAAAATATATTAAAAATAAAAATAAAATATATAAGATTATAATAATAAATAAAAATAAAATATATGACATTAAAAATATATTTAAGATATGATATTATACAAAAATTAATAATAAAAAATATAAATATATTAAAAAATATATAAAAGATTATAATAATAAATAAAAATAAAATATATGACATTAAAAATATATTTAAGAGATGATATTATATAAAAATTAATAATAAAAAATATAAATATATTAAATTTATATTTTAATAATTAAAGATAATTTTAAAAATTAACATTACATTCTCAATAAAATACTTGAAAATCAAACACTGCAATGTTATCTTTCTTGCATTTTAATCATTATTTTACTTGTATATCAGACACTGTAATGTTACTTGCAATCACATTACTTGCAATCACATTACCTATAATCACATTGCATTGTAAAGTACCAAACACAGCCTAAATCTTATATACCTATTTATTTATGAAAAAAATATAATACTTTAAAAAAATCTTAAATTATTTAAAAAAATTAAATTTTTTATTATATTTAAATAAAATTTTTATATTTTAATTTAAATCAAATAATTAATGATTAATTAATTATCATTAATTAAAATATAAGTTATTATTTTAATATATATATGTGATACTAAAATACAAGGTGAAAAATATTATGTTGTTAGGTCATTGTGTCAGTTCAATATACATCATAGCACGCCAAGATTACATAATATAAAATATATATGAAATTTTGATTAAGATTGAATATATTAAGAATTTTTTCATGTATTTTGAAAAAGAAACAAAAAAAACACTTTTAAAATTGGAATTGGTGTCTTAGAATTTTCTTGAGCTGGCAAGAGAAATTGGAAACGTCATATTCTATTTCGGCAAAGCATAATTCCGAGAAATGATGGACCCAATTCTTGGCCAATCCGACGCAAAAGTATGCAAACGCGGCCAAATGAAAACAAAGAAAAAACCAATGGAACCCGTACTGCTCGTTCTAGAGACAAGCCGACTTCTAGAAAATATTGCATTCTGACCCCGGGGGTCATTGATGGTGGGCCCGCAACTCAACGGAATCAACGGTCACTAACCGCGTGGACCCTACTTCATTCATTGCCCGCCATTGGCTTCCCACGTTATCCTGGTATTCAGTTGGATTCCCTTAATTACCCCTTGATCCTCGAATGAACTGCTGAAAAGCCATGGAGTGCGGGCTGACGGCAGCAATGTTATTCCCATTATTTTCTTGAAGGGCACATATTCCTACAAGTATAAAAGCTTGGTAGTAGGGGAAAGAATCCCACGTGGCGCACATGCAAAGAGAATCTATGATTGATCTCCTATCATAAATAAAAATTTTCATGCGTTCCGTTAGCCCATTATGTCGCAACAAAGTTTGAGAAAATTGTAAAAAATAACACTTCTCATAAATTTAATTCAAAATATCTTTTATTATGATTTTAATTATTTTTAGTTAATTTTTGACATAATTTAATAGTAATATCTTTTAAACAATTTCAAGTAAATTAAAATATTTTCAATTTTCTGTATCCCAAATAAAAATTTTAAAATTAAATCTTATTTCTCTTTTATCAAATACTGTCTATCTTGCCATATAACTCTTTTTTACCATCTCAAATAGTAGAGATAATATCAATATATGTGTTTTAGATTTTGGATTTATTGGTTTATTCATAGAACCCAAAGTTGAGAGATCAAAATTGATTAGACATATCTATAAATTAAAACACTGTATAACGTTGACAACTTAAACCTAGTTACGAGTAGGTAAATCAATTAGTTATTAAAAATTACATTACTAGTTTTTAGACATTGTGTCAATAAATTTTAGATATTACGAAATTAATTTTTAGATATTGCGACTCTAGTTTTTTGGTATTGTTTAATTGATTTTAAACATTGTGTGACTGATTTTTAGATAATATCAAAGTCACGCAATACTTTACTAACTAGTTATGTAATGCTTTTATCAACCAGTCAAGTAATGCTTATCATCTAGTCATGTACTACCTAAAAATCAATCACACACTGCTTAAAAGTTAATAATACAATACTTAAAAATCGATTATGCAATACCTAAAAACCACCAAAACTATTTAATTATATTTAACAAAATCAATAATTTCAAATAATACACCATATTCCATTTAACAACGTAATAAATTAATATACTTACTTGGTGAAGAATACTCAAAAGTTTTTCTTCATTTATCAAAAATCATTTTAAAATGCTTAAAAATACTCAAAACACTCAAAAGTTTTTCTTTGTGTATAAAAAATCACTTCAAAATATTCAAAATGCTTAAAGGTGTTTTTTTTTTAAGAAATACTCTAAAGATGAATGATTTGGCGTTAAAAATTAAAAAGATATGAATCGATTGGAGACACGGACCTAAACATATGAGTCAGTTTCATTAAAGGTAATTTTGTTTAAAATTAATTTTTTTTAATTAAAAATAATTTAAATTATATAGAGAACTATTTTCAAACACACTTTATATATGAGTGGTATTTTTAAGAAAAACTAAAAAATTTGTTATTTTCGTAGCACTTAACTTCAAACTCAAAATATGATATATTTTATCTTAACTTTTAACCACGTTAATCTTCTATATACAAATTTTATAAAACATAATGTATCGACCTCCATATTATAAGATATTGAAAAGAGTTATTTCATTTTAAATCGTGTTCTCAAAAAAGAAATTGCAATGGTGTTTGGACATGGGTGCCCAACTGCCCATACATAAATATGATGCATGAATTCAATGAAGTTGGGAATGAAAGATGGCAGTCTATATAAAATGCCATTCTTTGGAAATTCATCTGTAAATGCAACAAAGTGGCACACGAATTGGTTTGGACTAAATAAGCAAAAAAGCGTTAATGGAGAGTTATTATTGCAACCAGGAAGGGTGTAAGCTTTTCAACTACATCTCAACTGTCTCATTGACGACGTCTACTTATCATCTACCATGTCGTACTAAATTCAAAGCTGAAAAGTTGTAGAGGCCATCATATGGCTAGCTTCTTCACTAAACAAATCTAATCTAAGCTTCATTCATCATGTTTGCATTGTGTCCATTGCCTGTCCAGGAATCTCTCTCTATATATATATTCACCTAATCCATATTTTTTAAAACAGGTTAATATATTTGGTACTTGAGTTATTCTTAAATTATCAATTTGATATTTAAAATTATAACATTTTCAATTACGTTTTTCAAACTTGTTATATTAAATTGTGTATGAAATTAACATCAATATTAACCAAATCAAAGAATGTGTTAAAAAATAATCGATAAAAATTTGTCATTTGTCTATAAAATCAATTAATTATCCGAATACTCTAAGGAAGAGAATCAATAGTACGTAAATGAACATAAAAGGATCAATCAACAAACCAAAGCCAAAAATTTACAAGGAAAATGTTAAAAAAGTACTTACAAGCACTTGTTAAGCTGTATTTATATTATATTCCAAAATTTGGTAAAAATAAAGTATTAAATGAAAAATTTTTCTTACAATTTAAAAATTTAACTAACCTTAACAACTGCCTTATTTACAAAGTATTGGTATTCTATAAAATTCATGATCAGACTCTTTTGATAAAATATCAGTGCCCTGCTTACTTTTTTTTTTGGATACTGAGTGCACTTCGTATACTTTTTAAGTTTACTTAACATACTATTTATAATAATATTTTTAAATTAAATGTAATAATTGACAGCCAAGTAATGATTCTCAATGCATTTGAAAAAAAAAAATATGATTCAATATAGTATGTAAACTTAAAGATTATCTTCAGACACTCGCAAACAAAATCCTTTTAGTTTTAATAAAATTTATAATATATTTAAGATTTATTTAAATTACTTTTAAATAGAGTTTTCAATTTAATTGAATCATTACTTTTTAGTTTTTTTGATAGTGTTGGGATTTGTCAGAATCACTTTCAGATACGGTTATGATATAAACAAATCAAGAACTTTTATTGTGTGTGTGTGTGTCTTGTCAATCCTAATTTATCAGATAAAACATTGCTTATTACTTAATTTACAATACTTGACATGTAATTTAATTCACGCGAAAATCGTAGGTATAACAAATTCTAGTACAATTAAATTAACAAGAATAAATTTTCAACTCATCATTGTCATTATTAAGGATGACATTGGGTACTTTAAAATCAGGTCTTTTAGACTATTAGCCTCACTTAAGTTAAATTAGAGTATCCTACAATTGAGTTTAGGTAGAATTTGGATAGCAAAACTATTACCTACCATACGCTTTGAGAAGGTTTCGAGTAATGGTTATGTTTGAGTAGTAGTTATAAGACATTTATTATAGGAATTTGCATATAAATAATAATTTTTAATATTAAATTTTAGTTTTATAAATTACTTATAATTAATGTGATATTTAAAATTCATTAACTATTCTAAATATGATTTTGATTTTGATTAGTTAATTTTATTTTATTAATTTAATCTTTATCAAATTGGGTTTTATAATAGATACTCATGTTATATATAATTTAACGCATCAAGTTCGAATTTTTTACGATTATTAATAATTAGTTTGGACTGCTTTTCAGTAAAAAATAATTAGTTTCGGGGATTAAGCAGTAAGTGTGGGTTTAATAGGTGTGACATCACTGTCATTTCTAGTCAATGCATGTATCCATTTAGTAATACGTTTCACAAAAGCTACATGTTACGTGTTACTAAAGTTTTTTTTAAAAAATAATTTCCATTGTTTTAGATCAAGAAATTAGGTTTTCTGGTAATAATAAAAATAAGAAAATTACACTAGTTTGGTTAAACTGACACTAGAGTTCATTTTTGCGCAAGTAAGAGTAAGGACAGAACGCAAAGAAAGCCTTCAGTTACAATACTGCCAACGTGGGCAGTTGAGTAATTTAAGAGCCCCGAAAGGGCATTTATTTCATAGTCCATTCCACAACCAACTCCAAGCAGAAGAAAAAAGAAAAACAATGAAAATCCTCCAAACGCTTTTTCAAAAAACACACACCGAGAAACCAACCGCCTCCTTGTCCCCTGCCTCCTCCCTTCTTCAATCTGCTTCTCTCTATATATAAAAAACATACCTTTACTTACTCAGATACTTTGCTTTTTTAATAATCAGAATAGATATTAAAAGAAACAACGAAATATGGACTCGCCGACCTCGGCAGGGGATTCATCGACGGCACGGATCGTGGCTCGTTCCTCGATGATGGAATCAATAAGAGCTTGCGGCTTGTCGGGTTTAGCCGGTGTTAGGATCGATAAGGAAGACCTCAGACGACGGCTTTTGATGCCAGAGTATCTACGCCTTGCGATGTTAGATTCCATTAGGAAAAAAGAAGTCGACGGCGGGGACCAGCATTTCCGTCTACATGGCTCCGACGATGTTCCCTGTCCTGAATCCCCTATGGTCGTTTTCATTAACCCCCGTAGCGGCGGCCGTTATGGCCCCGTCCTTAAAGAGCGTCTCCAGCAACTAATCAGCGAAGAACAGGTAACACTTTTTAATTTTTCTTTCGGTTTGGGAATTTCCTAATACTATGTATTTTTTTTATGAAGAATTGGTAATTTTGTAAATGTAGGTGTTTGACCTCCACGATGTGAAACCGCATGAATTTGTACGGTATGGACTTGCTTGCCTTGAGAAGTGGGCTAACAACGGTGACCTTTGTGCCAAAGAGACACGTCAGAACATCAGAGTTGTGGTATGTTTTCGCTAACTTTTAAACTTGTCTTTCTACGCTGTTTTTTTTTTTTGGAATGTTCTAATTGGGATTTTACTGCTTAAGTTTAGTTACAGTTCAGTTGTTATTTTTTTTGTTACTTGCTTTTTTAACTTCTGAAAGAGTTAAAAAGTGATTTTTTTTATTTAAAAGTAAATTATGTTTTTTTGACCAATTAGGATCAAAATGTACTAACTGTTTATGATGAATAAAGTACATGATTTTATTTTTATACTGAATGCTTGTGTTGAAACTCATTAGTTTGCTTTAAATCAACTATGATTTTGTTTTTGTATCAATTTTCTAGAAAATAAAAAGCTATAGCAAAAGTAACTAACAAACAGAACTTTCCAAGCTGATGTTGTAAGACTCTCTCTGTATGAGTGGGCAGGTTGCTGGAGGTGACGGTACAGTGGGTTGGGTACTTGGTTGTCTTGGAGAACTTCATCAAAAAGGCCGGGAGCCAGTTCCTCCTGTATCTGTCATTCCTCTTGGTACAGGCAATGACTTGTCTAGAAGTTTCGGTTGGGTAAGATACGCCTTTAAATCTTATATTTTCATGTTGTCTACTGTTTTCGTCTCTTGCTTTGTTGATTCATGCTCTAAATGTTCACTGCAGGGAGGTTCATTTCCTTTTGCCTGGAAATCGGCTATAAAAAGAACTTTGCACAGAGCTACTACGGGTCCAATTTTCCGTCTAGATAGGTGAGTATACACTTATTAAATGACAATTGGTACTATGTTTTGCTTCAGTGGCACACTGATAGCTTTTAGGTGATTGCTTATATATACCTATGAGTTTGATGATCCACCATGTGGTCAATAATCACTAGTATTCCCAACGGTTCTCCATCACTTTTGATGACTCAGTGTATGTTTTAGTTTCTTACAATTGAAAATGGGTTTGGGCAAGATCTCATTGTTATATAAACCCTACTTTGTGGCTTAGGATAACATATTGTGGTTTGTCAATATAACTGGCACGACATCTGTAATTTGGTTCTTTGAAGATGCAGTTGGCATGTTGTGTTGCAAATGCCCGGTGGAGAAGTAGTTGATCCTCCCCATTCTTTGAAGGCCACAGAAGAGTGTTCTCTTGATCAGGTAGTGAATCTCTCTGCTTTAAATTCTCTGTTTTTATCAATCAACTTCTCTTGCATGGCTATGTTTTGATGTGGGAACATTAATGCTTAATTGAGTTCTATGAAGGTTAATAAAGTTTTAAATGCTCTAGTTTAGAACTTTGGTCATTAGGTTACTGAATTGGGTATTATTTGGATTCAAATATGATCTGAGGATATCATGTAATATAATCATGTGTAAAAATGTGTATGTGTCTATATTATGATATTAAAATTATACAAACAAGTTTTTGCAAAGAAAGAGTGGTTTTTAGGTCATAGATCGAAATAAGCTTTAATACAATATATAGCACAACATCAAATGAACTGTTGCAATGTTTATCTAAAACTGCTGCATTCTAAGTATTCAGCATGGCCTACCATCTGGCTACTTAGACAGGATGCAATACTGGGTCTTCTCTGTTTTCTTTTTCTTTTTCTTTTTATTCCTTTTTTGAAACCGAAAATTTATTTCATTGTGATTTATGATCTTATGATGTGGGGTTTCAAATTCAAATGCGAAAAATCTTGTTTGTGACTGCAGACTTTGGAGATTGATGGGGATGTTCCTGACAAAGTGAACTACTATGAAGGAGTATTCTATAATTACTTTAGCATTGGTATGGTATACCTATTTTACTTCTAGATCTTGGTTATTTTAATTCCATGCATGTGGAAATTCACCGGTTGGGAAGCTGTACTATCATCTGACAGCTGAATATCATAATTTCGGCTTGTTGCTGTTTTTCAGTTTAGCTGCGACTATATTAAGACAAATAGAGTAGGGTAGTAAGATTCTAAACCTCAGACGCTAATGGAATCCATGGATGATCAAGATTTTATGTTGATTTTATCTGCTTTAGTCTAGTAAATTTAACTTTTTCGCTCATCCAAATCTTATTATCCCTTACCCTTGCAATTTCATAAAAAATCATGAAAAAAGGGGGAGGAGGGACAGAGGAGGGGTTCATACTCATATGTACTCAGAAAGGCTCAAGACAACTCGTTAAAGGCTATAGTGTTCCTATTCACTGATTTGGATAGTCATTTGCAAGACCCAAAAAAAATTTTGCAAAAGAAAAAACTAATGTAAAATTGGGAGTAATGAAAAGTTTAGAAATCATGTCTTAAACTTTTTGTTATGAATGTGTTTATTATTATTATTATTATTATTATTATTATTGGTTCTTATGAATCTTCTTGTTTTCATTTTGCTTTCAGGAATGGATGCACAAGTTGCTTATGGATTCCATCATTTACGTAATGAAAAACCTTACCTTGCACAAGGTCCTATTACAAATAAGGTATGTTTGTTGGATTTGTTTACTCATTTAACTACAATTTCAAGGATGTTTTGTTTTCAATCTCTTGGCATTCTACTATCAATTGTATATTTTTTAGCTTGAAGTTTATTAATGGTAATACTACTATCTGCCAAACCTATATGGATCATCTACAGATTATAGGTATGTCGAAATTAGTGAATATGCATGCCATGGTCAAAAGAAGGGACAGGAAGTGATTGTCTTCTCTATATAGATTAAAGTTTTTCCTCAATCTATACTTTGTGTGACTAAATATTTTGCCCTTCAGTCTTGATACCTATATTTTAAAGATGTGCAAACTCCAAATTCTTTGACAAGGAATGAGGAGGATGCATGAAAGGCTAGAAGCAAAACCAATTTACAACATAAAACCAGTAAGGTCTTACTTGTTTTCCAGTCTTTCCTTGTGCTTTTCAAGCTAATAGAAGAGTTATGAAGTTCCTGTGTAAATGCTTGTAAATTTGGTTTATGCAGGACCTTTCACTGATTCTCCTGTTATTGCCATTAGGATTTCCACAAAATATATACTAGTCTCGCTAAAGTTAATTTATATTTAATTGCTGTACGTGGCTTAATTTTAAAATTCAAATTATTAGTTTCTCTGCCCCAGTCAATCATCTGATTCTTTGGTGAAATTAATATTAGATTGTAATTGGTCCATATTTTGTGGCAGATTATCTACTCTGGTTACAGCTGCACTCAGGGTTGGTTTCTCACACCTTGCATGAGTGATCCAAGTTTAAGGTTAGATATTATGATAGTTGTTTAGCTTGCATCTTGTCCTATAATGCGAGTATTACTTTTCTAAATAGAAAGTATATGTTTATTTGTATGTTTATTAGCTTGCAGGTGTGTTTATGTAATGCAAGCATTTAGATAAGGTTTGATTGTTCATTAGACAGTGTAGCAAATGCCTTGGCCTTCGTGATGTGGCATGGCACCAGACATAATAATCCTTGCATGCAGCACTCGCTTAGCTAAGGTTTGATTGTTCATTAGACATTGCAGCCAAGGCATTGTCCTTTGTGCTGAGACAATGAGACAAGGTGTAAGACAGAAAAGTGCCTTTACCAAGCATAAGTCTTTGATGCCTCAGCTCGTTATTTTAAAAAGTGAGATGTGTGTAATAGACATGCCTCCATGAAATGTCCCTCTACAATTTTTATTTTTTTTAACTTCTACTTTGAATTGACAATTTATGTATATTTGTACGAAAATAAAAAGGGTGCTATTTTCTATTTTGGTGCTTGTGCCTCAGGCAGTACAAAAGTCCTTGTACCTTGGGGGTGCCTTCTTACTTTGACCACATTGTTTTCATGTCTCAATGTTTCTCAAATTAAGAAAACATCATTGCTATTATAAATACATTTGGTTTGCAAATGCTTGTTGAGTTAAACCAACAAGTTCTTTTTTAAATGTATTTGCTTTAGTTGAGTACCCATGAATCCTACGGGAGAAAGTGTCTGTCTTCCTGTTGATGGTGTTTTGCACTTAATAATAGTTTTTTTAAGGTAATATTTCTTTAAAATGTCTCCTAATGCAGGGGACTCAAGAACATTTTAAGGATGCATGTTAGAAGGGTCAATTGCTCAGAATGGGAGCAGATTCCAATCCCTAAAAGGTACATTTCAATGTATTTAATTTTGCTTTTTGATACAAAAGCATCCTAATCTTTCTAATCATCTTTTTGATAGTCATTGTTATTACTTATCAACTGTTTGCCTTCATGGTTTCTATGTAACCTTTACACTAATGTACAATGAATATCTTCTTTTACATCCATAAATATTTCTTTTTTAGAACATTCTGCAAAACAAGCTATTACTAAACTTACTATGACAGCAGGTATATAGCTAGGTAGAACATTTCTACCCCTGGTATGGTTTATGATTTAATCATCCTCTAATATTATGCTACTTGTTTTTAGTGTGAGGGCCATTGTTGCTTTAAATCTTCACAATTATGGAAGTGGGCGAAATCCATGGGGTAATCTAAAGCCAGAATATTTGGAAAGGGTATGGTACATTTTTTCAGGTTACTTAATATTACTCTTTGTACAATGTTCATAGTACCATCTCTGTTTGTGTGTGTGTTTTGGGTATATTTGAAGTGTTTCGGCTGTTGCATGTTTGATGGTTGGATTTGGATTTCAAAGGTTGAGCAATAAAATGAAATTTAGCTCCATATGGAATTAAATGTTTTTTGCTTGCTTTATTTTGCAATTTTAAACAACTTTAGCTTGGTTTTTTGCAAGATTGGAGCTTCTGAACCTACTTTAGAATTCAAAATTGTTTTGGCCAATGATCATCTTGGAAGATTTTAGTGAACCAGATGGATGCTATGTAGTTTTACACTTTTAAGACATGGTTGTAGCTGCAGATGTCACCCTTTTCGACTAACATGATCCAGGCACTGGGAATGATTTCTATGAGGGGTCAAAATCTGTGAAAACTGGGCAATTTGTGTTATTTTAATCCATCAGTCTTGCTTGGCCAAAAAAATCCATGGCTCTTGAAAAAATTATCTTGATAATTTATCAGCTTTGTTTTATTTGAAAATGCATGATTTTAGATGGTTGTCTTGACATCTATTGTAGAATATAAATTTAAAATTGTGAGAAAGGGTGCATGGCCATTTGATATTGCAAAACAAAAAAAAAATAGTAATAAAAGAGGAGAGTATATCTTAATGAATCTTTACAATGTTCCAGTTTTTATATTGAAGTAACGTAAGTCAATAATGTGAATTCTGAGGGGAATTGAAATGAAATGACCATTTCACTTTTGATGCATTAACATAAATTTATCCCAAGGCCTGTTTAGGTTTGTTTAATTTTCAAATTAAGATGGATCTGGGTTAGACTTAGATGAAAGGTATGTTATTTTAATCATATGTAATTAAAGGTTATGTTACTTTAATCATATGTAATTATAAGAAAATTACATAACTTTTAACTGTTGTCAGCTTAAAATGACAGGTCATAAATAGATATTTCTCTAATGTAAATCATAGTTCCACCAAGGATTCTGATAGATGTTACTGCCGAGGTTTTTAATTAATACTGCATATTTTTCCTTGATTATGCTAACTTAATTGCTTTCAATTGAGTTTAGAGTTGATATTTTTGTGAACTATTAAGCTTATGTAGAGGCTTGATGAATACAAAATCTGAAATGATTGCCTCAATTTTATTGTTCATTTTTCAGAGAGGCTTTGTTGAGGCCCATGCCGATGATGGTCTGCTAGAAATTTTTGGCTTAAAGCAAGGATGGCATGCATCATTTGTAATGGTTGAACTCATCTCGGCAAAACACATTGCGCAGGTAGGATAAACGAGTCAGAGTAGAAGTAGTACAAACTTTAGACTGGACCGAGCGGGCTGATAATAAGAATGCTTACTTGAAAAACTAAAAGTTATGTGCTTGCTAGGTACTGAAAACAAGAGAAAAAAAATTCTTGATAATCACTAAAAGTTGTTGAGAAAAACATGCGAATCTTGAAAATGTGGTATGTTGATGGATTTTGCTGATATTTTTCAGGCTGCATCAATTAGGCTGGAGCTAAGGGGTGGGGAGTGGGAAGACGCATTTATGCAGATGGATGGGGAGCCATGGAAACAGCCGATGAACAAGGAGTATTCAACATTTGTGGAAATTAAGAGGGTGCCTTTCCAGTCACTAATGATTAGCGGAGAGTGAGTTTGGCATCAATGTAAAGAGTGTGCTTGTAAATTATATTTGTTTTCCCCTGTGGGCACTGACAAACGAAGAGCAAAATACCTAGGAATAGGTAGTCTGTTGTATCCAATTCATTAGCCAGCCAGTTCCATATTTATCTTTTCAAGTGCTGTAGCCGTCACTTTTTTTTTCCTTAGTCCTTATGCTTACGAACTTCACCAGGTTTTACTGGCACTTTCCCTGCTGACTCTAATTAATTTGGTAAAACTGTTATCTGGTTATTATAATCTTGAAACTAATCCACCGGGGCAGCCCTACCCTTCATGTGTATTATTATCAAGAGATTCAAGAAAGTTTTAAAAAATCGTTATTTATAACCTTAAAATTTTCTTTTCAGGAGTCTTTTTTCTGAATAATTATTAAATTGATTCAATTAAATTTATTAAACAATTTCATAGATTTAGATATGCACAAAAAAATTAAATAGGCAACAAAAGTGTGAGCTAAGACAGCATACCCCATCTGGATTTAGCCCACATCTGATGGACTTACGTCTGTCTAAGATCGGTTCGACCTCAACTAGAGTCAGGTCGGGTCAAGGTTGGATTGGGCCCGCTCTTTTCTCTCTTTTTGCTGCTTTTCCTACCCCAAAACCACACCGTTTTGGGAGTCTTACAAAACTCTAGCCTTAATCCTAACTACAAACCCCTTTTTTCCCCCCATTTTCCCTCTCTTCTCACTAGACCGAGCTACTGCTCAACACCACTCACTCTACAAATTTCGATTGTAGATGTCAAGCTTTTCTAAGGAATGTGAATGGATAAAGTACCCATTAATTTTGAGATACATAAACTTGAACCTTTTAAGTTATGGGATACATGAACCTTATAACTACTTAGATATTTTTGAAATTTATTATCTTAACCTGAACCTTAATATATATTTATTATTCGATAATTATCCAAATTTGTTTAAAAACTTAGTTATCTTAAAAAATTTTATTTAACTCTTCATGAGTACCTAGTTATCCGAATCCAAACCCGTATCCATATACAATTAAAATATATTTCACAATTCATATCTATATTTCATACAATTCACTAATAAATAAATTTATAAAAACAAGTAAACAATCAAATTACAAGTTTACAACAATTATTGTTTAATTTAAATTTATAAAAGCAAACAAATAATAATTATATTCTAATCTCACAACCTCTCTTTAGCTATATGTATTATAAGTTTATGTAAATAAAGGTATATATATTTATAATTAATAATTTTACAAGTTATAATTATTTTAACGTTAACGTAAAATAAAAAGTAAATATGTTTATATTAAAAGCACATATATAATAATAGGGGCGGAGGCTTCCTTACTTTTTTTTTTTTGGGGGGGGGGGAGATATAAAATTTAAAAATAAAGAATTCACATGTATCCTCAAAATAATTTTTTATTTAATAATTAATACAAATAAAGAATAACAAAATAATTTCACATGTATCAATTTTAAAGTTTTTTTTTTCATTTCTATTATATTTGTTCATATATTTTAAATTTCTACAGATTTTCTTCTCCAAATTTCTACAAACCATCAATTATATTTTTTTTTCTTTTTTGTTATGTCATATGAGAATTTATTTTCTACTTGTCATGTTCTTCTTTTTTCTATTATATGGATTTTATTTTCTACGATTTTAATTTTTAAAATAAATAAATTATTATGTAATGCTTAAATATAAGTTGTAGTGTTGTGCTATTATTTAAACTTTATCAATGTATCATTTCTTTATTATATTGATTATGTAAGAGGAAATTATTTTGGGGGAGGGCAAAATTTTTGAAAAAAATTTATATATATAAAATTAAAAATAAAGAATTCACATGTATTCCCTCAAATAATTTTTTATTAATAATTAATACAAATAAAGAATAACAAAATAATTTCACATGTATCAATTTTAAAGTTTTTTTTTCATTTCTATTATATTTGTTCATATATTTTAAATTTCTACAGATTTTCTTCTCCAAATTTCTACAAACCATCAATTATATTTTTTTCTTTTTTGTTATGTCATATGAGAATTTTATTTTACTTGTCATGTTCTTCTTTTTTCTATTATATGGATTTTATTTTCTACGATTTTATTTTTAAAATAAATAAATTATTATGTAATGCTTAAATATAAGTTGTAGTGTTGTGCTATTATTTAAACTTTTATCAATGTATCATTTCTTTATTTATATTGATTATGTAAGAGGAAATTATTTTGGGGGGAGGGCAAAATTTTTGAAAAAAATTTATATTATATAAAATTTAAAAATAAAGAATTCACATGTATTCCCTCAAAATAATTTTTTATTTAATAATTAATACAAATAAAGAATAACAAAATAATTTCACATGTATCAATTTTAAAGTTTTTTTTTTCATTTCTATTATATTTGTTCATATATTTTAAATTTCTACAGATTTTCTTCTCCAAATTTCTACAAACCATCAATTATATTTTTTTTTTCTTTTTTGTTATGTCATATGAGAATTTTATTTTTACTTGTCATGTTCTTCTTTTTTCTATTATATGGATTTTATTTTCTACGATTTTAATTTTTAAAATAAATAAATTATTATGCAATGCTTAAATATAAGTTGTAGTGTTGTGCTATTATTTAAACTTTTATCAATGTATCATTTCTTTATTTATATTGATTATGTAAGAGGAAATTATTTTGAATATATCTCTTTTATATGTTTTATGTTTTATATTTAGTTAAAAGGAAATTATCTTAAATATATAGTCTTTAAACAACCTTGATTATATAAGAGGAAATTATCAATCCTATATATTGTATTTAACTATTTATGTTTTATATATTATAATTTTATATTTAGTATTATAAGTTTAAATAGAAATAAAATAAGAATATTCAATATTTTTTTTTTATCATGGTATTAGAGCTTCAAGTTCGATAGATTGAAATTTTCTTTTCATATTGTTAGAGTTTTTCTAGAAGCCATTTTAGTTGTTGGTAGTTATTGTTTTACACTTGTTCCACATTGACAACTCTTATCTCATGCATTGATTGCCTATGTATTAATGTCTTCTACCATTGCAGCTTATCTGATTAGGAATGGTAATGGATACCTTATAACAAGATACTCGTGAGTACCCGACCCGGTTATATGGGGCTAGGGTATCTTATAATCGGATTTGGATAGGGTTTTGGTAGTGACTTCACTACTCATATCGAGTTTAGGAAGGGTTCGGGTACCTGATACCCGAACCGTTTTATTTTTTTTAATTTCATGTAATTAAAAATAAATTCATGTTATTAATTAAATTAATTTATAAAACTATAATTATTAATTAACTTGTAATATCTTTTAATACACGTACTTTATATATTATGTTAATTTATAAAAAATATAATTACTATTATGTATATACTTTTAGTATATATACTTTAAATATAAATATATTTACTTTTATTTTGTGTTAATGTTAGAAAAATTATAACTTATAAAATTATTAGTTGTAATATATATCTTTGTGTATATAAACTTATAAAATATATACTTAAAAAGAAATTATGAGATTAGAATAATTTTAGAACCTAGTTATATTTTTAAATTTCATGGACAAACACATATAGTTAATTAAACTAGTAATATTTAAGTTGTTGTTTGAATATTTGTTTTTAGTTATTTAAGTTGATATTTGAGGTATTTGTTTTTGATTATTTAAGTTTAAATTATATTATTTGTATGCTTTTATAAATTTAATTATTAGTGAATTATATGAAATTTGAATGAAAATATTATTGTATATAGATATGGGTATAGATTCGGGTTTGGGGAATTGGGTACCCATGAAGATCATTTTAATAATTTATTTACATAACTGAATTTTTAAATGCGTTCGGGTAATTAGTGAGTAGTGAGTATGTATTAGGGTTTGGGTTAGAGTAGTAAATTTAAAAAATATTCAGGTAATTATAAGGTTTTAGTCTCCCACTTGTTAATTGAATTTGAGTTCAAGTACTTCAAAATTAGCGGGTACCCTACTTGTTGACATCCCTGTATATGACACATCAAGTGTCACGTGTCTTTGTAACATCATTTGTAAGTCAACTATTATGTTCTATCATGTTTTTTATCTACGGAGCGGGTACCCTACTTGTTGACATCCTTGTATATGACACATCAAGTGTCACGTGTCTTTGTAACATCATTTGTAAGTCAACTATTATGTTCTATCATGTTTTTTATCTACGATAAAAGGACAGAGCTAGTAATTTTTTTAAGTGGTGCCATAACTAAAATAATAATAATAAAAAATATAAATATGTTAAAATTCATAAATTATAAGTTTTAATATAAAATTAAAGAAAATGTAAATTCAGTATATTCATGATAGCATCAGTAGAAACACTATCAAATGTATATTTTTCAATATATTTCACCATGCAATCATTCATCAACTCATCACTCATTCGATTGCGTAGCTTGTGCTTTATAAATTTTATTGTTAAAAAAGCTCTTTCAGCTGGTGTTGTTACAACTGGTAAAATCAATACAAGTTTTACTAGCAAATAAACCAAAAGATACACAATATTTCTATTTGTCTCAGCCACTTTCCTTGCAAGATCACCAATTCCATTGACTTCAATAAATTCCTCATCCAAACACGTCTGCAATGTAGTTTTCAAGTTGATTTTCAAGTGCCACTAAATCCGTTGTTGAAAAATAAAAAAGATCCAATTGAGCCATACGAATCAATCTTTCTTTGTTGAAGGCAGAAAATGAATTGCTAGGATGTAAGCATGCAATACACTGAAATAACTCCATGTTCAATTCTATGAAATAATTGTTAAGCTCCTCAAGTTGCAAATCTAAAACTTCATTCATTATATCAAAATTATAATGATGAAAATCTGATACTTCTAGAGCTTTGCTTCTAGATCTTCCTTGAAGTACAAATGTGATATCCATATTTAAAATTATTATTTTATTACGAATTTTAAAGATAGGATTTCACTTTTTAGAGAAGGAGAGTAATTTAGATTTTAACTTTTTTATGTAGTATTTAAATATTAATATATAAATTACTTTTTGATAAATTTATTTTAATTTGGAATCTTTGACCATACTCCCAACAAAATTTAAAACAAAGTAATGGTTTTATTAGTATTATTAATTACGTAAAACTCTAAATAAGTAATATATAAAGTAAAAAATTATTTATAAATGAATGGGGTTATATGACACTATTAACCTTAGGGTAGGTCCGCCCATGGTGCGACGTGTTTCGTCACGTCATCCTTCTTCAGCATGTTTTGCTTTGTTATTCATTGTGTCACTTATCACATGTTCCATCATCCTTTGGTACCATATTTTGACCTGTCACCCTTTATGTCATTTTTCGTCACACCACCTATCACATGCACTACAACGTTCTCGTTTGTACTGTGTTTCGCTATATCACTACGTCATCATCACTTTGATTTCAAAACTTAGTTTGCCTTAGTTTCCAAACTCAAGTAGGCATTTATCATACCATACTAAGTGCCAAACATATAGTTAGAGTTATATTACAATATTGTTAGTTAGTTAGATTTCTCTGTAACATATAGCAATTAAGAATCGAGCTTTGACACAATTAATAAATTGGACTTCAAGCTTATTTAATGAATTAAGCCTTAGATCCTAGTTAAAAATAATCCCAGATGAAGGTAGGTTTGAAAAGCTAGAAAAATTTAAAATCAACATAGGAACTTAATATGCAATTATGATTTATGTAATCAATATATAATTTTTTAGGATTCTAACTCTTAAATATGGTGGTTTTGATACCAATTCTTAAGTAAGAAATACAAGATTTGCCATAGTAGAAACGTATAACACACAAAAATGTACTTAATTTTTTTATTCTATGATATGACAGGAAAAACAATATTAGATAGGTTATTTGTTACAATTTAGTGCATTAGGATCTTCCTCCTCCTCAATTTATAACGTTCCAATGGATGAGGCTTTTAACATTTTCTAGACAACTTAGCCTTACCTTCATCTAGTGAATTCTTAGACCTACCTATCATAAGATTTAGGTTTTTGTTTTTAATCTTACACTATTAAGTCCACATATAATATTTTATTGAATCATTTTATAGATTATAATATTGTTTTATCATCACAACTAATTCAACTTAGTCTGATTTCGATAAAAGATAAAATAAATAAATAATGTAAATCTACACCTTCAGAAAAATCTAAAGGATGGTTGTTGTCTAAAGCAGAACAATGAAAATAAGGGAATTTCGACGTACAAATCAAGAGTATTGAAGTAGCTCCTATGTTGATGGAGAGCCCCTCGAAAGCATATGAAGAGGTTGGTCGCGCCTTGATCACAAGTAGTAGTTTGGCTTCCCAAGCAATGTTTTTTATAATTATTTCCATTTTATCTGTCATCGTTGCCATGTAAAACTGCCCTTGAATGGAACATTGATGCCAGGCTCTTGCAACGTAACTTTGTGTTACTATAATTACAAACCAGATAACCAACACCAACATCGAAAGTCGTTTCCACCTAATTTTTCTCGAGAATCTTAGTCCTTGCAAAATTCACAAATTTTTTTTTTTAATTGTGTCAAGGCTCATTCTGTGTAACTTAATTTTCTGCAAATCCTTTTTAGTAAAATTCAATACAGTCAATCCATTAGATATTGACGAATGCTACCAACGTTCATAGAAATGAAACAGGTAAACTCAGAAGTAATTATTTTAGTCTTAGCATGTCATATATTACTACAGATAATATATACAGATCAAGTTACTGACAATAAACAGGCACAATGTATACAGATCAAGTTACTGCATCTTCTTGATGAACACTTTCATCATTGTGGTTACAAACTCCAGAAGAATCCCCTGAATTTTGATTTTCATTAGTAGAATGTGCACTAGCGTCCACCACAGCTATCGAATGAGCTATCAGTTCAATTTCAATATGGGGAGCTCAAGAGGAAAGATATCTTTGGCCATAATTTTTTGCCATTGAAACAAGTTTTTCCCAAAAATAGCCTTCTGAAATAACCAGGGCTAACACTGTGGCAATCCCTGTGATGATGAAGAGACCACCAAAGCTATACAAGTGAAGACTAGGACTACTTGCAGAGACTGGAGCAACTGGATATAAAGATGTAATCTGATGTTTAAGATGCTTTTTCTCAATGTTATCCATTATTGTATCCTCTCTGACTTTCAAGATTGCCTTTGAAATATAAGAGACTAGAGGGGAGCCTCTCGGGAATGCCTGGAAGAGTTAATCCTCAATGTAATTAATTATCTATTTCAAGAATGATAGCAGAAAAGTTAATTAACTTATTTTATAGTGTAGAAGAGAGAGAAACTTACAAATCCAAACCCATCGGTCCTATACATCGGGCCAGTCATCATATATTCTGAACCATGTTTAGCAAGGAAGAGCCTGATATAAGGAATCTCATCGAAGATCGCAGCAACACCATTATGTTCACTTCCTTTAGACAAGGCCTTGTGATATTCAGCAATAGTGTCATATGGTTTGAGTTTGGACTCATCGAACTTCAACTGATTCTTTAAGAAGTCCAACACAAAGGACCTGTTTTGGTATCCAACATTGTAACCTTTTTCTTTGAGCTTTTGGACGCTAACGGATGTGGGGTGCAACTGATCTACTGTCAATATTGAAGACAAGCTTGCTGTGTAACTTTGCATCAAGATAAATGCCAAAAACAACCACATGATCTGCACAAATCTGGAGCAGCCATTGACCAGCAGCTCCGCTGTTACAAGAAGAGAACATAAAACAGTGAAATACACAGTGCTTAGAAAAGAAAACATAAAACAGTGAATATATACAGTGCTCAGAAAAGAAAACATAAAATTTGGTTCCTTAATTTGTTGGTTTTGGAATATGTATCAAGTATCATCAGCATGGATAATTTTCCAGAGAAAACAGTGGGAATAATCTATAAGTAATTGTTGAAAAATGTACAGTTCTTGACACAAGATATAACAATCAGGCAACATAATTTTAAGTTTGACATGATAGAAAATAGTAATTGATAACATGGTACCTAATAATAAATTAAGGTCACAACCAATTGTAGAGGAATGTATGACCATCTGGCTATTGGCATTTAGAATTTAAAGAAGATTTTCATTCAAAAGTAAAAAGATTTACTTTGAGGAAAGACTAGAGATGAGAATGGAAACCACAAGATCATGCCAAGCTGTCGTCTAGGTGCCCCTCCAAATCCTGTGTTTGTTCTGTGATGGCGCTCCATAATCCGAATGACAAGTCCGAAGAAGATGCATGACACAATAATTGCCAACCAAAGATCCCAGCTTAAAGGGTATAAGAAACTCCAGAGGTTTTTTGACTTTTCACGTTTGATGGGTACGACCATTACTATTCCTGACTCTGAGTAAGGCAATGTGAAGTCAACATATGATGTCCGGTCGGCAATAATTGTTGTGTCTCCCACCACTGCATCAACAATCTACATCCTCTCATGATAAAATAAGTCATAAACAAAGGCAAAATTTAACTCTATTGTTTGGTAGGCCGGATGAGGGAAAGAGGATAGAATGAAAGAAAGGGAGTGAAAGGAAAATAATGTTTCTTTTGTTCCTTCTCTATCTTGGTAAGAAATAAGTAAAAGGGTAAAGAAAATGAATGAATTTATACATTTTTAAATCAAATAAAGAAAAAAAAAACACTTAGATTTTCTCTTTTTTGTTTTCTTTCCTCACCTTTTTCCCTTCCTCTATTTTTCTTCGTTTCTTACCAAACGTAGTGTAAGAAATGTGCATATCTTTGAACCTTGTATCCACGTATTATACAAGCAATAGCTAGAAACGATAGATAAAGAAAGCTTTGTTCTAACCTTTCGCTCAATCTGGTGGAGAAGGTCATTGTAAGAACCATTGGACTTTCCCTCGTCAGTCATGAAGGGAACATAATCATAAGAAACATTGAAATCCAATTTCTTCAATGCAGCCTCGAAAACATCGATGGAGAAGCCTTTGCAGAGGGTCTCATTTGCACCATGCTTCTCTATTTTCACAAACTCAGTGAAACCCCATTTCACTGGAACACCAATTCTCAACTTGGGTATAGCCCAGCCTGTTGGTATTTTTGTCGAGTCTCCAGGCATTATGATGTTTTTAAGACCTGACCTAGCTACTCTTTCAGTTGAACGTATTTCTTGTGATATTCCTTCCTTCGGAGTCCAATATCCAACAATTCGTTGTCCTTTTCCAATTACATTGAATATTTCGAATACTGAAGGTTGTAGCTCCCCATCAACCAGGTGAAAGTCTCCACTAAGTCCTTTGAATTTGGTGTTTAAGATTTCATTGAGAAATCTTGGACCAATCTTAGAAATACTTAAAATATTTGCAATAGCTGTCACACTTCCATTAGTGTCTACCTTCAAGAAAGTAGGACCAATCCTCTCTGCTGCAGTGGCTAATGCCCAGACTGTATCATATGCCCCAAAACCATAGATGTTTAACGCACCTACCAAAGTATTAGGCTTCAACAAATGCATGTTCCTTTGCCACCTCATTTTGAAATTCTTGACAACGCTTGTATCAAGCACATGGGCCTTTACCCCCAGCACACCTTCCATTTTTTTAATATCTGCAGGATCCATGTCTTCCATTGAATTTGATATGCCATCAGTTATAAGCCATGAATACCCTTCACTCATCATTCCAGCCTTATCTGTCAGTCTAAACAGACGAGACCCAAGAGAACTAGTCATGTGCACTAAAAATACCCTTGTCTGCAGGGTCATCAACTTGTTCAGTTCTCTTGAAATTTCGAAATCTTTAGCGGAAGAAGAAATCTTGCTTTTGTATGCTAACCTAATGTCGTTCTCCTGCAATGAATCCAATAAATAAGGAACTATCACACTGCCGTATTCTGTGTCTTCATGTATTAGAACAACTTGAGGCCATCCAAATTGTTTCACAATGGCCACAACAGCCTTGATTTGGGAGGCATCATTCTGGGCTGTTCGGATGAAGTAAGTATTTTGGGTTGGAGAAAGTGAAGGGCTTGTTGCTGAAAACGAAACCACGGGGACATGAGCCATTTCACCTAGTTCAATCGCAAACCTAGGCTCCGCTGACCACTGCGGCCCTATAATGGCCTGCACTTTCTCATTCTTCACCAAATCTACAACTGTTCCATCCACAGAAATGGCGAAATCATGAATTACATAATATGCAGTGATTGTTTATGATCATGCTACAGCTTTTTAAAGTGGAAGAGAATCTTGAAATTGTTTCAATCTCTTGTCGAACAGGTAAGAAAATCCTGAAAGATTTATAATTTAGAGAGAGTAAATGACATGTGACATTCGGTGAGACAAGGTGACACTAAATGCATCACCTTTGGCAATAAGTCTCAAGTTTCCAACGGCCCCAAGGAAATCTCCACCCCATCGCATCTATGACTTTCCCCTCCATTTTTTCACTCACATGATTATTTACTACTCTGTTTCGTTTTTTCTTTTTACAATTTTCCTTTTTTATTTAAATTTAAATTTAATATTCTCCAGATTATTTATTTATTAATAGATATATATTATAAATAATAATCAATACATATTACTATTTTAATACACATACCAAACCCTAATTGTTTGTAATAATTTTTCGTTAAATTATAAATACACCCGATTTTTAAATAATATCTTTATTAATTATTTTTTCTTCTTATCATGTCACATTTTACTACCATTGCTATTTTCAATCTCGTCACTTTACCGAATAGATTTTAAGGTTTCAATTTATTTCATGCTGCTTTCGGCATTATTCTTATTATTATTATTAAAATCTCAACGTAAGCATAAAAAATATTCTTAGGAAGCCTTAAGACGAAGTACTTGAAGCATAAAACTTATTTTAATTATTTTTATTTTCAAGCATCAACGTTTTTCTCTTGTTTTAAGGCAGAATGCTGATTGATGTGGACTAAGACGAGTTCTTTGTTTAAATGTCACGCCCAGTTTTTATAATAAGTGTAGATAGTTACGATTCATATCTTTCGACAGCATATTTGATGTAGTTTGATAGGATACGAGAAATGTCATCAGTAGTTTTTTGAACAGTATTATATTTTGTAATTGTATAAATTTTTTATGTTCGAATCAAATATTACGTCATGAAAGATCTTTTTGACAAATAAGTAAAAGCAAGAAACTTAAAATAATATACAAAGTCGTCGGGGTTAATAAAATTGTTTTTTTAAAGAAAAATAATTGGCACTCTAAATGCTTTGATAACACTTTTATCTGCGGGGACTCAAATCTAGAACGAAGATGGAGCTTCTTATATCTGTTTATCCTAAAAAATGGGAACAGAGAGGTTTGACCCAGTCAGAAAAACTTGCCTGTCTTGCCAACTTAATTCGCACGTCTAAGCTAACTCCTTGTCTGAAATCAGCTTTCAATTATGCATATATTTACATATATATTTATATATATATATTGGTAACAAACATCATGAAGACAACCCAAACTCAACAGTACTGAAGCAAGTGATATTAATTTTATACTAATTATCAAAACAAAAAGGTAATTAATTAACGAAATGATACATGTTTAGCAAGTAATTTTTTTATTGGAAATTTGGTTATCCACGCTGCATGAGGCTACAAAATCACCTTTCTTTGGGGCTCAGCTTCCATTTTGGTTTTATTAGCAATGAGTAATTGATAGTTCAATTGATTTGAGTGATTACTGACAATGCTATAATCTATGTATATAGATACACTAAATACACTTGTAAGAGCTGATTTTATATCATCATACATATTCGATGTGGTCTTGTATCTCACCAATAAAGAAGAGGCAGTCCAAGTTAATTGTGTCATTATGTATTGATTTAATTCAATTTTATGTTGTATTAATTTGTTTACTTATTAATTTTTTTTATTCGATGTATATTAAAACTTATTTGATTAAAATTTTAAATTGTTATTTATAATAAAACTTAATATGTATGTAATTTTAAACTAATTAATTATAGATGGAGAGATTAATATGTATATATATATATATATATATTCTATCACGATTCTAATATTTACCTTGGTGTAATGATATTATGTTATATTTTAAAGTGACAGCATGTATCTACCTTTAAAATTTATTAAGTACAGTTAAAGAACCATTATTACAGTTCCAAAGTAATCGACGTACGATTTAATTTATCAATGCTATAATAATTAAAGTAGTTATAGTTAAATTAAGTTTACCTGAAGAAGCTATCCCAACGCTATCATTTGCATCCCTCGTATGCAGTACCAGTCTCGTCCGATAACCAGAATGGCGATCATAAAAATCCGAGACTGCCATAGAAATGCACATCTCAGCCATGGCACCCAGAGGCGATTTCAAATCAAGAATCACCCCAACATGTATCGAGCTGTTTACTTCAATTCCTCTCGTTTCCGACCTGACTTTCAACTGAACCCAGGGGAAGAAACATAAGAGATACAAGAGACCACCAAGGCAGTTCGCCATGCCTAGCTAGCTAGCTACTTAGTTAGCTTTACAGGTTTCTTTTATATATCTGTATCAGGCGCCAAACCCAGTTACTACTACATATAGATTTTTTTAACTCAGCATGGCCGGGAAGTCAACGTAAAATTAAATCAATGAAAATGACAGACTGAGAACAAGAAGGAAATACATGAAGAGACAAAAAGCGGAACTTGGGCCTTGAAAGAAACGTTGTGGAAGCAATTGTAATTGGTTACAGCCAGCTAGCTATCTATGGGTGTGGAAAATATTTGCTTAAAATCAAAAAAGGATACTTCGCAGAAGAAACAGCTGACAGCGCAGTGAGAAGTTGAGTACCAAATCAAAGCAACGGAGCAGGTTATGTGCGACGAAGACAGCTACCATCATACATACGTTTACTCAATTTAAGAAATAAAAAAGTTTGGAAATATACACGTACACAAAAACTAGGGAAATGATTTGAATTAATGATATGGATCAACTTAATACTAAATCGTTATATTTAGTTAATTAATTTTTTTTTTAGAAAAGTGAATGGTATTTATTCGAACCAAAGCAACTATGCCGAACCAATGTCTTGGCCTATGGTGGTCAAAGACTTTAGTGGCATAAAGCTCAAGCTTTAGTGGTGAAGATCCTGTACAATTACTCAAAGACGAACCTGCTCACAAGAAAACAAGCAGCAGGACAACAAAAAGCCCCAAGAGCAGAACTCAGGGTCACAAACCTGAACAACACGAAGTTGAAGACAAAATAAGAACCTAGATCCCCAAAAACCTGCAGGACTCGCAGGACCAGATATAAATTGTCATTTCAATGACCTATGGGAACACTAATTTACAAGCAACAAAACGGAGGCCTGAACCTGGGAGATCTGACATCAACAAGATCGTTAACCAATCGGCCAGTCCTAAAAACAAGATTCGACCATTGATATATTTAATTTAATTGATTGCTTAAAGCGGCATTTGGTCCTTGAAAAGAAACTTTTGGATAAAACAATGAGGGAAAAAAATTAAATAAATAATAAATTCAAATTTTAATAGAATAATATTTAAAAAAATTTAGATAATTTTTGTTTAAAAAGGTCAAATTAGATCTCTCAACTTCAATCTTAAAAGAAAGAATCTTTCAAAAAATAGATTTGTCAACTTCAATCGACATTCAATTTAGCAAATTCTCGAATTGAGGTATTATACAGCTTTGGGAAAAGGAAACATGTTCCCTATAAACGTAAACTAGTCAAATTTGGACGTTCTGGATATGGACATATTCAATCCGACCTTAGAATACTTAATTATAGCAGTTACTTAAGCCGATGAAATGTACGTGTAAGCCAAGCAATCAAGTGGCCGAACGCTTACGTTCCTCCTTGTACATTTTCAATATGATTTCCATATCATACTTAGTCAAATTAAAATAGACAACCAAGATGAAACTACACCATAAATTCAATTTTCCTAAATGGGACCACTAAGAGAACTAGTGGATACGGCAATTATCGTTTGCACCACTAGGTCCAACATCAAAGGATGAAAGTTTAAGATAACGGTGCAATTTAATCACACATGCGTAGCAGGATAAAATGGATTGAAATTAAATGAAACATAACAAAATTTTCTACGCCGTATCCCATGGATTTCCTTTGGAGTTTTACCATAATCAAACAAAGTAATATTCTAAAATAATATTACCTAGCCAAATGATGAGGTAATCATGATGGCACCCTTTTTTTTATTTTTCTTTTGAACTTGTGGTACACCACAAGAAAGGAGGAGAACCTGAGCCACTCAATCGCTTGGCCTCCAACTGTTGCACACATAGTTACAATGAAACCTTCTTCAAGGAGGGAGTTTTTCAGCCACGTCAATGTGTTAGCAATATGGGCAACTAGTTGTCCTCTTCACTCACGCTTTACGTAATGCCACAAGAGAATCTCTTCTCCAAGAATTCTCACACAAGGGGTGGCTAGAGGGATTAGGTTTAGTGTATGTTCAACATTCATGGAAGAATGGTTGAAATGTGAGTATTTATACCCAAGTTAAAATAGCCTTACTTTCTTTCTTATTAAAGGCCTCAATATTATAACCATTTATAATATTGACCCCATGTTTAATTAAACTAATTTTAATTAAGTCCTTAGAGGTTAAAGCCTAGTGAATTATTTAAGTTCAGCTCAAATCATCACACTTTTAATTTAATCTTTATTGCAACTTATTGTGTGTGATCCATTCGATTTTTAACATGTTGGCAATGACCTTAAAAATGTAATCCATAAATTCAATTTAGGATTAAATAAATTCAAACTACTTTGAATTTATCATTGATCATATCAACTACTTAATGATCATAGACTATGAGTGAGATCTGGCAATTCATCATGGTCACTTAATTGTTAACAGAGTCAAAGGGTTCTTCAACAATCTTTCAATGTCCAGTCTATTAATATAATTCATTCCATCGACATATATTTAAAAAACGATAAGAGCATGGTGTAGTGCCTACTCTCATTAATCTCTATATTTGATCCTGTAGTTAGATCATTAGCTTTATAGAGACTCTTGAAACTCATTTCATAATCTCTAAATCACCTAAGCTAAGGATTTGATTAAGCTAATATCAACCAAAATCTATTAGGATATGTCCCCTTGAATCACTAGGGGTGACGATTCTTGTCTTAACCATTTATTTGCCTTCATGTGTTTCTTGCCATATCCAACATTTATCCTTTTTAAGCATTCTTGGTTAGGACTCGAAAAGATGAAGTCAAAGCATTGCACTCCACACATAAGACAACTTGGTGTCTCAAGTACTTACACAATTAACACATGAAAAGTGTTCTATAGACACTACTGTGAGTTACCAAATGGACTTCTTATGGCAAGTCATGTTCAGTGAACTTGCATTCTATGCAAACACCCATATGTTAGCTCTTAATATCTCTACACTTTAAACTATGAGATCAGTTGCTTACTTCATAAGTAAGAAGTATAAAACGTGCTAACCTTTGAACATTATTAATACCCTATCGTAATAATATAATAGCCATGAACTATTTTAGAACAATGCTTTAATGCATAAGAATCTTATAGTTATAAGTCATTTATAATTTCTTTGTAAGGTGCATTTGTTCTAAGGGCTTTATCTTCATAAGTTAAAGTGGCTAATTATAAAGCAACTTATGGATAAAGAAATATCTCTTATTGCATAATAAAATATCAAACTACATTAATTAGCAATGAGTACCCACTACAATCTATGTGATTGGTTTTTGGGTTTATTCCAACAAAAAGATATAGATTTTCTTTAACCTCTAACAAATCATCATTGTCTCTATTAAATGCATCATTCACCAAAATCAAACATTGAAAAGTGAGGTGGGTGTTTAATAATGCATCTTCATTTACTAACTTCTCAGTGTATGAGCATTTTGCTACTCGTGGGTGACTCCAAATCTTCACAACTAGTTTAGATGAAGTATTTTACTCGATAATCCAATAGTCGATCTTGTCAATGCACTCACACTCAATAGTTGTAAATTTCATTTTCCAAACAGATAATTCAATAGTCTATTTTATCAATTCAAATAAATCTTTATTCTTTTGTTGTATTTAATCAAGTCTTTATATTTTTAATTTGGGTCAAATAGGTTCTTATGATTAACGGTTGACTAATTGTAATTAATTAAAGTGTATTGTCATCTTATGGTTACATGACATTGACGAGATTTTTCAGTCCACCACTTTCCTTTTGAGGGATTCAATCAGTGCCATTTTATTCCATATTCTCCATGGCAGAGATTTTGGATCCCTGACCCATTTCACCACATTATTGGAGTCGCATTCCCCCACTAGTTTATGACTTTAGGCCCACCTTTAGGCATTGAATAGAAGGAATGCCTCTTTAAATGCGAGCAGCTAAACTAAGTTGGAATCCCACCTCCTCGTGCTTTTAAAGAAAAAGATTAGCTCCTCCATCAATGTATCTTTAAGAACTCCTCTGATCCCTGCATCTTCTAGATTACCTCTAGCTACTCCATCCATGTTAAATTTGACTTTCCTTTTTGCAGGTGGAGTTCATTCTATCATTTCGTGCTTCCCCATCCGTTTGTCTAAGAAATTAACAAAACAAAGGTTCTTAAACATATCATCAAAGGCGTTGCATTCTATTGGCCATTTTGCTTTTACCCACTAAGCCATCTTTCATTTAATGGTGTCCATCACCTAACCTTTGTCCCATTTATTCTTGTTAAACACCATGTCATTCCTAAATAGCTAGATGGACCAAACAATTGCATAGAAAGCAAGCCTCCAAATCTCTTTTTCCCTTTACTGGGCAATCACATTCCACGCAAAGAGGAACTCCTTTGCATTCCCGTTTGCAACCTTTGACAGGCCCCACGAATAAACCTAACTACCCCAGACTTTCCATACCTCCCTACATAGAAAAAAGAGACAGTTCGTCGATTCAATCTCCTCCAGACATATTACACCTCGTGCGGAATTACATCCATAAGCCTTCTTTTGATTGGTTCTTCCTTAACCAGCATTCTACCCTTCATCTGTTGTCAGTAGAAAACTTCCAGCTTTTAGCACATATTTTGGTTACCTCTATTGGTCATGGCATTTTGGTAGAAAGATTTGGCTGTGAAATTACTACTTAAAGTACCCTTCCAAATAATCCTATCTTGGAAATTGTCATTAATTGAAACACCACTAATTCTTTAAAGGAAGTTCTCCCACTATTGTCGTTCTCACTCAAACAGCTATTTTTTAATTTAATTTCTACACCCATTCACCATTCTCTTTATCCTCGAACTCTTTAACCAACCCACTCTTATTGAGGGCTAAAGCAAAAACTCTAGGAAAATCTCTCTCAACTGCTTATCCCTCTACCCATTTGTTATTCTATAATTCAATTCTGGCCCTATCTCTAATTAGGAGACTTATACCTTCAGCAACTTCTTCACCAAACCTAATATCAAAGTTTAGAGATTTCACTATATTGTTTCATAGTAATGACCGCTTCTTGTTATTTCCTGTTAACAACACTAAGGCTAAAGGGTTTCCATTTTTTCTTCCATACATTGTTTTTCTCTAGAAACAATCTAGTTCATTGTTATACCTCCAAATCCACTTAGAGAGTAAAGCTCTATTCTTGAGGTGTAGGTAACCAATCCTAACCCACCATCCAATCTATGTTAGCACACAGAGTCCCAATCAACATAATGAATACCCATTTTCTTCAGCACACTACTCCATAACAATTGTCTCTAAATCCTATCCAGTTTTTCCTTAATGGTAATAGGGATCTAGAATAGTTATCTATAGAAAATGAGTAAACTTGATAGGACAGATTGAATAAGGGTGACTTTTCCTCCCATTGAGAGGAGTGTGCCCTTCCATCTTGTCAACTTTGCTTGAAATTTATCCACCACTAGTTTTCATTAGTTCAAGGAATTTGCTCGCACTCATAAGGGAAGACTTAAATAAGTGGTTGAGAGTTCTTAAGCTTTGCATCGAATCCTATTTACCCACCGCTCCACCGTACCATTCTTCATTTTGATCCTAAATAAGTTACTTTTTTGAAAATTGATCCTTGGCCCTGATATACCTTGGAAATATCTAAGCACTCTCTTGATACATTGAAGGTTTTTAAATTTTAGTTTACAAAACATTACCGTGTCATCCGCAAATTGCAGATGTGATATCATCAGGCTTCTATTACCAACATTGATGCCTTCACATTCCCTTAATTGAACAGCCTTACTCATCAGAAAGTTGAAAGCTTCAACAACACAATTAAAGAGAAAAGGGGAGAAAGGGCATTCTTGCCAAAGGTCTCTGCCCATCCTAAACTATCTGGATGGTGACCCATTGGCCAGCACCGAGACACTGATAGTATTCATGCAACCTTTAATCCAACTCTTCTACTTGTGCCCAAAGCCCATCTTCATGAGGATAAAGTCCAATAATCCCTAGTCCATGGTGTCGTATGCTATTTTCAAATTTGGAGATCAAGGTGATGAAGGTGGCATTATCTCTTTCATAAAAATGTCCCATATTATAAGAACCTCGTATAAAATCAAAGTTTTTTCCTTAATGGTCCCCTATTGCTTTTTGAAAAAATTGATATTAAACCAATCCAGTCTTGGAGCTTTGTTCCCATCACATGAATAAATGGCTTTCCACATCTCAATTTTTGAGAACGAACGCTTCAGATCAGCCATTAATTTAGGATTAAGTGTCTTAAACGCTCTCTCAAAATCCTTTAGTCATAAGACCTTCCTTTGGTTGTATCCTTGCTTGAAAAAGTCCACCACTTTATTTTGATATGAACAGGGTCCTCTAGAATTAGGTCATTAATCTGGATCTTGTGAAGAAAATTTCTTCTCCTTCTCATAAATGCCACTATGTGGAAGAACCTAGTATTCTTATCTCTTTTAAAAAACCATTTTACCCTAGACTTTTTGTGCCATGCCCTCTATTCTTCCCTATATGCCTTCCACAAATCCTCTAGAGTTCCTCCATCTAAACTTCTTTCTTAGTATTGGCAAGTCCATTAGACCCACTCCCTTTATAAAGTTCCCAAATTGGTCCATTGAAAGTCTATTATCCCCTTGACCTACCCTTTCATCCATTGTTTTTGTCACATTGAAGTCACCTCTAAAATCTAATTGACCTCAGTCTTTATCATTTTCCTTTCAAGCTCTTGTCATAAAACAAGCCTTTCATTAACTGAGTTGAAGGCATAAATGTTACCAATACCACATCAGAAGTTGAATCTTTTAATCTTTCCAACCATGAGTATGTATCTACTCGTTTTGACAACTGATTCCATTTTAAAGAATTCATCATCCTAAACCGCACCTACAGATCTTTCTTTAAAACTGTTCCCCCTATATCCTTAGACCTTCTTCTGTTTATTACTTCCATTTTTGTCTCTTGAAGGAAAAACATACTAGTTTTTCAATTCTAACTAAGTTTCTATTAACTCTTTTTTTAAATCCTCCCCATATCCCCTTGATGTTTCATCTAATAATCTTCATAATTAACAATGGAACATTAACATACCTTAACCATCATTAGTTGTTTAGGCCTAATCCTAGGGCGGGTCCCCTTCTTCCAACTGATTAAACAAAGCCTCTGCCTCTTTTTGGTCTTCTTCAAAGCTCAAACCCAATCTCCTACCCAGGTCTTAAATCTCTACTAGCTCATTAATGATAACTGAATTTTTTTGTCCTATATCCCTATTAGTGATCAAATCCTCAACTGATTATACTACAATTTCAATCAAGTTCTTCTCTATATCATTTAATTCTGTATCCATGTTGTTTCTCGCATCTGTTTGCCCTTTCTTAGTTCCTTCTTGTTCCAAAACCCTTTTGAGTTTTGATTTACCTTTGGTTTTCTTCCTCTGGAAAGAGATGGCCATGTTTTCTTCCTTTGTGCTCAATTTTTTAAGAGATGTTATTAAGCAAGCCTTTCCCACACAATTTGGTTTCCTCTCATTAAGCTCGATGCTAACTTCTTGTGCTTTTACTACAATTCGTACCTTTTTTCTTTCTTTGTCATGTCATACATCCATTATGATATAATAACATGTCATACCAATAACAAATTATATAAAATAATAAATGATATTTTAACTAATAATTAGTCAATTATTAGCAATAAAGACTTATTTAGTTTAAAATAAAAATATAAAATTTGAATAAAAAATAAAAAAAATTATTTAAATTTCTTGAATAATTTAAATATTTTTTAAAATATTGTGTCAATATTTTAATTAATTAATCGTGACTTGAGCTACTTATAAAAAAAATTATGGCTTGAACTTGATGAAACTCTCAAACGTTTGATTTGAACTTGGAGTTTATAGATTTCTATAATTTTTATTTTTAACATTGAGTTAAAGCCTCATTTAGTGGTGTTCTGATACTATTAGGCTTTAAAAAACATGTCTTTAGATTTTGCCGTTTTGGCTCAAGACTAACGACGCAGCCAAGTAATAGTCACCATCCTTAGTTTTTAATATTTTTTATTTTATATGTATTTAGTTTGAAATATATAGATCTATAACTTTGTATGATTATTCTTTAATTACTTTTCACGTAAAATTTTAAATTCGTTACAACACACGGTTCATAGGTTTTTTTATAAAAGGGAAAAAGGCCAGTAGTTATTGTCAAGATAACTTTTTATATGGAACTTTAAAAATTGATATTTTTAACCTCGCAGCATTTTAGTAAGTGGATTAATTCTAACAGAATTAAAAGGATTAAGTAACTCTCACATCCTCTTTTAACAAGTTTTGTTGTCAGCATGAAAATAATATTTTTGGTTGAAAGGGAAAGAAGAATTTTATTGATAAAAATATGTACATAAAAGAGTGCAATCGGTCTAAACTTCATGAATTGATAGACTATTACAAACGAGATCAAATAAAAAAACAATGAAAAAATCAGTGAAACAAAAGGTCACTGACTAACACAATCATCAATCAAACAATAAAAATCAGCCTCGAACCGAAACCAAGGAAGCAAAGGAAGGACCCCAAAAGATCATCGGCAAGATATACAAATTGGAACTGAAACAAAACGAGATAACCTCAGCAATCAACAAAGCCATGCAAAAAGTAATATAAAGTGTATAAAAATTGTAAATATCACCAGAAATTTCATGGACGAAGAGGTGAATACATTAAAAGACAAATTGTAACAATATTTGCTATTACTTTTTCTGCTATGCTTTCATGTCACGCTATACGATTTTGGTTCCTTACTTGCTTCCTTTATTAAGCCTTTTGTTCGAAGTTTCTATAAGAAATATTGTTCAAATAGATTTATTCTAAAAGTTTTATGAAGAGAAATTATGATAATATTTGACAAACTCGATGCAAAATGTTTTATAATATAGATAGTATTTTTTTATCTTAAATAAATGAAAAAAAGACACATCTTTATTAATTAGAGTGAATCATATAATTTGTTATGTAAGAAATAAATAAAATAATTTTTTGGTTAATTAAAAATAAGAAGCAAATAAAATAGAGAGATGAAATCAATAGAAAAAATTGAACAAAATTGGAAAAAAAATCAACGTGAAAAAATATAAAAAAGGGGTAAAATAAGAATGCAAAAAATTCTCACTAAATATTTCTTATTACACATTATACATTTTGTAAAAAAAAAAAAAAATTTATAACTTCATTTAAAACTAAATAAGCTTTTCGCAATAGTTAAAAATTTTAAAATTTTTACATCAAATATTTTACTTCTACTTTTATAGTAGAAACTTTTTTATATAAATTAAACCAAATATCTACTTAAACCCATATTGAAGGTTTATTTTAAGTTAACCTTCTCATTAATTCTAATCTATACCGCTACTTCACCAATTAAAAGATTTTTCACGCTTGAAGTTAGAGTCTAAATAAAAAAATCTTGAAGAAATTTGGCTTTTGGATTGCTAAGTGAAATACAAATTAATTAAAAAATTTTAAAGAAAACTAACGGGAACCATATGATTAGGAAATTGAAAATAAATTATATAATTTAAATTCATGAAAATGGTTAGCATTAACTGCACCTTTAGAACTTGAATTATAGTGTTGTGGATTTCATACTTATATAAGAAAATCTTATTACATACTCCAGCTTTTATTTTGTTAAGTAGAGTACACATCTTATTAGTGATGTGGTGATGTGTTTAAAAATATCCAATCAGAATATTATCACGCGTTTAAAATTTTATATTATTTTTTTTATTTGTTGTAATTTTTGAATTATAAATTTTCAAAAATAGAAATCTAAAAGTAACAAAATAAGTAAAATTATAAAATTCAAAAATAAAGAAAAGAAAGAGAAATTAGGATGAGTGGAAATAAAACAAGGGGAGAGATAGAAGGAAGGGGAAAAGTGGCCACCCGTGATGATCTAGCTTGCCGGAGAGGTTGAGCCTTCCTTTTTTTTTTTTTCCTACCTTTTTTGTTTTCCTTTGAGTTTTATTTTTTTTAATTTTTGAAGATTATTTTAATTTTCTTTTTTTTACATTTAAAAATTTTATTTAATAATTTCAAAATTAAAAAATTTAAAATATTTTATTTAAAAAAATGATGTAATTTTTTTAAACATATAACATGCCAATTTGTTTGATCACGTCCTAGGTTCGATTGTCAAAATTAAATAAAAATACAAATTTTTAAATAAAAAATAAAGAGAATATTGTGAATTTTTTTTTAAAATTATCAATATAATAATTTCAATATTTATTACATACTTAAAATTGGAGCTTTCTCATTTTGTCACATGTCAGGTTGAAGAGTGGCCACGTCTTTGTAAACCTTTTTTTATATTTTAATATTATATATTGAGTTACGTTTTGGCTTTTGATGTTTGTCACGTTGATGGAATTGGTTAGATTTTGTTCAATATTGTGGGCTGTCGGCTGAAGTGAATTTGGAAAGAGTTTTAAGCTTTGGCTTAGGCTAAAAAAAAATATGAAGGGGGTTTTGCATGTATCCATTAGTTTTTGGAAGGATTTTATCAGTTTGATTCTATCTTTTCAAAATTTTTAATGAATTTATTAGTTTTAAAAAAAAATCCTCTCATCTTTTCATAAATGTTAAAATGGTTTTGGTATCTTTTTAAAATTATCTTATTTTTTATAGAAAATTGTTAGGAATAACTTTTCTTAATAAAGATATTTTAAAAATAACTATTAAAATAAATTTAATTATTTTTAATTATATTTGTTATGATTTGATAAAAATACTTTAAAATTATTTTAAATAAATTAAACTATTCATGATAATTTTTTCCTATTTGTGCTTCCGATTTGTTCCTCTCAACATCTCACTCTCTCTAATTTTATCGATTTCTCTCTTCAGTATTCATCTACTATACTCTCGATTTTTTTATCTCGCGTTTTCAGATTTTTCTTTCCAATACTTTAAAGACACCAAACTATGGTTATTTAGAAAATTTAATTTTTAGGTATTTTAGATAAAACTAAATAGTAAAAATTATCACAGATGTTTAAAAGAGCTTTTAATTGGATCAATTCGGGATCTAAAAACCAATAAACGTAAAAATTTAAAATTTATAAACCTAGGTTTTTAATAATTTTTTTTAGTCAAAATAAGTATTTTAGATAAAAAAATTTATTTTTTGATTCATAAAGATATGCTAGAAACACTTTAATCAGTGCCAAATTATAAAAAAAAAATAAAGAGAGTTGAGAAGATTTGAAGTTTTAGTTTGTAAATAATAACAACAGTTTAGGTATTAAAGTGTAATAAAATATTTTTGAATATGACGTGTAATAATAATATTTTTTTAACATGACATGTAACATATTTTTGTACATAGCATATAACAACAATATTTTTTTTAACATGACGTGTAATAACCTAATCACGTCGTGCAACATATTTTTATACATAGTGTGTAACAACCTAACCATAACGTATCATATTTTTTTATACATAACGTGTAATAACCTAACCTTAGCATGTAATATGTTTCTGTATATGGTGGATAAGATCGTATAATTTCATTAAGGATAATTTTATCTAATTTAATTAAAAATAATTAAAATTATAAAAAAAATTATTTTTAAAAATATCCTATCTTTAAAACTTATTTTTTAAAATACTTCTTATTTATAATTACAAAATAACAGTATGTTCCCTATATAATATGACGGTAAAATGTTAATAATTAGAAAAGTATATCTAACCAAAAAAATTTAACAACATATTTTTTCAAAAAAAAAAAAAACTAAAACTTAAAGAAATGAAATGATGGAGAAACCTCCCGAGCAAAGACAAAGTGTAAAAATTATCATATAGGGCGAGCGCGTCGGATCGCTTCTTTTCCTTCTTTTAAACGAGCTCGCTATCCATTCCAAGTTAGGGTTTAACAGGTATCTACTCAAAACCTCTCTCACGTTCTGCGAAGAGGGAAACAAGCGCTCAAGTTTTCCACAGCCATGGCGAGCACCAAAGTCCAAAGAATCATGACCCAACCCATCGTACTTTCCTCTTTCTCTATTTTCTTTCTTTTCGAAAGCCTCTCTATTTATTTACTAATTGTCTTCCTTTTTCTTTTTCAATTTTTCTCGCTCGGTTTTGGTGGTGTAACAGAACCTGATCTTCAGGTTTCTCCAAAGTGTAAGTCTCTTTTTCATGCCACATTTCTTCAGTTTTTTCTTCTGGGTTTGTTTGGTTTTGCTTGTTTTTTAACGGGTTGCTGGGTTTTTGTTCTTTTTATTTTTCCATTGAATTTGCCCAGAAAGCTCGCATTCAGATTTGGCTTTTTGAGCAGAAAGATTTGAGGATTGAAGGCCGAATCATTGTAAGTTGTGTATAATTTTCATTAAATTAGCAATTTGAAAGCTACTTATAGTGGTAAAGAATTTAATTCAATTCTGTTGGGAATTTTAATTGCGGCCGAAGTTGTTGCTTAGGCAATTATAATTTAGTTTAGGATATACGATTGGCTAATAAATGCTAAGAACATTTTTATGAATTCTCTTTTCATATAAGTTTAGGTTTTGCATGATTCTGACTGCTGTTTTGAATTGCTTGTGTTGAGTATTATCATTATCTTGTGCTAAGTCGTGTATTACTGCTTGATGAGCAATTGGTGTTCTTTGCTTTATGTATTAATCAGGAACAGTGGTTCCTATTTCTAGGTGCATCAGTCTACAAACTTAGTAAAAAGCTTCCTTCAAACATTTCTTTGGCAACCAACCTGAACAATTGTAATAAGTAGAATATCTCTAGTATTTATCCAGACCATAGCTAAAATAAAGGGGTTAAATAAACAAAGCAAGGCCAGAACTGCACTTTCGTTTTTCCATTCAAGCAAATGAACTCAATTGGAACTAAGAAACCTTTTGCTTATGAAGAGAAAATATGAAACCCCCTATATGCTAAACCCCGTAGACAAAGCTTATAAATTCTAGCTAAAAATTTCCATGATTGCTCAAAAAAGATACAAAAAATAACAAAATTTATTGGGAAAATTTTAAAGGCCTAACAATCTTATAATAGAGGACTATCTATCTTTTTATTGGCCGAGTACGATACTCTAAGGTTGATAGCAAAGGAAGGTTTGTTTAGTATCTCATTCAACAACTGGAGGAATTTGCCTTCACAATCTCATGTTTAAAAAATTCATGGTTAAATTTTTGTAGATGATGATGTTAAAACACTATGGAATTAAATAAATCGTTATCTAATTATGAGACACCACCACCAACACCACATAGACACTTGTAATTTAGGGATTAACATTGTGAATTTAGTCAAAGGGACAAATACTTAGACCAATGAGGAAGGAAATATGACACATCAAGCTTGTACTTTATAACCAATCAGGGAAATGAATAATTGAAAAATAATGCAAATTTCATAGCAAATTTATCAATGGAACCATGAGAAAAACTTAAAACAAACTTTTGGCTCATGGTTGTTGCATTTGAAACGTTTGGTCTTAAATTGAAAAAAACATAATGGTTTTGGTCCCAAATTGAGCATTTCATAAAAAAAAAGTATATAATTGGCATGGTTGAAGTAAAGAAATTGAGAGATGGATAGAGATATATTGGAATTTTGAGAAAACAAATGGATGTAGGAAGCTACGGTCAGAATTGAAGAGTTGATTCCAACATGATTAATTGGTGGAAGGATTGGTTGCTTAAAGAGAGCATAGGGAAAATGATGGCAACAAGAGAGGAGATGTGGAGGTTTTGAAATTGCGAAGGTGGATGTTTTGCTCTTATTTATTTGTTTGATGTAAGGGGAAAAATCATTCAAAAAAAATCTTATTTACTTTTTCGAAGTTTGGAAATTCACTTGACCAACTAACTGCCCCGTTTGACCATCAAGTTTAATGTGATGCCCATGGTAATTTCACATTTTGAGTACTATGACCACTCAAAAATGACAATCATGTTTGATTAAAATCCTAAGTGCACTAGTTTCCTTTTACAAAACATTGAACAGTCTTTGAATGTACTGAAGGGTGTACTTGGAATGTATTCACTTTTACCTTCTTGTCTCGATCAAGTCTTAAAATGCCCTGATTTTACATTGGCTGTTGTTTTTGACATAATGCTTTCCCAATCACGTAATTGAATTTGTTAACTCATGTTACCGTGTATGTTGTGCTTAGTTTAGGTATTAACAATCATCTGGGCAAACATAAACATAACATGATTAATTAAAGAGGTTAAGATTCTATGCACATACATTGATACATTTATTACATGTGTCAAATGTCATGACGCAATTAACACATTATTAAACAAGTTAAATTTTATATGACACGTGATGATTATGACATGACAAACTTATTTAAACACGATTAACTTATTTTAATAGTTATCATAAACGAGTTAAACAGGTCATATTATAATTGATACAATAACAAAATTAATTAAATGAGTTAGACGTGTCATATGGGTTAGGTGTGTTTACAATAACCCCAAACCTAAATCCGCTTAGCTTATTTCATTCTCATGTCGTGTCCAAAATGACTAGGTTTACTCCTTGTTAATCTTCTTTTATGTGTAAAGGTCATAACTTGTTTCTAGTTATAAACTGTTGTGTTGCTAACCTCACATGATTTTCTCCAAAATTTCACAAAAATTTGTCTTCAAGTCGTGAAGCTAACGGTAAGGGCACTTTGACCTTTTGAGTGATTGTGAATTTATAAATGGAGATCTTAAGATTATTGAGGAAGCTTGAAATTTGAGAAACAACCTTGCTTTATAATTTTATTTTGCTTGTGACCTTATCTTGCCTTCATGGGAAGTTTGCATTCTATCCTTATTTCTTGGACACAGAGCAATTAAAATGAAGTGGAGAAAAGAGTAATCCTCCATCTCTCCCATTCTTCCATTCTCTCTTTACTCTTCTTTGTTTCCCGATTTCCTTAGGCCGAAAGTAAATTAATCCAAGAGGGTGGTGAATTTGGCTATAATCAATTAATCAGAATTTAAGCTCAAAATACTATAACATAGAGAAGGTAGAGTCGTAGATAGTGCTTAGCGATCTATAGAGGTTTGGCCTAGCCTACTCTTTAGTATACAATGCACCAAGTACAACAACTATTAGATTTCTTAGAAACTATTGAACCTTTTAGAAGTGTTTACTCGCGCAATTTTCAACCCAATGCAAGGATTTCCTTACTCTCACTAAGACACAAGTCAGGGGACTTCCGTAATAGTCACCATTCTGTTAGTCAATTTGGATTGATTATTTCATGGTGACCAATGTTGGTACCATTAACATAGTTTGCTCACTCAATCAAGATGAATTGAAAGAGGTGACTAAAGTGGAAAAAGGGGATACGTCTGGTGGCCTAAGATGAAATTCACCCAGAAGGTGGGATATACAAGTATAGCATGGTTTTGAGTATAAAAATATAGGCATTTGCATGGTAAATGGTTGAAGGTGGCTTTTTCTTTGATTGCACTTCATTTAATTTTCATTTTAATCCATTTCGTATGTATTGCTTCCTCGATAAATGGATAATGCTTTGGCATGGGTAATTCTTCCTTCAATCTTCAATCCATTTGGTATGGTTAATGCTTCCTTTAATAGATTGGTTTGAAAACTAGCCACTGCCAGTCATTAGGAGAAGCTTTCTATTTGCCACAAGTATGTTATACCATCATTGCTTGTACTTGATTACATTTTGTTTGAAAAAGGTTTTCCCTCCTTTTTGGCTTTTTATACATGATTACCATAAGCTATTCTCAAGCTGCTTGCTGTCTCCTCCATGGTTGCATCATTAAACATGGATTGTTCTTGATTACCATACACTATTTTTGAGCTGCTTATCTTTCCCTCTGCGGTTGCATCTTTAAACAGGGATTGTCCCAACGTTCTCAATACATATCTTTATTGGCTCCTTTCCTTGTTCCGCCATGAGATAGTTGGTCACATCTTTTCCATGTATATGTACGCAACTTCCAAAGCCTCAAGCTAATTGGATTTTCTTTTGAGCCCATATTAACATAACAAGGACATTACAAACAATGACATTGGCTGCTGTGCTCTTTGTGCTTACTTCTGTTTATGGAAGACTTCACGTGAAATAAAATCATAATCTCCAAAAATCTTTAGTTTTACATCTTGGACCTCAAGTCCTTTAGGAACATTAGTGGAAGCTTAGTACATGTAAGTAGTTTCTTTTGTTGAATAGGGGTCAAGTTAAGAGAATTCCAACAGCTATTAGACTTCCTTTTATCATTGGTTAAAAGCAAAGTCAACCTGTGTGTGAAGCTTTTGACCTTATCCCAGTGGGACTCTAGTGATTATGTCAAGTTCTTTTTATTAAAATTATTTATTTTTGATTTTATTAGCGTTACTAGAGTTGCCAACAATCTGGATATTTCCTCAACTCCCCAAAAGCAAACTCATTACAAACCTAGACCTTCAAATAAGAAGATAACCTTGTTACTGTTAATGAATTAGATTTTCTCCATTATTTTATCCCTTATCATCATTTCATATATTCATCAATATTATTTTAGATTGATGTCCTTTCATGTAGTGACCCTTGAAAACCCTTAATTTAGGGCCCTCCGAGTTTATTTTTAGCATCACGTTTGGTCTTTCTCTCCAAAGTCATGAGTATTGCCCTTGCTTGGATGTCCTAATCCTTTTTAAAGATCATTCCTTGGAAATAAACCACTTCTGTTTTGTTCTAAAATATTCTTCTACCTATTCCTTAAGCAATATACCTGCATTCTTGCTTTGACCCTAATTCCTTCACATCTGATAGCTAAATACCTTAAATGTTGCATGTTCCTCCTTTCTTGGCCCTCTTTTTTTTTTTTGCCTCCTTTATCCAACATTCTAGGTTTGATCTCAGGTAGAGTGGCCAAACTATAGTAGGGGGTTCTTAGTGTCAAGGGATGTAATGTCGCATATTTTACGGGAAGAAGAGATGATCAAGAAAGGAAGAACAAACACACTTTAGAAATCCCAACTGTGATGTGATAGTGAGAGATCTAGGACCATGTAAAAGCAGTAGAGTTGCCAAAATATAGTAGGGTGTCCTTACATCAAGGGGTGTAATGTTGCGTACATGTTATAGGAGGAAGACCTGATCAAGAAAGGAAAAGCCAGATACTCTTTAGAAAGCTCAAGTATAGCATGACAAATGAGATTTAGGACGGTATATAATGCTCGAGTAAGTATGATGGATGAATGTTTGTGGGAGAATAAACAAGTGGGTGATATTAGAGGGATGAGATGTTATTGTGTGTTGTAGATAATCAGAACAAGACAGACTGTTGAAGTTGATGTGGTGACAAATGGCCATTTGGCTAATTTAAGTGAAAAATAGAGCCCCATGTATCATAATTGGTATATGGTATGTGTGCTTGGTAAAAAAAGTTTTGACATGGAATCTCCTTAATATTCTTGATCTGAGTCCATCAAGCCCAGTGTTTCTGAAATGTCCCACATATATAAGTTAAATAAGGATGATGCTACAGATCTGATAATGAATCCTGTGGATGACCGTTCTTCAATTCTTGTGACAGCATTTTGATAGATTGATTGTTTGACTCACGTAAGGTGATCATGCTG
This sequence comes from Theobroma umbraticum, assembly GCF_002168275.2. Lineage (NCBI taxonomy): Eukaryota > Viridiplantae > Streptophyta > Magnoliopsida > Malvales > Malvaceae > Theobroma > Theobroma umbraticum. The sequence continues at coordinate 5,252,501 of NW_018397256.1, read as the reverse complement.
GATGAGGTTATGAGAGCCTTAAAAATAAATTTCATATCCCTGCAGATGTCATTACATCTGTAACTTTGGGTAAAATGAATCAACAGTGGATCTGTTTGTGCAGTGCAATGGAATGTGAGAATGCACAGCAGAAATAACAGGTCTTAAATTTCAAGTATACATATATAATGTTTAATTATGAGATGACTGTCTCAAATTTGGAAAATTTAATTGACAGACAAAATAACTGAACGTCTTTTATGTGCTTTGAGATATAATCTCATTGATAATCTAATAATCTGATTCTTAATTGGCTTTTTGGCATTTTCCAGGGCTTTGATGAGTACATGAATTTGGTTCTCGATGATGCTGAAGAAGTCAACATCAAGAAAAAGAGCAGAAAGTCATTAGGTGAATTCTCTTACTCTTATATTCTTCTACCTTGTTTTTTGCATGTCATCTTAATTATTTATTTGTTTGTTTTTTTCAGGAAGGATACTTCTTAAAGGAGACAATATAACTCTTATGATGAATAGGTAATGAATCTGAAATACTCTTTTCACACACACACACACATGTGCGCACGCACACACGGGGTGGTAACTCTCTCTTTCTCATTTTATTTTATTTTTTTTAATTCTACAGTGGAAAGTGATGACCATCTCAGTAGTTACGTGAACTAGCATTACAAATTTTCTGAAATTCACGTAGGCCAAGCCACTCGACTCTACTGTGCTATCTTTAAAACATACCTTAACCTTTCATATATTATAAGCCACCTCACAGAAGCTTATTTTTGTTTTTCAAACAGTTACTGGGCTTGCTTTGTTTATCCAGTGATTGACATGTATGATTCTGCCCTTTGATCTGTATTGTTTAGATTTCTGATTAAGTCAGCTTCAGAAAATCTTCCTTGAGCATCTGTGGTCTGCATTTTTTATGTTATTTTGATCCACTTTTTATCTAGTTTTGTCCTGCTTTATCAGTTGGTCTTTTGGGAAATTATTGGCCTGTTCGTATCTTGGATCAAAAGATTTTTGCTGGAGTTCTTTGATTTGTGTTTCAGTCAGTTTTTCATAATCTCAAATTGGTGAGCATTCTTCAATTTTCCTTGATATGCATTACTGTGCAATGTGGTGCATCCATTTGGAGGAATTTCTGGCAACAAAAGTTGGTATGGGAGGATGTATGAAGGAGTTCAGGGCAGTCAAACTGTTGTGTCAATAAGATGTGGGTGTATTTCCACATTTTACTAGCATCCATGGCCACTGCTTATTATTTTTCTTCCTTTTCGTATTTTAACTTTTTTTTTTCTCAAATTCGATGTGCATGGTACCATGAATATGAGGATTGATAGGATCTAGCCAACTACTACTACCAGTAATCTGCCTGAGTTTTCACAAGCTTATCATTGGTGATTTGTTCTGTATGAATTTGGCTTTAGTTATGATCCAAGTGTTGCCTATGATAGCAGATTGTGCTGTTTCTGTGGTTTGGTTTGCTTAGTAGCAAGTTTGATTCAGTTGGTAGAACATATGGTTCAAGTGAACTTTGTTGACATTGCCAATAGGATTATAGTAGTTGTTCATAGATAGTTCAGTGTCCTTTATTCTGGTCAATTGATTTCTTGACCAAGAAGCTGATGCTCTGCTTGTTGTGAGCATAGGTAGGATAGGGGTGCCGACATCTAGTGTCTCTAATCTTGCCAGGCACAGAAGCTCTTCGAATGTAAATGTGTGGGGAGCAATAAACCAATTCTTGCTAATCGAAAGATATGATCAGTCAAATTATCATGTTCAAATAATCATTGCTTTATTCTCAGTGGGACTGCATCAACAAAGTCATTGCTAAGAATCTAAGATATCCCCTTTCTTTTGTTGCTCCAGTCTGGACTCTCTCACAATGCCCAAGGGGTAGGACACCCCCCTTGTCCCCCCCTTTAATGTCCAATTCATTGGTGTAGGTGACAACTTCCTATATACGTTTTAAGGAGTTAGATTGCTAAGCATTTGCTACTAGAGGCAGTAGTTTTACTTTTGTGGTCAACTGAGGGGCAAAAAAGGTGGGAAACATAAAAAATGAAGAAGGGGAAAAGGAAAAATAAAAAAAAGGAGATACGTTAGGTTAATTTTATGTAATCACCTCCAAGCATAGGTGGTGATGTTCAGATTTCATGGGATTAGACGGTAGTGGAGTTCGTTACTGCATTTTTTGGGAAACAGTCTGGGAATTGAGCTCTGAATTTATCATCAGTGTTCTTTAGCTTATGTAAGTTAATAAAAAATTATAAGCAAGGTTTTACCAGCTGCGTAGATGTGCGTCACTTTTAACGGGTTATGTAAAGAAGGAATAAAAATGGAAAAGGTTGAAAGGGACGGTCATCCAGTGGGCGAAGGTGAGTGGGTGAGCTTCCTTTGTGACCGCTGCTGGTTAGCAAGGCCAGGGTGTAGGAAGGAAGTGACAAGGGAAGGAACGCTAGTGGGATTGTGGGTGGTGGGGGCCAATGGCTCTGTTTGTTGTGCACCCGTGTCTCCAGGGAATCAATTTGTGAACTCTGTCTATGCATTAGGAAGCAAGTGCTTTGAACCATCTGGTTCTTTTGGTCACTACCCTTCACTGATTACTGACTCAGCCTCCACAGATTTCATATCTTAGCTCACAACCGGTATCTCTCTCTATCTCTACAGTGTGGTATTCTTTTCTTTCTCTTGTTTGGTGCTGACGGACTGATTTATTCCCTGTCCTTTTCAGCATGTTTCCTGTTGCAAATAATTGCCCTGACATCAACATTATAAGTGGGAGAGCCTTGAAGTTAAGGATTTAGATGACCGGTGCAATGAAGTGGTTGGTTGGGCGAGAATTATGGAGTAATAAAGTCAATTCCTAGAAAATTAGAGCAGTATGAATCTGGCCAATCCCAGGTTAGATTGATGCATAGTCGTTGGAAGGATTATGAGTCATGATGTTTACAGTCGGAGGAAAAGTTGATATTTGAGTCAAATTCTGGTTTTTCTATGAACAGAATAAATCACAGTTGACTATCTGCTTGATGGTTAGTGACCAAATAGCCTAATGATGAATGAATTTTCAGCTACAAATTGGAGGTAGTGGGTTCCTGATGTTGTTTTCATGTTTGGGGAAAACATTAACCTCATCAGAATGCAAGTAACAGATGTTTATTTCAGTGTAGAATTGAGTAACAAATTTAATTGGATTGAAACCTATCAATTTATGGTTAATCAACTTATATAAAGTTGAATCAACGAAATTTTAGTACCTGAGTGGGACAAAGGTCTAGGGCTAAGAAGCATTTCCTTAAAAACAGATCCACATATTTGCAGTAACCGAGGAAATATAGGTTATGATGCTTTTTTATTCCTAGGTACAAGGTTCAAGGTGGCAAAATTTGACCGAATTTGAAAATTCATCCAAATTAGTACCAAATCAAATTTGATTCAATTGGAATTGACTAAACGAAGAGAATAACATGAATTTGAATAAATCCAAACACGAGACAATTCGAACTTGAGGTGATTTGAACTTGAAACAAATCAAATTTGAAATAATTCAAACTTGAAATGATTTGAATTTGGAGTGACTTTAGCTCATAATGATAAGAATTTGAAATCTATTTTATCCAAAATCTGTAAAAATCTAAATTTATAATTTTTAGGACATATTAAATATGAATATCAAATATACTTTAATAAAAAATAAATATCTAATTATTTTTGGTGTCAATCTTAATATTTAAAATAATTAACTATAGAAAATGATATTGTTAATTTGACATTTGATTTTATTCTAGAAACAATCATGTACAAATATATTACTATAACTATTCACATTTAAATTGTAAATTTAGGGTAATGCTAACTCAAATATTAAAAAACTATATAATGATTTGGGCATATTCTATTTCATACATATTTGGTGATTCTAAATCAGAATGAAGTTTACTTGGGATGCAATAATCCAAACAAGTAGAATTTACAATTTGTGTATTTGTGTTTTAATTGTGTCATGTAAACATAAGGTATTAACAGTTATTTTGATAAACACGAAAACAACACAGTTAATTAATCGTGTCAAGACAAGTACACACATACGTTTAATACTTATGTAACAGAACATGACACGATTAATATATTAATTAAATGTGCTGAGTTAAATTTTATGCGGCTCGACACAATTAACTTGATTAAAATTTATATGTTTTATAATATGCTTACATGATTAAGACGATTGATGCCATAAACATGGTTAAAATATGATTAAAAAAATGTAATCAAAATATAATTTTATTATTTAAAAGTACCACAAAAATTATAAAATATAATAAAATTCAACATCACTGAATTGATAATCATTATCCAAAATTATAAATCATAATAAATTAAACCATAATTATCTAATTATCCAAAACTTATCAAATATCCAATATGCACTCGAACATTTGGCTAATTAGTTGGTATATTATCCCTCTGCTTAAAGAGCATGGCTCAAATCCCTCCTCCCTCAATTAAAAAAAAAATCATAATTATCCAATATCAACCATAATTAAATACATTACCATATTACATCATCAACTATAAAACGAGTCTTAATCATGTACTAAATGTGCTTACACGACATGTGTACACATTTAAATAAATGATCCATAATTTATATGGGTACATGATAATACGATAATTCGTGTCTTAGATGATTTTTATACGAGGTAAATGGATTTGACATGATTAACAAATAATTTATTCATATTTTAACCATATCGGCACGATTACACTAAACTTAAACTTGCTTAGACTTGTGTCATTCTTGTATGGTTTTATCGTTTTCTTACACAAATACTAGGTCTACATTTTAAGGCATTAGTTGGCTGGAAATGGGAAATTTGGAAAGGAGCTCGAGTTGGTAGGAAATTGAAAATCTAAAATGAGGGAGGGGGAATGGATTGGTGGGAAATGGAAATTCAGAAGGGATTTGTTTTTTTCATTTTCCGTCATTTTGATTTTGTTATTTTGTATTTTTTCTTTCTCAATTTTTAAACTTCGATTTTTATAGAGGAAAAAAAAGATAAAAAGAAGAGTTCAAAAGATAATTAATTATTTTAGTTTAATTTGAAATCTAAATGATTTATTATTATTTTATTAAAATTAATGTTTATAAACTCAAATATCATTAACTCGAGATGATCGGAATAAAAAAATATTTCTTTCCATTCGAACATTTAGTTCATTAATTACTACATAATCTCTTTCTTAAAAAAAAGAAAAACCCAAGTGCTAAGACTACTCTGATCTGATCCGCTTAATTACCATCTAATTTAAAATTCTTTAGATGTTTTCTAGTTCACAAAATTTGATAGGAGAAAATCCGAAAATCCCTACCGGATCTGTAATCATAGACACATTTCCAGTATTCAAACATACTCAAAACCCAGGAGAGTCAAAAGGAGAAAAAGGGGAGGGGATGTGGAAGCGGAACCTCCATATCTTAGCAAAGAAGATAGGTTTGCCATTGCTATGTGAAACAACAAGAGTCTTTCAGCTTTAGCTCCACATGCCATTAACTAGACAAAAAGCATGCTCATAATGATTCTCAGCGACGAATTTTTGCCAGAGAGTGGGGTGCCACCAATAATTTAAGTGCTCTTGCTGGATATTTTTTTCATTTTCATTTCCATGACTATTCTGATTGGACAACGTTCTTACCACTAAACATTCCTTGATTCCTCGGAAATTGACAGCTAAAGTTGGTGGTGAAAGTATAAGCAAGCCACAACTAAAATGATCTGAGTTATTTTGTGGAGAAAATATTGTAATGGTGCTGGATTTTCTTGGTAGCAAACAAGAGATACACCATGGAAAATCTTCTTTCGTTTGTACCTTGGTGGATGCAGGGCCCCTTCCTTGTTGGGTAGTGTCCTTAGGTTGGGTCTTAATTGGGAAAGGCTGGGCCAAAATGCTGCTGTAAGTTTGCTTTTCAGGGGCAAAGCACATGGAGACGCTTATGAGTATCACATCACAGTATATTTTTTCATGAAAATATGGAGTCGGGTCAGGTCAGGAATGTTTGATGAAAGTTTCGCAGACAAAAAAACCACTAAAATTCTATAAAATTTGGAGTATTTGCTGAAAAGACTTGGTGATGTTACATTACTTGCTTGTAAAATTAAACAAAGTGGGATTAGGAAGCTTTTTGACCAGAAATCGATTCAGGGGACAGGTCCATTCATATACTCCGTACTTATTATTGAAAACACTGTTCATCATAGGTACTACTCAGAAGTGTATGGCTGGCACATGCTCCTAAATTTAAAGGAAAGATATGTAAGAGTTCATTGTTTGAATCCATAGATCAAGTCAGTTTATAGCACGATATCAGGTAGTAAAAATAGAATGTGCATTTTCCTAATGCGAATGGTTAATTTTCTATAATTCTATGATTGAAATAGTGAATGACGTTTGGAAATACGCGATAGGATTGCAAAATATTCACGGGGTCTTACAAAATTCTACAATCATTGCCGTCATTATCATCTTTTTAGTGTTTTCTTTACTATCTTTGTTTAAATAATTCGAACCTTCGTCTTCTTTGGAAACAAGTGCGTTTCTGCGGTATCATCCATATATCTATCCATTTGTTTACTCCTTTGACAATTAAGTTTTCTTTACCAAACAAGTAGTGGTTGAACAGTTGGTAATTACTGTGGCTTTGCTTTGAGCAACAGCTTCACCACTGTACAACTGAGCATGAAAACCAAGTATTTCTCAAGAGTATTGCCACCATTTCTCTTTTTAATCTCATCATATGTTTCTTTCCCTTCAAATTCCCAGACTTGATTTGTTTAAATCTGATGTAATTCTGTTATCGTTGTTTAGTTTTCTTCTGCTTCTTTAATTTTTCCTGTTTTTTTGCTTTGTCTAAAAATCATATAGTGACTAAGGTTGTCGAGGACTATTTCTAAAGAAGAAAGAAACACATCAAAACCTTTTCCCCTTTTCAGTATTCCAGCGATGATGAGCTATTTAGATAACAATTTTCCGTTGAAATTTGCTGCTATAAATGTTTTCACTTCCTTCACGGCAAATAACTAGTTCAATTATTGTTTTGCTTTATGAAGCGATTGAGATGAGTCAAAGGTTCAAAAAAGCTAAATTCGTCGACCCTTTTTATATAGGTCTGCAAAATTTCCTTCGTCAGTCTCGGCTAGCTTTTCGCTCTGGTGTCCTAGTCTCTCTGTCTATTGTGCACAGTGAAAATGATAGTGCCATGGGACATATATACTACTAATCATACTGTGCATTAACACCAAATAAACCGGCAATATATATAAATTAATTAGATACTGGTTATTAGCTGGTGCCTAATTAATACCTATAGGCATTGATTTGAGTTAGTTAAGGTTCTATTTTAGAAATATATATATATTTTTGTATATAATGTACTCTCCCTGTTTGAATTCGATGAAAATAGTGTATATTAATAATTAATTTCTTTCTAATAGATATCATCATGTTACAAAGTGTCCATCGGGAATGGTTAAAATTTGTCAATTAATTGTGCACGTATCATTAAGAAAGAGATAGAGAGATAGCGCATTGGTCATGGCTCCATCAGCCACTTAACAGCTTTAAAGAGGTCTCCGCTTATTAGGTACTCTCAATTTCTCTCCTTTATTTAGAGTGGGCATTTTCGTTTTCCGTTTTAATTATCTGTGGCTCTTCATCACAAGCCAACCACATCCAAACCCAACCTGCTCTCCTGGAATTGAAGTGTCCACTTACAACGACCATAAATTATTTGAATACTCCTTGTTGTGCAAACAATAATTGTACTCCATTTTTGATCAAAAGATAATTGTACTTGCTTTAAAGTGGGACTTTTCTCAGTCTTATTAGTATCCCACTTCAACGGTTCTTAAGTGGCTTCCCAACTTTAGTTTCCATATATATATATATATATATATATGCCCTTATCCTATTTCCTTGATAAAGATTTTTCTTATATTTAGCATCTTTAATTAATGTGTTCCTTTATTTAATATGCTAATATTCCTTTTATAGCTTACACATATCAAATGTATGTCTTTTGTCTCCATGAGCATGCAATACTATCCGGATTGTGCTATATCATAATGATTGGTCTTTGCAAATTTTAAAGACAGACAAAACTTTCATTCATTTTATTCGAACTATTCAGATCATTATATTGTCAAATTTTTTTATCATTTTTCGTATTATTCACGTGTTTGCTTTAATTATACTATATATAGTATACGAATATATTACATATGTTTCATGTCCCTTGGGTATCTCATTCTTCATTCTTTAATTCATGCACTTTCGGATTGTACTATTAATTATATTACACATCTATTAGAAAAATGAGTTAGAGTCCGGATACCATAATCTAATTATATTTCCATCCATGTAGGGAACATGTGCTTATCTCCCTACCCTTTTTCCTCAAAAATTTATGTTGTTGTGACAATAGATTCCAACATTATTCCACTCAAATTTTATAGTGATATAGCCTTTGTTTATGGTGAAGCATATATAACTGGCCCAATGACTAAGTCTCTTACTCATTCCACTCAAATTAATGCTTTATCCACCCTGCCTTCTACTATATACATGTATTAAAAAATGTTGTTAAATAAATAATTTAGTCCTAATCATGGATTAAGACTATGATCCTATTAGAAAAGTTGCTTGAGAAATAAAAGCAGCCCCAAAGCAATCATGGTTTGTGGAACCCTACCGAGTAATCAATCACTTAAGCAGCAAAGATGAATCAAGGTGGTGGCAATCCCACTTCAATAAAGTAATTATTTTATCACCATACCAAGGCTCTATCTCTTAAAACACTAGTGGAAATGCCATATATTAATCCAGATATATACTAATTTCATTGATTCCATTGCTCTATTACATCATCATCATCATCAGTAATTGATTTAAAAACAAATGGTTCTTCTAATAAATTTGTGAGCTTATCTTCATGCTAACGTGAGGGAATCAAAGTACGTTCCTTGTGATTAAACTTACCTTCTTTCCTAATGTTTAAAGAATTTGTATGATTTGTTTTGGCCGACAATCATGTATATGTATTTACGTATATATATTTGTTTAGCTCAATTCCTATCCCATTAACCTTTATCTCAACTTTTCTGGATAATTTGAACAATTAGTTTGCAAATTTAGCGTATTCCCCTTGTGCTGACAAATAAATTAATAAGCTGTCCTATGGGGTTATGGCGTGGCCATTAAGATCCAAAAAGTGATATATTCCAACTTTAGGAGACTCGTTGTCAACCTAGATGCCAAAGTTTCCATTAAGATAAGACCCAAGAATTCATTTTAAATAAAAAAGGAAGGGGAAGCTTTTAACCTATTAGCAGAAAAAGGAGATACGTTCAGTTAACTTAATCATCATTCATAAGTGGGATTTGGTTTGGATTTATCCTTTACATATTATCATTATTTTTCTAATCTATCACCAACGTTAATATATAGGATAGGATAATCTTAGTGGAAGACTTAACAAACATACAATCAAAACAAAACAAATAATTATACGACAACAATGAAAACTTACTATTTAACTAAATTCTGAAATCAAAATATGACATGTAATTAATATTTAATAATAATATATACATGTCATTTTAGATTAAAAAAAGGTATTAATCCTAGCTACATAATTACATAATAACTTTAATTTATTTATTTGTAAATACTATAATTACTAGCGTAAATTTGCCCTTGGCGTATCGGATCTGCAATTGTCCTTGGCGTGTACGTTGAGTGGTGGAAGCTGACGATGCAAGTGGATCCCACACATTGATCTGGGAGACATCTAATTGGTGGGACCCGTACCCTTTGGCCCTACCTTGAAGTGGTTAAAAACTTTATATCCAAAGGTTCCTTTCCTTTTTTGAGGGGTTGCACTCATGCATTCATTTGCAGAGAAAGGATAGGGTTTTGGTGATGGATTGCTGTTAGGATTTCAAGTAGAACCACTTTTGTTTGCATTTTTCTTTTCTTTTACCTCTCTTGTTGCAATGTTTGCGTAATCCAAGTTGCTTTTGCCTGCCCTTGCTTGGATTTTGTTTGTTGTGAAGTTAAAATGGGACAATGGTTTTGTGATAGAGTGGTGGGGGGGGTGGAATTTAATACTTTAGGGTTGGGTCCCTTGGTCTAACTATCTGCTATTTCTCATTGACTACTAGACCAACCTGAGGCTAGATGGGCCAAGGAAACTATTTCTCATTGTTTTTTGTCTCCCTTCCTCTCTTTTGTTTGTGTTTCTTTCTTTGTTAAAATTATTGGTTTGAATCATTGATTGTCAAGGTCAGAGAGAAATTTCAGATTTTAATACACTTCATTAAGTTGAGAAGTGCAATTCATTTACATCTTTAAGTTTAAATCATCAAAATAGATGATATTATTGAGTCAAATTTAATTGATCAGTTGGAGTATAAAAAATTATTAATGTAATAAAACTTCAGATTGAATTCCGATAGCGTCTGGGGGATTGATTTTTGAAGCCTACTCAAACTCCAACTTCTTAGTCCTCACGACAATGATTTGGCTTGCTTTTTATATTATTATTATTTATCCACTATTTAAATAATTATGCAATATTCTTTTATAATTCAAATAAAAGAAATCGTAAATCAGTTTATCCCATTAAATACGTCATACTTCATTTTGAATGCCTTAAAAAAGTTAAAATAAATGAAAAATTAGTGTTTCTCCCTTTAATATTCTATATATTTATAAAAATACATAAAACAACACCATAATATTATTCAAAATAGTGAAAATTAATATATATAAATATATATATATATGTGTGTGTGTTGTAATATTTTTTCTAAAAATGTATATCCCATATTTGGAATTGGAATACTTTTAAGAGAAATAATATTTTTACAATTAATCATTCTAAAGTGGAAAGGAAAGTAAAGTAATATCAAATGGGATATACAAATTTCAACGTATCTTTTGTAATGTAATATCAAATGGGATATACAATCTCAAACGTATTGACAAAAGATTCATATCACTTGTAATTATTTTTCCCCGCACAGAAACAATAGGTAACACTGACACAAAACCATAGGTAGGTTAATTCATTTAAAAAGAAAAAAACAAAAGAAAGAAAAAACACAATGATAATTTTAAAAAGTTAGAATCCAATACCTAGGTAAATAGGTGTTGTTTCTTTTGGTCTCTATGGTCATCACTGGGTTATATTTTGTTTACGCATGAAAAGCGATAAAAAGGACAAAAACAAGGTTCATATAATTCGACTAAAGCACATAAAATTTATATATGATTTATAAAAAATAATGTTATGAATTGATGCCACATTTAGTGCCAAGCAGCTCCTCTGTGGACGTCTTGATTGACTGCACCTACTCCTATTTATTGTCAGTGCGGGGATTTGCACAGCATAGCAGGTCCTGATCTCTGATGTGGGTGCCAAACCCGATCAACTACAGCTACCATAGCATTTGGAGGCCACCTATCATCAGCCAGCCGACATTCATCTCCTCCCCCATTCCTTTCTTTCCCCCGTTTCGCACCTTATCTCCCTTCTCCATTTTTCTTCTTTTCTGTATTTTCCTTTTAAAAAAAATAGAGTAATACTTTGTGTAATCAAAATCATGTTAAATTTGCCTAAATATGATTAAAGGTGTTCATGAACTGAGCAAGATAGAATTAGGTCAAGTTGATTTTTCTAAAAGTTAAGTTCGATCAGATTCATTCGTTTAAATTTAAAATTAAAAGATTAAGAAAATATTTCTTATTAATTAATTTTAATATTTTAAAATTAAAATTAAATAACAATAATATAAAAAAAATTAATAAAATGTAAAATGCTCGTTAATAATACTCATAGGAATATAAAACAACCGCACATAGGAGGATTCAAAGATTATTTTTTTTCTCAAAAAAAAAGAAAAGAAGAGACGACAAGAGAAAGGGTAGAAAAAAGGTAAAGAGAGAGAGAGATGATCTTAATTAGATCAGGATGAGACAGGCAGGAGAAGATGTCACTAAAGTAGTCCAAAATCAGACGCTACCACATACAATTGCATGAAACCGTTTTGTGTTTATGAGGTAACCGTTTTAAGTAGTTGTGCCACCGAATCCAATTGACGATTGCTTTCTTTTCTTTCTCGACTTTCGGTCAATTTGAAGGACCTTTCTGCGAAACCCTTTCTGACGGCCGATGCTTTGTGTCTTGAAACGTTTAATTTTCTTCCCTGCCGTTAATTAACCTTATGATGAGACAAGTTAATTTGAAGTAACCAGTACTCCATCCAGTGTCATATATACCTTTTATTGTGTAATGGGACTCACAAAAGATAAACACTGACGAATGAAGATAGATTATTTCAATCATTTCAAGCAGTTTTGTCATCATCTGGTTTTGGGGTGCAAATGGAACATTACTGATCAAAACCATGCTAATCATGCAACAGAGAATTCTATCTTTTTATGATGGAATCAGAGAAGCATTTTCTTTTGTCCCTTATATTCTCAGAGCTCATTATTCCTATACTTCCATCCATTATCCAATCAATGTCTTGTACTATGGGTACCCTCTCTCGCATTATTACAACCTACCAATCTATAACCATTTAATTCCCCAAACCATCTGTTACCAAAGTTCATTCCTGTTTGCCATACCATTGTGTCAGGCTTCACTACTTTCAACAATGCTAATCATGGGGCTGCTACTTAATTGCCACTCCTAAATTTGGCAACTCATTACATTTTACGTTGGATTATTGTAAAATTATCTAATGAAGCATTCTTCCTACTTGCATCTTCACACTTACTTCTAGTGGCGTTGTTAAGACGAAGTATCGAAACAATATAAAGCAATTTAGGTGAAAAAAATTCATATAAATATTATATAAATAAATTCTGAAAATCATTTAAAGAATCATTTCTGTTTGGTTTAGCATTTTTTCAGTTTATTTATCTTTTAATAACAAAAACCAAGCCAAACATGATTTTTGAGAATCTTTAACAAAAAATAATTTTTTTAAACAAAATTAAAAAAAAAGCTTAAAAGAAAAATTCCAATAAAGAGTTTTCTCTTCTCTTTTTTTAAAAATACATCAATTTTTCAAAAAATAACCCTTTCTAATCAATCTTCCTCTCTTCTCTTTTCCTTTGCAAATCACCATTCTTCAACATAAATTGCCATCTCCCTCTCCTCTACCTCTCTCTACAAAAACTATCAAGAAAAAAAAAAACAAAAGACCCAATAACAAAATAGTAACATTTAAAATTTTTTTATTTTTATAAAAATTACGAGAAAAAAAAATTCAAAATTTAAACATGCATTCGGATACTAGTTAAAGATTTTCTTTCTTTTTCACCAAATAAGATTTTAATGTCAAATACACCATTTCTTCTTTTCTCTTTTTTTTTGAGAATTGAAGCATCATGTTCGATTATTTACTAAATCAACAAAAATCTAATAATATTGTTACTATACAAGTTTGAGAACTGTTTCATTTCTTTATTGATTTTTTTGATTTTAACATTTGAAATTGTATATAAATTTAAAGCATTTCCTTATAGTTTATTAGGTGATTGGAGATGATATGAATACCTTCTGTGGTAATTTTAGTCGAAATTAGAACTTATGTAATTTATTTTATTAAATAATTTATCAAATAGTTTTAACTTAATTTTAAAAGCTACTATTTTCATAAGAACTTCATAATAACTTTTAAGCTAAAAAAAGATTAGACTAAACAAGCTCTTAATAAAGTAATAACAGTTAAATGTTGTCTCGAAATAGAAGGTCTGTAAGTTCAATTTTTTACCTAGTTAATAATTTATAAAGTAAGATCTGATTAATATATTTATAAAAATTTGATCTCATATAATCAAACCTACTTTGGAACATCCACCTAACTAGCTCCAAATTAAGAGACCTTTAGCTAAGTAGAAATTTGATTTTAAAAGTAAAAAATTTAACATCAATCTAATATTAATTTTAAAAGATTCGAATCAAAATCAATTTAAACATAAAATAATTCAAAATGACTTAAAAACTTAAAATAAACATTATATATATATTAATTTCTCGTTTTTAGATCTTACTCTTATAAAAATAATTAACATTATAAATATCATTCTAAAAAAGGACTTGAACTTGATTCATATGGAATTAATATACAAAGATGAATTGTTCGAATCAAAATACTTAAAACTCAAATGAATTAAAATCTAAAATGAGTAGTCAATATTTAAAATGATTAGAATTTGAAATTTTATGACATGAATAATACGAATTTATTTGATTGTCATTTTCAAATTGAAAATAATATAATAACATGATGTCAATTTTTTAATAGTAAAAAATTATTATATGACCAGGAAATCATAAATATAAATAAATACTGTGATTAGATTATTAAGAGGTGCAATCCGAGTATGAATGAGAGGGAAGAGGGAGGTTGAAGAGCTTTTCAGCCTGAAGATATGATTTCATAGACAATCATGTTTGTTTCTACTAGTAAGTGCGTTTCCCCGTACTGTTTTGGCCTTTAGAAATCTCATGGCCCCACTTTGTGGGCCCTTCCATAATATTAGTACAAAATGACGCCATAAATCACCTAAAAAAACCAACCACGCTCTAAAACCACTCTCCTCATCTTTCCTCCTTCTATAAGTACCTTAGCAACCGCTCGCCAAAACAAACCACCTTAGCCTGTCTTTGTTTTTCTCCCTTTGTACAACTTTCACTTCATTTTGCTTTGAACTGAAAGCAAATTAAGAAAATGG
>NW_018397256.1:5216771-5237594 GCF_002168275.2 Theobroma umbraticum | reverse complement strand
CTCTCTCTCTCAAAATTTCATTTCTTTTTCAGTCCAGTTCTATTAAAGTCTATGCTATGCACTGCTACTTCAACAGTTCCAACATACAATAACATTCGTTATAGCAGAGCAATCGATGTCTTCAAATTACAAAATCATCCTTACTTTACGCATTTCTCTGACTTGGTTTGGTGGGTTTTGGATCATGTAAGTAACGCCACCTCCTTTTCCGCACAGCATAGTTTTTGGCTTTTGCGAAGTAGTGGTACAACGCAGTGCGCAATTCTCATTCCAAAGTGGTACTATACTCATCAATAACCAAACAGCGATCGTCCCAACCGCCAAAGGCTAGCCACGACTTCTTCCTAAATTAGTGGTTTGAATTGCGTATGCGTTTAACTATGAAACGGACAATCATTGGTACATAGCGATTCATGAGGTAAGCCATCAAGTGTTTGTCCATCTTCTGCAATAGCAGTCTATTCCACATCAAAAGATGAGTTGTACAAAGGTCGATCAGTTATTGCACTGTACTTTTGCATGGACATATCATATGGGTGTGGCCAGTGACGTCAACGGTGACACGAAGAGGCGGCCGGCAGAGAATGCTCTACTGGTAAAATGGATAAATAATAACTTGTACCATCGTTGAAATAAAAAAATAACACATAAATCAAAGAACCTTGTACGAACTTTGGAACAAAGAGCACACAGTTTCTACCCTTTTCATGGTTAACTAATGAATGCCAAGTGTATGTTGCTTGTTGAGTTTTCTTATTACTTTTACGGTCCCCTGTGGTTTTCATAGAATTTCTCTCATGCAAGAAAATGGATTAGATCAATCAAAGATGCTTCTTTTCTCATTCTTTTTCCTTGTCTGTCCTTGCTAGCTTCTTTTCTTGCTTAGAACCTAGATTCCTGCCCCCAAGTAGGAAAGTTTATTTATGATCCCATCCTCTCTAGTTTTTCTGGATTAACAGACCCATGTTATGCGGCTATGTACATTGGTGCATAATCAAAAGCCTACCAAATTCAAGAGTACATTTTGTAGACAGGAAAAGAATAAGTTCATATGTGGGGTTTCTTTGTCTAATCAAAGAATTTTCCTGTGTGCGAATCATATTGAGAGTCACGTAAATGCATGTTATTGCTATTTAACTTGAATCACAGTTACATTTTTTACACTACGTAATGTCTACTTCAAGCTCACGAGAATTTAACACCTCCATGAAATCAACATTATGCAGTGACTAAATTTTTATTTCGAAATCTAATGTTTACTAAATATTCATTTTAAAATTCAGTTTATTATTATTTCTTTAACTTACGATATAACTCAAATTAATCTTTGTGGAAGGTTTTTTTTTTTGACACATTTTATTAGAGTTCGGTTGGTTTCGTTTTTTTTTTGAAAGTACAGTTAACTCGAATTTTAAAATTTTAAAATCAAACTAATCGAATCATGAAATGCCTATCCCTAGTGTTTGAGACAAAGAAAGTGTGCTTTTTGATAAGATATATATATATATATATATATATAAATTTGAGGGAGAGGTACAAAGCAAGGATAGAGAAAGTAGCTTTGAGAGTAGACGTTCACATCTCAATTTGCTGAAAAGTTCATTCTTGTCAAGTTGTTGTTGTGTTCATTGGTGTGTGGTATGTTCTTATGCCTTTTATATCAAACTTCTTGATCATGTCTTTTGTACACTTAGCTTGACTTATGAATGCATCATCTTCTTTTTGTTTGATTTGCAGTTCAAGAAAATAATTTAGCTCACTCATCATGCTCATCTCAAATTCTCCTTATATAATCTTAGCAAACTCTTGACAAACAAGCTCATTAGTAGCACAAAAAATAATATCATCAACATAAACTTGTACAATTAAAATGTCTTTGCCTTTACTTTTGATGAAGAGAGTTTTATCAATCTTCCTTCTATTAAAATCATTTTTGATTAAGAATTTTGACAATTTTTCATACCAAGCTCTAGGAGATTGTTGTAAACCATACAAGGCTTTTCTTAATCTAAAAACAGGATTTGGAAAAGTTGGGCTTTCAAAGTCGAGAAGTTGCTTAACATACACTTTCTCGTTAATTAATCCATTGAACTTTTGAGGCAGTAAGCATTCTATTGCATTTCTATCGATATATTTGAGAATCTATTGATAAATTGAGTTTGACTTTTCTAAAAAAATATATCGATAGATTTTAATACCTATCGATATTTGTCTAAATGTATCGATACATGAAGAATATGTATTGATATATTTGGACCAAAATGCATTTTTCAAAGTCGTTTTTCATTGTTTTTCTTCTCAAACACTTTTAAAAGTGTTAGGGGATGTCTAGACTTGATATTCCAAGACTTAAATGAATTTTGATCATTTTCTTTTGTCATTTCAAAACATGGGATCTATTTGAAAGCTATAGAATTAACAGTTCATTAATTCATTAGAGGGAATTATGTAAATCGAAACAGGTAGATGGAATGGGAATTTGGAATTTGAAGTAAATGAATGAGGCTTTTCTTTTAAAGCTTCTTTGGCAATTGTTGGTGCTGCTTGATGTTATTTGGGGGCAGGTCTTGGAAGGCAAATATAACTTTGATTTTAATAAGCATCCAGTGGGTATTAAGCGGTGTGCTGAGTTTACCTTGTGGGCTTCTGTAAGCAAATTATGGCAGATATTCAATCAAAATATTAGTGGGTGCTAGGTGATGGACTCCACGTTTGGTTTTAGAGGGACAAGTGGCTGGGTGATTCACTAATTGTAGGGAATACGGCAATTTTAGATGGCTATGGTTCATCAGGGTTCAGGATTTTATAATGGAGAATGAAGGTTGGAATCAAAATAAACTCAAAAGTTGTTTACTGAATGATGAGTTCCAGCAAGTGATTAATTCAATTCCACCTTCTATTGATTTCAGGCCAGATGAGCCATAGCGGGCTCTAACTTTATCAGGAAATTCTTCGTGGCTTCTGCACATGACTTCTTAAGGAAATTGATTTTGAGGCATCTTGGCTCAGCATGTGGTTTTCGGAATGTTGCATGGGCCCCAAAGGGTCAAACTGTTCCTTACACATTGTCCTTGTGGACACTTACTTACTAACAAAGAGCAACAATGTAGGCAAATGAGGAATAACCCAAATGCTCACAATGTGGTTTGGCTGATGAATCTATTCTCTATATGTTGAGAGATTGCACGATTACAAATGCAGTATGGTTGAAATTTATACCACAAAATGAATGGAATTTGTTATTTGCCCTCCTTTTGAAAAATTTGTTGGTGAGGAGTCTTAATGATTAGAAGACTTTAGTGTATGATAGTCCTCGGTCCATTAAAATCAGTATCACTTGTTGGTTCTTGTGAAAATGACGCAACTAGTTCATATTTGAAGGCAAGGTGATGCAGATTGAGAGTCAGTTGAATGGAATCCGGAGTACGGTGTTATCGATCAATATTGCTTTTTCTGAACCAGATTCCATTAGTTGGCAAAAGATAAGAAAAGAAGAAATTCTTGTTGGTTGGAAATTGCCACTAGTTGGGTGGGTTGCAGTTACTTCTAATAACGCATTTTGAAGATCTCTTGAAATAGTAGCTGTTGGGGGGTTATCCGGGATGTAGAAGGGAATTGGCAAAGTAGTTATATAGTGAAACTAGGCAAATGCTCAGCCTATCGAGCTGAGTTGTGAGGAGTTTATCATGGCCTTAAGCTTGCTTGGGACATTGGATTCAGGAAGATTATGCTCCAAGTTGATAAGAAGATGGTGGTATAGGTTGTTACTTCACTTTCAGCCAGCCGGTGCACAAACTCAGATTTAATCCAAGTTGTTAAGGATTTACTTCATTGGCACTAGGAGGTGAAAGTATTGCACATTTACCCTAAAAGAAATATTGTAGCCACATATGACGGGTACTGCTTTTACAATAGATAAGAATTTTTTTAAAAACTCTTAACATTCTTTTGTTGAGATTGGAAGCTTATTACTTAATGATATGTTAGGGGTTTGTTTTTTCATAATGATTCGATCTTCATAATATTTCCACTAAAAAAATATTCTGAACCCACCAATCCAAAACTCTTTTAAAGGTTTCAAATTATTAGATTTAAATTTATAAGAATCCTGCCACAATATCTTAGAGTTAAACCCATAACGCTGTACAATTATTGCATGTGAATAAACATTAGACCAAAACTAAAAATTAGTTCACAAAATGAAAAGTAATAAAAAATTATACATTTATAATCTTTATATTTATAAAATATTGTATCTTAACTTTAAAGAAATAATATGTTGAATGTTAACATGAAGAATTTAGTGAACTTCAATACTAGAATGAGCAAACAGCTTATATATAAGACAAAAACATCTTGTCTTTAACCTTGTTGTATTGCTCTTTCATTAAGTTCAGCTTCCAGAATAGATAATAGGGGTTCCAGCTTTTTCTTCGGGGGGATATGTATTCCATGGTCATCACACAAACATATGGGTTCATATACGTTGATACAAAACCATAATGAGCACTATAAATCCATAACAATTTAGTGAACGAACATTAATGCAGAAACGTGTAGGGACATATGGGATGGTGTCGCATCAAAAGCTGTCTGAAATATTATAAAAAAATTAAAACTAAAAAAAAGGTTTGAGCGTTATCTCACCTAACAAAGATTTGATGACATACTTGACTACTTTGCATTCATTACAAAACCAATATTCTTTGTTGAATTTTAGAACGCAATCTAATTAAAATACATTTTTTTTATGTTAATTGATAACAAAAGAAAAAACTCTTCTCATTTAAGTGTCATCTGTTTACATGTATTTCATATCACAAAGTGTTATATCATTATATACATGTATTTTGCTTTAGGGAGAGATGAACGTACATAGATAGAGCTTGTTTTGATACTATGTTATATTTTAAAAAGAATTTCTAACATATAAAATTAAAGTTGGCAATAGATGACTAGGCGTATATTGTATTAAAGTAGTTCATAAAATATACCATTTTTAATCAACCTGGAGTTTAATTTTATTACTTGTTGACATGATATTTGTAAGTTTCATAAGTGAGAGCTTGCAGACGTTGATGACGAGTGCATTGTTTATAATGGATCCAAAATGTACCAATTATGGAGTTCCATTTTTCTTGAAGGCCACTGCATTGCTAATTTTCATGCAAAGTGGGAAAATGTGGCGATCTTTTCATCAGGGAACTGTAATAACTCACTGTTTACAAAATCTGCATACGTCGGAATAGTTTAGAATAGCTCAAAGCGTGTTAGTAAGGAAGTGGCATTACACAGCAAAATGCATTAACGTTAGCATCAGAAAAATATTATTCCTGATGGGGACTCGACTGCTATAATTCACGCTTGGTCATCTACTGGCTGGCCTACTGAAAATGATCAAAGACTGTATGTAAACCTCATGCACTTGGCTCAAATACTAATTTCCAAGAGCCAAAATTGTCAAGCATGATGAATGGAGCAGTGGGTTTGGTCCATTTCTGGTTTCTTGTGGTCGAAGATTGAGTGATCTTGAAGGAAACAAAAAAAGAAAAAAAAAATTGTGGCAATGAAGAGGATGAGGTACCAATAATTGCCAATGCCAACAGCTGCATCACAAGCTCGATAAATGTCATATCAAAACATTCCAACAATACAATGATAAACGAATGTCAATGAAAGTTTGCACCATTTTTTTTTTGTTCATTTTCTTGTACAGAAAGGTTTGAAATTTCAACTCAAAATTAGTGTCTCTGGCTAGACATGGCCCTTTTATTGGTGATCAGCTCAAGGCATTCTTGAAATCTATAGGACCAATGTGGGTTGTTGAAGATGATAAATGGATGAGTTTATATACACGTGTAACTCCGTTGGTTTTGGATCTGATGTAAGAAATAGTTAATATGGTACCAGGAAATAAGGGGGTCAACATGCTCACGAATAATGTTAATTAACTATTTCATGCAAATTTGGAACAGGAAACAAAGGCCCATTGCTGATCTTTAAAGTGAATGGAATTTGGGGTGAATAATTCCAAAGGAAGTTAAGTGCATGATACCCCACTAGGAGAATGATTGCAGGGCCAATAACTGTGGTGATTGAACAAGCTAAGCACATTTTTAAATTCCTTTCTCCTGTCACCTTTGTAAGTACATGAAATATATTTATATACATGTACATAGTCCGTGGATACATTAAAGTTTAATATATGGTAAAAATAATTTAGAAATAATTCTTTATTTTGCTTGTTCACGTCTTATTTTACAAAATATGTCAATCCCAAATTTCAATATATATACTCCTTCCATCTTTTTTTTTTTTTTGTGTCTATTTGACTAGTACAAAAATAGCATGAAAATTTATTTCAAATATAGAATATATAAGAGTATTAGGTGTTAAAAAAAGAAAGAGAACATAATTTTCAAATATCTTAAAAAATGAACAAAGAAAATAGGAGAGAAATTGTATTTTTTTTTAACTAAAAAATCACTGGTAAGTAAGAAAAATGTTGATCAAGCAGCATCGGCCTGTCTGATTGGGCTAAGCCTGTTTTGTAATTGTGCAGGCCTTTCAATGACAAGGTGTTGGCCTCAGTTATAACTATGAAGGCCTAACCCAAAATTCACTTGAATATTCCCATTGGTTTAGGCCCGGAAACTAATTTGTTCGGTTCATGCCTCAAGGCCCTGTAGAAAGTAAACACAGAAATCAAAGAAATATCAATCAGTGAGCCATTATTCTTTAGTTACCACTATCAGGCATTTCCATACCATTATTATTTATTGGATATATTTACGCACAACTATATATCTTTCTAAAGTTTATAATAACTAGCCAAAACAATTTTATGACATTTACTGAATTATAAAAATATATTACAAAATATACTAATAATATCTCATATGCATTTGCAAATAAACAAATCAAAGTGAAATTTCATGGCCGTGTGTCATGACGAGTTTCTCTTTTTCAATAAGAGATCAATTTAATCACATTATAACAAATTTGACTTTTGATTACCATTGGTTTTCAATAATATTTTTATAAAGTTATTGAAATCAAGATCGAAAGGTGGTTGAAACCCTAAAAACAAAAAAAGTCAAGACGAAATATCTGAAAGAATACTAAAAAGCTCTATTAATTTTTCAATATCTTTACATGAGAAAGAAGACACTATTTATATGTACATGAGTAATATTGATCTTATAAAACTATTAATCAACTATGCACTTATTACAAAAATACCACTGATTAAAATCTAAAACTCGTCGCAAGAGGAGCATGGATATTAAGAATGCTCATCTTGGATAACAATCCACGAAAATGTACAAGAGGTAACACCTTAATAAACAAATCAACCAATTGATTCTAAGTAGAAACATAATGAGGAGTGATAACACTTGCCAACACCTTGTCATGGATAAAATGATAGCCAGTTTCAATATGTTTCATACGTTCATAAAATACAGGATTTCTACAAATATGTAGAGTAGACAAGTTGTCATAGTAAAATAAAATTAGAGTAACATTATGAAAACCAAAATCTTGCAGCAAAGAAAGAATCCAAATAGATTCACAACAAGCAGTAGCCATAGCGCGATACTTAACTTCAGTAGAACTCTGTGCAACAACAAATTGTTTCTTAGAACGCCAACTCACAAAAGAATTACCCAGAAAAATACCAAAACCAATAATAGAACAATGAGTATTCTGACAATCAACCAAATTACTATTAGTATAGACTATTAATTTCACATCAAAAGTAGAAGAAAGTAATATACCTTGACCAGGAGCCTTTGTTTCAATACTTAAGAACTCTATGTGTTGCTTGTAAATGATTGAGAGTAAGTTATCCATATATTGAGACAAACATTGAACAACAAAGAAAATATCTGGATGTGTAAATGTGAGATATAACAGCTTACCCACCAATTGCCTATACATAGTAGGATCAACAAAATCATAACCATCATAGGCTTTTGTAAGCTTGGAGTTATAATTAATTGGAGTAGTAATTTGTTTAGCACCCAAAAAACCATTCTCATCAAGAAGATCCAGTGCATGCTTTTGTTGACAAAGATAAATGCCTTTACTAGAATGAGTTAATTCCAAGCCAATAAAATATCTAAGCTCACCAAGATCTTTGAGTTTAAATCAAGATTAAAGAAAAGTTTTTACCTTAACTACAGCAATTGAATAAGAACTCCTAATAATGGTGTTGTCAACATAAACCATCAAAGCCACAAAATCACCATTATTAGTAGTAAGGGTAAACAAGGAATAATCAAACTTAGACTGAACAAACCCAAAATTCAAAAAAGCAGCAGTAAATTTGACATTTTGTTGTTGAGAAACTTGTTTTAAACCATATAACAATTTATGCAATCGACAGACTAATTTTTGATCAGAAGAACAACCTCTTTTAACATCATACCAAGAGGCAAATCCATATAAATTGTTTCCTCTAAATCTCCATTTAAAAAGGCATTATCAATGTCTAGTTAAGAAAGAACCCAACCTTTAACAACAAGTGCTAGAAAAATACAAACAGTAGCTTGTTTAATTGCAAGACTAAAGGTTTCATGATAGTCAAAACCCTTTTGTTGACTGTACCCTTTAGCCACAACCCGAGCTTTATACCTTTCAAGACTCCCATAAACTTTTAGCTTAACTTTGTAAACCCATTTACAACCTATAAAGTGGGCATCACTGGGAAAAGAAATGATAGATTGAGTCCCTTTGTTTTTTAGAGCCTCAAGTTCAGATTTCGTGGTTGTTTGCCAATGAGGATATTTAATTGCTTAATGATAACTAGTAAGTTCAGAAAATTGATTAAAAAAAGTAACAAAGGCTTTGTGAACATTGGACAATTGGGTTGTAGATAGAAAATGATGAATATGATAGTTAGTAACAAGATTTGAAGGGGAAGACAAGGTGTGATGATAAACATCCAAGTACTTAAGTAATTTTCTAAGTCGGGTACTCTTTCTAGGTGAAATAATAGGTAGAGTGTGAATCATGAGTGCAAGAATCAACAACAAAAACTTCAATAGGAGTAGATTCAAGTGTAGGTTTGACTGGAATTTCAATATGAATACCAAGAAAATTAGGATTGGGAACAATTGGAACAATAGAAACAGATTCAGATGTATATTCAGGTGGAATTTCAAGATTAAAGGTGTTAGACAAATTAAGAAAGTCTTGTGATGAAGAAGGTAAAAATAACGAAAAATGATTGTTAGGTTAATAAAAAGCATGTTTAAAAGATATAGATGATGGTTAAACATGAGTTGTATGAAATAGAGACGAAGTAATATTAATGGTGTCATCAAAAATTTTAGAAAAAGGAAAAATAGGATCATTAGTGGAAAGATTAACATTTTTGAAAAGAAAAAAATGCTCATGGAATACAACATTTTTGGAAATGAATATTTGATTAGTATTTAGATCATTTAGTTTGTGCCTTTTTATACCTTGAGGATATCCTAAAAATACACATTTTCTAGCTCAAGATTCAAATTTTTTTCTATTATCGGAAAATGTAGAAGCAAAACATAAAAACCTAAACATTCGAAAATGTGAATAACTAGGAATTTTGTGAAATAACACTTCATAAGGAGATATGTTATCTAAAACAGGAGTTGGAACCATATTAATAATGCATGCAGATTTAAGAATAGCATCTTCTTAAAATCTTATAGGTAAGCTAGACTGAAAAAGTAAAAACCTAGCTATTGCTAAAAGATGTTAGGTGGCGTTTGGTACATTACAATGCAATGTGATTACAGGTAATGTGATTGCAAGTAATGTGATTGCAAGCAATGTGATTACAGGAAAAATAACATTACAGTGTTTGGTATGTAAGCAAAATAATGATTAAAATGCAGGGAAGATAACATTGCAGTGTTTGGTTTACAAGTACTTTAGTGGGAATGTAATGTTAATTGTCAAAATTACCTCTAATTATTAAAATATAAGTTTAATATATTTATATTTTTTATTATTAATTTTTATATAATAGCATTTCTTAAATATATTTTTAATATCATATATTTTATTTTTATTTATTATTATAATATTTTATATTTTATTTTTAATATATTTATATTTTTATTATTAATTTTTATAGAATATCATTTCTTAATATATTTTTAAAGTCATATATTTTATTTTTATTTATTATTATAATATTTTATATTTTATTTTTAATATATTTATATTTATATTATTAATTTTTATATAATATCATATTTTAAATATATTTTTAATATCATATATTTTATTTTTATATTATTAATTTTTATATAATATCATATTTTAAATATATTTTTAATGTCATATATTTTATTTTTATTTATTATTATAATTTTATATATTTTATTTTAATTTGTTTTACCTATATTATATAAATGTTAATTTTTTATATTTTATTTTATTTTAATTTTTATTCTTATATTATATATTTTATTTTAATATTTTTATTTTAATTATAATATTATAAAATATTTTTAATAAGGTAATAAAATTGAAGGGTAAAATTGTCTTTAAGAACATTACAGAGTGTAATGTAATGTGATTGCATTGGTTTTGGACTGCAATCACATTACATCCATTAGCTGCAATGTGATTGCATTGCAATCTTACATTGCAGTGATTTGTTACAAAACAAACGCTGCAATGTAATTTAATAAGCCACATTGCAGGTAATGTGCTTTACATTGCAGCATACCAAACGCCACCTTAATGTTTTTTTTCAACAACCTCATTTTGTTAGGGTGTTTCAACACAAGAGGTTTGAAGAATTATTCCTTTGGATGAGAAAAAAATCAAACAAATTAAATTTAGTGCCATAGTCAAATTTGATTTGTTTTATTTTTAAACCAAATTGAGTCAAAATCATATTGTAAAAACTGGTTACAATTGACAAAACATCTTATTTTGATTTCATTAAAATAATCTAAGTAAATCTACTAAAATCATCAATAGTTGATAGAAAATACCAATGACTTTTTAATGAGGTTGTAAAATAAGGACCTTAAAAATTCACATGAATTAATTCAAAACACATAATAGTGGACTTAACATAAATAGAAAATAGTAATCTTCTTTGTTTGGCATAATGGAAAATATCAAACTGTGTGTGAGAAAACAACAACATCAGGAGAATTCTATTGTATAATATGCAACCTTTTTATGGGAATATGGCTTAGTCTAAAATGCTAAAGATTAAAAGACTATGGTACAACATTACAAACAACATTGTTTACATCAATATCACCAAAAATTGAAAAAACAACCTATTTAAAGTTTGTATCATTTGAAAAAGAAGACTGAAAATCAAAATTAGCATTAAGAAGAGTAGAGGATGCTAAATCTGAAACTTTTCTCTACAAGATGTAAAGTCTAGCCTTTAGTCAAGCAAGACTAGTCATCTTCAAAAACTTGTTTTTCTAAATCACACATCTTTAATAAAAAACAAATCAAGTTATCCATGAATCATTAGGTTGAGCAAAATGTTTTTTCAAAACCTCCCATATATGTGCTGCCAAATTGATGTAGAAAACTGTTGCTGCTATCAGAGGAGAATTGATTCCAACAACCATGGTATTATCAGATTATTACATCTCAACCACTGGACATGAATCTTATCACTAGAATTAAGCTTGACAATAGATCCATCAATTAAACCTAGCTTATTTTGAATTGACAAAGCCAAAACAAAAGATCGACTTTATAAAGTATAATTATTTGCATTCAACTTTGGATTTATCACCATTGATTCATGATGATCTGAATGATGACTGTAATAAGGAGATTGAGAATCATCAACAGTAGAGAAAAGAAATTTTGAGATCAAAATACAACCCTTTTATCCTCAACAAACAACAAAAATCATTTAGAAGAAACACAAATCTAAAAGAAAATACCATAGATAAAAAGAAACTATCACAGATAAAAGAAAAAAAAACTATGGATCTAAGAATTTTGGAAACATAGATTTGAGAATCAAGAAACTCATAAATCGATAAACTAATAAGAAGAAATATCAAAAGAAAATAAAAAAACAAAAGTTTCAAGTCTCACTGACTGGCTCTGATACCATATTAAAACCAAGATTAAAAGGTTGTTGAAATCCTAGAAACTCTAAAAATCAAAAAAATTGAGAGGAAGTACTAGAGGAATACTAGAATGCTCTATTAATTTTTTAGTATCTTTATATGAGAGAGGGAAGACTATCTATATGTACATAAGTAATATTGAAATTACAAAACTTTTAATTAATTATACGCTTATTATAAAAATGTCATTGTTTAAAATCTAATAAAAGTCTTTTTAACTTAACTCTTTTTACACTTTTAAAAGTATTTTTTTAAAAAAAAAATTTGATCATGTAGAGGGTTCTTGTTATACTAAAAGATAGTACTGCAAATAAGTAAAAATGTTGTACTAAAGGCTATAGAAAAAAAGATTGAAGAAGTTCTTAAAGTAATGAGTGCTATAGTAAGTGGGAAAGAAATCTTATTTGACTCAAAATAAATTGTCAAAACTAGAAGAAATAGCTACTAAAACCCATCACGAGGCTATTGAAGTAGTTGGTTTTTCTAACAAATGGCCATTAATAATGCAATAAGACTTGTTCTTGAGGAAAAGGTGGGATGAAAAAATCAATAGGTAAGGTAATGAGAAAATAAGGTAAGAGAAAAATGTATAATAATGAAAATGGGAGAAAACAAAAGGACAATAAGAGAAAAGAATCATTATGTCGACATATAATTACTTAGAAGGCGAAAAGTCAGCAATGAATAAAATGAAAGCTAGTGGTTTATTTCGGTAGATGAAAAGGGGTTGGCGATGCTTTTTCTGGTAGTGAATGAAGATCAGATTTGGTTTTTATTTTCATTAGTAACCTTTCTCCTATGATCTCTCATAATTGGTTAAGAACTATTTGTAGTCGATTTGGCGAGGTTGTCAGCACTTTTATTCCATAAGGGAAGGACAACAAAGATTCTCGTTATGGTTTCATTAGATTCAAAACCATGGTTGAAGCTAGGAGGACCATATCAAATCTGGATGATGTTTGGTTCTTCAATAGAAGAATAAGGCTTACTGTAGCCAATCATAGTACTAAAGTGGCAAATTTGAGTAAGGTGGATGTTGTTCTTTATAGGGATTCACCTTTACGAGTTCAACATAAACCTTTTAGAAATTGTAAAAGAAGATTTTTTTTAATTAATCGCCAACATCTTTAAAATCTTTAGAATAATTTTGTTGCTAGAAACTAAGTTATGGTCACTGATCAGCCCTTTCAAGTCTTAACTCAACCCATAAATTAGCAATTTAATAGGTTGAGACATTCTAAATCGTATCTGGACGCTCTTAAGGGAAATCAAGAGTCCCTTCACACCTTTTTTCTTCCACCCATTAACAAGTCAATAAAAATGTGTTAGGTTTTGTAGATAATGAGCTATTACATTGGCTTGAAGGTTGCATTGTTGGAATATGTAAGGAGTTCTAAGATCTAATTGACATTGCAAATGAAATTCAAAAAACTAAAAGATTGAGGTTTTCTCTCAAGCATTTTTCTAGATCTAATAAGGTTGATATGTTGCTTTTGCAAGAAACTAAGCTTGAAGACATTTCTGTTAGTTCAATTGAGTGTCTTTGGTAGAACAATAACCTTGAATGGATTTTCAGTCCAATAATAAGAGATCCGATGGTATTCTCTCAATTTAAGATAAGTCTTCTTTCTTATTGATTTCTTTTCTTATTAAAGAAAGATTCATTCTTATTCATGGTTACTACTTAAATGACAAGTTTAAATGTGTTATTCTAAATATTTATGCTTTGTGTGACTTGGTTGAAAGTAGGTTTTATGGGATGAATTGATCTCTTTTCATTGAATTTTCTAAGAACTAGTGTTGCACAAGAGACTTATTTAATTCCTGTAAGATTAGTAAAGGAAAAACAAGGTTGCAATCAATCTTACTTTAGTATCGAAGACTTTAATAATTTTATTGATGCAAGAAAACTCTTTTATTTACTGATTGTCAGTTAAAATTTTACTATGCAAGTATACATATTAGCAAGCAAAGTATCTATCCCACAGGGAATTGATCTAAAATTTTACTAAGTACTAAAATTAGAATAATTTAGTTTTATTCAAATAATTAAAATCTGAATTCTAATTGAACTAAAAATTACTCAACTGAAACTAATTAAATTAAAAATTAAAGCAACAAGATAATTGGGCAAACAGCAAATCAAACGAGCCTAGGATTACAATATCCCTCACACTTCATCTAAATCTTACCCCTCTTCCTTAACTTATTTCAATTGTTTGAATTGCTAACCTAGAGCCCTAAATTATTTATAAGGATCTCCCGACTCATCTTATAAAAATATCTATTTTAACCAAAATACTATATCCCTATGTGAATTGAAATTAAAATAGATTCATTAAGTTTAGACTCTAATCTGGCTACATATGGCCTATAGGTATATCTCTATCCTATACGCAAATCAGGTAATATGATCATATGCTATCTCAATTTTAGTCTACACTAAACTCTCTTTCCCAAGTTTGTTTAGGTTTTTAAATCAATTTAACTGATGGTTAAGCAATTAAAAGCATTAAGAACAAATTGGAATAAATAATTCAAATCTCACTGAAAATAAGCAAGAAAGAGATTAAAAATTTAGATTACATGTGAGTTCAATCGCAATCTTAAAAAAATAAATTAGTTCATAATATCTAATAAATACAATATCCAAATAAATTTAGCCATGAATCCACGTCAAAGAAAATAAGAAAAACATAATGATAAGAGAGAAAACTAATAGTTAGAGTTTTGTGATCTTGATTCTCCCTCCAATTCTCTTGTTTTCTTGCTTTTTTCTTGGCTTCAAATCTTCAGAATAGTTGCTTGCTGCCTCCTCCTCAAAATCTCTGAAAAAGGCCCCTTAAATAGGCTCCAAATAACCTAATTTTCAAAATCTCGTTAACTTCCCTTTTTTTTTAGAAAATCGCCCAGCGCTGCGGCACTACTTCTCCAACACTGCTGCGCTGAGCTCTCTGGAACCACTCTTTCTTTGTCAACAACTTAAATGATGACTTGAGTTGTAATTAAGTAATGCATATTCTGTGCTAGAATGTGATTGAAGTTATTGCTCTTTCAATGCTTTGATGTGCACTTCGGTTATTAAGCTACTATGTCGAGTTGCTATTTATTATTGTTGCCTTGATGTCTTTATCTTCATTTTAGTTGTTAGGTGTAGAACCTAGATGCCATTTAATATTACACTCGTAAGGCATGGGTAGGCGGTGTGTTTCACATTGAGGTGTTGTTATTATAAGGACTATGCAAAAGTAGACAAACTCTCCTCAGGCTTGCTCTGTGTCGTAACGTAAGGGTCCGAGAACCCGACCGCTAGACGTGAAGGACTTAAGGAGTCGTCAGCAATCGTTTTTACTTAAGTGCGATTGGCCACTAATTAAATTTATTCTACTCGATAGAGTTGTAAATCGATTTTAGGTCTATCTAAAGATCAATAACTAGTCTACGTATTTTTGTTTGGAGTTGGGTTTAGGAGTACGGTTATGCACAGGAAAGGATTAGTACCCCTATGACGGCTGTTCCATGAATTGTACTATTTAATCATATATTATCATAACCCATTAATTATATTCTTATGTTTCCTTAATTATTATTTATTTATTTTATCTTTTATTCTAATAACAAATTAAAATATTTTATTTGGTTTTACGGGTTTGACGTGCATGTGATGCAATTGTTAAATGCATGGCATAAAATCGAGATAATACCAAATGAAAACCTTTTATTTAGTGTACTTTCCGAATCTGTCCATCATACTAGTGGGATCCGGAAGTATCCTCTCACTTAGGAAAATACTCAAGAAACTCACATTTGCAAATTTACTAGGTAATTCCCAACATCGGGATAGTCGTTTGCAAGTAAAAACAACATTTTCATAGATGCAAATCCTAATACGAGTAAAAGCTTTTTATTAAAGATATTTCTGTGAACCTTCTTATCGTATTGATGGGACTTGGAGGAATTTTTCAACCTAAAGAATTTTCCAAAGAAACTCGCATTCATAAGGTTCCTCAGAAAGTCCTATCATCTGGGCTTATACTCGTATATAGAATATGTCTATATGCCATTACATTTAACAATGCAACAAGGATACATGGTGCACCCGTAAATTCTAGTATTTATTTCTTATCCTTAAAAATTTTATTATTTCTCCCTGTATGCATATATACCATGAACGAATATTTTGTATTTACTTATTGTTCCTATATAACCATTTTTTTTGTTATGTATTTTGCTACGTGAATACTTATTTATCCTATTACATGAACTTCCCTAAAAATCATATTTTTGAACCAAGTATTTTTATTTAATTACTATTATTTATTTACGTATATGTATTTTATCCATTTCTTTTTGTATTATTATTATGGTTACCATATTTGTTGTTATCATTAATTCCCTATTTCTTTTGTTTGTATATTTTGATTAATTGGTAATTAAGTGTATGTAATTTTTATTAATTTAAGACTAGGAACATTTGGATTCAGATTAAGATCCTCCTATCGTACTGGTGGGGTCTTAACCGAAGTCCTAAACTTAAGAAAATTCTTTTGGAGTTGCGACTTCTCGGATATCTTATCATCAGCATTGGTTCCAAATCAAATATTATATTTTTATGCTTAATAATTTCATATTAGGTCTTATTCTTTCTCTTTGTTTTTAATTACTTTTTATTTATTTACTTATTTATTGATTGTTTAGACCAAACCTAGAAACTTTCCTAATTATAAATTTTGATCCAAAATATATATTATAATTATTACTATCATTTCTCTATCTTTTTGGAAATCAATACTTTTTCTATTTTACTAATTTACCTAACTTATTTTTTATGACCAAATATATATATTTTTTCTGCATTTGCTTGACTGAATATTCTTAATTTTTGGTTGCTAACCTAATTTATTTTGACTAAGATACTTTCTTTTCTATTTTTCTTACTTTTTATACATATCCTATCTAAATCTATTTCTTTGTATTCAAATATTCATTTCTCCACATAGATTATTATATTTTTTTGAAAAAACACTAAAATTTTCTTTATAAAAAATATATTTTATTTTTTACTTATCTAAATTTATGTTCTTTGTAGCTATGCATTTTATTATTTCTAGTTATTATTATTATTTTTTTATTTTTTGTCTATTTAGATTTCCTAATACTAAAATAGGCATATTATATATATATATATATAACATTTTCCTTGAATGGTCTAAAGTTAACCAAAATTACATTTTAATTAAGCAAAATGGGCTGGACCCAAAATCAATTAAAATAAGCCCACAAGCAAAAAGAAAAAGGTTATGCCTTTCTGGGCTAAGATTGGCCCAGCTCGTAGACCCAAGGAAAGCCAAAGCCTGCTGTACTGGATCTGCTTCCTGAGGCCCACAAGGTTGAGCTCAAAGCTCAACGTTTTGGGTGCTTGTTTGGCAACCTATAAACCTCCAAAATGCGCCACTTCGACCAATTCCCCCTCACTCAAAACGACGCCGTTTAACCAACCCTAACCTAGCTCTATATTAGCCCCTCTTTCTCTCCTCTCTCTCCATTTCCCACTTCACTTTCTCTCTCTGGCAGCGTCGTTTCTCTCCCTTCTCTCTACGTTTTTTTTTCTCTCTTTCTCTTCGATCGATCTCTTTTCTCTCTCCCTCTCTCTTTCTTCTTTGGTCGACACCTTTCTTCTTCTCTCCCTTTTTTCCTATGTTTTGTTTTCTCTTCCTTTTCCCTCCGGTAACTCTCCTTTCCCTTCCTCTTTCTTCTTCAGCTTTTCTTCTTCTTTTCCTCTCCCTTTCTCTTTCTTAACTGGCCACCCTTCTTTCTCTCTCTATCTCCTTCTCCGCCAACGACTTTCCCAAAAAACCCAAAAGCCAAACCTTCAACTATGCCCGCTTAGCGAGACCCATATGGCAATTTTTCATATTTTGCTTTCTTTGTTTTGATCTTTTGATTTAATTCTTTGATTATGGCTAGGATATTTTGCTGGTAGTGAGTAGGGCTTTTGGTTACTAATTTTTTTTTGAAAAAATAGGATTTTTTTTTTGTTGTTGAATCCCTTTTTTTTTCATTTTTCAATCGACTTCCACTTTTTGAACAAAAAATTTTAGGGTTCTTATAGAACCTTCGGACAATCAAAAGATGAAATCATGCTCTTCTGCGCTTGATTGGGGGCCTCCAAGTTAAAGGTGACCCCTATCTGTGCAAGCTTATTTCTCTTTTTTTTAATCCATGAACTTACCACTTGTCCCAAATTAATTTAGTTGTTTCACTTGTTCTGATATTTTTATATAATTATTATGTTTGCAGTAAAATAATTTTTAGAAAAATAATAAGTTAGTAGTTAAAATCAAGTATCAGTAGAAACATATAAAATTTGAATAATAATTTAAATAAAATGTAGCAATATAAAAATTGCATTCATTAGCAATGGTTATATTTAATTTAGGGTAAAATTCTTAAACCTCCTTAAGTGTTGATCATAATTCAATCTAATTCCATTAGTATTGGCACATAGGTTCTACCGTTTCGTTTATCTAATGACATGGCATTAATTTGATACCCATTCTACAATCTATTTATTCATCTCCTCCAATGACCCATGAATGCTCTGCTCTGTCAAACCTCCAAACCTTTATTCTCCAAACGCTAATCCTTCCAAACGCTAATCCTTCCTTTTCAAGTTTCATGAACAATTTTAAAAAGATCTGTACATAGAAAGAAAACACCAGTGCTACCTTTTCGTAACAGCTCTTTTAAACTTATGTATACACTTTACCCCTAATTCCTTCTAGCAAGACCACTAACTCGGTGACCAGCATCAATCCCCATCCTCACGTAAAACTCGGTGGCAAAACAAGAATTCTCTTTAATTCACAAAATCAAGTTGCAAATCAAATTCAAAAGTTGATAATTGATTGCATTAAAGAGATTCATTTTAGTCTTGGAAATGGCTAGAGAGTGACATGTGGGAGGGTCGGTGTCAATCTGTTAAGCTATTGCAGATTTCAATAGCTTTCAATAGTTTTTTTTTTTCGTTTTTGAAGGCAATAGATCACTTTTCATTTCTAGTGAAAATAGGTACAAAACTCTACTTTTATGGCAGATGTGCAGCCAACCCTTTAGGACATGACTGTATCATATCAACTGCCAAGAAAACAAAAAATAAAGTTGCATATACAATCTCTCGAAGAGGGTCAAAAAAATCCTCAAGGCCATAGAGTCATATAGTCACAACTAAATTTGCATTTCCTGTACAACCAAACAAAAATCACAACTAGCCAACTCCCTGTCCCAGTAGCTCAAACTCATAAAATTTGCTATGTGGGATAGAAGATAAAGCATTTTCTATGGAGTGAAGATGAAATGGTAAGAGGTTTCTGTAAAGATATTCCAAGACTAACTTTATTGGAGTGTTCTAGACTTCTGGTTATGTATAATTTTTTAATTTAATTTTTTGAGCAAAAAGAAGAAAAATTGGCTAAGGAGAAGTTGACTAAAGTTGTCAGGACTTCAACTAAGGAGAAGGGAAAGGAAGGGAAAGCAAAGGAAAAGAAAGGAAATGCCATGAGAGGGGAAAAGAAAGACTTTTGAGGAGAAGAAACGGATTTAGAGAGAAAGAGTTCAAGGAGACGAAACGGTTTTAGAGAGAGAAGAAGAAGAGGAAGAAAATGAAACTAAAACTAAAAACTTACTGTGGTACCGGCCCATGTGTTTTTATTTGGTGGGCATTTTAGACTTTTTCTAAAGTCTGTTAACAACAAGTTCTCACTAAAATGTTCATTTTCAATACTAATGGATTCAAATTGTGTTATAATCAAAATTCAAGAGAGGTTGGATATTTTACCTTTGAATTTATTATTGTGAAAAATTAAAAAGGTGTAACCAAAAGTTTGAATGTTGTGTCTTTATAAGTTTTTGCTATAAATAATATATTTTACTCTATCAAATAAGTGTAGCTAAAATTCAAATTTGTTGTAGTTGAAAAGAAAATTGAGTTCCTCAATGGCAAAATGGAAGAGAACTTGCACAAATGGTCATATATTATTCATTGACTTCAATTTTAAAACATCCTTGTGCTTTTTGGTACTACAAATGTCAATTTCGTAAGGTGATCGAAAGAAATATACATATTATATATTCGTTTTCATTATGGGACAAACTGTTTTCTCGCTAAAATGGATTAAGCTGAATTTCAAAATTCATTTCATCAAGTAATTGTTTTGGGTCCATACTTAACTAATTAAGCTAGTTTTGAATTCATGCTGTACTCTTTTGTAAATTCTATAATACTCATAGTGTCACACGCGTTAATCATGAAATCAGTTACGGCCAAATGCATGAGAAATTTACATGTAAAGCAAAATGCAAATGAAAGGAGAAAAAACCCCACACAATTTATACACCAACTTTGCACTATTCACTGCAATTAAGGTGGCATTTGGTACTTTACAATGCAATATAATTACAAGTAATGTGGTTGCAAGTAATGTGATTACAAACAATGTGATTATAAAAAAAATTAATATTATAGTGTTTGGTACACAAGTAAAATAATGATGAAAATGCAAGGTAGATAACCTTGTAGCGTTTGGTTTACAAGCATTTTACTGGGAATGTAATATTAATTTTAAAAATTACTCCTATTTATTAAAATATAAATTTAATATATTTGTATTTTGTATTGTTAATTTTTATATAATACCATCTCTTAAAT
>NW_018397256.1:5181575-5216761 GCF_002168275.2 Theobroma umbraticum | reverse complement strand
TGTCATATATTTTATTTTCATTTCTTACTATAATCTTATATATTTTATTTTTATTTTTTTAATATAATTTTTTATATTATATATTTTATTTTAATTTCTTTTATCTATATTATATAAATTTTAATTTCTTATATTTTATTTTATTTTATTTTTTGATTCTTATATTGTATATTTTATTTTAATATTTTTTATTTTAATTATAACATTAAAAAATGTTTTTAATAAAGTAATAAAATTGAAAGTTAAAAATATCTTTAAAAATATTATAGAGTGCAATGTAATGTGATTGCATTACAATCTTATATTACAGTGGTCTTTTGCAAAATCAACAGTGCAATGTAATTTAATTGAACACGTTGCAGGGAATATACTCCCATTTCTCTCATATCAAAAGCTACCTAAATGTGATCAATCAGTAAGTGAAAATGAAATGAGAAAGAAGTTTTCTCTACAAAACAAGAGTCAAAGTTTAATTAGTTTATACACATATAAAGAGAGAGAGAGAATACATGTTAATTTTTCTCCAATGGACCGAAGACACTTTTGGATACATTTGGAATGTCTTTATGCAAGTAGGATTTAATCAAAAGAGAGTATCTTGCTTAAATAAAATAGGGGAGAAACCTGATTACAATTTGCCCGTCTTGCATGATCCATGTTCATAATTCAAACACGCGGTAGGATACGGGGTTACCTGATTAACAGAACCGCCAACAACAAAAGAAATGAATGCTTACGGGTAGCATTTTTCTTTCATTTGAACTTGAT
This sequence comes from Theobroma umbraticum, assembly GCF_002168275.2. Classification (NCBI taxonomy): domain Eukaryota; kingdom Viridiplantae; phylum Streptophyta; class Magnoliopsida; order Malvales; family Malvaceae; genus Theobroma; species Theobroma umbraticum. Next base: position 5,215,993 of record NW_018397256.1, on the reverse strand, counting down.
GGCCTCATCAATAAACCAACCAAGAAAGTGAATTCAGGCTGCTCTAGTTTTCATGGTTGGAGAGGTTCTTCATTAGCTCTTGGCCCATCGAATTGCCAATTCCAGTCAAGGAATATTTTGGTAACCAATGATCTAAATATTTAATGGACTTATTTTTGGTACAGATTTTAGTTTTAATTTTCTATATTTATGATTAGGTGATCCTCTCTCTCTCTCTCTCTCTCTCTCTCTCTCTCTCTATATATATATATATATATATATATATATATATAAAAGATATAGATAGCGACACACCAAATAAATTAGGATACGAAGGAAGAAACCAGAAAAGAAAATGAAAAAGAAAGACAAGCGCGATGATTAACTATATTACCACAAGCTAGTGGGACATCCTCTTCCACACATTTCTAATTTGTTTAATGAATTTTGATATAATGATGACTTTCATCATCTGACTCAACTCTTAATGGAACTAATGGCCAAAAGAAAAAAACAACCTGATGATGCCTCCGTTAGATTATGAATTGGTATATTAACGATTATATGCTTTGACTAACCAATTCATGCCCAGTGGCATAATTGCATATATGGTTAGACTTTAGTTTCTATCAATCCAAGCACAGAAAAAAAAATGGTTATGCAGAAGAAGTTGCTTTCTTTGACTATTTGGAAGGAGAACAAAAGCTAAGGGAAAGGACAAAGAGCCATCATTTATGCAATGAAGAAATTGCTGCTGGGCGTGACCAACGGGGAAGACGGAGAGGGAGAGGATATTTTTTCTGAGTTTACTAACGAAGAAGTAAGTAGCCATCCTAAGTTTACTCAAACTCATAAATTAATTAATTTTTTTGATAAACTAAATAAATAAAGTTATAATATTTAAAAAATTATTGAACTATTTTAAGAAAATTCAAGAAAAACCTTTTCTTTTATTGAGTTCAATCGAGATCCTCTACTTTTATTTTAAATTAAATAGATTTTAATGATTTTAAATTAATAGATTTTAATGATTAATAATTGATTAACTGTTACTAGTTAAAATACTATTTGTTATCTTTTATGTCATATGACATTAGCGTAAAAGGTAAAAATATTATATAATCATTTCAAATAACATGTCATAATGTACTATGATATATTAATATATCATATCAATATCATGAGTAATAAAATAACAAGTGGTAGTTTGACTAAACATTTTTACTAGTGATAATAATTTATTTGATCCAAAGTAAAAGCATAAAAATTTGATTAAACATAATAGAAGAAAAATGATTTATTTGAATTTTTTTAAATAATTCGAAGATTTTTTTTAAATATTATACCATGTATAAATAAGGGCAAAATATAATATACTGGGTTGCTTATTTCATTACGATCAAAGTTCCAAGTTTGAATTATACTTATTCAAACAAACTAATGTTGAACCATTATCAAGAAATGCTGATAAATCATTATCAAATTAGTTCAGTTTTCTTTTATCAATAGTTAATTAAAAGAGTTCTATAATTGGAGCCACGATTAATCCAAGTTGAAATTTGTTTTCCTTATATTTTGGTTATGGCAATATAATGCATGATATCATGCATGATAGTGGCCCATCAACAAACACTGAATTTGGAGACAAAGAGTACTTTTGTCCTCAAACAATAGGAAATAAAGAAAACAAGAAAAAGTGAAAAAAGGGGTTTATATATATAGCCAGCTGAGTCTAAAACAAGAAAAAGTGAAAAAAGGGGTTTATATATATAGCCAGCTGAGTCTAGGACCCTGGATGTTCCCAGAGAGTAAGACTATATTCACATGCATCTCATAGTTACAACTTCTATTGATACGCATTGGACACTTATTGCTGTTGTAAACTGGTTGTTATTTATGGAGTTATATACCTTTTTGTCCTCGTATTCTCTTCTGTGCCAATTAAAGTTAGTTTAGATGAGAGGGTAGAGTATAGCATATTATCTCTATTCTTGTACTAGATAAATAAAAAAGGGCTTATAATAATTCAAAAAAGCCTCTAAATTAGAAGGGCATTTAATCTTCCTCATACAATATTTATGGACAAATTTATTTACTGTTACCACTTTAATTTTATTTAAAATTTAAAGCCTCTAAATTATAATTGCATAGTGTACCTATTCCTTACATAGTTACATTCCTCTGAATTAAGCATATTATATATCATTAAGAAGTACAAGTATATTAATTCTTGTACTAATAATTTCATTTATTCCACACATATTGCACTTAGTTATGTCCGTTGAAGCTGCTTCTTATGATTTATGACACACAAGCCGGCCAAGGGCGGCGCCTGGTCTCATGTGAGAAATTACAGATATGCCTTTAGTCTGGTTTAAAAAGGCAAACTACCAATTGAGAAATTCAACTGAATTTTGGTAACAACCCATTGCCAAAAGCTATGGGATCAGCCTTAAGTTGCTGTAGTTCAGACAAGGTTGATGAAGGGTATGCAAAAAACTAAAATTTTGATTCATCTGTTGAGCTAAATTTGTGCTTAATTAGTAGCAATCTTGTAGATCAGTAATGTTCCTTTAGATTATGCTGAAAAATTTAGCCATTGCTTTTTTAGGGCAAGCGTGGTTACTCCAGGTAATACAACATGGAGAATATTCACATACAAAGAGTTGCATACGGCTACTAATGGTTTCAGCGACGATAACATGCTTGGAGAAGGTGGCTTTGGAAGTGTTTACTGGGGTAAAACCAGTGACGGCCTTCAGGTATTCATGTAAGCCTGTTTTATATTTTTTGTTTTTTTATTCGGCCATTATGCTAAAAGTTTTTAATTTCTTGATTCTATGCAGATAGCTGTTAAGAAATTAAAAGCCATGACTTCAAAAGCCGAAATGGAATTTGCAGTGGAAGTTGAAGTTCTTGGAAGGGTTAGGCACAAGAATCTCTTGGGCCTAAGGGGTTACTGCGTTGGCACTGATCAAAGGCTCATAGTTTATGATTACATGCCAAATCTGAGCTTGCTGTCTCATCTGCACGGTCAATATGCTGGTGAGGTTCAATTAGATTGGAAAAGGAGAATGAAGATTGCTATTGGCTCTGCAGAAGGCATATTGTAAGTCTGGGTCTTGACTGTTAATAAAAAAATGGCTACATGGTTAAGCATATCGAGCATTTACGTAGTTCCGAATTGAAACTTGGCATATCTCAGTGCACAGGTCTTATCAGATCTCTAGTTTCTTTTTCTACCAATTAAAAAGGTTAGACCAATAGCACTGCTTTGATCCAAACAAGGTAATCTGATGTATAAGGAAATTAAATTAATGTCAAGAAGCGTAAACTCACATTTTAAGTTGGTGGTGTCATAGGTACTGTGGAGTGGGATTCTCCATTATTAAAATTATATACATATATACATACATATTAAAAGGTCACCGCTATTTATAGAAATGTAAAACATTTTGCACATATAATAAATTTTCTTCCAGATTTTTTAAATTCTTATTGAGTTTAATCAATTTCATTGTGTTAATATTTTTGCTAATCACTCTTCAATTTTGGACAAAAAACAAATAAAAGGCAGAAAGTTAAAACAAAAAAAATGAGGTAACTTTGAAATGTTTAAAACATTCTCTAACTGCGGTTGCCAATGTTAGGTACTTGCATCATGAGGTAACACCACACATCATTCATAGAGACATTAAGGCAAGCAATGTGCTGCTGGATTCAGATTTTGAACCGTTGGTTGCTGATTTTGGGTTCGCGAAACTAATCCCAGAAGGTGTGAGCCACATGACTACCCGTGTTAAGGGTACTTTAGGATACCTGGCACCGGAATATGCCATGTGGGGAAAGGTTTCCGAAAGTTGCGATGTTTATAGTTTTGGTATTCTCTTGCTTGAGCTTCTCACAGGAAGGAAGCCTATAGAAAAGTTGCCTGGTGGTGTGAAGAGGACTATAACTGAATGGGCAGAGCCACTCATAGCTAAAGGGAGGTTTAAAGACCTTGTTGATCCAAAGCTTAGAGGAAATTTCAATGAAAACCAACTGAAACAAGCCATAAATGTTGCTGCTCTTTGTGTGCAAAATGAACCTGAGAAGCGACCAAACATGAAGGAAGTAGTTGGTATGCTAAAAGGGTATGACAGTCGAGGCAAGGTGATGAAGATGAGAATGGATAGCGTCAAGTATAGGGAAGAATTACTGGCACTTGATCAAACAAGTGATGATGATGATGGTGGTGGTCCAGAGGAAAGCTATGGAGTATTTGGTGCCATGGAAGTCCAGAAGATGGAAGTCCCTTACAAGCGCTATGGAGATAGGAAAACAACGAACATGTTTGAGAAAGTTTAATTACTTGCACTACTCTTGATTTTGGTGATATGAACGAGGCACATGTTTACTCTATCTCAGTAGAATATGGTTTGGGAAAGATTGTTGCTTGATACATACATACATATATATATATATATATATATAGTTTTGTCCTTGACAAAGTGGGAGGACATTATAATTTATTACCATTTTGTTATATTCATTAAATTTGTTCAATCACTGACATAGGACAACCATTGAAAATTTGAGACATTGATAACTAATAAGATCAAATTAGGTTGATGGGTTTACTTTCTCCATCCAATTCCCTTTGTTTTAAGATAAACTTTCAAAATATTATTCAACGGAGGGGTGGCAAAGTTCACCACTCCAAATGCGCCGACTCATCTGGTTCACATTATTTGTAGATGATAAACACATCAAAGTTAAACGTAAAACCCCAGATCACTGTCATAGTCCGAGGCAAATTCATGTCAATGTCCAAATCTGTCTCATAGTTGACATGATATAGCCCTACCTTATTAGCTCCAATGCAGCCCTCTCCGTGGCTCTTTAGCTCCTGCTCATAATAGCCTAAACTCTCGCGACAAGCAACCTCGTGCACATCATCATCCATTTCAGCTTTTTTCTTTTCCGTCTCATATGTGTAAATGCATTCTTTGATAGCTCGTTCAAGGCAAGCCTTCTCCACCCTCTCCTTGTGGTCATCCATTTCCATATGCCTCATTCTTTCCAATGATTCCCTCCTTTGCCTTTGCTTCTCCTCCTTGCCGAGTGCTTCTTGTATAAGCAAGTCCATCATCTCGGACGGTAGCTTCGGCATGGAATTACATCTCCTATTTCTGCAGCAAGATGCTCCCCACTTTTAGATTTCGCAATACTTGCATCTCACATGATTTAACTTTCGTTAATTGTTGTGCAATTTTTCTAAGCTGTATCGAGTTACCTGAGAGGGAGAAAAAACAATGATCAATTTGTGGGGGTAAGCATTTTAATTTTCTGGTACATTCACAGAAGTCTAAGAGATTAAGGATTCTAAACTTTAAACCTCATCTCTTTGAAGCAATGATAAAAATTGGTAGACTAAACCAATTTGTTATAAATTGTGATAACTTCAAAGTATATAGTAATATATTTACCACTTTTTTTAATTTTGTTAAGCCAAAATGAATTTGTTTAGTGGTAAGTAACAAAGAAGTTGCAAAAGTTGAAGCTAAACCGTAGGCTTGCAAAACGTATTGGACAAAAGACTGCAAAAATGCAACACAAAAACATACAATTTTTTTTTTTTCAAATAAAACTAGAAATTTAATTTCTCCGTTACAAACATTTTCTGATATGTTTTAAAATATGAATTTTTTTTTTTGCTAAGTCAAAATTATTTTATTAAGCAACCAAAAGTTTCAATGCTAGAATCAACTAGCATATGCAAAGAACATAGTTCTACTGCAATACCATAGAGACAGAAAATTCGCCTAAAGAGTCGATGAAGCACTCAATCGACACACAACACCCAAAGCATTGAAAAATAGATTAACGAAAGCCTCCAAACACTTGATAACAAGAAACCTTTATCATCCATGAAGAAGACGAACAAAAAAAGAACTGCCACACCAAAACAAACACTGTCATTAAGCAAAACCAAACCCAAAAATATGTATCCAACAGGCCCATCGTTAGCAACAGACCTAGCAGAATCATAAAAGATCTACCAATCGTTTCAGATTCAAGATTAAGACTCCTTAGCTTCGAATCCAGCACGTGTTATAGAGCCTAAATCTCACCATACACAAAAGAACTTCGTTAAGAAACTATAAGCCGAAGCTAAAGCCGTAACTAAAACCGTAAAATGATAACTCAAATCTTCAAACAACATCAGCAAAACTTTCAAGAAGAATTTCCTAACCAAACAGCCCTTTGATAATCCATCGCAGATTCAAGATGCAATAAAAGACATTGAACCCATCCAATCAAAAACAAAATAAATTCCCAAGACTCTGAAGAATCCGTTCCTTTCCAAAACCAAAACGTTGTGCATCTCTTTTTCACTCACAAAATCTGAACTCCAAAATAGGTCAAGAAAGTAAGGATCCACCAAAGCTACAAAATCTAAGAAAAAGTCATTGAGAACCACTGAAATCAACGAGTCATATTAAAACAGATACATTATGAGAAATACAAAAGAGAATTGAATTTGTAATAATTGTTATGTAGTTTTGCATTCATTTTGAATTTATAGCACATGGCAAACCTCTTGGATAAAGGGGTATAACTAGTACAAGATTAAATCAAATCAAAAGATAGGTTAGGATAAGATTACATCAAAGTACATGATAAGTACACAAGTTTTTTTTTTTTGAAAAATAAATTTTATTCATTCCCAATAAAACCAGAATGCCATAGCAAGTTTTTAACTTTATTAGTAAAAGACTTCCATTGACATAAAAAGTCTAGCCTTGGGTAATAGAGCCCTATGCAATTACAAAAGCATCAATTACTCAATAAGCTGTTGGAAGTGACCTGTGAACAAAGCATCAACCCTAAACAAAGATTGAGTCATTAACCCTCCTTCAACAACTGTCTCAACTTGAATGAACATTCACATGATGAATAGAATAGAAAACAGTCCCAAATAAACTATATCTACCAAGATCAATACTCAGAAAAAATGATCTTAGTAAGACCAAACTAAAAAACTAGAAGACTGCACAAATTGGAGCCTTAAGAAGATCATGTCTGAGGATGCCTATGTTTTTCCCAACCTCAACTTGTAATCATTTGTCTTGCTCAAATGCCCTCTTCATGAATTTTGCTACAAGTATATACCTTTCCCTGCTACCCTTAAAGCACTACCCTCTTTAAAGCACCTAGGAGTTCAAATTTCTTTGATTGTTGCCTTTGTTTCACCTCCTTTATCAGCTGCCTCCATCTCCATAATTTTTTGAATCACTTTTTCTTTCTTTTCCATAAACTTCAATCCCAATTTTTTGCTTAACTCCCATATTTCCTCTGCCTTCTTCCTAAATGTCGAATTTCTTCTTCTTAAGTTAGAATTCGACATAGATGCCTCTTGGCTTTCCTGAATTGCAACTCTTACCCCTAACTTTTCTTCAATTTGCTCTCTTAAATTTCTCTTCCTTCTATAATTTGATCCAACTGTCGGTGTCCTTGACATTTTGCTTCCCTAACTCCTATTCTTCTCTTTTTTTTTCTTAATCTTCTTGTTATTTTGCCTTATTTGATTTTTTGAGGAATATCTGTTCGGTTGACATTTCTCTAACTTCTTCTTACCTTAGGTGTTACCCTCCCCTCTAACTCCTTCATACCATTATTTTCATCTACACTTTTTTTCTAATGGCTACCATCTCCTGATACCTTTTTTCCATATCTTTTTTTTGTTTCCCAATCAAAACGGATCTGCTCAGCTTCTAGCTCTTTTCCTCTCTAAATTCTCTTCTGTCTTCTCTCGCTATTTCACTTTTCATCTATCCCTTGCTGATCATCTACATCTCCAAAGGAATCTCTTTCCTAGACCTTGAGATAGTAGACCTCATCCTTCTAACGTTCTTCATTACTGCTTTACACTATCAAGTTTCGCCTTCATCACCTATTCAAAAGTTGCAAACTTATTTTTTTGTAGGCTTGATTATATTTGATCCTAGATTGAATCTTAAATATTGTGATTGTGAAGATTGGATCAACTGCCAATCTTTGGTTGATTTGTGATTCTATGAAGATTGATTTAGGTGGTTATCCTTAGTTGATTTGTGATGACTTCAAGTTACCCTTATTAGTGTGATCTTGTAGCACTCTAATTTATCCAATATGCTCCCGCAAAATGGTGGTTCCATTGGAAACACCAATCTTGGGCAAAATGTAATGAAATATGAATTTGGACAATGGTTTGGTGAGGGCATCGATCCATTGTTGTGTAGTTGAGACATGTCTTACTTGAAGTTGTCCTTCGCTGACTTTTTCTATGACAAGAAAATAAGCTAGTGCAAGATGCTTTATTCTAGTATGGAATACTGAGCTTCCACAAGTATATGTAGCACTTAAGTTATCATAGAGGATAATTGGAACTAGCATAAGTCTGCACTAGAATTCAAAGAGTAAAGATCAAATCCAAATTGTTTCTGAGACTATATTTGTAATGGCTTGATATTCAACTTTGGTTTGAGGATTAGACCAATGGTCTTTTACTTCATAAAACTTCATGAAATTGGAGTTCTACCAAGAGACAATAGGTCATGAAACATAGTACCTTTTAAGTATCTAAGCAATCTTTCAAGAGATGTTTGATGTTGTTAGTTGGTTTATGCATGAATTGGGAGAGCTTGTTAACAACATAGCTAATGTTAGGTCTGATAATGGACAAATATTGTAGTACACCAATTGTTCTTATAAATTTAGTAGGATTGATTACAATAATGTTATCATGTAGACTTAATTAAGTTGACAAAAATGAAAAGTGGTGTAATAGATTCTTTTGCATTAGACAAATGTGTTATTTGTAAAATATTAGTGATATTTTTGTGTTAAGTAAAAAAAACAAACCCCTTTGGAATGAGGAATGTCTTCAACACCCAAAAAATAGTTCAATCTACCCAAGTCTTTAAGAGAAAATCTATGACAAGTTTTGAACAAATTAAGAAAAAAACGAATTATCATTGTGAAAAAAAAAAGAAAGAAAAAGAAAAAAATAGGGGGAATTGAGTGAAAAGGGATGGAAAATGTGACTTTTGAAAATAGAGAAGCAAAAAGGTCTTGACAGTAAATATTAAATAAAAGGTTGTTCTTAAGGAATGAAAAGTGAGGGGGGAGGGGGGGTGATTTGGGTGTGACTTGTGAAATTGAGAATTGGGGTGTGCAAGGGCTTGGGAATCTTCTTGGGCTTTATTTTGAAATAGTGACAGAGGTGGACGCATTTAGGATGGTCATAAGATGTGTCTTGTGTTGATTTATTTTGGAGATTTCTCTTGGATTAGGGGTAGAAGATTTAGATGTTTTTGTGGGTTGTGTGGAAAGTTGCTATTTGAAGGAAAGCGATTGAGGGAATGGTTAATGAGGCTTCTGTCATTCTTATTTGATCAGTAAGGAATGCTTCTTTATGCTACTGATGAAGTGAGAGCCTTTGTTGCTAGCTTGCTAAGCCTGTTGTTGAAAATTGAAATATGTGATAAACAAAAATTTAAGTAAAGGATAAAAAAAAGAAGAGGAAAATTTTTTTAAAAAAAACCAAGAGGAAAGAAAAAAGTAAAAAAGAAAGTAAGAAACAAAATATAGAAAAATACTTTACAAAGGAAAAATAAGATTGCGTTATCTTTTATTTAAAAATATTGAAAAGGGATGGGTGTGTGAAGCTCTCAAAAAGCACTTAAGTGGTAGGTTAGAGGTTTAGGGAAGAGATTGATTAAATCTAGAAAAAGTAAAGGGATAATGATTGAGAAAAACTACAGGCCCTAAGGGAAGGGGTATAGGGTATAAGAGCAAGAGGTAAGGTCAAGTAAGGATGGATGAGCGAGTTTTGATATCAAGAAAATGAAAGGATAATCATAATCTTATTTGGGATTAAAAATGACTCAAAAAGGGCTGGAATGTTATGAGATTGAGGGATGATGGCGTGGGTTTATTATAACATAGGTTGGGAACTTGAAAGGAATGAGGTTTCAAAGGGTGAAGGAGAGAGGGCAACAGTGCAAAGGTGTTTCATGGCTAGGTTTAGATGTTGAAGTAGAGGTGTTGGTGGTTTGAGGTTGATACTAAAGCCATGTTGGACTAATTGATTCTCTACAATGAATTGATGTGGATTTTTGCTGTTTTTTATGCCCTTTGCTCAACCATGTGAATGGGAGTCCTACATCAAAGATTTTTTATATCTTTTTTGACTTTTTTTTAGAGTCTCGCTTTTGGATTGCTTGTTAATGTGAGATACTGTCATGGTTTGGGAATTGAAGTATGGGTGTGCTGCGTTAGCAAATGTTGGTAAGAAAAACAGTTGTTGTAAAGGCTTATGTTAGATAGGGTGATGGTTTTACATTTTTTTGCCATAGCTTTGTTAGATTAATGGTTTTTTTTTTTTTAGACATTGATGCAATGATGAGTGATAAGGGGTCAACTTGTTTTCTTCAACATTTGTGGATGTTTGAAGGTTTGTGTTTTGCTTTTGGATTTGTTTATAAGATCTATCTTGTGGTTTAATGTTGTTGGCAAAACTTTTTTTTTATATGTTATGACGCATGATTTTGATAGGACCTTGATGCTTTGAATAGCCAATTCTAATGATAGGATTTTGCACTTTGTTTCAGTGCTGATATGGTAGACAATACTTTGTGGAGGTTTTCTTATTTTCAGATGCAGAATTAGGATTTTGTGAAGCTTTACTTACTGCCAATTTCTTATTGTGCAATTTGAGATTTTGTAAGTATACAATTATTTACTGTTACTAGACCTTCAATGCTAGGTAAAGTCTTCTGTCAAATAAGCTAAAGACTTGCAGTGGCAAACTAGTAATGGAAGAATAAAGTTATGGGTTTTTTTTTTTAAAAAAAGAATTATATCATCAACCTAGACGAACATAAAGATAATAACTTGATTTTATGGAAAACAAATAGTGAGGTGTCAACAATTGAATTTTAAAAGCCATAGGATAGTAATAATGAGTTGAGAGCCTTATACCATGCTCTAATAGCTTGCTTAAGATCATAAATGGCTTTCTTTAACTTACAAACATAGCCAGGGTGTGTTTTGTTTGCAAGAACAGATAGTTGATTCATGTATACTTCTTTAGTGAGATCATCTTGGAATAAAGCATTGTTACATCTAGTTGATGGAGGAGCATTGTTTGAATAATGCCAAGGATAATACCAATCTAACTCTGATTGGTTTGACAATTAGGCTGAAGGTTTCAATGTAATCAAATCTAAGACTTTGATTAAAACCTTTGGCCACTAATTTGGCTTTATATCTGAAAATTGAGCCATTAAGATGTTTTTTGACTTTAAAGATCCATTTGTATCTTATCACAGGTTTATTGACAAGGTCAAGAACAAGTTCCCAAGTTCAATTCACATTCAAAGCCTTAAGTTCTTCAATCATTTCCTATTTCCACCGATGGTCTTTAATTGCAAACGTGGCATAAGTAGGTTCAATAGCTTAATGAAGGGTCATTTAATAACCATGTATATCTATTTAGGTTTAAAGATATTGTTCTGTGGCCTAGTAACTATAGGATGAGTTCTTTGTGGAATAGGATTGGAAACAATGTCAAGTGACCTTAAAAGTAAAGGTTGAATTGAAGAAGAAACTTTAGCTTGTGGGATAATGAAGGAGACTGAGCACACGAGTCTGCCACTTATGGGGGAGTAATGTGAACTGGAGTTGTTGATGAAGTTTTCCTAAGTTATCTTTACCATTATTCAACATATAGCATTTGTAGCCAAAAAGATGAAAGTAACTAATGTTTGATTTCTTTCTTTTATATAGCTCTTAAGGCATCTTCCTAAGAATTGGTCTAATCATGGCTCTATTTAGTATATAACAAGAGGTGTTAATGGCTTCAACCCAAAATTTTCTCGATAAGTTGTTTTCACAAAGCATGGTCCTAGCCATTTCTTCTAAAGTCCTATTCTTTCTTTTTACAACGGCATTTTGTTGAGGTGTCGTAAAAGTAGAAAAATTGCGACCATAACCATGCTCATCACAAAGTTGTTCAAAACCTAAGTTTTCAAACTCCTTACCATGGTCACTCTAACATTTGTAATTGTGTATCCTTTTTCATTTTCAACTCTTTTGCCAAAAAAATGTGAAAATCTTAAATGCTTTATTTTTATAAGTACAAAATAAACCTAAATATATCTAATGCAATCATCAACTATAACTAATCCATAAGTCTTACCGCCTAGGTTACTATTTCTAATGGGTCCAAAGAGTTTTATATGTAGTTCTAAGGCTCTAATTGTAACGACATCCTCCTTAGGGTTAAAAAAGCTCCTTTTATGTTTTCCTCTAGCAGAAGCATCACACACCTTATTGTTCTCAAAGTTTAAGTTAGGCAAACCAATTACTAGATCTAGATAAGATAATTTAAAAATGATATGCATGCTAGCATGTCCTAGTTTCTTATGCCGAAGCCAACTATGATCACTTTTCTTAGCCCTGAAACACATATTATTAAAGGATAAATCATCTATGTATATAATATATACGTTTCCTACTCTTTTTCTTATGAAAAATCTTTTATCTATCTTAGAATCAATAACTTGACAATGCAATGCTTTAAAAATAACTTTAAAACCTTTATCACATAATAGACTTACACTAAACAAGTTATGCTTAAGACCTTTAACAAACAAGACATTTTCAATACTAGATTGAGAATTGTTACCAACAGTGCCAATTCCTTCAATTTGTCATTTTGAATTGTCTCCAAGGGTCACATCTCCTCTTTTTGGTTTTTGGTATCGATCATATGTCTTAAGCATCCACTATCGAGGTACCATGGTTCTTTCTCTTGTGCATTTGACTTCAAGCAATTTTCCTCAACCTATAAGAAAAAAAATTAGGCCTTTGATTTTAGAACCCAAACTCTCTTAGGTCCATATGTGCTAGTACTTACTATTTTGGTTCCTTTTGGGACTTACTCCAAGCTCACAATTTTACCACTGAGGGTTTAGTTCCTTTTTGGACCCAAACACTTTTGATCACTTTTCTTCTATATGCAAGTGATAACTCTATGATATAGAGTTATTTGAGCTTAATTTTTATAGTAATTTAGCTTAGTTCTTGTAGTAATGCATAGAAATTTGTATGTTTATTTAAATTATTTTAAATTAATTAATCTAGGCGAGTCAATCTAATCTTAGTTAAATTTTTACTTAATTGGGTGTTAATGTGATTAAGAGAGGTTGTTATTTATTTGTGTTTTTGTAAGTGTTTAATGAAGGAAGAATGGAAGAAAGAAAAGCAATTTTAAGGTGCAGACTTCTATTGCATATATTTCATTATTTTGATTATAACTCTTTCTATAGAACTCCAAATGAGATGATTCTTAGCCGATTGGAAAGATAAGAGAAAAGGCTACAATTTTATGCTTAACACTTTGCCTAGTTCGGTGGGAAAAGTGGTCAAAAATCTTATCGAATTTGAAGCACTATAATAGTACTAAAGCAATTACGATTTTTGCTAGTTAATTAGTCGAGTCCGCAACCTTGGTGGAGGTAGGCCACAGCTCACATAGTCTGATGAGGAAATATTTGCTAAAATTAACCTCTTTCTTCACCCAACTAGGCCTAAATTCAAAATTTTATAAAAACAACCTTTCGGAGGACTTTAAAAAAAAAACAAAACATCAGATTAAGAGATAAAAATCAAACCACAAAGTCATTGAAGTTGAAAAGAATTTGAAGGGATTCAAGAAGATTGGGAAAATCAAGATTACAGTTTTGGGGTTCTGTCATCATTTGTTTATTCTTTGATTTTCTTAGTTTGATTTTAATGTTTAAACTTAATTTTGATGATAATGTGTGACTTGATAGGGAACTAAATTATTTATCTAAGATTATGATTAAACTCAATACATAGTTTGATTTATTTATCTCTTTTTTGCTTATATTTGATGGATTTAAGTTTATTTTATTCAGTTCTTAATGCTTCTAATTGCCTGATCACCAATTAGATTGAATTGAAAACCTAAGTTAAACCTTAACGAAGGAGATTTAGGTAGATATTGAATAGAATAGCATATGAGTGAATACACTTAGTTAATTAAATGGTTTGATTTGGATATAGGGTAAACATACACTTATAAGTCATACGTAGCTAGGATTCGAGCATGAACTCAATGAATCTTTCTTTAATTTAATTTGCATAGACATATAGTAAGTTAATTGAGAGAAATATTTTTATGAAAAACTTGACAACGATTATAAATAATTTAAGACTCTAGGTTAACAACTTAATCCATTAAATTAAGATAAGAGAGAGAGAGACAATAATTAGATGAAGTATTGAGGAACATCATAATCTTAGGTTTAAAAGTCAATTGGATATAATAAAATAATTTTGCTAGTTAATTTTAGATTAGTTTTAGCCGTTAGTTTGTTAAAATTATTTTTTCTTTTTAACTTAATTTTTAATTGTTTAAATAAGATTAGGATATGATAATTTTAGTAGTTAGAAAATATGAATTAATTCAATTCTCTGTGGGAAGGAATTCTACTTTCTATTATATTCCTTGTTAAACGATACGTGCACTTGTATGAGAAATCAACAATAGCAACAACTCTCAATGGACAAAATTAAATAGAATGACCAATCTTATGACAACATATACACACATTATTTGCATCATATTTCTTATTTCCTTTTACAAAGAAGTTTTTAAGATGATTTTCTTTTTGTGTTCCATTATATCTTGAACCTTCCTTGTCAAAAAATGCTTTTTGACTCTTTATTATGTCATATAGCTTTCGAGAGCTTATGTGTCATTTTGAGTATGATTCATGCAAATGTTCATTTTACTTCTTCAAATCACATGCATCATTCTCAAAGCATTTAACTTTATCTTCAAGCTTATTTTCAACTTTGATAAGATTATCATTTTTAGCCTTAAGTTTGAAAATGATCTTCTTATTTTTCAAAGTCATATGCTCAAATTCGAACACCAACTCATCATAAACATCTTAAAGTTCATTAAATGAATAAGAACTATCATCTAGATCATATGAACAAAAAGCAATGTTAGTCGAGCATACCTTGGAGTCATCAAGACTTATGAAGCAAAGGTTGGCAACCTCTTCTTCTTCATATTGTGACTTATCACTGTCACTTCATACAACTATCATTGTTTTCTTCTTGGGATTCTTAAGATAACTATTCTTGACATTAGGGCAATCATATTTGATGTGAGTGGGTTTTCAACACTTATAAGAAATGATGTAGTCTTTCCCATGTTCACACTTTAGCATATCTCTTCTAGGTTCATTTCTTTTAAATGGTCTTCTACCTCTACCTTTTTGGTTGTTCCTCAATAACCTATTAAATTTCCTAGTTAGTAAGGCCACTTCATCATGATCATCATCTTCTTCTTCTTTATCATTCTCAACACTCTTCTTATTATATTCTTGGGTACCTTTAAGAGCAATACCTTTTCTCTTGGTATCTTCTCTAAGTGCTCATTTCTTTCACTTTCATGTTTTAATTGCATCTCATAGGTGAGAAAAGTACCAAGCAACTCATCTAACTTAGGGTTGTTCAAGTTCTTAGTTTTTTTTAAATTTGTAACTCTAGGTTTTCATGATCTAAGGAAATTATAAAGGATTTTTTTAACTAATTGGGCATTAAGAAATTCCTTACCTAAGACTTTTAATCCACCAATTATCTTGGTAAACCTTTTGTGCATTTCTTTTATTGACTCACTTTCCTTTATCTTAAAAAAACTCATAATCTAAGGTCAACAAACCTATTTTGGACTCCTTTACTTGGCTAGCTCTTTCATACCAATTTTTTAAACTATCTCAAATCTCTTTGGCTAATGTATACATTGCTATCCTATTAAACTCACTCTCATTAAACGAGCATAATAAAGCAATTATTGCATTGTGATTTAGCTGAATCAATTGTCTATCCTTTTTGTCCCATTCAACTCTAGCTTTGATATGTCTTACACTTTCTGCAAACTTAATTGGAACTTAAGGTCCTTCCTTAATAATACCTCACAAATCTAAATCAATTGATTGAATGACATTTTCAAACTTCATTCTCCAAAATAAATAGCTTTCTTAAGAAAATAGAGAAGGCCCCATCATTGATTCTCCTTCACCAACAAAGCTTGAAGATGCCATCTTTCTCACTTTAAGCTTATCTTAGGATCTCTCAAAGGTTGTTACACCTACACATTTGAGAACCAAGCTCTGATACATTTGTTAGATAAAGAAGATCGAAGTAAAGTAACCAAGAGGGGGGTGAATTTGTTTTTTAAATAAAAATTTGATCTTTTAGAGTTGAGTTAAAATTGAGAACTTTTTAGGATAGACCTTAAATATTAGATTATAAAAACTTAAGAAGTTAAAGAATGAAGCTAGTTAAGGACAAACGATAGGAATGAGTACTCAGCCACAATTTTATAGAGGTTTGGTCCTCAAAGCCTACATATTACACAAAGAGTTTGAACCCACTAATCAATACTTTTAAATCAAGTTTAAGCACAACATTTAACTCACTACATTTTCTTCAAGAGGTATAACCTTCCCCTACTCTTTTTATAGAGGTATAACCTTACATTACCTTTTACAATTGAGGTATAACCTCACACTACCTTTCACAATGGAGGTATAACCATTCATTACCTTTTGCAATAGAGATATAACCATAGAACAATGGATTCTTTCAAGTTTTCTTAGCTTAAAACCTTAAAAGGTTGATAAGCATGTCAAATGTAAGAG
Organism: Theobroma umbraticum; assembly: GCF_002168275.2. Taxonomy (NCBI): domain Eukaryota; kingdom Viridiplantae; phylum Streptophyta; class Magnoliopsida; order Malvales; family Malvaceae; genus Theobroma; species Theobroma umbraticum. The sequence continues at coordinate 5,199,242 of NW_018397256.1, read as the reverse complement.
AATAAGGATATATCAGAGAATATAATCTTAAAGATGAAAGATTTGTTTTGAGGATATGTAGTAGAGAGAAAGAAAAGGAATGAATTGTAAAAATCTTAGCTTTCTTTTGCTCTTGAAAAATTAATTGTTTGCTCTTTTTTCCCTGTTATTCTTTCCTTGAATGACATTCCCATGAGATATTTATAGTGCCTTATCCTTTTTACCTATTGGAATAAACTTTTGTCTTATTATTAAACGTTGGGACCATTTGAATCGCACTAATTGAAATTCAAGAATTGATTAGTAGATATGAGATATTGATCCTTTTATATCCCAAGACTTTCTATTTTATAAGAATTGATCTTTCCATTTTTGAGATATCAAATCTTCTTGTCTCACTTAAAGTATGGAGCTTTTTGTTTTTGAGAATCAACCTTTTCATTCTTGAGATATTGATTATTCGTATCTCATTTCCAATTTAGAGTTTTCTGATTTTTGAGAATCGATCTTTGCATTCTTGAGTTATTAATTCTTCTTATCCCATTTTAAAGTTAACAACTTTCTAATTTCTTGAGAATCAATCTTTGCTTTTCTTGATATCGATTCTTCTTTCACATTAGGCATTAACCTCAAAATTCAAATTTGCTTTTTCCTACTCTATTATTGTCTTTTTGTCTCATCTTTTCTTCTTCTCCAAGTTTCTAATTTTTTTTCTTTTTTTTTCTCTTTGTAGCTTCAAGAATTGATTACTTGATGCTTGATAAGTCGATTCTTGTTCTTAATGACTTTCCACAATGCTTTTGCTTTCTCAGGAATCAACTTTTACTTCTTCTGATATCAATTCATGTTTATCCAATAGCTTCTGTATCTACAAGAAGAAGTCGATTCTTTATGTTCCAGAAAAGAAATATTGCTTTTTGTTTTACAGAGAATCAGTTCCTTCACTTTCAAAAGTCGATTCTAATAGTTGAAATTTGAGATTTAAAGTATTCAAAAGGTTTTTCTTTTCACAAAGAACTTCAAAACTCTTATAGAATTGTTCTTCAAGTTCAAGATCATTTTCACTTAGTTTCAAAGCATATTTAGATCATTGAACTTTGTCATTTCAAAACTAGGCTCAATTTTAAAGCTAACAATCTACCATACTTCTAGGATTTTGAAAATACTCAGATACTAATCTTGTTCCTTTAAGTTTGGTGTATTTCTCTCTCTCAAGTTCATTAACCTAGACCTTGATTTATTTGCATAAAGTTTGGTGATTGTAGTCCAAGTATCAAAAGAGGTTTCAATTAAAGTGGAAAATGTGACGACACTTTCTATAGTAAAGAAGATTATGTGATGAGAAAGTAATTGATCTTGTCTTGTCTAATTATCAAAGGCAAGATTGGACACTAGTGTAAGAATATTGGTGCCTTCTTGAGGTGCCATGGTATGTGGACATTACTATGATTTTTGTGACATGGCAAAATATATTGAGTAGAAAGATTTTTGGCCTGAGACGTATGTGTTCATTCCAACAATTCAATTTCATTATATCAAAAGGGACACTCACCTCCCATGAGTGCCAAAGATTTTTGCCACCTATAGATGTACCCTTAACAACCATCAAACCTACTAGCATCCTTGTACACGTGGTTGTTAATGTAGCTTTTTGTGATGTGACAAAATTAATTAAGTATAAAAATTCCTCGCATAAGACATTATCAATCTAATCAATTAATTTTATTATATGAAAAGAAAAACTCATTTGTCACGATTGAAACAAAATGAAATGCTAACTTGTCATGACCTTAACAATTGTTAAGGTCACAGGTGTTAGATCATATTTTCCCCTTAATATAGGTATTTATTTGAATAAAAATTATAAAATAATAGCTTATTTAAGTACATAAAAAAAAGATAGGATCGAATTTAAAATTTATGAGATAGTTCCGACTTATTTAATATTTTTGCCTTAACCTTTAAATAACTCTTAATACTAATTCATAACATCTCATTTGTTTCATTCAAGTAATTTTTTTTTCAGAACATTTAGATGCACTTTAAATCGTTATATTGTGTTCATCTAAGTGAAAGAAAAAAAAGAAAGTAAAATAAATGAAACTTTCTAAACGTAGTATTTCAGACAAATGCTACTAGGCATTAGAAGAATTAAATAGAGCAATTAAGAGATAATAACTAAAAATGAAAGTTTTTTAAAGACATACTGAACGTCAATGCGAATGCTTTCCCTAGTGAAAAATTTTGACATAAAAGACACCTGCTCCCTCAAAAGAGAAGCCCGGAGAAAGTTAGCCCCATAAAACAAAGACTCGAGGCCCGAAGTGGGTCTCTAAGCACATGCGAAAATATCCCAAGCCGAACCTTGAACGTGTGGTCAGCTGATCCTAATGGGCTCCCAGTCCCAGACGAATTGCCCGAGGTCCACCTGGTTCACCACTTAGCGTGTGGAGATTTGTGTTTTAAAATGTGGAAACGGTCCAGGAAGCTTCAAAACATTCTTGCCGTGTTGATCTTTTCGTCAGCCGGAAATTTGTAAAAATTAGGATTTGTATGGCATCTGTAATAATCCCAGGCCAAACCCAAAGCTTCCGTCTCTGCCCTTGAGATTACTTTACACTCTTTGTTGCCAGGGTGCCTGCTGCCTGCCTATGTTAATTAAGGGGTCAAGAATTGGAAATGAAAAAATAAATAAATAAAATTCCATAAATGAAGCTTGGAATTGAAGTCGTGGCCACTTGTAGGGGAGGACAAAAACATATTTCACTTGTACACAATGCAAATGTGATGGTCCGTGTCCTATACGCAGCCTGCTATGACGCCAAACAGAAGAAACAATGATGGAAAATGGGATTGGATTTCCCGTTTTATGAAAATTTTAAAGAATGTCAAAACTCTGCGAGCGCCATTCCAACTTCGGATTAGTCTTGTATTACATTTCACAACAAGGCAAGGGAACACTTTTTTACAGGATTTTATTTCTGATTTGTTACACAAAATCCCATAGTATACTGTTTCTGATGCGATTTATTTGTCAAAACAAGGAAAAAAAATTTAAAAAGAGTTTTGTCTTAAGCTTCACACTTCAATTTAGACTGTGTGTTTGCATATCAATATCTATATATATTCAACTATGTATTATTGTTTAAATCAAAGTGTTCAAATCTCCTAAGGTTCTAAAATTGAAATTCAAAATTAGAACTAGTAAGACAGTAACAGAGTTGCTATGTTCATTTTTGACAGGGTAACAAAATGAAATGTTAGGAAGATCCGATATTTGAATATAATAATAAAAATGATAAATTTCATCTACAATCTTTATAATTTCAAGTTAATTTTCTCACGTGAGATTTTGTAGATATCTTTTTCTCAATTAGCACTATGTAGATAATTTCCGTTTTCATATGGATTAGACTATTAATTTTACTCAGTTTTATTACTAAAATATTCTCAATTCAAAACTATCTATTTATTCACATATAAAGATATTTTTATAATTTTACTAGACAAAAATAACTATATAACTCTTCTTGTAAGAATAAAAATTATCCACGAAGTGCTAACTGGAAAAAAAAAATCATAAGATATCAATTGAGAAAAAAAATTAAGACCACAAAATGCTAATAAATATCATGTATAACAATGTCAATGATTTCTCGGAATGAATTGTATTTTCAAAGCAATTCAATGGCTTTTGTATTGCTGAAATTACTACGAATTCAAGCTCATAATGTCGCTAGTGGTAGAGAGTCTTTTGCACCAAGCTTGCATTGTTATCCTCTCAAGAAACAACTTGCAATATCCCATTATTGTAGGAATCATGAATCAGGCCAAGCAAGCGCCATCATTGGAAATCTCTCTCTCTCTCTCTTATCCGGGGGGGAGGTTGAAAAGCGTTAGTGTCCTCTCAACGTTTCATTCATGATAAAGTGGAGAGCTCTTATTGAGTGGCACGACCCCCCTACCAAATCCCAACAAAGTAGTACTTTCTTTTTTACTAGTTTTCATCTTTGGCTTACACAGCAAGACAAATCAAATTCCAATGCCCACCACCTTTGCTTATACCCCAAAGCACCTAACCGTCGCATTTAATTCTATTCCGAAACTCTACAAAGAGAAAAAGAGAGAGAAAAGAAAGAGATTAATCGCATTTCTCTTGCCACTCGAAGAAGCTTTTATGCTTCTTTGACAAGAATAATACAATGAGAACCAATGCGGCCTCACTCCCTAACTGACCTTAATCATGCTGTTGCTTCCACACATGTTCTTAAGCTGAGTTCCCCAAGCTTTCATCGATGACAAGAATCTTAAAAAAGTAAATCACCATATATATATAGAGCTTCCCTGCTCATATTCAGCTGCATTCAAACCTCTCGGCCATCTTGTGTCACGAAATGGTGACTTCAGCTCCTGCTAAAATACTCATTGGCATCTCATTAGACCCAGATGACAGCAAGGAACTCTTGTCATGGGCAATCAGAGTTATAGCTCATCCAAATGACGACATTGTTGCCCTACATGTTCTTGGTTAGTTCATTCATACTCACATGGTAGTTCAATGCCAATTGTTTATGATTTTTCAGTCTGTAAACTCAATGCTGCCTGAACCAAAACATCATTGCATCAGGCTTTTTCTTTTTTCCAGCTGCCAGTCCAAATTAATTATTTTCCTCTTAGGTTGGACTTGCCTGTGTTTCACCTATTGAATTTATAGCAGTTGAACTAAATTGAATCAATTCGTTCACGACTAGCATTGTTAAACTTTACACTGTTTTGCATGTTTATTCAAATGCAGTTGGTGAGGAGTCCAAGAAGCGTAAATTGATAACTAGAGATCAAGCAAAGTTTCGCCAGGCAAAAGCTCATGTTATATCTGTGCTTGGAGAATTTGCTAGGACTTGCCAGTCTAAGCAGGTAACCAAATTTTAGATTTCTGCAGATAAATAAAACCTGCCAAAACAAATTCTGTTGTCTATGTTCTGAAATATCTCTATCTACATCGTTCAATTATATGACGCTCATCAACTTTGTTCAGGTAAACTTGGAGGCCAGAGTAGGATATAGCTCTAGCGTTAGAAGGGGCCTAATTGAGGATGCAAAATCCATCTCAGCTGACTTTCTTCTTCTTCTTGGTTCCAGAAACCGTTCAAACAAGTGAGAAACCAAACTATCCTTGGATATTTGAAATTCCATTGCAATATGTTCTCTGATGTTTGATTTTTCTGTCTTTGGGTTAGAACTTCACACAAAGTTACAAGATATTGTTTCGAGCATGCTCCGGAAGGCTGTGCAGTGGTTTCAATAGGGAAATCTAGGCAGCCACAGCGAAACTCAAGAACAAATTCTACTTCTTCACATTTTGATGGTTAGTTTTCTTCCAATCAACACTTGAATCAAACATAAAATATCCCTTAACTACATTCCTGCTAAAGTTTTGCTTCAGCAGAAACTCGTCAATGGAGCTCAAGATGGTCTAACAGGAGTGATCGCAGTGGCGAGGCTGTCTGCCCTGTTCAAAATTCTATTGTCTCCAAAACGAAGGTGCAAAAGCCTTCACCAAGAACTGTTCTAAACGCACTTGAAGGAGAATCAAATAGCACAGAAGATGAAACCTCTAGCTTTGGGGACTCAACTATCTCTGGGTCCCCTCCTCGGGCGGCAAAGTTTAAAGGGCAATCCTGCATAATGAAACAGATGTCACCATACAAACTTATCTCATCAGTCTTTAGTTCTCCATTAAGGAAAAGGAAGGCCAGTTTATCCAAGAAAGAAAAGGAGGAGCCTTTAATCAAGTGCTTCAGCTACGAGGAGGTCTCAAACGCTACAAATAACTTCCATCCAGGTGAAAAATGCAAATACAGCTACTTTTCTAAATGCAGTACTATGAAATTAGACGCTTAGCATTTAAGATTTCATAGAGCCTTCGAATTGTTTTGTGGTATCAGATAATATAGTTGGTCGAGGCGGGTACTCAGAAGTGTACAGAGGTGATCTTTCTGATGGAAGAGCCGTCGCAGTGAAGAGGTTGGCCAAGGACAACAAGGATGAAAACAAGGAGAAAGAATTCCTCACGGAATTGGGCATAATTGGACATGTGTGCCACCCAATACCGCAAATTTATTTGGCTGCTGCATTGAAAATGGACTCTATTTGATTTTCAGCTTCTCTGAGAATGGAACTTTGTCATCTGCATTGCACGGTAAGAAGAGCAACTGCCCCTTCGGATAAACTGCAGAATTTGGAGAGAGAGATTCTATAATTTATTTTTAAAAAAAATGAGTTGTTATGCATAAGTTTTGAAAATTTGAATACAGAGTAGTATAAAAGAAATGGATAGTTTTCCAACCGTGAAAACGCCTTGATATTTGCTTCTTAATTGGGCCTATTTCAATTGGAGAACCGTCAGGTAAAACAAGTGCGTCACTCAATTGGCCTGTGAGGTACAAGATTGCCATTGGAGTTGCTAGAGGTCTTCACTATCTGCACAAATGTTGCAAACACCGAATAATACACCGTGACATAAAAGCCTCTAATGTGCTTCTCGGACCAGATTATGAACCACAGGTGATATAGCAGACAACTTCCAGGAATGTTTTGAAAAAGTACAATACATTATTTCTTTTTCTGATTTTTAACAATGATTTCATCTCTTTCTAGATCTCTGATTTTGGTCTTGCAAAATGGCTTCCTAACAAATGGACTCACCATGCTGTGATCCCAATAGAGGGAACATTTGGGTACCTAGCACCAGAGTATTTCATGCATGGCATTGTGGATGAGAAAACAGATGTTTTTGCATTTGGGATTCTTGTCCTGGAGATCATTACTGGTCGCCGGCCTGTGGATTCATCAAAGCAAAACCTCCTCTTATGGGTACGCACTTCGCAGACTTCCAGGCTTTTGAATTGAATATCCTGCCAAAGGGAAAATTTTTTTACATAACTAATAAAAATCATACTTTTTCACTTTATGCTGCCAAACAACTATGGAAATTGAGTAAAGAATAATAGAGAAAGAATAGGTAGAAATTCCTGCAAATAAACAACTCTGTTTCCATTGTTCTTGCACATTCGAGATAGGACAAAGCGTGAAGGTGTCGGTTTGGTGGCATAAGTTGCTCTATGCCACATTTCAGAACAGTTTTAACATCCAGTTTCTTACTGAATAATTTTCATTTATAGGCAAAGCCTCTTATGGAATCTGGGAACATCACTGAACTAGCTGATCCAAAACTGAAAGGTAAATATGATGAGGATCAAATGCATAGATCAGTGTTAACAGCTTGCTATTGCGTGAGGCAATCAGCAGTATGGCGTCCGTCAATGAGTGAGGTACTTAAACTATGTATTTGGTAGGATATTCCAAATCATTTCCATAGAGTCAATGCATATGTAATGTGATTTAATGCTTCCACTTCTCAGGTCTTGGAGCTTCTACTGACTGGCCATGACTCTGATGTTGCAAAGAGCTGGCGAATGCCAAAGTTTACATCTGATGAGTTGGATGATTACTCAATGGTTTTTGGATATGAGGTTCCAACAGATATTTCCCTGGAGGAATTTTTATGAGTAATTCTTCTTCCACACATCTATTGCAGCTTCAGGTGGTATGAAAGAGGGGAAGCTGACAGAAGAGCACATCATAATTATAACTTTTCATACTTTTAAATGCATGCTAGGATTCAGAATATATTGTTTATTAAGGCATCCATATTCTGCAATTTTATTTAGATCTTCTCATTAGAGTGTTGTGCTTATGGTAGAGAAAGTTTCATCAAGTACATATAAATGGGATTCTGCAAGAATCTCCACGACTGAGATCGGCCTTTCCCTGAATATATACAAAGCCGTGCTAATGTGAACTATCCTGATCAATTCAAGTTTGCCATTTACATTTTAATTATGATCAACTATATGTTTTCTAATGAATGAAAATTTCCAATGGTCATAGCAATTGTCTGGAATTTTGTATGAATGGCTCTCTGTATTAGGAAATCATTCAATCTTCTGGAACATAATCCATTCCATATCATATAGGTTGAGAGGTGATGGACTGTATACAAGAACAGAGTGGATGAGGGTGGCTATTTTGTTGTACAGGTACTAGAACTCGTGGAGATTTGCATTTGAAAAATCATTTTCTCATCATTGGAAAAGGTTTGTTTATACATCCACTAGAAACATGATATACACAAGGAATTAAGAAGGATTTTTAGAGCCTTATAACATTGATATAGACCACCTTTTTCTTCACAAACACTAGCCATTGATAAGGTTGTTGTGCACTATATAAAGCAAGCACTAGTTAATTTGAAACATAAACAATGATTTCTGAAACTGACCCATGATTAACAAGAAAAAGAAAAAGCTAGTACTCTTTGTTAAAGAACAAAATGCAGAGAAAGAAAAGATTACTTCTTAAAAATATCCAAGGTTGTTTGAAGTCCACCTTCTATAAGTAGGAGCTTCATGCATTCTATCAGAGCAAACGTATGAAAGCACGGTATACCTCCTTGTTTTTGTAATTCTCTCCTTCTGTAATATATAACATCATAATCGGATCTCAGAACTGCTACAAACCGACACCACTAGTACAGAAACAACTAACCAAGGAGCAGCAAAATCTGTCTCACCTCTCTTTTGGGAGTTTGAATGCAAGTTCAAACCGGGCCAGCTTTCTAGTTTCTTGTATAGTTACAGAATTGCCATTCCATAAGTTTCTCTCCTTCAAATTAAAGTTCAACCAAAGTACTTAACATTACCCATTCACAGCCGCTCCTCCATCTAGGCAGCTGTTATTTTGTATGATTAAAGAAAAAGCAAGTTTTTAGTATGGATGACATCTTTCTCCTCTTCTCTGTATATTCACGAGAGATCATAGCTCATCTCTAGCATTGCTGCTCCTCACATAGAAAAGGCTGTGGCTGTGCCCATTCTTCTCCAAGAAACGGCCTCTTTCCACTTCCATTTCGATGCTCCACACTCAGCTTAGTAGACCTTACTCCAATCTCTGGACGCTGAAGATAATCCTGAGAAGCAAAGTTCCATGAACTTTTTGTTTACCTTCAAATTTCAACCAAATGGGGATCACAAGTCACACTTAAAAGCTGAAGAAAGAAGCTAAATGGGCCAAATTTTGGAGGGCCTGGCTTTTCTTTTCCTTTCCGTAGTACTGAACCACTCCCCCCTCGCACATGCAAATGGATTGCCATTTTGCCAGGTTGCCTGTAGATACTGTATCCGCAGTCACTGCCGGCCCAAAGGCACTGCGAAAATTGTTTCCAATCATTTTGATCATTTTTCCTGGTTGGGTTTAAGCCAGCCAAATCAAAATTTTCAAGGTTAATTGTAAAGCTGGCAATCTCAACCAAAATTCATAACGCTAGTATTCAATCCTTGGTATGTAAATTGGGATATGTATATTCCAATAAGTTACAGTAACTGCTACTGATGTTGCCATCAATTGGCAGAAGCCTAAAGTCTTTGAGTGCTTGTGGGCCTTCACCTTAAAACAACGGATGAAGGCTGGGAATATTTGTAGAGTAGAATGGTCAAAAACCATCTCTCAGGATTGCCTTTTGCGCACTAGTGAAGATCTCAACTTTACTTTATTTTGGCCAATCACATACTTCTCAAATTTAGAAAATTGAATATTTGTTTTACAGATAATATTTCTTTTTAGACATGCAATATTTGACATATTTATAGGCGAAGTTATGTGAAAAGTGAGTGCTTATTCTTTATACCAAATGGTGTCTTCTGATGGAATGTATAAAATATTCCAAATTAACACTAATTAAATGGAGACCCTATCTAACATTGATATTAATTTAAGGCCGTCTATAACCTTAACTAGTTTAAGAAAAACACAAAATCACAGTGTAAAATGGATTGAACTTTTCCTTCAAACATGGACATTCCTCGAATATTGACTTATATAATAAAAACTAATTTTTTTTCTTATATCATGTACTAAAAATTAAAAATTCATTAATATCTATAAACCTTTATTGTATGAAATGTTTTCTAATTTTTTGATTTTTTTTTAGTTAGGATTTTCATTTATATTAATGTATAAACTTTAGCCATGCATCATAGTACTCAAGATCCCACGGCTCAAAATTAGCACTTAAAATTCTAATTTGAAATAGGGATAACAATAGATATCTTATTATAAAATAACTATAAGCACTTGAATTGGATTCGAATTTGGATATATCAAAATTAACGAGTACCTTACTTATTATCTCTAATTTATAAATTTTATATTTAAATACATTTAGATGAAAGAAGTCAAATTTAAGAAATAAAAAAATATTTTTATTATCTAATCTAAAATCATATGTCATGAAAATAAAAAAGAAAAATCAAGGTCCTCGAGGATCCAGTAAATCTGGAATCGGTTTGGTAGCGGGCGAAGGGAAGGGAGCCGTTGACTGATGAATGCTGAGTTGACAGCGGAGAGTGGATGGTCATTGTGTTAGGAGAAGTGGGGGATTTGGACCACACTAGCCAAGGGACAGTGGTGCGCGACAGGCCGAGCCCACAAAGAGATGGGCGTGGCCTGGTGGTGCACGTGAAGTCGATGAGGCGCTGACCCACCACGATGTCCCCCATGGCTGATCCCACCTTGATAACTACCGCACATGCACATGCAAAAGCCGACATTTTTCACTTCTTATCTCCTCATCTCTCTCCAAAAACAAAGAAGAAGACGAGAACAGAGACACGAGTTTCAATTCATAGACTTAAATTCACAATCAAAAGCTACAAATTTAGCTTCGTAATCGTCTTGGTTGTCACCGTCACCATTTTTTATATATCTAGCTCAAAACAACTTGCTTTGAAAAATTTACAAGCTGTAAATGCCATGGTTTTGGAGATAAATACACAACCTTCCATCAGATTTAGGCTATATTTATAAGACGGCAAGGAGCAGCAATTTGATTTTAGACAACACATAATTATTAACAAATCTGCACTGGAAGGGAGGTAACTATGTGGCTGCTGTCCTTGTCTTCATTATTTTTGGGCTATTCATTGGTTGTTCTTCAGCTCTTCCATTTATTGTAAAGAAAAGGTCTTTGATTGGCCCATAGATGCAAGGTTGTTAGATGTCTCCCTTTCGCTTTGATCCATGATTCACATGATGCTTTGATAATTATTTCATTCAAGTCATAAAGCCACTTTTTCTTATTTGTATCATTTGAGCAAAAGTCAATTAGAAACCACAAGTTAAGTAGTATTATTATTAAGTTTCATCTTTCTAATGTGATTGCACTTCTTTTTAATTATTTTGGTCAACCTTGCTATTCATTCACGCTTATCAAGGGAAGATTTTTTTCCCAGGCTCATAGATGATGTAGGATTAATGTAGGCAGCTTTTTTCCAAAACATCAATGAAATGTATTCTCACAAGATTTAATTGCATACTTCAATTTTCACCTTCAATAAAAGAAGACGACAAAAATTGAATAAAATTTACATATGATGGGACCATGAATTGGAAATTTAAAAGTTATAAGTCTTCTTCTTGTCATTGAGACAAGACCTTGTTGGCATATATTTACATTGCTGTAGAACATTTTTCACGTTGTTGGTTGCAATTTCAATAGTTTGACAAACAGTCTGTATCCTCTGGTACAGCCTTTGCAATGTTTACAACATTTTCCGCGTCACTCGGTTGGGAAACATGGCATTAACTCAAATAGATTTTCTTCTCCACTCTTGGAAGAATTAAACTGGACGAACAATTTTGGCCTTCCTTTTAAGAATTATGTGCTCTAAAATATTGAATGTCCACCTTTTCAATTTGATGTTTCTTTTAAGGATAAATCAAGTTGGTCAAGTTTCTCAATATAAATTCAAATTAAAAAAAAATTCAAATCAATATATAGATTGCTAATCTTGTTAAATAGATCTTTTACACAAAACTTTAAATCATTTGAACAAGTTTTACTATTTCCATTTAAATACAGGGGATTTTATTAAAAAAATAACAAAATTTTAACCATTCAATGACTATTGATGGAAATTCATTTGTAGATACTTTTTAATTAATTGTTTGCATATTGTTGATTTACTTATAAAAATCAGTTTTATTTTTTTTCGCAATCATCTTTTTCTTTAAAATGCTTTGATAATCGTCTTTAGCGAGGAACTTAACGAACTCGACATAAAAAATTTTATTTAAGTTTTTTATTTTTTTAAAAAGAAAGTATATCTTCTCTTTCCTTTTCCCCTGTCTTGTAGGTATATATTGAAAATTTTTTTATTAAAAAAGTTTATATTTTAGTATTCAAATTTTTCTTTTGCTTAAGTTACATATCAATCAAATTGAATATTTGATATGAAATGGAAGGATTGTACAACGTTAATGGCCAATGTCTGAGAAAGCCTTGAGGAGAATCAAGAATGGCATCATGTAAGTTCGAGTCTCATAGGTGATCTTTAGTCCTTTAATATCCGTGCCTACATGGAATTCCTCTCTGTTCAAAATAATATAATATAATATAAAAACTAGTAGATTTTTTAGGTCTAAATTCAAGTGTTAGGAAATATAGAAAATAACAAACTTTATATTAATTTATGAGAAGGAAGAGAAAAGGAACGTTACAAATAGATTCTTTTAAATCTTTTTCATTTTTTATGTCTTTTTCATAATTAAAAGCCTAGCTGAAATTTTCTTTGTTATTATTATTTGAATGAAAGACTCAAACTTAAACTCTTTATTTTGTTTTAAAAAAAAAACTTTGTTTTGAATTTAAAAATCGATTATCATTGAGATCATATTTTGACAATTTCGTTTACAAGTCAAATATGAACCAATATTTTGGCTGTAGGGAGCATATAGTAGAGGTGTCCATAGATTAGGTACAATCCGATTAACACCTCTAAAACCTAAATCCAAATTTGAGTCAAGTTCGACAATTAAAATTTATTTATTATTAAAAAATTAAAGAATTTATATTAATATCTTATTATTTTAAATATGTTTTAAAATTAAATTTAAATAAAAAAAAGTATTTATTATCTAAAGTCAAGTTGGACCGAGTTAAGACTCAAAAATCTTGTTCAGGGCTTGACCAGCGAACCTAACATGTAATACGATCCATACACAAACCTAATATACAATAATATACTTTGATAAATACTAGTTGGAAAAAGACACAAAATTTGTCTTTGTCGTTATTTTTGTATGGTCTTTGGGTATTTGGTGCCATTAATTGAGCACAGCTTCATAAATATAAATACAGAATTCGGATGGCATCGTGGCTGTCATGGCAAATTATCTTTGAGTTGGTCGTTATTTCTTTTTTCGGTCTGCCTAACGAATTAAACTTAATTAGGTGGCCAAGGGATGGAGAAACAAGTTTGCTAAATAGCACCAAAAATGTTGATAGCAGAAAGAGGCTGGCCAAACTTAGAACATGTAGCTGGCATCTTCTGTTTACCCGTTTGGGAGTTGTCGGTTGCTTTCAGAAGATCTAGGCTTGAGCAACTTGAAAATGGTCCCAAGAAATTGCAGCCACTAGTTATCAAACCTTGCAATTATGAAAATCTAAAAATCCCGCCTTGGCTCATAGCCAATTCCTGATAGGCCAAAACAAAAAATCTTTTGAGAAAAGAACAGGCCTGATTGATCTGTCGTGGGATTGCACGAATCAAGAGGACAAAATTTTGGTGCAAGTTTGGGAATTGGGGTTTATCCGGGAAGAAAGTGCGTTTGCCTCCTCTTTTCCAAATTAGATAAAAGGTTGAATGAATCGTCCACCATGCCTAGAGTAAAGCACATCCCTGTTAAATAAGATGTCGGTGAAGTTTTTTACAGCAAGTTATCAAAGTTGTGAATTAAAAGATTGACAGAATTGAATAATAAATCAATATTATGCTAAAAATTAGCCGGAAAGATATTATACCAATATTTACTTTTCATTTAATCATTTTAAGCTAGGAGCTTTATCACAAAATTAATCTAAGCAAAAACACTTTAGGAAAAAAGAGATAATTTGACTAATTAAATCAGTTTTGATGTTAGTTGTGCTTTTCACTTTTATCTTTATTAAATATCTCTACAAAAGAAATGGATGCCAATATAGAGCTCAGCGGCTCACATGAATGTGAGGAGAACCCAACCCACTTTGGTTTTGGTTTCGATCTGATCAAAAGCCAGAAAGAAAGCTACTGAAATGCTTTTCCCAGTTGAATTTAGTTAATAGATCTCCTCACAATCAAAGCACTACTCTTGAAACATCTGGAAGTTCACTTTAGGCTAACAACCAGAAGTGATTTTGACGTAGCACAACACTCTTGCCCGTGAAAGACAGAGAAAGAAAAGGAGGGCTGCACCCTAACCTTCTTAAAGATTTCCAGGGTATAATTTCTACCGAAAGTTTTTCTTGTAATTATTACCACAGTTGAAAGTTGAAACTCCAAACCTAAAAGGGGAGTACTATGCATTCAAAGAAAAGTTTGGGCCTATGAATCTAACATGTGATTTTTAAAATTAAATCTAACGTGTGTTTTATGAAAAATAAAATAAAAAGAAAAAATTGGCTTCACATCCAGCTGATTTAAATGCTTAAATTAAAATATATTAACAAAGAAATTTGTATATATGTATATATATATTCAATGTATGTATCAATTAAAATTTGAAAGCTCAATTTCATCCATTATCAATTCCTCACAATTTAGTTTTGCTTAGAAAAAAATATCACAGAGATGTATAAATTAAAACCTTCGAAAAAGGGAAAGATCTAAGATGCAGCAGAATCACCACTAAAAAATTAACTAGCTATAAGGTAATTAAACTTAAGATAATTATTTATAGACAGTTCCATAATCTTTTTAATTTTTTTTAATTTGATCCATGATGAATTTCAATAATTTATAGTAATTATATATATGTGTGTATTCTAATATCAACAATCTTTAGAACAAATGTTAATATAGTTCATATTCCTAAAAGCTCATAAATAGATTTTAAATTGTTTTCTTATTCATACACAAGTTCAAATATCATTTCTAATGGTTATCAAAAAAATTTCTAATACGAATAAATCTCATTATAATAGTATCCATTTGTGATTTTTGAATAAAATATGAGTCATTTCAAAATATCTTACCTAATACAAAAATCACTTTCACATAAAAAGAAAATGATTCACATTCCTCCTCAACATCATACAATAAAAGCTCATACTTCCGTTGATGCATCTAAATGAGTCAAACTCCAACAAAGATTGCTACTTGCCAGCTACCCGAAGGTCCCTGCATCATATACCATATCCTTGCACTAGCTGGTTATAAACTCCTACCGATGAATCAAACGAGTCAAACTTTCATTGATCAAATCCAAAAGGCACATCGAATATATGCTTCACTCATGTATCGAATGAGGTCAAAAGTTATATTTTCATATTCATTCATATTACAATAACTGACCATATTCAAAATATCCAAAAACCAATCATATACCATTGCTAGATTTCATTTTTTGTTCAGATGTCAAATTCTATTAAAATGTTTCCAAAAGTACATAAAAATACTTTAAAAGTCTACTTTATATAATAATAATTTTTCAAGAGTTCAAAAGATAACTTATATTATCATAGTAGTTCAAATGCTATCAAAATGCTCTTAATATATTTTAAAATAACACATATTCATAAACGAGTTTAATACTTCATTTTCCCTTTAAAACACAACTTTGATGATTCTAGTAGCTGAATAAGCTTTTGGACAAAACCAAAGAGAACTATATTGAATCAAAAACTTAACATAGTTGCTGTAAATACTGATAACCATGTTAAAAGCGCTGTAAAGAGAACTATTCTGATTAGATAAACTGAAAACTGAAGTTTTGGGATCATTTTAGCACCCTCAACATATGCTGGAAAGGTTTTGATACAAACTAAATTGCCAACTAGGCAAAAATTGATAGATTCCAATAATCGAAGTAATATGTACAATGGAAACTATTAGGGCCAAATTGACACATACCTTTTATAACTCAAAAGGTATGATAGTTACTAATGAACAGAACAAAACACATACCCCTTATACGACAAATAATGATAACAGAACTTTAACAATAGGGCTAAAAAACAATCTCAAACTTCAAAGACAAATAAGAGCAATAAAATCTGTCAATAGAATACTTAACTAAAGGGTGAAGCCAACAAATCTTAGGGAATTAATTATACTTAGCCTCTCACGTCAAAATCGAAATTGAGATCTCTCATAATCTCCAAAATTTTGTTTCAATATTAGACTTTCAAAATCAACTCCAAAACAGTAAAAACATTTCTAAAATATCATATTCAAGTTTTCTGAACTTCTTAGCAAAATGGAAAACATTTTCTTTTCTGTTTCTGTCTAGTTTAAGAGGTGGAGGAAGTATTTAAAGAGGTTTGGCACTGATTCACACATTCTAAAAGCTTAGAGAATGACACTTAGCCATGAGATGTCAAAAGTTTCCTAATTTGCTATGTATTCCCAAGTTTTCTTGATTTGTTATTTACTTTTAAAATGATAATAATTAAAAGCTAGAATTCGTAGAATTTTTAGTGTCACATTTAAGCAACTTAATTTTATAAGGTTTAAGCAATTCAATTTTCAAAAAATTTAAGTAGCTCAATTTTTATAAGAAAACCTTTGACGGATGGAGAAGATCTAACAAGTTTTGTCTGCTTGTTATTAAAAGGTAAATTCCCATCACCTGTAAAGTGGACTTCTTGATACCACTAAAATAAAAGAATTCTTAACTATATTAACATCACTACAAAAAAACAAGACATTATCAATAGAAAATTCCATTGTAATAGTTAAGATTTCGTCGGTATGTTACATTACCAACGAAAATATCAATAAAAATTTTTATCAATATTCGATCAAAAATATTATGGTCAGTAATGGCAAATCCGTCAATGAAGAAATATTCCGTCGATAAATTACTAATCGAATATTCTGTCGATAATTTTGTCTATCGGTATGTCGTCAGTAATGGGAGAATTTCATCGGTAACATTATTGACGGAACTTAATCCATTGGTAATTTCTGCCAGTGATTAATCACCAATAGATAGTCAACGAAGTCAGTTTTGAAGGTCACCAGTAGTATCTGTTGGCAATGGCTTCAAATCCGTCAGTATTCTATCGATATTGTGAATGAACTTCATCGATAAAAGACAAATTCTATCAATAATTCTATTGGTAATTGATGAATTTCATTGGTAATGGATGAATTCCATTGATAATTACTGTAGGACCAATTTTTTTTTTTGAGAAATTAAATTTTGTCTCGTTCATAATAAAATTATTATATGATACTGTTATTGATAAAGTAAACATATAGCAAACATATATGCATATAAAAATATGAAAAAGTAATACAAATCATAATTAATAAAAAAATCCAATGTAAACACATACTAATAATAATCCAAATAAGTATCTAATACAAAGCCCACTGAGGGGATAGGGGTGGCTACTATTGCTACTGCTGCTATCGTGGAGGTGGCAAACCCAACTGTTGTGATGAGGAAGACTCGGAGGTGTCTGAAGGTGATAACTTGGTTGCAATGGCCTCAAACAAGTTATTAATTCTGCCCATCGACGTTACTAAGCAATTGTCAATATCCTTCAAGCTCAAGCGCAAGAGGCAAAGGAGGTCGTGCAACGTCAGG
>NW_018397256.1:5164884-5181565 GCF_002168275.2 Theobroma umbraticum | reverse complement strand
CTCTAGTGCCAAATCCGTAAACGTGGGTCCAAGTATTGTTGGGCCCTCTAATGGCCTTGATCCATGCCTCATGATCAAACTCCAACCGGATCTACAGCTCCTCATCGTGCTTGTGCAAAAAAATCAAAGCATATGGTTTCTTCAAATAGAAAAGCAATTAAAATTATTAAGTTATTTAATCGGTAAGCAACATATATATTGAATATATATATATATATAAACACACATATTACTTACACAGATAGTCTTGGACATGTGCACAAATTCTCTAATACCCTTCTGCTGCTTACAAATGCATTTGAAGAGCTGAAAGAATGTCACTTGGTGTTGTTTTTCCTCGAACTGTAATCATAAAAAGAGAATAAGAATACAAAATACATCATTGCATAATATCGCAATCTTAACAACATAAAGAATTGTATTATTAAAGTTAATGAATTTTGTAGTATTAAAAAAAACCATATACTATCCCCTTTTGGTGTAAGGCAAAAGGCAAGAAACCGCTAATATGTTTTGCAACGCTATTGTCCTTTTCTATCAAGTGTTTTTCCTTGGCCTTGCGTGATTGTGACTACCACTTAAGCATGGACCATATACTATCAATCATTTGGTCCCATACCTCAACAATGATCTAGGGTCGCACCTTACCCTTCGTTAATAGGAGATCGACATGCATGCTGCCCTTGTCCATCTGGGCCTTGTTGTGCTCATTTGCTAATAAATTCTTAAGGTTGTCCTTGCAAATCTTCTCCCATATGGATTAAACCTCCGTTGCATTTGCAAATCGCCCATCTAAAATATTTCTACATCTAAGAAAATATATATGAATACAGGAAATTATAATTGATATACACTAATACTATATCCTTACGTTATCTCGAATTTACGCCACAAGTTATCCTTATGCTCTTGAGGAACCTACCTCCGTGTCGGCCAAGGTCCACTGAAGTTACTCCTAATAATCAGCAAAATCATCAGAGTAACGCCAATCTCCTCAAAAGTACTATGAAATAGACTTATTGTTAGTAAAACACATAAATTAATTAACTAAATTAACTGCATATAATTAATGATCTAAATTGGAGTATAGGAAATTACCTTCCTCTAAGAAGGTGCAGAAGTATCCATTAGTCCCAATGACTCAAAGTTGGCAAGCTGAGACTCGACCTTTGACCTCTACCCTGCGACATGTTGTTAGACGTAATAGCAACGTCTGGAGTGAGGGTTCCTATTGGAGTAGTTGAACTCGACATCGGAACCTTTGGCTGTACCGATTTGGAATTGGAACCGAATAATTGAGGAATTAAAGGGTCCTATTCAACACGTTTCTTAAATTTATCTCTTTGGTGACGAAAAGATGATCCATCAGCAAGAATTATCGATAATAATAATGAAAATAAGGCTTCTTCTTGTACTTTAAAAAGAAACACTTTTCATGTTCCATACAATATAAACATGATAAATGCTTGTGAGTGCTTCACCCAAACAGCATACCATATGTAAAGAAGTCATTAATGGTCCATAAGAGTGCTACTTGTAAAACAAAATTTTGGCAAGTAAAGGCATCGTATGTGACCACCCCTTCATCCCATAAAACTTTTGACTAATCTATCAAAAGTCAAAAAAACACATCAATTTTCTATTCAAGAGTTGTCTTCCCTGAGATGACCATACTAAGAAAGATGTACGATTGCTTCATGCACATCCACGAAAGTAAGTTATAGACAATGAGCTTTACTAGCCAAATAGAATACGGTTCGTTGTTGGCCCAAATGGACTAAAACCATCTGAACATAAATCGTGTCTGACGTAATGAGACTCAAAGGAAAAAACTAATTGGTGTGATTAAAATGTTACCAAGCCTCACCATTAACAAGATGCCTGAGTAGTCCATTATTAGATTGCTGTGTGGCATGCCATGTCATGTGTTCTACAATTTTGCCAGACATGTGTAGCTTTTGCAATCTCAAGATTAGTAGAAAGTATCGTAAAATCTTGTAAGGAATTTTTCTTCTCCCTTTCTCCCTTTGATTTATTCGATTTATACCGAGGATGACCACAACATGGACAATAAGACAACTCAAAATATTTGTTATAAAATAACATGCAATTATTCTTACATGCATGAATTTTCTGAAAGTCGAGCACAAGTTCCTTCAGGTGTATCTTCATTCTATAAAAGTTTTCCAGTAATAATTCATCCGATGGCAACATCTCTTTCACTAGATGCATCAGATGATTAAAGCATGCCTCACTCATATTAAACTTTAACTCCATAAACAATAATTGGAACATAGTTGATAATTTTGTGTTCTTATCACATCTAACCCACAAAGTTGTATCGGCATCATTTAACAACAAAAAGAAGAATACAACATTTGGATTTGGATCTTCAAGAGAGATCGATTCTTCTCGAGTCTCACCATTAAACTAAAACTCTAGTCGTAAAATATCCATAACCATTTCAGTATATGGATTTTCTACTATGACTTCATTAACAACTTCATTGTACTCACCAATAAAAATGTGCCAATGATTGGTCGGCATAGAATGATTCACCATGTGCATCCCATATTATATACGAACCAGTAAAGCCTTTACAAAATAGGTCTTCCCAAACCTTTTCAACAACCAAGAACTTGTTATTCATATGCTGAGAACAAGGACATCTAATCTTATTCTCAATCACATATCTTGGATGACTGAAAACAAATGAAATAAATTCATCTACACCATTCACAAATTCTATCCTAAGAAATTCACTTGAATCCACTTAAGAATACATTCAACTCCTATCTCGTTCCATTCTGAGAAAAATATTATAATGGGCATATGATATCATTTGTTTGCAAATGTTAACACAAACATCAATCGAAAACAAAAACCAACTTAAATACAGGAATTAATTGATTCTATATTATTATTAATTTCTTAAAATAAATAAAATATTAGATATTATTATTAATTATATTAATTACTTAATTACTTATAACACATTACATTAGTAAATTAACCAAATTGTTTATTTAACTCATAATCCTAAACCTTAATAATTAATTTAAATATTATTAATAATTTAATTAATTGCTTAATAACTAAAACATTTTTCAATTCAAGTAGTCAAATTATTTAATTAATTGAATGACACCTTAATTAATTTAAATATTTTTAAATTAAATAATATTACTAATTTAATTAATTACTTAATAAATAAAACATTTTTTCAATTCAAGTAGTTAAATTACAATTAATTTAATAAAACTTTAATTAATTTAAATATTTCTTGAATTTTACTAATTTTAATAATTAAATTAATTGCTTATGTAACTAAATTATTTAATTAACTCATTAACATCTTCACTAATTTAAATTTTTAAAATTTTAATAATATTACTAAATTACTTAATTGCTAATTACTAAAACATTGTTTACATATGATAATTGGTTAAATTATTTCATTAATTTAATAAAATCTTAATTATTTAAATAATTATAAATTTTACTATATTTACAAAATTAATTAAACCTTAAAAGTCCTATGTGAAAGCCAAGAAAAGCACACATAATACCAACAGATCACACACACAATACCAATAGTTAAGGAAAAATCCTATTTTCAATAGAATATATCTCAACAATAGATTAAACACAATACCATGAATTAACATTTTCATGACAATTAATGCAAATTTGAATATCTGATTAAAAAAAACAAGATTTTCATCACAACACTGTCAATCAACAACATATTACAAAAACAACAACATTTTCATCACAATCAACATATAGAAAATCTAAAATCAAAACCCTAAATGTAAAAGTCCCATGGCAAAAATGAAGCTTACCCACTGCAACAAAATCAGTGAAATCCAACAGCTGAAGCTTCACCAAAAATGAATGGTAGTAACTCCGTGGGGAGAGCAAAATTGATCGGCAACCTTAGGGTAGAGCAATTGAAGGAGGGGCTGGGTTAGACAGGCAAACGGCTGAAAGGGTTAGGTCAGACAAATAGAAGGGCGATGTAGAGGGCCTATAGGCATGAAAGAGGGAGGGACAAAGAAATGAGAGAGAGGAAAAGAGAACTAGGAGAAATGGGGGAAAGAAAAGCGCCCGAGAATTTTAATTGAACTCACTAGCAGAATTTTTCATCAATAAATTTTTTTAAAATGTTAATGGAAATTATGTCAACAAATTGGTCAATAAACTTACTACCTTTTTAAATTAAATTACCGACAGAATGTCCATTGATAATTTAGTCTATAAACTTACAATCTTTTTAAATTAGATTACTAATCAAATTTTCGTCAACAATGCGGTCGACAATTTGACAACATCACTAACGAGGTATTCCAATGGCACATTGGTTGATAAATTTCATCAGGAAAGCCATTGCCAACGGATCTGTTCCATCAATAAACTTTACACCATATGTTGAAATTTCACTCCATCGTTTTGCCAACGAAATACCAATAAAATTGAATTCGCCAGTAAATTTCATCGATATTCCATCTGTTATAGTCATTTTTTGGTAGTGGTACCATCAAATGTTGAAATTGACTCTTTTTTTAAAAGGACTTTATTCCATAGTTAATGAAGATGATCCAATAAATCTAATGGTTTTTAAAATTTCAAGATAAAAGTATAGAATTGGTAAATCTGTCAATTTATGAAATTCTAAAGTTGTCTTCAGGATCAAGAATAAACATAAATGTTTATTTTGTAAGTAAAAAAAGGGACATTAAAAACAAGAATGTGAGATATGTAAAACTTGGCTAGAAAAGTGTAAAAGTGAAAAGATTCATAAGTAGAAGGAAGACAAATAAGGATAAGTCTAGAGTCACAAATGGCAACAAAGTAGAGGTGAAAGTCAAATTTGTAAGAATAGTTTATTTAAATTTAGTTTCAGTTTCGTTATTAGGCATTACTAGTTAAGTTTAGAAATAAAAGGCCCCATTAACAAGATAATTATTCATTTAAAAGATATTGACTTGTGTTCTTTGACTTGTGCATTATATATACTGTGATAGGCTCCTAATAATATTTATGTCAACTCATATCTTGTTGAAAGAGTTGCCAAAACACCTTACATAAAAGAAACAACTTTCATGTTGTGACATAGAAGACTTAACCCCGTCTCCAAGGAAAAGGTATAAAGATTGATAAATGATAAAATCTTGCCTAGTCTTTTTTTTGATGACCAAGAGACCTGTTGACTATTGTAAGGGTAAGATGACCAAGATAAAGGAAAGAGATCAATTAGAAATGTCAATTTATTAGAACTCTTTTACATTGACATAAATGAACCATATATCCTTACTATCTACAATCGTAAATATTTTGTTGTATTCATTGATGATTTTCGTCATTATGATTATATGTTTTATTAAACAAAAGTTTGAAACTCTTGATAAATTTAAGATCTTCACACTAAGGTTGAGAAACAATTGGAAAAAAACCATTAAAATTGTCAAGTCTAGTAGGGATGGTTAATACTATGGTAGAAATGACACAAGTAAAAAGGTCTATTTACTAAATTTGTAGAAAATTTATGGAATAGTGCCCCAATACACTATGATTTGTAGTCTTGAGTATAAATGGTGTAGTTGAAAAATGGAATCTTAAAGGATATAATGAGGAGTATGATGAGTGGGGCTAACTTTTAGAATATTTTTAAGAAAAAGCAATCAAAATGAATTTATATATCTTAAATAGAATCCCTACCAAATTTATATGTAAAGTCCTTATATGGATTAAAACGAGAGCCATAACAATAGCATCAAAAGTTTAATGGGGTTGTGCTAGCTAATGCTTGCAAGATCTATCAAGCTGACAAATGTGTCTATAGTGAGTTCCATAATGGTAAAGGTGTATCATTTGTCTATATGTAGATGACATGTTAATTTTTAGTATCGACTTGGAACAAGTGAAGGACACAAAAAGGTACTTGTCTAAGAATTTTGACATGAAAAATATGGGTGTAGCGAATGTTATTCTTGGTATAAGAATAATGATAGACAATAATGATCTAACATTGTCTCAATCTCATTACATTCAAAAGATTGTAATGAAGTATGATAAGTCACATTGCACACCAATGTCTATGCTTTATGATTCTAATCTAAGGCTAGTACCCAACAAAGGTAAGCCAATAGCACAATTAGAATTTACATGTGTAATTGGATGTCTAATGTCTACTATGGTGTGTGCAAGGCCGAACATTGTTTTTTATAGTTGGGAGGCTTAGTTGGTTGATAAGGAATCCAAGCAAAAAGCATTGGCATGTTGTTTATGGAGTTCTAAGGTGATTGAAAAGTAAAATGAATTATGGCATTTGTTACTCAAGTTTTCCTTCAATTCTAAAAAGGTTTACAGATGCTAGTCAAAACTTAAATAAAACAAATTATACCTCTACTACAAGTTGGATTTTTATAATTGGTGGGGGTGTTGTTTCTTAAAGTTTTAAGAAACAATCATGTCAAGCAGATTCCATCAAGTCAACAAAATTTATAGCGTAAACCAATGTCAATAATCTTGATACATTATGACAATGAAGCTACAGTGTCGAAAGCGTATGGTCAAATGTATAATGGAAAGAATAGATGCATTGGACTTCGATACAACGTTATAAGACAACATATTATTAATGGTATAATCATTACGAGTTATGTGAGGTATAGTGAAAATTTGGCGAATCCATTGACCAAAGGCCTTAAAAAGAACTTGGTATTAAAGACCTCAAAAGGGATGGGTCTCAAGCTAATCAACTAAATCACTAATGATCAGAGCCCATCTCGATGCTTATGGCTAACTCGCAAGTCTTCAATACCAACCATTTCACCATATGGTTGATTGCAAGCACTAAGCTATTTTTTTTGACTCAAGGTGCAATTGCTTGTTTCCCGTAATGAGTATAAGTTAACAAAAGTTCTTAATGGATCTATAGCATGTATATGTTAAAGTACCATAATTATGAGGTATTTCCAATAAGGCTACCTATATGAGTGGAAGTCTGGCTATTTCTAGGAGTTAAGGGCTTGACTTTGATAGCACTTATGAATGGATACAAAACACAAGGCCATAAACGTGTTAGCAAAGCATTGAATGGTTCAATGCTTAGTTAACTACTTAATTCATATTAAAATCAACCACACTCACTAAGCGAAGTTTAAAATCTCCAGGATTCTTTCATTCAAGCACATGATTCCCAAAGTTGTTGGTATTTGAAAATTTTGAAAATAGTGGGAGATTATTTGTGTATTTTCAAAATAAAAAGTTATGTCTTTTCATATGAAAAGTTGTAAATGAAAAGTTATATTTTTTCACATGAAAAGTTGTGACTATTTGAAAGTCACATCTATTGAAAGGTTATATCACATAGTGTAATATATTGTGACTATTAGATTATATGTGGTTTTTATGTGAAAAGTTATGTTTCATGGTAAAGCGATATTTAGAAAAACATCTCTAAGTTCAAAGGTTATGAGACAATTAAAAAAAATCATTACTCAAAAGTTTGGATATAAAAAGTTATCTTTTCATATTGTAACTCAAAATGTATGTCTTATGGTATGAATAATTGTCCTATCATAAGGTAATTATTGAAACAATACCTTTATCCAAAAGTTATGTCGCGTAACATGTAAATGTGTGTTTAAGGCATAGAATTGGCTTACTGAAATGTTTATATCTTTAAAAAAGAGACACTTACAAGTCTATGTAAAGGATTTACTATCAATCATTTTGACACACTAAACAAACAAGACAAAAGCAAAAGAAGTGTTATGTTTTGAATAAAAATTCAGAAAATAAACATAAACATTTTGAGTTCCCATAATCTACCAAAAGTGTCTAAATTCCTCATAATCCACTTGATGCAGAAAGTAGGCTCTATGACCAAACAAATTTGTAATCTTTGAGTATGTTTAGCGGTCTACTATCATAAAATGCCTAACTGCATGTTTGGTTAGGGGAATGGCTTATTCTTAAGGAACATTTGTTCCTTTATTTGGTTATCAAATACACGAAGGAATAGCCATTCTTTTGGAATGGCTATTCTCCAAAATTAGCTAAAACCAAGGAATACGTAATACTAACCCCTTTTCATGGTATTAGTTATTCCATGGTTGAGGAATGGCTTTAAAAAATGATAAAGAACAAAATGCCCTTTACAAGTTTGAAAAACTAAAACCCTATCTATATAAAAACATTTTCTTTTTCTCTTTCCTCCTCTTCTCCCTTCATTTTAGCTTCCCCCTTTCTCTTTCTCTCTCTAATCTTCCACCCACCACCAGAAAGGGGAGGTAACGGCGGTAGCAACGAAGGCAATGGCGAAGGCGATTTTATAACTTGATTTGAAGATCTTTGTCCAAATCCGACGTCTACAGCTAAATCTGGTTACAGGAAGTGCCGGATCTAACGGTTCCTGACCAAATGTTTGTGGCTGGATCTAGTCATGGATTGCCAGATTCGACCATGGGAAGTGTCGATCTAGTGTCCTAATGGCTAAATCTGCCACAAGGAGCGTCAGATCGATGTACCATTACACTAACTACATCTCTAGTAGCTGACATAAAGAGAAGATAGAAAAATGAAAAAAAAAAGAATTTAAAATAAAAGTTTTTAACTTTTAATTATATCTTATAAAAAAAATATTTTAAATTTAAAAATTAATTTAAATTATTAATATTTTAACTATAGTAACATTTAAATTATAAATAAAATATTAATAATTAAATTATCATTTATTAATATTTTGAATAAATTATAAATTATTAATATGTGATTAAATTATAATTATGAGTAATTTTACCTTTTGAGATAAATATGTATTTAAATTATAACAAGGGTAATTTGTTTCTAATGAAAATAAATGGGATTATAATGGAAGATATTTTTGTCATTTTATCATTTATTCATTTCGTATTCCAAAGTTATTTTTATCAATCAAACACTAATATTAGTTATAATAACTATTTATACCTTATTCCATTCATTGTACCAAACTATATAATAATTATTTTTTTTATTTTTATTTTATTTCTATAGAATAATTATTTTATTTTGTGAGTCAAATGTGTTATAAAGTTTTTCGTATAATTCTCCTTTGCATACCGAATGATGGGATGAAATAAATTTTAAAAATAACATATATTAGAGACACGTTTTGAAATAAATATTAAAGACAACCTTCATTAAAAGTTCATCTTGAAGTAAATTTTACCGTTTCTTTTAATTTCCAACCAAATGTCATTTACGCCAACAAATGCTTGCCATATTTTATGCATACTAACAAAATCAATCCTTAGAAATTAAGGGATGCAAAATAAAAGAGGGGTAATTAAGTGTTATAAATTTATAATGTTTGTATATTTTATAATTTGTTTTTTAATTCTCACTTTAAAAATGACATAATAGTGTGATTTTCATTTTCTTTGCACATAATATTCTTATGTTGACTGCACTGACGTAAATTTCTGATTTATGCGCCAGCCATGACAATCAACACTTACGGCTCTGATTTTTATTTTTTTAGTTTTTATTTTTTGTTTTTTTGTGGGTTGCGTAGAGAAGAATAAAGGTTCATTCATTCTTTTATTTAAAACAAAAATAAAAAAACCTAATGAATCACACTGCATCCAGCCGCAAATAATAAACAATGCGGAAAAAATGGAAGGGAAGATGCCATCTCCCTCTTCCGAAATCCAAAAAGCAAAGATGATTAGGGTCAAAGTTCAGAATGGCATGTTTTCTTTTCTTGGAAAGCCAAGGCTGTCACAACCATGAGCTCACCAATTCCAATCCGTCAGAGAAACTTCCAGAAAAACTGGAAAGACTTATCTTTTAAGCCACCCCATGTCTTGTTCTAAGTGTTTGAGCTCAGAATCTCCATAATAGTCTGCTCCATATTAATATTATAAACAAAAACAACAGCACTTTAACGATACTCAGTCCAGTTCAATTGAGAAAGGCCAATAAAAGTTGAGAAATAGATCCACGACCCTGATTGGTCTTGAAAAAGAAAGAAAGAAACTAGCAAGGAGAAAAAGCCAAGTAAAACTTTACTAGCAGAAAACAGAGTTACAGAAGAAGCCCTTTGAAGGAAAAAGTGCATGGGCTTGGAAGCTTTTTCAGAGTAGCAAGAAAACCTTTCATCTCAGCTTCAGCTTATCATCCCTGACTCCTGCAAATTAACGGCTAACAAAAACTCCACCGAAACAATATTTTTACATCAATAACCATAATTAAAAACTAAACATTTGTTTTCCCTAATATCAACGGTCGTAGGGTTATTCTAGTTGCAGGATAGAAATCACAGTCGAAAATTACAGGATTATAGCTAAATAAAGAGCCCCTTTTTCTTTTTCTTCTTTTCCATTTTTACCAGATTCATGAACATTCAAAAGGAAGGGACGACACTGTACTGGGCGTCGGACATGAAAGCTGCTGCTGTTGCTGCAGCAGAAGGCGAGTTATACATGTGGTCAACTTCGTTGTCGATTTCGGCTCTTTTGGCGAAACGGCCTTTGATTCTTGGCCTTGACTCAGCGTAGGCCTTTCGGGAAGCGTAGCGGATTGTTTTCTCGAATTTTCTGTTCTTTCTCTTCTCTCTGTACCTTAAAACTCTAGCCTCTCGATCGATTCCACCGGCTTGGGGTGCTTGGTTATTGGTCGTAGCTGCCGAGATGGGTACGCTCGGATCAGTCATGGTTCGTCCGAAAGGATACGAGATTTCGGACAGGGAATTCCCATCTGGAACTACTCCTACCTCAAGCGACGATGATGAAACCTGAAAGTTTTGTTTAATTTGTATCAAGAATCAGTTTACAGAAGTTTCTTTTTCAAACCAGAAAAGTTTTTTTTTTCCTTTGAAAATTGCTAAGAGAAGATTGAATTGTGAAGGGAAGGAAATTTCCTTTTATGAGAAGTAAGAAGAGATCAAAAGAGAAATACCCAAGTTGTTATTATTATTCATTTTTTCTTTTTTTTTTTGTTGAAAAATTGAGTAGATTATGTAATTGAAGAAAGTGGATTGAAGCATTTACACTTTGGCTGAGAGACGGAGTTTGGTAGCTGAGAGCTGTGAGCTTGGATCGACAGAAGTCAATATCGAAACAATTTTCATTGTTGATCACTGGAATTGTTGCTGGTTTTGTCTGAACTGGAACTACGCTATCCATAGCTGCGTTATTATGAGGTTGAAACGAATTCTGGTACTCGAAATCAATAAACGGATCTATTTCGGAGAAGAACAAATCCCCTGTTTTGACCTGGTTAGTTTCCCCGGTGTGTTTGGAATTGAGGTTAGGATTGGGCAACAACCAAGAACCAGGTTCTACACCTTCTTGTTGACAAGCACCACTATGATCCGTCGGCACAAGATAGCTGAAAGGGGAAGATTTGACAATGGAATCAGCAGAGTCAAAGAAAGGCTCGACAGGGACACGCTCGTGGCGACGAGCCAGAGGATTAGCAGAGTGGATGTCGGCATCGCAGGTGACGCAAAGGGCAGCCGCGTCGGCCTTGCAAGTGACAGCGGCTGGGGCCTGCTCGCACACCTCGCACATCCACACCCTCTCATGACGAGAAGAGACGAGTTTGTTATTACCAGAGTGGATCCTGGAATCACAATTCAGGCACAAAGAAGCCGAATCAGCACGACAAAAAATAGCCGCAGCAGCTGATTTACAAGTGTCGCATGTCTTAGCAGCCATGCCCCAGCCTCCCGGAATCCCCTTGACGCTCGCTATCTCAATTCCCATCCTTATAAATCAAAGCTATTGATATATATATTTGTTTTTTGCTCCCAGTTTCTCTCTGAAAGGGCTAGTGCTTTTTTTGTTTTGTGGTTTTGGGGATCTTTGGACTAAACGTGGAGTGTTGCAACAGCTGGTTCTTGATTTTGGTATTTAGGGATGTGTTTGGCTATCTATCTAGTGACCAGGGAGGGGTGGAAATCTAGGAGCTGACGACTGACAGAGGGACACGCGGAGCGATATACACCATGAAAAAATTGCTGTTTTAGGACAAAAATTTTTTTAGGATTTTAATAATGTTTGGGGGAAGTAGTTGTCATGTGTCTGTGCCGACGTGGGGCCCGAATGGGAGGAGGTCGAGGGGCAAGGTGAAGTGACGGCCAGTTTGATCAAACTTTTCATGAGACGACTAGGAACCCGGAAGAGGCGTGGCGTTCACTTCAGATTTGTCAGCGGATTGTCCAAACGGGTCGGGCATGCTTCAAATCTTATATCATAAATCTCAATACACGTTAAAAGCGAGTGTAATTGTCTTAAAAAGGTAATTGATAAAAATAAAAAAAGAAAAGAATTGAATCCAATAACAATAATGAAATTATCGACCGTCACAAAACT
Organism: Theobroma umbraticum; assembly: GCF_002168275.2. Lineage (NCBI taxonomy): Eukaryota > Viridiplantae > Streptophyta > Magnoliopsida > Malvales > Malvaceae > Theobroma > Theobroma umbraticum. Next base: position 5,169,197 of record NW_018397256.1, on the reverse strand, counting down.
TCTATTTATTTCATTTTTTATTTTCTTTTTTCCCTTTTTTTTTTATATTGCCCTTGAATTTACAACTTTTCTATCTTTCTTGATTTAGTTTGTGATATATTTTTAGGTTTTCCCCCAGACAAGAATATACTAATTATGATAAAAATTACTTCTTCTACTATGGGATTTTTTTCCCAAACAAGATTATACTAATTATGATAAAAATTACTTTTTCTATAATCTTTATATTCCCTTTAACTGTTATCAAATAGAAGCTCTTATATATTCCCTTACCAATTGGTCAGAAATATTATTTAAAATGGAACTTTGTAATGAATGCTTAAGGGTTTGGTTGATCGCATACAACTAATAATCAATAATCAATGATTGATCATTGATTATTGCATTTTAGATATCTCCATAAGCCTTTTGCATCAGTGTTATAGGTCACTATTAATGTTAAGCATTTAGTTTTTGTAACATAGGTACGTACTCTTTGATAAATTCGGACTCCCTTGCTTATATATATAAATTATAAGAATAATTATTATATTAAATAGTGCTTTTTAAAAAAGGTATTTGAAATTTTATTAATCGAAATTTGAGTACATTTTTTATCAAAAGATAATTTAATATAACATTTGAGTATTTGACTCATTAGTTAGCATATAATCTTTTATTTAAAAAATAAGATTCATATCTTTCTTCTTTCAATTAAAAAATAATAATAACTCAATATAAACTTAAAAGAATGTTAGGGTTTACAATTCAATCCTATCAAATTATGTACCATAACCCCTCAAATGCATTGGAAAGAACATATGAACATTGAGCTTCAGCAAAGACAAGCTCAAATTGCATGTAACGGAGCCAAGAATCTAAAGAGAAATTCCATCAAGCAGCTTTAAAGCAGGAAACAAAGGGATAAGCAAGAAGAATTGAAGTAGTCATAGCAAAAGAGTTGAATTTAAAAGCTTTATTACCTTGACTCCTATGCATGCATGCGCGCATAATATATATATATATATATATAAAGAGATATGAATTAAATATTATATATACCTTGATTTAATGTAATAATTTTTTGAGTATAAAAGTGACGTATTCAAATAATAAAAACTTTTAAAACAACTAATTAATGCATAAAGTTGGTTTTTAGTTATCTCACATTTTCAACATATTTTAAATATTCAATATATAATAATAATAATAATAAATCAAATTTATTAAAAAATTAAATTACCTAAAATTTAATTAATTTTAAAAAAATATCTCGTCAAACAACGATCAAGCACAAGTGCTTGGATAGTTACATGGATTCTTTTAGTTTCGTGAGTGTGGCTTTGGTGTTTCTTTTTTTTTTTTTTATTGAAGAATATGAGTTAATTTAGCTGGAATTTGATTCACAATATTACGAGAGATGTAATTTTCGGAAGCCTCGTTATTAGTTGTATTGAATGGAACACATTGTTTTGAAATAGACCAAAAATTGGGCATCTCAACCGAATTCCGAATGGTAACCTCAAAATTTCCTATATTGACTATTGTAATTGTAAAAAAATCATGCAATCGAATTAATGGAATGGAGTAGACTTTTTAGATTCAGGCGAGCCCACCTTGTACTAAGCTTGCCCTATGTATTGTGAGTAATCCAATGTGTAATATATTACATGTTTTGTTATATAAAAAGGAGATAAACATGTTCTAATATGTTTCTAGGTATAGCTGCTCAGGTTTAAGGACGCTTTTTGATGTGCTCTACGTCAAAAACAATTTCCTAACAACTCTAGCTAAGCCAAATAGGCTCTAGGACTAGGTTTAAAACTAGCAATTAATTTAATCTAATTGAGAAAATAATAGTAATGAGTTTTCAAGCATTGCGTAGGTTGAGCTTTTGATGTGAAGGTCCAATTAGTGATCACCTGGATGGATGACGTGGGAACAAGATGAAGCAAAAATGATCTATCGGAGATCGAAAATAAGGAAAAAGCAGTAGCATTCCCATACTAGACTGTCGCCTATACTATACAAGGACCTTTCAAAAACAACGCTTCGTTAAAATTGCGGAAAATGACAACGTCTCGTGTCTTATGGGACCGTCTTTTAGTCTGTTGGCTCTTCAGTTCAGGAAAAGCTTCCAATTGTTTTTTTTTATTATTATTATTAAAGAAACCGAAGGGTAAAGACTTCATATCGCATTTAATAGTTGCAAAACGACCTCACACCATTATAAGTCTTTTTTAAGTTAATACTTATAAAGCTCCCTTCTAAGTATACGTGACAATGCAAATGCAATACTTGCAGCTCGAAATTGAAACAATTTTGAGTTGGTGGTGTATTTTTTTGGTTTTTCTAATCCCAAATGCTAATAGTTTATAAAAGTGTGGTGCAAATTTGTTATCTTTATTCTTTTTTTTCACTGTTGGTCTTATGCCACGAATAATAGTGTACGTGTGTCTTTTTGTTTTGGTTGCACTCTATTGAGTAGTAGGAATCGCTGAGTCAACCTCTCTCTCGCACTATATCAGGGAGGCAAAGAGGCACTCTCCGGCTCTCCCCTGTTTTAGGTTAGATAGCTCATCAGTTTTAATTGAGGAAAAGGAGGGCAGGAAGGAATCCTTCTTTTGTTTGCAGTGCTCATTGAAGGTGGGGAAATTAAAGGGGAGGGAACACACTAACCTCCCCTTTCTTTTTCTATTTTCTTTTATTTATTTATTTATTTTTGGGTACGATCCGTTTCCTTTTAAAGCCTCTCTCCCCATTTAGGAGCTATGAAGCTGGAGCGGAAACTATTTCAATGAATTATTTCCTGGTACTAAGTCTCTCCCACTCTCTCATAATTCCTTTCTATACTTTTTATTTATAGTGACTTGAAATTGTTATTGCAAGGAATGTAATCAAACATTTGCGTTTCATTGCTTTCTAAAAGGTTACTTGATATATCTGCTGCATACTATAATTACATTTTTTTAAAAAGAAAAAGTTTTAAGTATAAGCAAAAATAGTCACAATCCAATAACTCTACCCACAGAGGCAGAGGGTTGGGGGCTAGTGGAGCCCCTACCGTCCAATAATTTAAAAATCTGTAAAATTTATTTTTACTTTTTATAAAATTTAATAATTTCATTTTTATAAAAATTTTAAAATTTTTTAATATATTTTAATTTTTTAAAATTTTTTATTTTTATAATAATTTTTTGTTTGATAATTTATTTCATAATAATTAATTAACAACTAATTTTAATAAGATTAAAATAAAATTTATTACAATAGAATTATTTTTAAACTCTACTTTTTTAAAAATTCACAACCAACTATTCTTGTTTTTTTTTCTTTTTACCAAATGCTATGGAAAACAAAAAAAAAATTACACTTTTTTGCTTGCCAACATTCTCTGTGCAGAAAACCTCTAGTCAATAACACAATTTTTATATTATGGTAATTGATAAGTTTGATTGATTTACTTATTTTATTTTAATATTTTCAATTTTAAATTTTTTATTTAATATTTGTTATGTAATGATTTTGATTTAAGATTTACCGCATTAATCATTTTTTGTTGAAAGTAATAAAAGAAGGATTTGATTAAGACCTAATTTAGTTATTATTTATTTATTTATTTAGGGATTGTTTGTTTGCTTTCTTACAAATTATTTTTGTTTTTTTATTTGTTTAGATTCCTGTAAACAGTTAAATTTTTTATTCGGAATAGCTTTTTTATTGAAATATTTATTGATATTGTATTTAATTTTTATGATTAAATTTAGGGAATTACTTCCTATTGAATTATTTATTGATAGTTCTTAATATTTTTTAATGGATTGCTTTCTATTGAGATTTTTTTTATATTTGTTAATTTTTGTTTTTTGTTAAGTTTATCTAAAAATTGAGATTATTGTCATTATTAAATTATTTATTATTATACTAGGTAATTTTTTAAGTAAATTATTAAAATTGATTCTTTGAATGATTTTCAAAATTTATTTATATAATTTTTATATGAATTTTTTTCATCTAAGTTGCTTTATATTGTCTTCTACTCTTCGCCCCCCTCTAACACGAAATCCTGACTTTATCACCATCTACCCATATACTGTAACACAATCATCATAACCAGTGATAAGCAAATAAATTAAGACTAACAAATAAGCATATAATTGGAGAACATGTAATATGAAATTTGAAATTGGACTATCTAAATATGACGCATGAGATTTAAATCTAGAACTTAAAGATTGCAAGATTTCTTTTTTGTCATTAAGATAATACTTCTTCAGTTGCCCATGCATCATAATAGCATAGTTAAATAAATAAATGTGAGGAGAGATCCCGAA
>NW_018397256.1:5162083-5164874 GCF_002168275.2 Theobroma umbraticum | reverse complement strand
CTTTTAATAGTATTTATAATTCGTCATTAAGTTTTATATATTATTCACATAAATCATGTATGTCAAATTCTAATTGAAAAGTATGTAATTATTAGTTTGATAGTAAAATTTCAATTGTTAAATATATGTTAAGAAATATGTTCATCTAGATTGATATGATATAAATATCGAATTGATTTAAAATTTTATGCACTATTACAAGTTAAATCTAGGAAATTATTGTAAGTGAATCTCATTTTAATAATAAATATAATATATATACATATATATAATAAAAATAACAATTTTAAAGAAAACTTTAACTTATTTTTTCCTCAAGATTTTAAAGTATTATCCATCCTGTTGTTCCAATAACCCTTTTTTGTTTGATTTTGATAATTTCAAAAATCAAAAATATCCAACTTATCTTTTTCAAAAACTGAATTGATTCGAACTTATTTAACTAATCGAATCAATCGAAAATGAAACTACCTTGATCAATTTGGTCAGTTTCAAAAACTTGAACTCAAGCAAACATTTTATAATAATTTAATCAAATTTTAAAATGATATATAAATATAAAAGTTAAAATTCTCAAATAAATTCAACAATATTTTTAACAAATTCCACAACATTTTTCAAACCCAATAAACTTAAAAGGCATAGGTTAATATAAGGAAAATTCAAACCAACTTTCAAGAAATTCCAACAACCAACGACAACCAATAACGGTTTTCAAATACGGACCTCTCATGGTTCTATGCACGTTTTTCTAAAATGTTAAAAAAAATGAGATTAGTATAAAATTTAAGTTAAAACAAGCTAAATATTTTATAAATTTAAATATGCATATTGACTAACATTAAATTTCTTACTCATAATTACTAATTTTGTTGAAAAATTTTTATCCAAAATTTATTCTTTGACACTAGAGTTTAAAGTGACCTAAAAAATTTTGACTTGATTATTATATATAACAAGTTTTATTTTTTTTGTCAAATATCGAATTTTATTAAATATCAAAGTGAGATAAACTAACCTATTCATAAATCATATGCTAGAATTTTATCAATTTTTAAATTTTTTTTCTTCTTTGTTAAATATTAAATTTTTTCAATATCAAAATAAATTTTATTAAATTTTGAAAGAAACATGAGTATATTTTTTTAAAAGGACATAAGTGTCTTAAAATATTATGTAATATTAGTTATAATTTGTTTTAACTGTTGATTAGGATATTGACAATTAAGGGAGTAAAAATATTATTTTAAAATAAGAAAATTAAAATAATCTTTTTGAAGCTTTTTAGATTTTACCCATCTTTCAAATTTATTTGAGTTATTACTATTTTAATGAAATTCTTTTTATAATTTTTAACTAAATTAGATTAGTCGTTAAAAAAGTAATTTTCATAAAAACAAGGATAAAAAAGAAGGTTGTCAGGAACTTGAGAAGGAAAGCTAATGCGGGAAGCAATGCAACCGACGTCATGGATTGCGTTAGATTTGGTACTTTAAAAAAATAAAATAGAACTACTATTGATAATTGACATTAAAGTCAGGAAAAAGGAAAAAAAATAAAAAGCAGATAATGTATTAGATCAGGACAAGTTTGCCCTTAGAACTATAAAAGATTTTGGCACAAAAATCTAAAAAAGTCAGTGTCAGAGTGCCAGATGTGGCAGACAGATGGGTCGGCAAACCGTGTTGCGTTTATTGATTTGCGTCGTCATTCTTCTGTTTTTTTATTCAAGGATAATTTTGGAATATAGTTTTTTCCTTTTTGTTGAGAAATAAAATCTATAATCCATAATTATATTGAAAATAAACACAAAAAGCTACTTTGCTTAACACTTGGCAATATTGCGAAAGAGCTCAAAGGGCTTAGTTCCTTCTGAATGATTATTACTTTTTTTTGCTTTGATTTTTTTATCAATTATTATTAAATATCAAGTCATATTTAATAAATATTAAAGTAGCAATTGATATGTAATTATCTTTTATTTACATTAAAAGTTAAAAAAAATTAAATCTAACTATTTATTAGTTAGTATACATGTCAATTACTAAATCAAATTATATAATATAATATTTTTTATCAAATTAAAATATGTACCTGTTATTTATAAAAGTTTAATGTTAATTTTTCTAAATCTTAAATTTTCAAAAATAAGTTTTCTTACATTTAAATGTATTCTTCATTTTTTGCTTTCTAAAATAAAAAATACTAACTAATAAAATAACAATTTACGGGAACTTAAATATATTTATTGACATAACTTCAATATTCATTTACAAACATGGCAAGATGAAAAAAAAAAAAGAAACAAAGAAAGAAATGATGGATTTATATAAAGTCTTGCTAAAGTATATGTATGCTTTTAGGTAGTGTTTGGTGTGAGGAAAGTAAGAATATTTTTTACAATGTACTTATTTAAATTATATTATAGTGTTTATTTCTCAATAAACTATTATAATGTAAGATTGTAATAAATCACATTACAGCCAATGAATGTAATGTAATTGTAGTATAAAATCAATGTAATCAAATTGTATTGCACTTTGCAATATTGTTAAAAATAATTTTACTCTTCAATTTTGTTACTTTATTAAAAATATTTTATAATATTCTAATTTATGTTTTATATAAATTTTGATGATGTCTTTTTATTGTTCTTAGTAATCGTGATGATTGTCAATAAAATTTATATTATCTTTTAAAAAATTAAAATAAAATATATAATATAGATAATTATGTTAAGAAATGAAAATAAAATATATAAGATTATAATAAAAAATAAAAATAAAATATA
>NW_018397256.1:5161617-5162069 GCF_002168275.2 Theobroma umbraticum | reverse complement strand
TATTTAAGAGATGATATTATATAAAAATTAATAATAAAAAATACAAGTAATGGTGGTTACAATAACAATAGTTATATATTTTGTAAAATAATATTTTGTGCATGTCAGTGTACACCAACAATTAGATATGATAATATAATTAATATTGCATATCTATTTCACAAAGTATTCTCAACTCAATTGAAAAAAAAAAAATTACCACTCCAAGTGCATCGCACGGGTAACATACTGGTTATATTTAAAGGATGCTCCGAAGACCTTCCTTACTTGACACTTGGTAATATTGCCTGAAGGAAGAAAGCCTTCCTCCCATATGGTTATTACTTTTTTTACTTTAATTTTTTAACAGTTATTATTAAATATCAAGTCATATTTAAAAAATATTAAAATAGCAATCGAAATGTAATTATCTTTTCTTTACATTAAAAATTAAAAAAATTTGAATCCAACTA
>NW_018397256.1:5067143-5161607 GCF_002168275.2 Theobroma umbraticum | reverse complement strand
AAAAAATATATACATGTCAATTATCGAATCAAATTATATAATATAATTCTCTTTATTAAATTAAAATATGCAGTTGTTATTCATAAAAGTTCAATTTTCATTTTTTTAAATCTTAAATTTAAAAAAAATAAAATTTCTTATATTTAAATGTACTTTTCTTTTTTTACTTTTTAAAATAAAAAATACTAACTAATAAAATAACAATCTAAGGGAACTTAAATATATCCATTGACATAATTTTAGTATCCACTTGTAAACATGGTAATAAGGAGAAAAAAGAATAAGAAAGAAATGGTGGACTCATATATTGTCTTGCTAAGGTGTATGCATGCTTTTAAGTAGTGTTTGGTATGAGAAAAGTAAGAGCACATTTTTTATAATATATCCAATTAAATTATATTATAGTGTTTATTTTGTAGTAAGTCACTGCAATATAAGATTATAATGAATCACATTACAACCGATAAATGTAATGTGATTACACTCTAAAATTAATGTAATCAGATTACATTGTACTTTTTAATGTTGTTTGAGACAATTTTACCATTCAATTTCGTTATTTTATTAAAAAATATTTAATAATGTTATAATGTATTTTTTATATATACTTCAATGATTTTTTTTATTCTTCGTAATCATGGTGATTGTCAATAAAATTTATATTATCTTTTAAAAGAAAAAAAATTAAAATAAAATATATAATGTAAAAAATTATATTAAAAATAAAAACAAAATATATGCAATTATAATAAAAAATAAAAATAAAATATATGATATTAAAAATATATTTAAGAGATGATATTATATAAAAATTAATAATAAAAAATACAAATAATAGTAGTTACAAAAACAATAGTTATATATTTTGTACATGTCAATGCACACAAAAAATTAAATATAATAATATAATTATCATTACATATCTATTTCACCAAGTATTCTTAACACAATTGAAAAAAATTTCTTTTCATCCCGAGCTCATCGCTCAGACAGCAGACTAGTAAAATAAGAAAGCAAGCCTTCTGTCAAGTTTTGAACTTTTGATGTGTTGTTTTTATTCTTTTTTAATGGAAAGATTGGTGATTTGTCAATTGGGTGTCAACCATTGCAGATTCCTTGCCATAAAAATAAGGTTACAGATTCTACGAACTATTATTCATTTATATTATTCCAAATCTTATTTTCTTAAATTTTAATTTCACACAATATCATAAAACTTTTTATGATCAAATTTGTAAAATTTGACTTCAAAATATGCAAATTAAGTGTACATTCAACTTAGATCGAAGAAAGTAATAATTAATCATTTAAAATGATTTTCACGAATTCATTGAATTTGGTTTTTGGAAAAAAATTAAAAATAGAATTTAAATTATTTGTTTACCAAATTTATGATTAAAGTTTGTTAAATTTGATCCAAAATTTTGCAAATTAGCTAAATATTAGTCTTGGAACAAAGAAAATAATTATTAATAACATTAAATGATTTTTCAAGAATCATTAAATTTGATTTTTTTAAATTAAAAAGTAGAATTTAACTTATTTGTTTGCCAAATTTAAACGCAAGTGCTGGTTTTAGGAAATGTTTGATTCACATAAAGGAATAGAATGAGAATGGCATAGTTAATAGGAATAGAATGTTGGTCTTTTAAGGAGTGCTAAAGGGAGGGTGAATAGTACTTCTAAGAATTGTTTTAAAGTCAACTCTTGTGCTTAAAACTCTTTATAAGATAAAATGGAAACAATAAAACTTGTTAAGGTTAAAAGATATCAAGTAAAAAAAAGGTAAAAGGAAGTGGACGAAACACTCAAGTATTTATAGTAATTTGAACCCCTTGACCTGTATACATTACCTTAATCTTTTATTTAAAAATTTTTAACCCAACTTCACTGTACTAGTAGAATTAACAGCTTTCATCAAGCTTTTACAAGGTGAGCTTCTAACCCAAATTTTAATCCCTTATAATAAGTTTTAGAGTGCTTTCCACACTCTAATTTACCGAGAAAGAGAAGAAAAAGAAGTACACGTGATCACCCTTATTGATTTGAAAGGAATACAACCAAGTTCAAACACTTTTACAAGAAGAGGAATGAAAAACAATAAGGTAAGAGTGGGTTCTTTGGCTTTTTGCTCAATATATGATCTTGGTAGGTTCTCTATCTTTTCTTTGACCGTTGAAGTTTCCTTTAATACTTCGAGAGTGAGATTTTGCTATTAGAAAAAGTTGTTAGCAGTTGGGAACAAGTCTGATGTCATTCTAGTCGGTATTTTATCTTTTAGCATTTAAATTCAAATAAGCAGGCAGTGTTCCATTAACTGATTAAAGGCGAGCTCTAACTGATTAAGCATTCTTTGACTTGCACTGTTTAGTAGCTTTGTTCACTGTGTTACCTAGTTAAAAGAGACTTTGATCCATTAAGAACTCTTTGTTTTCAAAGTCCTCTATCCTGCAAATTTCTTTTAATTGATTAACCCTTCCTTTAACTGATTGAAGCTTATCTCCCTTCATCTTTATGTTGGGTTTGGTTATGGATAGCATGTTCGAAATTACGCAACAAAAGAAAAATTAAAATTTTAGAAAAACAAAACATACCTTCACCCACGGATTACTATGGTGATATTTTAACTCATAGAATGGCATATAAAATTATAAAATTAGAAGCTAACCTTGTCAACATTCATCTGATCGGAATAGCAATCTTCTCAATGCAACCCACGAACACCACGAGAAACAAGAACCCTATCCAATCAAGCTCTTGGCCTTCAATTGTAGTACACATAATTTCACTAGAACTTTTTAGTAAAGGAAGGATATTTTAACTATGCTTTTGTGCTAGCAAAAGGGCACAACATTTGTTCCTTTCCACTTCTCACAAAGATTGGTCGAATCACACACTTGAAAAATTACTTCAATAATAATAATTCTTTTTCACAAAGTAGGTGACAACACATAAAGAAATTTTTTTTTCTTACAACTCCTTTTCTTCATATGTGGAATAATAGTTAAATGTGATTTATATAGCTAGGTTAACATTAAGTTTAATTTTGCAATAAGGCCCTTCAAATTATAATACATTACAATATACTGTCATGACTTAATTAAACTATTTTAATTAAGCCCAATGGAAATTAAATTAAAATAATTTCTTTATATTATTGTAATTTTGGCATTAGAATTATAACTATTAATATATTATGCCCAAAATTTAATTAAATTCTTTTTAATTAAGTTTATAGAAGTTAATTACCTAGCATGTGATTTAAGTATAATTTAAATTATCACTTTCCCAATTTAATTCAAATGTAATACCTTTTAGGTTCCTATCATGTTAGCAATGGAATTAAGTAATGACTTAATTGATTCATGTAAATTCCAATCAATTAATGTATAATTAAGTCTACAGACCAAGATTGGCATTTAGCAATGCATCATGGCCACCAATTGTTAGAAGAGTCAAAGGGTTCTTTGACAATCTTTGAATATATAGTCTATCAGTGTAATTCATTTTCTCATTATATATCCCAGATATGATAAGAGTTTGGTATAGTGTCTATTATTATTGACCTCTACATTTGTTCTTATAGTTATAGTATGAGCTTTATAGAAACTTATGAAACCTTTTCATAATCTCCAAATCACCTTGGCCAAAGACTTCAATAAGCTAATGTTAACTAAGAACTGATAGGATATGTCCTCTTAAAACACTAGAGGTGATGATTCATATATTGACCATTCATTTGCCTTCACATGCTTCATATCATACCCAAAAGCATCCTATCTAGGCATCTTTGGTTAAGCACCCATAGGGATGAAACTAAAGCATAACACTCTATATAGAAGACAACCTGGTATCTCAAGTCTAAGGAGTATTTACATGACTGACATATAAAAAGTGTTGCGTAGACATTAGAGAATATTACCAAATGCATTTCTTATGGTGAGTCATGTTTAGTGAACTTATGCTCCTAAGCAAGCACCTACATTCTAATTTGAAGTATCTTTACACTTCAATCTACGATATCAAGTACTTACTACCACAGTAAGGAACATAGAATGTACCAGTCTCTAAGCATCAATAATGTCTAATCTCAATGATACATTGATAAGGAAAATTTTGAGATTACACTCTCATGCATAAGGATCTCATAACCGCACCCCATTATAATTCCCTTGCAAGGCATATTAATTTCATAGACTTCATTTAATTCGACTTATAACTCATTATAATTAATGTCTTATTGATGAAGAAAAAATTTTAATCATTTAATATAAATGATATCATTGCATGATTAGAACCAAGTCTTGACCAATCTCAATTAGTCACAAGGCTCATTTCAACACTTTAACCGATTAAAACATGCTTTAACCAATTAAAAATTCTTTGAATTGAATTTCATTATTCTAGCTCCCTTCAATAGTCATCTTTAATTTAAATTTGGATTTTGGCCTCGATACTTTCACTTAAGGTCTTAGTACTTCAATTTAGTTTAAGCCTCTTAACAAGAATGAACTTAAGTACTTAGCCTATTTGTCAATCAAATTCATAGGAGCTTTTCATTAAAGTCCTAATGCCTAAGGCATTCAATATTTTGATCATTAGCTTTTGTCATATTAAGACAAGAATCAATCATAAAGCTAACAAAAGATAAGAAAAACAGTAGTTTCTCTACCAAATCATCTCCAATGGCTCCAAACTTTTTCCAAGTATAAAAAGGACTTTTTCAACAAATTTTGGGTTTAAGAAGAGTAGAAAAAAGATAATTTGATCAAGAATCAAATGATATGAAGAAAAAGAGGAAAAAGGAAGAGAAACCAAGCTAGAGCAAGCAAATTGCATTCATCCAATTAGCTTTTAAGTTACCCTTGAGTTTCAAATTCTTTGTGCCTTCACTCTTATCTATGGTAATCATCTTTATCATTATCATACTCTTCCATCAATGTACCTACTTAAAAAAATCTACCTTCTAGAGGTAACCTTGTTATTTAAAGTTGTAAGAGAGAAAAGGTTATGCCTAAACCTTCAAAAGGCAATGTTGTAAAGGTTATGCTTAATCCTTCAAAAGGCAATGGTTGTGCTTGATCTTTGAAAATGCAATGGTTATTCTTAATCAATGAAAAGGCAAAGGTTATGCTTGATCTATGAAAAATAGTGCTTTGTAAAGATTATGCTTGATCTTTTGAAAAAATAGCTTTTATAGTAGATTTCAAACTTCTTGGTAAGCCAAGGGAAAAGATGTAAGAATCTATAGAGAGGGTCGAATCTCTATAAAATCTTTGTCTTTTTTCTCTTCTTTTTACATTTTGAACTTGTGCATTTTATTTTGAAGAAGGTTTAGAAATTTGTTTACAGCTCACTTACTCCTCACTTTCACATATTACTTTCAAAGAGTTTGGAAAATTTGTTTTCAACTTGTGAGTTCATTAAATTGCTTATTAAATTTGGTTTCTAAATTATTTTGGACATATTTTAAAGCGAAAATAAATTTGAGAACCTATCTTTGAGTTTGTCTTCATCGAAAGTTCAATTTGTTGAAAATATTTTTTAAATCCAATTCACTCCCTCTTGGATATTTCCTTTGAACTAAGATTTTTAATTCATATTGCATTATTAAAGAAACCCTTTCATGGACAATGATTGTGCATGCCAAGGTGCAAGCTGGCCTTTATTTCTTGCGAAGGGAGTTGGATACCAGTAATTTTGTTGGAAAATTTGTTCAAATTGTACCTAAGCAATTTCTCAATGAAGTTGACAAAAATGCCCCTAAACTGTTAGAATTTGTTTCTTTCAATTTCCTATAAATTTTTGTAATTCTGTTTAAAAAGGGTTTGATATTTGGCACTCTATGTAAGGTCATCCTTATCTGTCAATAATAGAACGAATTTAGCAGTGTTTCTTATTGTGTTTCACATTCTAGTGATCATGTTTGTCAAATCTACGGTTTGGTAAAGTAGAAAAGATTGCAATTTCATGTAGAAAGCACCATTAAAGCTTTTGAATTGATACACATGGATGTTTAGGGGCCATATACAATTTCTACCATTATTGACATCATTAATTTTTAACTATTATAGATGATTTTTCCAGATTTACATGAATCTTTTACTCAAAACAAAGGCAGATGTTATTGCTATCATTCCTTCTTTTTGTCATCTTGTTAAAAATCAATTTGATACTACTATGAAGCAAATTAGAATTGATAATTCTCAAGAATTTAAAATTGATTAAATTTTACTCCTCTCAAGGCATTATACTGCAATTATCATGTGTTGGTATTTCTCAACAAAATGGAGTAATTGAAAGAAAGCATGGGCATTTGTTTAGCAGTAGCAAGATCCCCTATGTTTCAATCTCTTTTACCTGTTAAATTTTGGAGAGAGCGTTTTACCTGCTGCACATATTACAACGGGCTTCCATCTCCTGTTCTCAAAGACAAATCACCTTACGGAACTTTTGTTCAACAAACAACCAGATTAATCTCATTTTAAAGCTTTTGGTTCATTGTGTTTAGCTTCTACTCTCCCCAATCATAGAAAAAAATTTGATCCAAGAACTAAACAGTGTGTCTTTCTTGGATATCTAATAGGAATTAAAGGATCCAAGTTGCATGATTTGAATGCACAGATCTTTACATCCAGGGATGTGATTTTTTATCAACATATTTTTTCATTTCATAGTCATCCTCTTGCGCATGATGATCAATATTACATTCAATTGTTTTTCTTATCATAATGATCAAACCGCTTTTCTCCTTGTTCTTCTACACCATATAGAAAATTGTTTTGTTTATCCTAATTCTACCACTCAAATCTCCTCTCTTAATTTTACATTCCGACTGTCCCATTTCTAATTTCCCATCTACTAGCAATTCTCCAAATGTTGACATTGATCAAAACACCAATTCTTCTCAACTTTGTTTTTCTGTTGCTTGCAATTAGCATATATAAATAGCTTACTGTAGTGCACGGATTATAAATCAACCATGGTATTCTTCTCACTTTGCAGGCCGCTTCATCTCCATTGACATCTTTTCCTATAATCAAGGGTTAGAGCCGATTGGCTGTGACCCCTTACTGTTTACTCACCCATGCTAAAATCTGCCTTCCCAATCGATAGAAAAGTTATTGCAAAATCAGTTTTAAGTAACAAGTGACCACGAACCTTACAAAATTTCCCAGTATTTCCAAACCCAAATCAAAATTATTAGCAATTCCATTCGTATGTTGTATTTTCTCGACCTGTAAAATAAAATTGGCAAAAATTTGGCTCGCTGACTGTCTATGCTGCCTAAGCGCCGGATACAAACAAGGGAAAGACCCCATGGTTCTTCATTACAGCTCCATAGGGGCACAAGGGAAAGACCTCCAAATTTTACAAAATTACAAATCAAAACTGTGTATTTATGGTCTTGATGTCAGTTAATAGTTTGACAGTAACAATCATCGCTTACCAGGTATTGTCATCAACTTGAATCAATTGATGCCTTCGATTCTTGTACAGATTCAGCAGGCACCTTCTCACCTACCGGTGGCACTACTTCCAGTTCTTGTTGAACAGGAACACAAGGCCTCCAAATTGTCTCTGTGCCGACATCCATGAGTGCAATGCCCTTTGCTTGCAAATCAGCTCTCATCTGATCACTTCTTAAGAAATCTTTGTTTCTCCTCACTTCTGCCCTTTCACTAATTAGACGCAACACATCATCTTCCACAAACCCTGCTCTTGTTAATGCCTTCTCCTTCAATTGCAGCAAAACCTGTTCAACAGAAAATCCATCTGTAGAGTTAAATTTTGACAGACGACATGCATCCATAACATCATAATACAAAATAAAAGCTCATCACCTCAGCATAAGAGCAAGGTGACTGCAATCCAAGAACATCCAAAACTTTCTTAACTTCTTTTTCAACTTCTGCAAGGGATTGAATTACAGAGAATCTTTGTTGCTTTTGTTGCTTCTTCTGTCAAATTCAAATACAATATGTATGTTATACTGCATACATGACCCATGACCAAATATATCTGTGTAGAGAGAGAGAGAGATCGGCATGCTGGAAGATAAACAGAAAGGGTTCCCACAGCATACCTTTAGCATGGCCAACAAATTGTTTATTAGCTTCAGTGCTTCTAGAAAGGCCCCAGTCAGTATAAGTGAAGTGCTCAAGTCATCTGACATTTTTGCCTGGAATTCACTGCATAGCTTGCTAATGCATTCCTGGGCATCTGGAGTAGTCCGAGCTGGTTTGCCATCCTTGGGCCTTTCTTCTTGCAGTTGTAATAGAGCATCTTGACAATCTTTCAAAGTCTGTACATTGATGCAGGTGAGGATAATTTTCCAAAGAATTGAATCTAAAGTCCAGGTACACTTGACTATGCCAGTGAATTATAACTCAGTGTCTTGGGCCAACTCAGAAAAACAATTACTACGTATTTTCACACCAACAAATCACAGTAATTCTTTTGAGTACTTTTAACTGGAAGGAGACAAAAATCTACCCATAGTGCAACTAAAATCAATTATCAAAGAAATTTTAAGCAGCCAGGGGCCACATCACACAAAGCAGGAACTCCAAGAAATAAAAAAGGCACACTCATGCATCCATGTACCATGCACATATGCAAGACCTTCTGGGTAAACAAATCCTAGGAACAAATTTTAACCCTAACAGGCCAAATAACTGCCTGTGCCTAGATGTCTGAGATCTGACCAGCACATGCCTGTTGCCAGGCTAAAATATGATGAGAAGTGAAATAAGCTTCCAACCTGATAGATATAAAAGACAGCTTCAGATGCACCTTCCAGCTGCACAACAGAGTAATTGAGAGGAGAACGGTAGTGTGCACTTATCAAGAAGTATCTCAAAGCCAGTGGATGATATCTCTCAGTAATCTAGAAGAAAATGCATAAATGACCACAAACAAAGAAGCTCATATGAGAATACAACTTCTGTGATCTTCACCAGAGGAGGAAAAATGAAACAGATAATCAGCCCCAACTTTACCTGGCGGATTGTGAAAAAGTTACCTAAAGATTTTGACATCTTCTCATTGTTATTAGTAACATGTCCATTGTGCATCCAATAACTCACGTCACTCTCCTGGCATGCAGCACAACTCTGAGCGATCTCATTTTCATGGTGTGGAAAAATCAAATCAAGCCCACCACCATGAATGTCAAATTTGAAGCTCAAATAATGTGCACTCATTGCGCTGCATTCTATGTGCCACCCAGGTCGTCCATGTCCCCATGGGCTGTCCCAAGATGGCTCACCTGGCTTTGCAGCCTGAAACAATTTTTAAATATCACAACTCAGAGATGTTGCCAACATTATAAATGGTAGGTGACTGATGCAGAATGAGAATAGATGAACAGGTTTTGAAATTATATGCTATGTAACTTGAGAATTTCAGAAATTAGCATGTTCTTCAAATGTAGGGAGAAAATATGTATTTTACAACTCCTACAAATTATTGGTTTATTTTTGTAATTAGGGCTTGACATCCTTGTATGTTGTATAGTTGCCTATTTAAAAATCCCATTACCAATGTTTAAGGAAAAGTTTTTAGAGTCTACAATTACATATATACTTTTCATATATTGGTAGGTTCACTTAAATTATAGGTTTCATTTGCTATTAAGGCCTTAATATCTAAAAAGTTTTTAATCTATCACTCTCATAATCTAATTCTTCTTTTTATTCTTCATATTTTAAACTTACAGAACCTTTCCCATTTTTGCTGCTGCCTTCTCTAACAAGTTTAAAATCAGATGATTCTTCCTTAAAACCATGAAACCCTAACTGTTCCCAGATCCAACAGTCCTTAAATCAATCAATAGAAATAATCACTTTCTCCTTTTCATTTTAGATATAAATATTCAGAGAATAATACTCAAGCATGACTCATTCACTATTGAGCGCGTTCATGCTCAAACTGTTCCAGTAATGAGTCCAGTAACCTCTCAAACTTTGAAATACTTGGCTCAAGTGTCTCATAGACCTTATTGAGCTTTTGAATTTTTAATTGTACATATATAAATAATATATTATATTTATTTACATATTTTTAAGTTCTATTTAAGTTTTGGATTCAAGCTCAAGCTTGAGCCTGAGTCAAGTTTCTTAGCACCTTACTTAAATTTAATGATGACAGAGCTTAATCAATTTGAACTCAAGCAGCTCGATTATTTTTCAAGATGAGCTTGAGCACAAAAAGATGTAGCTCAACCAAAGCTTAAGCCTCTAAGTCCTTTTAAAAAATAAGTGCTCAAGCCAGGCACTGTATTGCTTGGCTCAGCCTGGTTCAATTACACCCCTAAACTGTACCAAGCAGTTAACTTAAGTAGGTTTCGCACCTTCCATAATGCAAAGTCTGAAGGATTGCGCTTCCTTGTGTCAACAGCAACACGTTCACCAGCTCTATTGTTTTCCAGCTTCTGCCCAGATAACTTGCCATAATTAGGGAATTTATCAACAGCGAAAAACACATCCCCATCAACCACATATCCAAAGTCTTTGTTTATAATCTGCAAAATGCAAATATAGGCAAAAGTTATTGGAAAAACAATTGCACAAGAAGCATTTCCTTTACACTGAGCAAGAGACAAAAGAAATAAAAGTGTCATTAGCAATATTTGACCATAACACAACAAGAGCAAAGTGAATAAAAGAAAAGGAAATATTGATAGAAAATAAAGTAAGTGTATAAGCCAATATATTTTAACAGGTAAAGTAGAGGGTGGATTGTAGCTCTCACAAAACAAAGCATCTCTCAGGGCATATATGTAATGAACTTCATGTCCAGGCAACTCAATAACTCTCAAACAATGAAATTGGGCAACTTTATGTCAATATAAAGTGGCAGCTTTACAAAGGTTGTAAAGTGCTCTGCTTCTTCATGGTCAATATTAAAAGGAAAACTTCCAAAATGCCACTTATAAGAACAGGGCATGGGTCGTTTCATACATTTCCTCTGGGTACATCAATGATAATCATAGGGCAGACGTAGAGTATTACAGGCATACAGTAGATCAAACACACATGGCGGGTAATAGATTTCTATCAAAACAATAGGGTAAATGAGCTGAATATATAACTGCCACATATTACCATTTAAATGTCTTAATTTTTTGTTAATGCAAAAAATACATTAATACATGCATTTCATATATAAATAAAGTGCTATCATGGATTCTTATGAGCATTTCCCTAAAGTAACAGTAGAATGCAACAGTGTGCTTGATCATGATTATGAGCACTACATGTTTACAGAGAGAGAGAGAGAGAGATGCAACGGTGCAAAGGGAAGAGAGGTGGTGAAGTATCTATATTTCTACACAAAAAAGGAGCATATTCAGAGGGAGAAAACCTGAGTTATCATATCTTTGATCTGCTCGAGGTGATCAGACACACGTGGCTCATGTGTTGGAGAAAGGCACTGTAGATCAGCCATATCTACATTATATTCTTTACAGTATCGGTCACTCAAACTTAATGGATCTTCTCCAGTCTCATTTGCCCGACGAATTATCTGCAGAAGTCCAAGCATTAGTACTCTCAACATAAATGAGGAAGACAAAAATGGGAACTTGAGAGATGAGTGATGGACCAGTAGTCAGAAAGCAAAGGTAGTAAAACATTCACAGCAAGAGAAAAACATTCCCTCATCTACACTCAGCGGGACAGGATGCTCTAAAAAAAGTCCAAAAAGAAATTAATATGCCATACAGAAGTCCTTATGCTTTTGTTCCTGCCATCAGTTGACAAATGTGGCAAGCAAAACATTCAAATAAACTTGAAAAGGAAAAACTAAGTGTGGTTTCAAACCTACCATATGTGCAAATGAATTTATATAAAGTTTAATGCATTTCATTAAAATGATTAAGCATCACTTCAACATAAACACAATTGGCATTGCCCCGAAATATAACAGCAATAGAAAACCAAAGAGCCAATGGATCAGAATCCATGCCTTATCATCGACATCAGTAAAATTCCGCACATAAGTAACCTCATAGCCCAAGTGTAGTAAGTACCTACATAATTCCAATCCAGGATTTAGTCAGCAACCAATTCATATCCATATCCATAAAAAAAAACAAAACATTTAAGGGTTTTTTCCACAAACAAATTATAGAGACCTGTAAAGGACATCAAAGGCAACCGCAGCACGAGCATGACCAAGGTGGCTGAAATCATAGGCGGTGACACCACAGACATACATGCCAACTTCTCCGGGGATTTTGGGCTTGAAGACTTCTTTTTGCTGAGTCATGGTATTGTAAACGACGAATTGGAACTCTTCGGTTTCCTTCTTCGTCATTGTTTTGGGGGCTTTTTTCAGGTTTGTTTCTCGCTTTGAGGGATCCATGCTCAGATTAAAAAAACTCCTCAAACCTAAAACGGATTTCATACGAGCGTTAATTTCAGATTCCACGTAAGTTGACAAAATAACTGATTCAATTCGTATGAATTTATTTTTCTTAAGTTTCAAAGATAATTAGAAAAGCTATGAAGATCAGAACAAGAAGAAGATAACTGAGCCAAAGTGACATGGAATTATGAGATTTTTTAAGACAAGAAAATGGTTAACATCAGCAGAAACGTTACCAACGTACCTGCTGATGTGGAAGTCTTAGCACTGATCCGGGAGGAAATGGTTAAACTGCGTGACGGCTCCTCTTGCAATGCTTGTCCAGTGTAGGATGCACCCGATTTTGACACAAATTTGATATCAAGCCCAGGGTACGATTCTAACAAGAGTATAGCACGAAAAGGAAGCCGATATTGACACTTGTGCACTTTAAACAAACTCGATCCCTTTAACAGCTTCTGCACCAAGGACTGACCAGAAAAGGGTGCGAGAGAAGTAATCGAGGAAATGACGAAGGAAGAAGATTGGGCCGACTCCTAACCCGGAAAACAGCCGGACCTGACTGAGTTGGAACCCGAGAGAAGAAACAAAGAGGTGAGACAAGCGGCAGCGCAGTGGGTTGGAGTTCGCCCGCCGGCGCAAGGAGTTAGGGTTCGACTTGTGAGACGAAGCGGCGCACACCAAACGAAAAGGGAGAAGAAGATAAGCAAGGGAAAAGGGTCAGAAATAAGGGTTACCCTAATTGCTTTGGCGACGGTAGCTCTCAAGACAATCCGTCGCACCCAAGAATTTTTCCGTTCTTGCATTAATTTAAAATTTTATAAATATTTACTAAATTACTAACAAATACTATAATTTACTTGTGCTGACAACTGAATCACTCTACATGCAATGTAAAATTGAAATTTAAACCAAATTATTTCAAAACTAACTATTTTTTCTTATAAAAAATTAATGATGCAAATGGTGTCACGGTTCTCACGTTAAAAAAAGAGATGAGGTGAATTTTAAGTATATAAATATAGGTTTTTCAGTACTTGTTAGACATGTTTTTTGAGTTAGGCACATGAGTTCATGATTTATAAGTTTATTTAAGTTATATCTTCAAAATTTAATGTTGCATGAGGTTAAACTTAATTTCTAGCCTGTGACAAGTTGGTATTGAAGCCAAGGTTCGAGGAAAAGGAAGATGGCATTAATAGAGGACTAGTTCGCACAAATCCAAGCAGCAAAGGAAACCTAAGGTGAAACTAAACGAGATAAGTCTAGAGACATGATGTCCACTCTCATAGGTTGAGTAGTCAGAATGGAAGTTGCCGTAGTAGAGACAAAAGATAGACTTGAGGAGTTCGAGGCCAACATGGATAAGTTGGGTTCCAAAGATGATGAGCTTCAAGGGAGTTGCATGAAACATTGAAGAAGCTAAACCATCAAAATGCGACATTGGAAGAGCCAGTCAAGTCATTGCGACAAAAAGTATGGGGGCTTAAAGATAAGCTCGTTGCACTACAGGCAAACATGAGAGGTGGTGCACTAATCACTCAATGCGGGACTCGTTTAAAGGTGCCTAAGCCCAAGGAATTCCAAGGTAAGAGAGAAGCCAAAGAGGTGGATAATTTTCTATGGAACTTGCAGCAATACTTCAAGGCCATGGGCATCACAGAGGATGCTCTACAAATTATTCCACAACCATGTATTTGGTGGACATTGTTTTGCTATGGTGGAGACCTAGATGCAATGAGAAGCTTGGGGGAGCGACCATTAGCACTTGGACGGAATTCTAGAAGGAGTTTCGAAAGCAATTTTTTCCTAAGTTCACAAACGATGAGGTGTGTGCTAAACTCAGAAAGCTTACCCAATAAGGCGAGGTAAGAAAATATGTTAAGCAATTCTCTGAATTGTTGTTCCAAATTAATAATTTTGGTGAAAAGGAAGCACTATTTTCTTTTATAGATGGACTCAAACCATTAGCCAAGTTGGAACTCCAAAGGAGAAGTGCGTAGAATGTCATAGAGATTATGATCATGGAGGAATCATTGGTGGATTTGCACAAGTCCGAGAATAACCTTTTCTTCTCCAAATTTAAGAAAAAGGGTAACGATAAAGGTAACGGTGAGGAAGAGAAAAACAATGGGTCAAAAGAAGAGGATGACGAAAACTTGTCACACTATCGGCCAAGGCAATCACCAAATGGAAAGGCAAGGAAAGAAAACCCCTTAAATGTTTCTTGTGCGAGGAACCACACTTAACAATGGATTGTCTCATGTGTAAAAAACTCATAGCCATCATGAAGGATAAAGAGGATCCAAGCAACGAGAGTGACAACTAGTGTGTAGAAGGACTGACTAAGCGATCACACTTAGGGAGCTTAGTGTTACACAAAGAAAAGGAGAAAAACTAGTGCAGTGGCAAGGATTGCCATCATCCACAGCCAAGGGAGCCTAGAACCACATTAAGATTGGGTAACATCGTGTTGCACTTAGGGAAGCAACAAACGATAGCAAAAATTTCATGTGGTCTAAGAGAGACTAAGATCAATGGCAACAAGATTACCACAAACGAGGCCAGAAAGCCTAAGACATGGGCACAAAAATGTCGAGACTTGTCAAGCATTAGTGAAACCAAAAGGCCAAGGCAAAAGAGGATTAGTCCATAACAAATGTCCAAAGAGACAATGCATTCCAGAGAAGTGTGTGAAAGCCAAAAATGCATAAAACGAGGTCGTTTGAGGTAAAGACGTGCGAAATGATAACCATAATGTAAAAGTGTATCTCTCAGCAACGAGGGCATTACTGGATTGAGTGGGGGAGAATGTTACAACCCACGAGTTCAAACCAATCCAAGCAAGCCAAGCAACCCAACAAACAATAGCCCAAGCAGGCTAGGTAGCCCATACAAGCCAAACAGTCCAGATTGGCCAAACAACAAACCCAGTCCATGTAATGTAATCTAATTTGAACTCTTGGATTTACTAATGTATATTTCGACTTAGATGTAGATTTACCAAATTAGATTAGGATTTAAATTTAATTTGAATATTATCTCTTCAAATTAAATCTTTTATCTTATATTATCTTATCCCTATCTTGCAACTTAAGTAACCTAATCTTATCTAACAAAGGGGGCCATTAGTTTATAAATAGGCCATTTTCTCCTCATTTGTAACACACCCTAGAGAAATGAAAAGCATTTTATTTCTCAAAAGCTCTCTTTTTTTCTTTTCTTTTGCTTTTGCTATTTTGTTGGTTTTAAGGCTTACGTAAGCTCTATTTTCAGAGTTTAAGGTCACATAAGGTTAGGCTTAAGTTCCAGCGCATGATAATTAGTATTAAAGCAAATTCAAATCTTCACTAAAGTGGGGCCATTTAGTGAGATATAAGGGTTAAGGTAGCTCTAAACCAATATGAAAGTCCTTCTCTGTTATAAGTAAAGAGCCACTGTCATAAAAGTGTTATATAATTAGGTGGGGTAGAATGCCACAAATCTCATATCAATAAGAGATGAGGTGGATCTTGGGTATATAAACAAGAGCTTTCCACCACCTATTAGGTGTGTCTTTTGGGTTTGGCATGTGAACTTGTGATTTATAACCTTACTTAAGCTTTATTTTCCAAGTTTAAGATCGCTTGAAGTTAGGCTTAAGTTTCAGCTCGACAAATGACTTGCTGTTATATGTTTGTGAGTACCCCACTCAATAACATATGGTTCAATTTTCTTATATTTGGTTATAGGATGAATTAAAATAATTCTTTTAATACCCAACTCGAGTTCGGATAGGTTTTGGGTATAACCTTAGCATATTCTAAATTTAAACCCAATAATACATATATATTATATATAATGTTTCACAAATTTGTAATTTGTGAGATTCAAACTTTTATCCTCCTTACCTTAACACAATTTTTGTCATCTTAACTAACCCTTTTTTTTTGTAAACTAATAAATATAAAATTATTTTTTATATGATTTTTTGTTATTTAAGTTATTATTTGAATTATTTAATTGGGTATTTACAGATTCGGGTAATTAGAAGATAATGTTATGTTATTAGGATTTAGTTTTGGATAGTGTCTTTCAATTTTATTCGGGTTTTAACAAAATTCAAGTCCCTTCTTAATTAAATGGATTTAGGATATGGTATCTTAAAAAATTGGTACATGATATGTTTACACCCCTATAAAAAAGTAGTGAAAATGAACAATTTTAAATTAAATTTAAAAATGACTTTTACAAAAAATTAAGTTACATGTATATATTAATCTTTAAGGATGTTTATTTTCTAATTAAAACCTCTATATTCAAGTATAATTTGCACTAACCCTTAATTAACAAGTGACAACCTTCTGTTGTTATATCTTTATACTAATGCTCCACCTTACGCAAAAATAAAAATTCTAATAATCATTTTAACGACATAAGTTTATTCATTTAATTGATAGTCTTTGGTTGGTAAATAAAGTATTGATGAACCTAATTTGTTTGAAGCTTATAATAGGTGAGGACCCAGGTATCTTACTAGTATGAGTGGATAAAAGTGAGGAACAATTTGAGAACCTCTTAGTTCTAAGTGAAACTGAACTTAGTATGTGGAAAACAATGAGCAACCAAGAACAATTTAGGACTTTGTCCAACCTATTGTGAAGGATGCACCCTTAAATAAGAACACGTGAATGAATATCGCTCACTTTTTCTATTTTGATTTCTCGCACCAAATTATGAAAATAATGGACGAAAGAATGAATCATAGAATGGATGAATATGTTAATATTGAATGTAATGTTGATTGCTTCACCCTTAATGGCATCTTGGCTAGTTTAAAAAAATAAAAAAGTGTACTTAAAAATAAAATAATAACAAAATAAGAGTTCTTTTCTTGAAGTGATGTCTTTTCAAAAAGGAAAAAAAAGGAAAAAAAAGCAAGGAAAATAAAACAAACAAAGTCTTTTCTTTTATTTCTTTTGTCCTTTAAAAAATTATGAAATTGAAAAAATTGAAAAAATGATATATCTTTCAACTTTTTTCTTTCTTGTGAAAAAAAAAATGAAAGAGAAAGAAAGGTCTTCCATTTAAATAGAAAGAAAAAGAGAAATAAGAGGGATCTTTCATTTCTTTCATTCTTTTCAATAATGGGATTTTAATTTTGAATAAATTTTTCATTTTTAATTTTACATGATTTTTAATAATGTGGTTTTTATTGTATTCGCATTGCGTGTACAATGTTTAAATTTTCTTACATTTTAGGAGTACTTCTTTAGTTTATATCACTTCATCCATTCATAAAAGTATCATTACATTTCATGCATTCATGCACATGACATATTTTCATCCATATGCATCTATTCATCTCATGTTTATTTTTTTTTCCATATTTGTTCCAATAATAAAGAACAACATAATGTTATTAGCTTTGAAGGAAAGAGAACAAATCCACTTTTATAGAAATCATCTAGAAAAGTTTTAGTGAAATTTTCATTTCTTAATTTATTTTGATTTGAGTCAAGGGGTTGAAAGATATGGAGCATCAATTGGAAGTAAGGATAAGTGCCCTATAGTGCAATAGGGAAGAGTTTGGCACAAGATCTTTGAGAGATGAAAGGACAAATTGCCAAACTAAGGGAAATGGTTGAAGGTCTTTACAAAGCCAAAGGAATTTGCCTTAAAAAATCTTCATCACTTTAAACTTAACCTTGCTTTTAACAATCATCAAATGAAAATCGATTGACCATAGATGGGTTCAACACTTTGTTTAGTAGCCCAAGTATGGATCAAGGTTAGCAAAAATTCAAGAAGGGGATGGACAAGTTGAATACCTAAATGATTGAATTAAAGAGCTTTATATCTAAGAGGGGATTTTTTAGGCTGACAGAAGTTTCAAACAGTGGATTACCACCATGCACATATCTCTAACTTACCACTTTGCGATCAACTTTTCAACCCATGAACACTAGGTTACATCCAAATTCATACCTTCGCCCAACTATTTATCAATCGCCTTTTCAACAAGCTCTTTGAGCCTAATTGTTCACACTATTATCAACTACCCCTATTTCTAGTTGATGTGTCATCCAAAAACAATCTAAAACAAAATACACAAATAGTTGGATTGCATTCCAATTACTTATGGAGAACTTTTTCATTAATTAGTTTAAGATCACCTCATTGTGGCTATGCTCATGGAACCCTTAAGACCTCCATATTCAAAGTGGTACAACCTAAATGCAAGATGCAATTATCATGGTAGATTTATGGGATATTCAGTTAAAGATTGTACCATTTTCAAGCATACGATTCAAACATTAATAGATGCAAAGTCGTTTGATCTAGCAAACGTGGTTGAGCATGGTGATAGGCTGTCCAATTAGGTGTCTAAGTGACAAAAGAGTGGGTTTTATTTGGACTTTTTCCTTTAAGTAAAAGTTTTTAAGACTTTAGGACATTTAATGTTTGGACATGGCAGTTCTTAACTTCTTTCAAATTTTGTAAAACGAATTTACATTAGTGACCAATTATAGGAAAATGAATGTGTTTAAGGTTGTGCTTCAAATGATGTAAATAATTGTCACAAATTGGATTGACTGTATCAATGGTTGACTTTTTAGGTTTTGTTTAAGCTTATTCTAAATTATGTTTTATAATAACAAAAAAGAGTTTTAAAAAAAATGAATGAATGAAAAAGATAGTTTGGAAAATAAATGTGTTACACAACTTAGATTTTGTTATGATCTTATCACGCATATAAAGTTTCATTACCATTCATGATCAATTCATTTGGGTGGTTAATCGCACCTAAACAAAAAAGATTGATTGCAACTCCTTTTGAATCAAACTATTGAGTTTCTAGGACTTACCATGTTATGACAATGTGAAATCAATTAGGGACGTTTGAGATTTGAGAAAAACAACACCTTATGTGACTTAAATGGGCTGTTTGCTTATCAAATGGTGTATCGTTCAATAACTGGTGGTTTTAATCTTCAGTTCTAAATTGCTGGTTTTTGACAAATTTTAGTTATTTTGAAATATCAACATGTTTCAAGCATTGTGCATGATGATGTGAGAACTTATTATAGTATATTGAATTACACATTTTGACATAAAAATCAATTGTTTTTTTTACTATAAATAGTTTTAGCATTGGCTTCGGCAATCATAGGGATATAACTGAATATATATGTGAACCATAAGTGCTGATGACAATGTATGTTAGTTCCAATATTTTTGTGTTTAGACTTGCTCATTAAGTAGCCAATATTTAAAAACATTATGTGTGATAAAGAATTGCAATGAAGTTGTTTTATTCCTGATCTTTTCTGTAAGAATGTATTTGATTGGATATGATCATCTTTAAAAGATGTAATATTTTTTTATTTTTTTTTCTCTTTTCTTCTACTATGAATGTTTTAGAGTTTATATCGATTTTTGTTTTTCTGCTTTCAGATTTCTTTCTTTTTTATGCTGTCACAAGTTTCAAGTTCCAGCTTCTATTTAAGTGACTTTTAAGCATGCCATTCGTCAACATTATCCTAGTTTTGAAATAACAAAATTGATTTACTTGAAATTAGTTGAAAATGTTTTTAAATGTGAAAAAAAATCCCTAACGAGTTTTGAAGTTGGTTATGAAAAGAATGATGTTTTTAAACCTTCAAACTCTAAATTTCCAACTCCAAGAATTGACCTTTTGAATGTAAAGCATTTGTTCTCAAGGTGCATAGGAAACAAAGTTTCTTCTTTTATTATAAGAAGAATTGATTCTTTGAAAAGAACATGTTGATTTTGGACAATACAAAAGCCACTTCATAGAGGAAGAATTGACACCTCAAGTTGCACATGTCGATTCTAGAAAGAGACCAAGATGGGGTTGAAGAAATTGCACAAATTTGTCCATCAAAAATCTATACTTGGAAGATACTATGTCAATTTCGGAAGTTTTAGAGAGAGAAGTCAGAAACTTGGAGAAGAAGCAAGAGATGGGGAATGGATAAGAGTGGAATGCCTAAAAACAAATTTGAATTTTCAACTTGGCGTTAAATTTTCAAGAAGAATCGACACCAAGAGTACAAAATGTCGATTCAGAGAAAGGATAAAAAAGCACAGATTTGAAAGATGACCTGAAAAATTGACACCAAGTGAAGTCAATGTCAATTCTTAGGAAAAACAAAAAGCTATAGATGTTTAAAAAATATAAAGAATCAACACCTTAGGTAGAACATGTTGATTCTACATACACAACAAAAATGAGACAATTGGCATCGATTATAGAAATCTTTTTTGAATTTTACTCCAACGAGCAAGGAACTTCCACGCCTATAAATACCCATTTGAGAGACATTAAAAAGAGAGGAAACAAGAGAAAGATTGTTCCTTTTAGCATAGAGTGCTGCAACTAGAAAAAGCCTAACGTCCTTCCTTTTTAAAGAAGATGAAAAGAAAAACTAGAAAGTTTATTGTCATAACGTGGTGAGTTCTGAAACTCAACAGTTAACTTAAGAAGAGCTGTCATCAATATATTTTTTAGGTGTAATTGACCACCAAGGTAAATCTATTTTCCTAATGAAGTTCTAGGTTTGACTTAGGTTCATTAAAAAAATAAGTTTGGTCTACAAAACAGATTTAGGTTTGGGAATGCAATTATGTATAAGGAAGGTATTAGCACCCTCACAGCGTCCATTTAATTGGTACCTAATTAATTATTTATTATCTTTAGCCTTATTCAATATTTAAGTTTATTTCATTTGCCAAAATAAACAAAATCTCTTTGATATTGAAATTTTCCTTGAAACCTCCAACAATTATGACAGAATTCAAGAAAAATCTCACTTAGGAATTTTCAAAAAGCTATTATTCACAACCTTCTTGAAATTCCATCATTGGAGAATTTTTATTTATTTAATGTAAATCCTATTTTTCTTATATTTCAAAAAATAAAAAAAGAATGAAAATAAAGATAAAAAATTAGAATCATAAGAAAAAAACTTACTTAATTGGGTTGAAAAACCCAAAAAGAAAACCAAACTGCAAAACCAAATACCACGCATGCTCTATTGGGAATGAGGAATCCTCTCTAAACCTTATTTGAGAAACTGGAACATTCTTTCTACTCTTTTTTTTTTTATCTTTCCCTTTAATCAAAATAGTTTCTTTTTTGAAAACTAAATGGATTCTCTTAGGTCTATAAATGGAAATTGAAACTTGAAAACCAAGAACTCTAAAGAATATTTTTTCTCTCCTCTGTCAATTGAATTTCTTAGTTTTTCTCCTTTTCTCCTTCTAGCATTAATGTTAGGTATATTTATAGCCAATGTGTTTTATTCCTTTTTTAATTTGTTTCTTGAGTTTTAATTCAACCTAACTTAATCTCTCGTCAAATTTTTAATTTGATTAGCATTAGTGCAAACATATCCTTATCCTTTTATATTTATCTTTCTTTTGTTTATATTTATGTTTTTGTTTTTATTTTTTTATATTTTTATTTTCAAAATCCAATACCCTGGACAAAATGAGGTGTCTACATTTATTCCTTTCCTCACTTCTACAAATTTCTAAGTTAAGACATTTTTTCATCAATCTTTATTTTTCAAAAAGTTATCATCTTTTTTATGCCAAATAGCTCATCCACGTTGTTAGAGGTCAAAAGGTTGAAATCTTGGTAATCCTCTATTATATTTGGTTGTACCTCCATGAAAGTGATAGTACTATTTATATCTTCATTGAAAAGGGTAAAGTGATTGTGCTTTAACCTTGAAAAGACAAAAGAGTTTGTGAAGGGTTTGTGCTTTAATCTTGAAAAGGTAGAGACTTTGTGAAAAGTTGTGCTTTAACTTTGAAAAGGCAATGACTTTGTGAGGTTATGCTTGTTCCTCTGGAAATAGTAGCGTTTTGGTGAAAGTTATGCCTACTCTTTAAAAGGTAGTTTATTAGTGGATTTAAATTCCTTATGCTATTAAGGGAGATCCTATAGGTAGTTATGGCTAAACCTCTATCAAAATCTAGTTGAATACTTTTTGATTTTTTGCACTTTTACTTTCAACTTATACTTTGTTTTTGTTTCCGCTAGAATATTTTTAAAAGTATTCTCACAATTCTGTTTTAAAAAGAAATTTCACTTGATAACCAATTCACCCTCATCTTGGTTACTTTGCCTTCAGCCTATTTCATTTAACACCATTTTTATCTTCTTCTGTTTGTGCTCAAGTCACTTTTCATTAATTGCAAATGTTTACGTTTGAGTTATAAATTTAGAGATCAAGCTAGGTAGAACAATAAGTGTTCTAATATATATTATGATTGTTAATGGATCCTTTCTTGACCCATAATTTGCTCGATCAGATAAGGTGTGCTTATTCCTAATTTAAATAATCACATAGCAGTCAAAAAGAAAGTGAACCAACAACAAATTAGGACTCTGAATACTATTCGTTAAATTGAAACACTTCTTGAATGCTCAAGGTGTTAGTTCTTTCCTACGAAATGTGATCTATTTATGACTACTAATCCAATTCAGTTATTTATTATTGCCCAATGCTATCTTATTCTTTTTAGGAGTTGTGTGCTTGGCTGTCTGCTTTATAGCGTAAGATTTGCCTGCAACTAAGGGGCCATTTGTTTTGAAGGATGTAAAGTACATTACCTGTAATGTGATTGATTAAATTACATTGCAGTGTTTGTTTTGTAACAAACACTGCAATGTAAGATGCAATGTAATCCACATTGCAGCCAATGGATGTAATGTGATTGCAGTCCAAAACCAATGCAATCACATTACATTGCACTCTGCAATGTTCTTAAAGACAAATTTACCCTTCAACTTTATTATCTTATTAAAAATATTTTATAATATTATAATTAAAATAATATATAATATAAGAATAAAAATTAAAATAAATAAAATATAAAAATTAATATTTATATAATATAGATAAAACAAATTAAAATAAAATAATAATATAAAAATATATTAAAGAACTGAAAAAATATAAAATTATAATAATAAATAAAAATAAAATATATGACATTAAAAATATATTAAAATATGATATTATATATAAAAATAATAATTAAATATAAATATATTAAAAATAAAAATATAAATATTATAATAATAAATAAAAATAAAATATATGACATTAAAAATAATTTAAAAAATGATATTATATAAAAATTAATAATATAAATATAAATATATTAAAAATAAATATAAATATTATAATAAAATAAAAATAAAATATATGATATTAAAAATATATTTAAGAATGATATTATATAAAATTAATAAAAATATAAATATATTAAAAATAAAATATAAAATATTATATAATAAATAAAAAATAAAATATATGATATTAAAAATATATTTAAAAATGATATTATATAAAAATTAATAAAAATATAAATATATTAAACTTATATTTTAATAATTAGGGTAATTTTGACAATTAGCATTACATTTCCACTAAAGTACTTGTAAACAAACACTGCAATGTTATCTTCCCTGCATTTTAATCATTATTTTACTTACATACCAACACTGTAATGTTATTTTCCTGTAATCACATTGCTTGCAATCACATTACTTGCAATCACATTACCTGTAAATACATTGGCATTGTAATGTACCAAACGCCACCTAAGTGTAAAGTGACGACTTATTGTTTGTTAATTATTCTTTTATTTAGTTACATCTTTTATTTGATTTTTTTTCGCTGTTCTTGGTTTCCTTTACAACATGCAAACATTAGATTATTCTTTGCTTTTTTATTTATATTCTTTTCTATGCATTTGCTTTGTTATAGCTTTCAATCATACTTTTCTACTATTTATTTACATAGTCTTTGGAAGCTTTTTATTTTTTGAGCAAATCTAGCTTCGCTTCTTGTATTGTTTAAGTTGTTCATAAGCTTATTTCTTCATTATTTCTTAGATGGGTTGTACATAAATTTTTCTAAGCTTATTGTTTCTTAATTATTAATATTGTACTGTTCAACATTATTGATGTGGTATATGAGTAGCCAAATACCTTTGATTTCTTTCTCAACTTGCTCATCAAGTGATGAACTACACAACAATTAATTTTTCTTCAATCCTGAACAAGCTTTTTGTTCACCTTTTGTACAAAACAAATTGCATGACATGATCTTGGTAATCACAAAATAGCCCTCCCCTTTTTGTAAAAAGGCAACAACCTGTACTTAACACTTTAATCATGACATTTGCTTATAACTACAATTCTACTAGAATGTTTACACACTCATATAGCATAATACTCACTTGGTTGTCCACTGGCCACCTGGCAGGAATATTAACCACAAACTCCGCATATTGCCTTATGAATTGCTTGGAACTTTATCAAACATCAGTTGCAATATTGCTCCCATTTTTATCAGTGTCAATTATTCAATTGATCTTCAATGCTTCTAGCTACTTAAATCATGTACTTAATGATCTTCCCATTTAATTTTAAACTCTAAAAAAATTTCATTCATTTTTTTTATTTTTCTATTTAGGTTATTTTTTACAAACTTTCACAAATCTTTCAAGAACTGATCGTTTGAAATTCATTTATTTTTTGCTTCTCCCTTAACCATGATGTGACTTTATAGTTTTTTTTAATACACTTTGTTTTACATTTTTTTTACCTTCACAAATATTTTAGGAGCGCGGCATCTTTAAATTCAACCAATTCCAAGAATTAGCTACAATCGTTGAATGATAAAGTATTAAGGAGTGATGTATTGAGTAGTACTATTGCTTTTAGATTCGTTTTACGAAGGTTGTGAGGCAAAGGGTCAAACACATGTCCAAGGTATCAATGTTGTGTTTTTTACTTCTATCAGCATATTTGGTTGGGGGAAATGGAATAGCTATTCTCCCTCTAACCCTAAGCCCACTTTAATAACTAGTTTGCTTCATTGGAATGGTCATTCTTGAATAAACTTGAATAACTATTATCAAGACGGACCTTGATAATAGCTATTCTAAGGGTAGGGGAATAAATCAAAAATTTTGTTAAACAAAATTACTTTTAAATAAATGTATAAATTACCGTCATACATAACATATACTTTTTTTTTTTCGTTTTTCGCATTTTCTTTCTATCTCTACCCATCTTCTACCTCTTTCAATCTTTTTCTAAAGTCATTTCATGGAGGGCGATGATATTTGATGGCGGCATTGATGCCAACTACAAGAAGTATCGATTGGTGTTCCTTTAACATATCTGGCCATGAGGAACGCCAAATCGAAGCTCCATTATGTTAACCACATTTCTCGTCGCTAACTAGTAAGGAGAAAGAAAAGATAAAAAAATGAAAATACTACAATGAAAAAAAAAAGCTAAAAATTAATATTTTATATTTTAAAATTAAGTTAAAATTTTAATTATAAATTCTAAAAAATTCATATTTAAAATTTTAATTATAAAATTTTAATATTTTAAAAATAAAAATAAAGATTAAAATAAAATAATCATATATTATAATAAAAAGTATTTTTATCATTTATCGCTTATTACTTAGTTATTCTTAAAACTATTCCTGTAAACCAAACATTAAAATAGATTGTAATAGCAATTCATGTCCTATTCCATTCTTATGAACGAAACTATATAATAATTATTTCTCTCTTATTGTATTACTATAGAATGATTAGTCTATTCTCACCCTAATTCATTCCGTAAACCAAACACATTCTATATGTGATAGTTGTTCTATGTAAAATTGTTTGTCAAGAAGAATGAGATTTGCTTCATTTGATGGGCTTATTTTATAGAATTTGTTCTGAGAACAAAGCAAATGTTAGAACAAAAAGAAGGGTAGGGACATTGAAGTTGGAATCCATGAATCATAGAAGATGAATTTCCTTTAACAATTGTGGAAAAGTATCATACAATTATGGCTTACTACTTCACTGCCATAGTGTGTCATAATGCAGGGGTAATGGGGCTCACAACATGTTTTTGTTTTGTTTTTTTGTCTATTTTAAGGCCCCTTTGCTTACATATTTTTCAGATTCTATTAAATGTATGAAATTCTTCTTATTTGAGCAAAAAGTTTTTCCTTTTATTTTTACTCACTTTATTTTTTTTTTGCATGTAACTAATTTATATATTAATTTAGTTTTTTCAACTTACTTTGCCGTTGTTTTATTATGAAAAATAGCTTACTTTTTTGTTAACAGAATTAATCATAACTTTTGTATATAATTGTAATACTAGTAATGCATTGACAAAATCATTATCCTCTAACACTTATTTTTTATAATAAAAACTATTCTGATAACAACTTTTTGTTAAGTAAGTGAAAATGAATGTACTAGATTATGAACAACTAAGGAATGACCTTCCATTTTGTATTCAAAACTATAACATCTTTGATGTGTATATATACCCTTCCTTCGATACCAACAACTTTAAATCATTACACAATCTTTTATTTGATCCGAGCGCAATGGCTTCTACTTCCTTATAAGAAAAAGCTTTGCCGTCAGTCCGTCGTTCCGACAACCCTGCATGTCAAGTACAAAAGTGTGAAACTGGTTTAACTTGCTTGCCCGATTAAGCAAGGCAACTATTCATGCAGGTCTCTCACTTTGTTTCGACTGCGGCTGAAAGCATTCTGTTTTAAGAACAAATCCAACTACATTTTTTTTCTCAAAAAAAAAATAAAAGAAGGGGTGGTTTTCGAATTATTCTTGCACCTCCTATGTCCATAATAAAGGACATGTAGAATGAGATGTAAAGGAGTAAAGTTATTTGCTCCCATATTAGGATAATTCAACTATGACACAATGATAATAAATAGTACTAACAATTGTAGAAATATTTTTCTTTTGTAGTAATCAGATAGTAAGACTTTTAAATACTTAAACATTTCCCTACTTCATGTAACAAAAAATAAAAAACATTCATCTAATTAACTCTTTGCAAGTTTTATACCAAAAGTTTGGAAATGGCGAGCTGGATATCATAACAGTAGGCAACATTTTAGTGTTAAAATTGGATTTGATCTAAGCAAATTAGAGTAAAGAGCTTGATTGGCTCAAATAAGATATTGGAGATTTAGTTCCACATTTGGATGGTCTACTTTGAGGAATTTTCGTCATTTTATTTGTTTCCAATGAGAGAAGTATAACTAAAAATGGACACAAATGTATCAAATTTATCACTCTACTATAATTCAATGTTGAGTTTAATTATTATACTTGCATTGAATTTTGTTACTAAACTTTTATTTTAGTTGATTTTGAATAAAAATTAATGGTAAAAGAAAATTCTGTTTATATCATGTCTCTTAAAGGTTTTTTATTTTTATAAATTTTTGGAAATTAAATAAGCAATCACCTTATTTTTGTTATTGTTTATCATGGCATTTTCATAATGGTCATGTGCACATTTAGGTCTAGTATGAAATACCATGTCCAGTATAATAATTGTGCACATTGCTTTGTTAATTTGAGTTTTAGATATTAGTTTTTTAAGTCATTTTTCAAGTTTCATTTTTCAAATTGCTTGGTTTGAGTTATTTCGAGTTTCAACAAAAAACTTCCATGACACAAGTTCCAGCAGCTATTCCCCAAATATATTACATTGATAAAAAGGGTCAATTACACCAGGTTTTGCCATCGTGATATGCTAAATTGAAGTATATATTCAATGTAGAATGCCTATATTACATTCTTGCTATCTAAAACCAGCAACGAATTCACTTGCTAAAAGGAGTTTTGGTAAATAAAGACTAATACAGGTTGAGCAGTTGAAAGCCCTCCCTGCATTCCCCCAGCAGTGACAAAGCTGTGGCTGCAATATGCTTTGAGCTGAGCCCTGCCTCTTCGATCTGATCCTTCTGAGATCCGTGGTCAATGTATCTGTCAGGGAGCATCATAGGCCTCCACTGCACCAAGTAAGATAGATTTAAGAAATTATACAAAATCTTCAACTCATCATTTTCTAGCTTAACAAATAGTCCCAATTGGATGTCAAGGCTGTAGTTCAGATTAACGGGAAGTTGTTTGGATATGTTACCTTAAGCTTTCCATCTAGCAATCCGTTCAAGCCAAGGAAATGAGAAACATGAGTGCTGAACCCTCCAATAGATCCTTCTTCGGCAGTGATCAAGACCTCATGTTCCTGAGCTAGCTGTCTTACTAAATCTCCATCAATAGGTTTACAGAATCGAGCATCGGCCACTGTTGCTGAGATGCCAAGCACGTGTAGTAGCTCTGCCGCTTTCATACAACTTTGCACTATGCTTCCATAACCCAAAATAGCCACCCTGCTTCCCTCTCTTAGTACTCTTCCCTTACCAACCTGAAATATGTTCCGAATTTCGGTTATGAAAACTGAACAGATGCTATGCAAGACCAGATGGAACGTAACAAAAAGATCATGCAAAATAAAATCAGTACCTCCAGAGGTGTTCCTTTGTTGTTTGGTGGGAGAATGGAGCCAATGCCATTTCCTCTGGGGTACCTAAAGCAACTAGGCCGATCATCAATTGCTGCTGCTGTGGCCACCATGTGCATCAGCTCAGTCTCATTTGAAGGGGCCATAACCACCATGTTAGGCAAACATGCCATAAAGGTAGTGTCGAAGGCACCGCAATGGGTTGGTCCATCTGCACCCACCAGGCCGGCCCTGTCTATTGCAAATCTCACTGGAAGCTTTTGAAGATCTACATCATGAGCAACCTGCAATAATCAAGGTAAAGTTCGTTCATTAGAATTGTTCAAGTTTTACGTAGCTACGATGCGAAATGCCTTAGTCTTTAAGATTAAATTAATGTAGGGAGAAATTGAATTACCTGATCAAACCCTCTTTGTAGAAACGAAGAGTAAATGGCACAAAAAGGCTTAAGGCCTTCACAAGCTAAACCAGCAGCAAAAGTGACAGCATGTTGTTCTGCTATACCGACATCAAAACATCTATCTGGAAACTGCTTTTGAAATAAATTAAGTCCTGTTCCTCCACCCATCGCAGCATGAATTCCTACAATTTTATCATCTTGCTCTGCTTCAGCTATTAAAGACTCTGCAAAGTATTGGGTATATGAAAGCGTTTCTGGCTTGCTCTTCAATTGTTTTCCAGATTTGGGATCAAATTTCACAACGCCTACAGCAAGACAAACCCTGTTAGGCCTATTTCTGTAAACACTGGACTTTTGTGAAAAAAGAGAAGAAAACATTGTCATGACAGTCTGAATTGAATGTACCATGCATTTTATCAGGTGCTATCTCAGCAGGAGCATAGCCTTTTCCCTTCTTGGTAATGGCATGAATGAGAACAGGCCCTGGGGCTGGAATTGACTTAATTTTATTTAAGACATCAACAAGGTCTTCTACATTATGACCATCCACTGGACCAATGTAGTATAGTCCTAGTTCTTCAAATAGGCTAGCCCCAGAACCTCCGGCCATTCCTCTCATATAGGAATCAAGTTTGGCAGCGATTTCATGTGTTTGCCCTCCTATTTTCTTTGTGATGCCCTGTTGATTTGTCAAAGAACTTAATAAGCCCATTATGCAGAGTTATTGAAGCCTAAAGTTACATAACCAAGTCATATTCCAGAAAGCTATAAGTCTTCCAAGTTGCCAAATTTTTATTTCAGCAATCACCTTTGCAGCTTCGCGAAATTGACGAAATTCCCTGCTTGAATGCAGCTTAGTTAAAGCTTTACTAAGAGCTCCAACAGGAGGAGCAGGGCCATCGATCGTGGCAGTTGGCAAGGAGACTTGCTCATTATCGTTCAAGATGATGATAAGATTTGTGTCAAGATAACCGGCGTTGTTCAGTGCTTCATATGCCATTCCAGCAGTCATGGCTCCATCACCTATTACTGCAATTACATGATTGTTCTTCCCCAACAAATCTCTTCCAACTGCCATCCCTGGAAAGCAATAAAAGAGCCTAAGTTAGCATATTTCTATGAAAAGAATTTTTGTTTGTTAATCTTATTTATGAAAAGGTGGGAGATGAATGGAACCCATTTCCAGGACAAGCAAAAAACTTGTCAATAGTTCAGATTAAAAACAAGAGTCCGGGCCTGGCGTCAAAAGAGCATTGATTATGACAGCTTTAATTATTTATCATGGGTGCAATTCATATTAAAACCACTCATCATTTATTTCCTTTTTAACCACCACCACATCTTCCATAGTACCACTCGGTGACAAAAGCTCTGACCATGTACCTAAGCCAGCGGAAATGCTAGTAGAACTATGGCCAGCTCCAAAGGCATCATGTTTGCTCTCCTCCCTCTTTGGAAACCCTGCTAATCCCCATGTTTGTCGAATTGTACGCATTCTTGATCTTCTCCCGGTTAAAATCTTATGCGGGTAGGCCTGTAAACACCAGAATTCAATAAGAAGTTTGTTCAAACAAAACATTTTAACCAATTGATCATTTATGCATGGAGCTGTATTTATGGAATAGAAAAAGAAAAAATTATGTACCTGATGCCCAACATCCCAAATAATTTTATCCTCAGGAGTATTGAATACATGGTGAAGTGCCACTGTTAGCTCAACCACCCCCAGGCTTGAACTCAGGTGCCCACCCGTCTTTGACACCGTGTATACTACTTCTTCTCGTAGCTCATCACCTAACTTACCAAGCTCCTATAGTTTTAATGAAAAATTATATTATTTTCTGCGTAACCAATTGGATCAAAAATTATTTTATTTTAATTATTGTTTACAGTTTATACCTCGATGGAAAGATTCTTCATATGAATAGGATGGTTTATGGTATCAAGAACTGGAGTGGATGGCTTTTCTCCTGAGAAATTAAGGTATCCGTTCAAGTGTTCATTATGTATTGTTGGCTGCCCTCTTTTCACCATGCCGTTTCTGTCACCGCTTGCATTTCCTGTTCCCAGCTGGGCAGCCGCTACTCTCTTGCACTGACACTGCAATAATTCGTCCAAAAAAATCTAGTGTGAATCTAAAGTCATTTATACGTAAGTGGTTCGCAGCAGAAAACCAATGAAAACATTGCACTTTTCCTCCCATGACTATTCAGAGACATGGACTGAGAGAGGAGAGACAGACCTTGCGGTCACCTCTGTGATGAGTAGTAGTAAAATTATGCAAGCTCGGAATCGAATTACATCCATCCCAAGACTGCAGCAGAGGAAGAAAACCTGTCCTGAGAACGGAAGAAGCCATTATCCTCTAAACAGGCCAGATATAATCAGACTTAGCGGTTGCAATTGGTTTGAGTGAAAGTAATGGCTTTGATCAAAGAAGGAGATGCTTGGACGATGGAAGTGATCCTGCGAAGCACCGGGGAATTTATAAGCTAAAGGACTCGGCTATGCTTGATGACTTTTCCTGGAAAGCCTACGTAAAAAAACTTGTTATCCACGTGAAAAACTTTGGTGAGCAATGCGGATGGTCTCAAACTAAGAAGTCCTATCCTCTGGGGCCTCAATAATCCAGGGCCAGTACCGCACCTTTGGTCACCCAATCTATATCCCACTAAATCCACATCCCACTAATTAGCATTAGTTAATTCAAAAGGCAACTTATTCCAATAGGGCGCTTTAGATTACTAATAATTAATTATATTTGGAGATGATCTTTACTCGCTAAGTATCAATCTTAATCGGTCAATAATCTTTGATTAATTAGGTGACAATATCTTAACTTGATCTAGATTAGATTTTTCTTTGAAGCAAATGGAAGACTGTACAAGTAGTTGCAAGGGTAGAGCCAGTCAATTTTTATTGAAGAGGGTCAAAGGTTAAGAAGAATAAAAGTTAAAAAATGTTAAAACTAATATATTGAACTTAACCATTAATAATCAAAAAATTTATAATATACAATAATTTTATATAACATATAAATAAAAAAAATAAAAAAACAAACTTATAATAGTATTCTAGAAAAATTTTGTTCGACAATGGTAATATTCATTTTAATATAAACAGCTAAATTATTTGTAAGAAATTTATCATCCATTTTGTTTCGAAGTTTTGTCTTTCTCAATATAAATGATTAAAAAATTAATGTAGTCAACCTCTAATATTTTTATTTTATTATATTTAAGTTTATAATATTAAATATTAAACTATAATATATAAAATATAAATAGTTAAATATGATATACATAATTAATAATTTCTTCTTATACTCAAGATAATTTCCTTTCAACTAGATATAAAACGTAAAACACATTAAAAACATATACTCAAAATAATTTTTTCTCATATAATTAAGATTAATAAAAATAAAATATTAGTAAAATTTTAAACAATAAACAATAATACAACACTAGAACTTATATTTGAGAATTTCATATATAATAATTTTTTAATTTTTAAAAATTAAAATTATTAAAAATAAAATCCACATAACAGAAAATAAAAAACCATGACAAGTAGGAGATATAACCACTATAACAAAAAAAAATATGGTTGATGGTTCTTAGAAATTTAGAAGAGAAAATCTATAGAAACTTAAAATATATGAGCAGATAAAATAAAATTAAAAAAAATATAAATAACAATAATATAAATTAATTAATTAACTAAATAAAAACTTTATCTTTTTATAATTCACAATATAAAGATAGAAAAAAAAAGAAAATATAGATGACCAAATTTAAAAAATTAAATAAAAATTAAAAATTTAAATAAAATTAAATAAAATATATAAAATTATTTTATTATTATTAATTATATTAATAATTTAATAAAAAATTAGTTAAAATATTATTAAAAAAATATATAATATATAAAAAATTTTAAAAATTTTAAAGATCCATGATCACTCCATTATAAAGGGACGCTCCAGTAGTTGAATTGAATATTATTGCTAAATCATCACATTAACCTCATTTTTACTGCAATTTTATATTCCAAGAAAAGTGGGCTTAGATTTTCTTGGCGCGAATAGTGCCACGACAGTCATGCCTACAGGAACTAAAAATTTTAAGGTACAAGGAAATTCGTTTTTTTTTTCTGGCTGTAAATTGTTACGGCAGAATGTAGACAAACCCAACTTTGAATGAATGAAAAATTGTGGATCACGTTGCTTGATTTTTTCTTTCTCAGTAGGTGCTTGACCAAATTCATGGTGGACATTTTGCTCATCTTGGCAATTTTTTTTTCTTATTTATCGATCTGTTGTTATTAGTTTTTGCTATATCATGCGTTGCACATGGATATATAATTTAATATCTAAACATCATAATTATATTAATAAATATTTATAATAATAAATTCATGTCTTGATTAATTTTCAATTAGTTAGATTTTAAAGTATAAAGATATGCAATATATATAAGTAAAAAATTATATTTTTATGAAAAATATCAAATTTAAATAAATTTAATGTCTAAAATAAAATTTTCTTTACAGAAAATAGTAAACTATAAACAATTAAATTTAATTAATAAATTTTGAGATCGTTTCCACTTTATGAACTAGAGAGAGAAAGGGAAAGGATGGAAAGGATAAGGGAGAAAATGAAAAAAGAAAAAAAAAAGAGGTATTTCTACCCATACCTAAACGGCACTGGGGAGATGAAAACAAACAACTTCAAATGATGTCGTTTTGGAAAAACAAGGATTGATGAAAACAGCACCATTTCCAAAAAAAAAAAAAAGTAGCACACTGAAACGACATTGTATCATGAAGAGAAAAGAACAATAATAATAATAATAATAATAATAATGTTATGAATATATGTGAATATTCATTAATATCCAATATATCTCTCATATTCAATGTACATCCTTATGCTGCTATATCCCTATCTCTTGATTTCATTCAACATATGTATATTTTTATCTACTAAATTCATCATTCTATTTATGTAAATTTATTTCTCCTCCATCTATGTGTCCCTGTAAATAAAGGCATTGTAGTTGATGGTGTATATATTGAAACAAGAAATAAAATAAAAGATCTTCTTACATTCCTACTACTTCTCTCGAATATTTTCTTTTAAAATTATATTTCACAACACATTATTTACACGAGGCTCTAACCAACTAAGAAGCTAATTTTTTTTTTAATTCTTCAACCAATTAGATTTTAATTTTGTATACCGTCCAACAAGCTTAAAGCCAACAATAGATCTTAAGCCTTTTTCCATCCCCAAAAGCAAAAGGAAGATCTTTGAGAACCCTTGTAGTTGACACTTGAAGTTGTCAATACAAGTGCAAATGGGAATCACTGAGAGAAGGGAAGATGTTTATTTGCTTGATGCTACAATGACACATACCATACTTTGTGGCAAGAACTTTTTCTTGAGTGTGACATTGAGTAAGGCAAATGCCCATACAATATCAAGTCATGTTGGGCTTATTGATGGCTCCAGAAATGCCACAATTGTTCTACCAAATGGCACCACCTTGCATATCAAAGATGCATTACTAAGCAGTAGATCAAAGAGGAATTTACTTAGCTTCAAAGATGTACACTGTAATGGATACCATCTTGAGACAATTAATGAGCAAAATAAGAAATGTCTCTACATTACTTTTTATAAGATAGGCCAGAAAACGATCCATAAAAAGTTAAAAGCTTCAACTATAGGATTGTATTGTGTCACTATTAGAGCTATTGAATTCTATGCTACCATGTCCTAGAAATTGGCAAATCCCAATGTGTTTGGACATAGGCATGATCGCTTAGGTCACTCGGGGAGCTATAACGATGGCGTAGGTAATCTAAAATACTAGAAGACACCCTTTAAAAGATAAAAAAGGTTTTGTTATTCAAAGATGATACATGTGAAACTTGTTCACAAGGAAAGCTCATTACTAAACCTTCTATAACCAAGGTGAATCTTCAATCCTCTTCATTCTTGCAAAACAAACCAAGGTGATATTTGTGGATCAGTGCAACTAGCAAGTGAACCGTTCTGATATTTCATGGTATTAGTGGACACATCTTGTAAATGGTCACATGTTTACCTATTATCTACTCGTAATGTCACCTTTGCATGTTTACTTGTGCAGATTATAAAGCTTCTGACACATTTCCCTAATTATCTAATCAAGAGCATAAGGATGGATAATGCTAATGAATTTACATCAAAGAGCTTGGATGTGTATTGTGCTTTACTACGAATTAAAGTTAAGCACCTGGTTACACATGTTCATACTCAGAACGGATTGGCAAAATCCCTGATTAGACGCATCTAGATTATTGCTTGTACTTTATTATTGAGAACAAATCTCAACTATTCAATGTGAGGTCATGTTGTTTTTGCATGCAATAGCACTAATTAGATTGTTCCCCACTGTTAGTCGCTTGCAGTCTCCTATGCAGTTGGTTCTAGGTTATGAACCAAACATTTCACATTTACGCACCTTTGGTTGCACTATGCAAGTGCTTGTACCACTATCGAAAAGGACTAAAATGGGTCCTTAACATCATTTGGGCATTCACGTTGGACTTGATTCACCATCCATTATTAAGTTCTTAAAACCAACGACAGGTGATTTTTTTTATTGCCAAATTCGTGGATTGTTATTTCGATAAAAAAGTGTTTCCACTTATTAGGATACCTAAGGGTTTCATGATTGACAAGCAGAAACTAGCTAAGATTCTCTTTTGGATT
Organism: Theobroma umbraticum; assembly: GCF_002168275.2. Lineage (NCBI taxonomy): Eukaryota > Viridiplantae > Streptophyta > Magnoliopsida > Malvales > Malvaceae > Theobroma > Theobroma umbraticum. The sequence continues at coordinate 5,125,673 of NW_018397256.1, read as the reverse complement.
CAAAAAAGTCTATCTCATTTAGACCCAAGAACTCCTAAATATAAAAATGAGGTGCAACGTATAATCCATTTATGGGTTATTGCCAATAGACTTCCTAATGCATTTAATGATGCTGCCAAGGTTACAAAGTCTCATATTCCAATTGCGAATATTCCAACTAGGACTGCTGTTCTTGAAAAATGGGTTGAAATGGATTAAAATGGCTCACGCTTGAAGTGTGGAAGACCGATAAGATCAAAAGACACTATCCCTTGAAAATGAAAAGGGAGGAATTGGAAATCCACTTTAAAAGAGCCTAGTGTTTAGCTTGTTCCAGGAAAGCCTATTGCCCATGAAGAGGCAAGAACCCATCAAAAGACCACCAATCTTGAGAATATTGAGATTTCCTTTACATATTGTAATGAGATTTTGGATCAGAATGAGATAATTGTTGATGATGTTTTTGCACTCTTGATTACTCATGAGATTATAAATGATTATTATGAATCGTGATCTATTATCGAATGTTATTAAAGGCAAGATTGGCCTAAGTAGGAGGAAACAATCTAGGTTGAATTGGCTTCCCTAGTTAAATGAGAGGTTTTCGGGCCTATAGCTTCAACCCTTAACAATATAAAGTCTGTTGGATACAAGTGGGTCTTTGTCCAGAAACAAAATGTAAAAAATGAGATCGTGAGATATAAAGACCTATTCGTTACTTGAGGCTTCTCTCAAAGACTTGGGATTAATTATGATGGGACATATTCACTTGTGATGGATATGATTACCTTTTGTTTCTTTATTTACTTAGCTATTTCTAAAAATTGAAAATGCATTTTATGGACATTGTGACGACATATCTATATAGTTCATTAGACTCCGACATTTATATGAAAATTCCCAAGGACTTCAAAATGCCTGAAGTATATACTCTGCACAACTTATTCTCAATAAAGCTACAAAGATCTTTATATTAGTTAAAACAATCTAGCCATATGTAGTATCAATGCTTAAGCGAGTACCTAATTAAGAAAAGATACAATAATGATTCTATATACCCATGCGTGTTTATTAAGAAATCAAAATCCGAATTTGCTATTATAATAGTTTATGTCGATGATATAAATTTAATTGAAACTCTAGAAGAGTTATCTAAAACTACTAAATATTTGAAAAGGGAGCTTAAAGTTAAAGATTTAGGTAAAACCAAACTTTGTCTTGGTTTAGAGCTTCAGCGCAAAGCAAATGGAATACTTGTTCATTAGTCAGCATATATTAAGAGATTGCTTAGACGTTTCAATTCGGGCAAGGCTCACCTATCGAGCACCCCTATGGTTGTAAGCTCTCTTGATCCCTAAAAGGACATGTTTCGTCTTAGAGAACTTGATAAGGAGATACTTGTTCCTGAATACCATATTTGAATGCAATTGGGGCTTTAATGTACTTAGCATAATGTACGAGACTAGATATCGCTTTTTTGGTAAATTTGTTGGCATGCTTTAGTTTTGAGTCAATGCGAAGACATTAGAATGGGATCAAAAATATCTTCCATTATCTCTAAGGAACCATAGATTAGAGTTTATATTATTCCAAGGATTCCACTAACTCTGGTTTAATTGGATATGCTGATGCAGGATATAAATCTGATCCACACAAGACTCGCTCTCAAAGCAGTTATTTATTTTTCTATAACGGCATCATTATTTTGTGGCACTCTACTAAGCAAGCACTAGTAGTTACATCTTTCAACCACTCTAAGATTATTGCTCTGTATGAAGTTAGAAGATAGTGCATTTGGTTGAGATCCACTTATAATGCATATTCATAATTCTTGTTGTCTAACACCGGTTATAAATTCTCTCACTATAATTTATGAAGATAATGCTGCTTGTATTGCATAAGTCAAGGGAGGATATATTAAAAGTGATAGGACCAAGCATACCTCACTGAAATTTGTCTACACTCACAAAGTCTAAAAAAGTTGACAAGATTAATTTACCTTGAGAATGGCAATATGACTCAATTAAAGGGGAGCAATTACAGACCATGCACTGTACTTTGTTCTTTCTGACCAATTTCTGTCTCGTTAGGTTTTCCTGGCTTAAGATTTTAATGAGGCAATACAAATGGACATTCAAGAGGGAGTGTTATGAAAATATGTGGATATCTTTTGATATCCAATGTATCTCCCATATCCAGTGTACATATTTATGTTGGTACATATCTATCTCCTGATTTTATTCAATATATGTACATTTCTATCTGCTAAGTTCATCCCTCTATTTATATAAATTCATTTCCCTTCCATCTATATGTGCCTATAAATAAAGGCATTGTAGTTGATGGTATATCTATTGAAACAAGAAATGAAATAAAAGATTGTCTTACATTCCTACTACTTCTTTCTAATATTCTCTTTCAAAGTTATATTTCATAATGAGGAGGACCCGTTGCTGGCCCACTTTATGCCGGTTGCCTTTTTGGATGGGATTTGCTATAAGCATTATCTTCTTGGGAATTGTTTGCATATGCTTTCAAGGTGCCTGATGGAATTCTTTTTTAGATACTATGTGCTACTTTTTGCAATTAATTTTGATGATTTTACTTTGTCTTTAATAAAGCTACAGTCTGTGATCTTTCTTATTTAGTAACTTTGGTGTTTATGTTTGATACTTGTGAGGATGGAATGGCCAACTTTAGGACTCTGAGGTTTATGTTGTGCTACCATTTTATAAAAGATTGCACTTGAATTTCTAGTAAACAAAAATATTCTTATGCCCTTCCAAGAGAAAAAAAATATCAACACTAAATAAAGTAACATTTTTTTTTTTAAGAATAAAACCATCATCATATCAAAAATGAAAAACTCACTACCAAAGACAAACAAAATCACATACACCACAAAAGGTTCAACTTAATGAAATTAAAGCTAACTTTAAGATAGTCAAGATGTCTATTATTTAGAACAATATAGTCCAAACAAAACATCTAGACACCTTATATTAATTGTAGAATTCCACCCTTAAATTTTGCAATCTACTTGATCTTCTTCTTTGGCCTTAAGTGATTGCTTTGTCCACACTTGTTTTCCTTACAGTTCACAACACGAGGGTGCATATAAGTATAACACTTGCAACAGATCTTGTCTTGGTTGTACTTCCTAGCCAATGCCATCAAAGAAGGAGTAATACTGCTACCACGAAGCCTTAGAACTGTTGTTTATGGTAAGAATCGGATCAACATAGCATAACAAGTAGCTAAGCTAAACTAAAGGAACAGAGTAAGTAAATATTATTTGTTCCAAGTAATAAGTTGCGCATGATATTTTCTCACAAATAATAGGCAATCTCAGATATTCATTCACTGAGAATATATATATATATATATATATATATATATTACAAAGACATAGTAAGCAAGTTTAAAATTGTAGAAAGGCACAATATTACATATTAATCATGGCAATCATAGTTTTAACAGAAAGCTAGCTGTCATAACACAGAATAGTCAACCAGAAACTTATGGTTAAATAGCGTGAGCTAATGATGTTTTCAGTGTAAGTCCTATTTTAACAAAAACCAGATGTAAGGTTTATTCTTTTTGAATGTTGTAATAGGATTTGCTTTGCAAACCCAAAGCATAAATCTAAGGTCTTTAAATCTCTCCTTTGGTAATGCCTTGATGAAAATATCTGCTACTTGCTTATTTGAACTGTAGTAGTTAAACTTGACTTCATTCATTTTTTTTACTTATCAAATGCATGGAACTTCACATTAATGTGGTTGGTTCTGCCACAATTTACATGGTTCTTGGCAAATGCAATTGCTGATTTGCTATCCAAGAATAACTCTGTAGCTTTTTTTTTGTTCAATCTTTAAATCCAAACACAACTTTCTGAGCCATAGAGCTTGGTTCACAATAGCTACAGCAACAATATATTCTGCTTCAACTATTGATTAAGCCATTACTTCCTATTCTTTTGAGTTTCAACTGAAGGCAGCTCCTCTTAGATAAAACACATATCCTAATGTGCTTTTAAGGTCTATTGGATCTCTAGCAAAATCACTATCATTGTACCCAATCAATTTGACTTTATTTAACTACTTGAAATATAAGCCAAGATCTAATGCACCATGCAAGTACCTCAAAACTCTTTTGGTTGCTGTTAAATGCCAAGTTGTTGGCTTTAGGATAAATCTAGGCAAAAAACTCACTGAATACATAATATCTTGCCTTTAGCCACATATGTAGAATAAGCTACCAATCAAACTTCTATAAATTGGAGGATCAGCAAGTTCATGTGAATCTGATTCATTGAGCTTATCACTAACAACCATAAGAGTAGTAACTAGTTTGCTATCCTTCATATTAAATCGCGTTAAGACCTCTGAAATATAATTTCTTTGACTAATGAATATGTTTTAGTCATAATGATTAATTTGAAATCCCAAGTAGTACTTCATTTTTCTCAAATCAATCATCTCAAACTAAGTCTTCATGGCAGCCTTGAACTGAGTTATGAACCATCTTTCAAGTCTTACAACAAATTGGTTATCTACATATAACGAGATTATCAATTTTACATGATCATGGACCTTTAGGACATAAAGTGTGGGTTCATTAACACTTCTACAAAACCCCTTTCAACTCCAGGTAGTTGTCAATCTTGTTGTACTAGGCCTAAAGGCTTGTTTAAGACCATACAAGGCCTTATGCAACTTATTGGCCTTGTTGACCCTGTCATTGACTTTCAACCCATCAAGCATTTCAACATAAATATCTTCTTGTAGGACTCCAGTCAAGAATACTAACTTGATATCAAAATGATGAACCTTCCAACTAGGACCACCAACGATGCAAGTAAAAATCTAATTGTCTCAAATCTGGCCATTAGTGTAAATTTATCAGTAAAATCAAATCTTGGTAAAGGACCATATCCTTAAGCCATAAGTCTTGCCATTTTTTTTATTGATTGAGCCATCAGCATTGTATGTAGTCTTGAAAATCCAAGTAGTACCAAGTACATTCACAGTGTATATCCTGTCCACCAATGATTAAGTCTTATTCTTATGAATTGCATTCAAATCCTTCTGCATTACAACTTGTCAGTGAACTAAATCCTTAGCTTCAGAATAGCTTGTAGGATCAGTAATGTTCATATTGCATCTGTCATTGATGCTTTCTAGTGTCCTTGTTCCACTGATAGCAAATTCAGTGTCATTAAGATCATAATCAAGTTCATGAATGACTTCTAGCGATGACCCTAAACCAAAGTACTTTATCATCAGATGTCTCAAATAGGTTAAACTCCTAGTTTCATTTTGCATTTTCATCAAATATGAAATTTCTTGCAACCTAAACATTTTTGGAGTTTACATTGAATACCCTATAGCCCTTGGCTTGCAAACTGTATCCCTAGAATACTCTAAGTTCTGTTTTATGATCCAATTTAGATCTTTCTACCTTTAGCACATGAATGTAGCAAATGCTACCCAATATTCTGAGATGTTCCATTGCTGGTTTGACATGGTGTCAAGCTTCATAGGGTGTCATTTTATTCAATGCCCATGTTGGAAGTATGTTTTATAGATAAATTGTAGTGTTGGCAGCTTTTGCCCAAAAATGCTTATACATTGATTTTTCAAACAACAAGCACCTAGCCATAATCAATACTATCAAATTTTTTCTTTTACAAACCTTATTTTGTTAGGGTGAATAAGGAATAGTGAATTGATGTTTAATATCAATAGTAGACTAAAATCCCTCAAACTCATCTAAAGTGAACGCCCTTCCATTGTTAGTTCTTAAACATTTCACCCTGTACCCTAATTCAAGCTCAACAACGGCTTTGAATTTCTTAAACACTGAAAACACACAAGATTTAAACTTGATGAAATAAATCTAAGTCATCTTGGTGTAGTCATCAATGAACAACACAAAGTACTTATTACCATTGAGTGATTCAACATCTATTAGACCATAAATATCTAAATGTACAAGTTCAAGCTTTTTTAATGTTTCCTTGGTGCTTTTCAAAAGGAATGGCCACCTAGTTTGCTTTTCTAATTGGCAAACTTAACAAATATTAGTGTGTTCATGTTTGGAGGGCATTTTTGTCACTCAATTATCAATTCAACAACTTCATTGTTAAGTAGTTACGATGTCCAAATTTTTTATGCCATAGGTTAGACACATCATAATTAGCCTTTTCAACTGCACTAAGGCTTAACTGTTGCATTTCTAAAGAAAAATATTTATTTCTCATTTCACTATCATTTAAACACAACCAGAAGGCTTAATTATGGTGCATGCCTGGTTCTTGAACAACAAAGTGTAGTCATTATTAATCATTTGATCTACACTAAGTAAATTCTAACTAGTCTTAAGTTGTGATAATTATTATGCCTTTTCCAATAGCATCCAAGTAATCACTATTTCCAATTTCGATCTTAACATACAAACCTTGATCAATGGAAGTAAACAAGGATGAATTTAGTGTCATGTGACTTGAGCAACCATTATTTATTAACCAAGTATGATCTGACTTTCTTATTTTGCCTTTGAGTGCCAACAACAATAGTTTTTCAATAGGTTCATTTCCAAGACTTGAGTTTGTTGATTTGACACATTTCCTTTGTTCTTACATATTTTTTCTACATGTCCAAGCTAATTACACTTTTTGCACTTAACATTTGTTTAAACCAACAATATTTCTCAGCATGGTTAGTCTGTTTGCAATAAGAACACACTGCATTTTTGGTTTTCTTACCGTATTGCCTCTAATTTGAAGTAGCAACCTTCTCTTTGTCTTTTTTTTTTTAAATCAAAGACATTCTATTGGAGTTGTGGAGAACATTTTTCTTTAAACCTTACTTGCAGTGATATCTTTGTGTTTTCTTGAGGTTTGATCTACCTTTTTTTGATTCTTTAAGAGCTACAATTTTTTACTCACATCTTTTAGGAATACTAACTATCACCTTTTCCATAATTCTTACATCTGACAAAGAAGCTCTTAGAAACCTTACTTGGTTAAGTATCTTCATATGCTTATCCACATAATCCTTTATTGTATAATCCTCATTCATCTTCAACACTTCAAATTGTCTCATTAAGTTTAAAACTTGCATTGTTTTAGCTTCATCTAACCCTTGGAATTCTTCCTTGAGCTTATCTTAAGTTTCCTTAGCGTTTTAGATGGCATGATTCTTGTGAATATTGTATCTATCACAACAATGTGAATGCACTATAGGGCCTTATATCTCTTAGCCACTTCTTCATTGTATTGTCTTGTTTGATTTATGGTAAGGTTGGCTTTTAGCTTAAGAGGCTTTCCTCCTTGTTCGGCTACCTCTCAAAGGTCGAAAGCTCTAAGGAAGACTTTCATTTTAACTACTCAAACAACATAATTTTCACCATTGAAAACTAGGGGTGGAAGGGATGAAATGTTGCCACTTGAAGCCTTGTTTTGATGAAGTAAGGGTTACTTAGTTTTCTTGTGAAGGTAGAAAAGTTTGTTAACAAGACTCTAAGACAATGAAAGCTCTGATATCATGTTGTTTATGATAAGGATCAAATCAACACAACATAGCAAGTAGCTAAGCTAAACTACAAGAATAAAATAAGTACATACTATTTTGTTCCAATTAATAGGTTGTGCCTAATATTTTATTGAAAATAACAAACTATCTTAAATATTCATTCACTTAAAAAATATGTATATATATATATATATATATTACAAAAGCTTAGCAAGCAAGTTTAAAACAATAGAAAGGCATAAGATTTCATGCTAATCATGGTAATCTTAGTTTTGACAGAAAGCTAGCTATCATAACATAAAACAGTCAACCATAAACCTATGATTAATAGCATGAGTTGATGAGGTTTCAAAGTCAAGTCCTATCTCAACAAGAACCAAATGCAAGGTTGATTCTTTTTGAATGTTGTAGTCGGCAAGAGTATGACCATCCTCAAGCTGCTTTCTGGTGAAGATCAATCTTTGTTGCTCCTGTGGGATACCTTTCTTGTCCTAAATCTTAGCCTTAACATTGTCGATAGAGTTGCTGGATTTCACCTATAGGGTTATGGTCTTCCTCATTAGGGTTTTCACGAAGATCTACATTTTCCTAACTCTACTTCTATTTCTGTGTCTTCCTTTCTCTATTCTTAAGTAACACTATTTTTCTTTTTTTTTTTGAAAAATCACTATTCCAATAATTATGTCCAACTCATAAATGACATGATCATGGAAATAGTGAGTAGTTAGATCATTCGACTTATGGACATTTTAACAATTCTCCATTAAATGTCATTATAATCATTGGAATTTCTATACATGAGCTATTAAGCAAAATTAAAAAACATTTAAGAAATATTAGTTAAATATATTATGTAGGCAAACTACAGAGCACTCAACAATTCTGTTAAGGATAACGAAAGACAATACTTCGTATGTTCTTATATGGAGTCCACTAAAATTAAATAACAATTAACCTAAATAGATGGGGCTCAGCTTAGTGGATTGATTTCATATCCACTTTGAAATGACAATATGCTTAAAATGTAGATGCAATTAATTATATCTTGTACTTAAATTCTTAATAAAGTCTTTATGTTTGTGCTATGGTGGTGATCCATTGAGTATGTTTATATCACCCATTATTTTTTCATGATCAATAACAACGATTTCCTTTGAGATAACCTTAATAACTTAATTAACTCCTAATTGGGGTGGTCGTATAATGAAAATATATATATATATATATATAAATATCAAATTCATTGTAGTAATTTTTTATTGGGGTAAGGAGGAAATAAACTAAAAATTTCTTTTATTTACAATTTATAGTTTATATCTATACATATAATACATGTATAAAAAAACATATCTCTGTACAATTTCCTTTTTTTACAAAGAAGGACTTCAAGTTTTATTGAGTTTTCTAAATTAGCCCTTTATTATTTTTATTTTTTAATTTATAATAAATCTGTAAAGAGAACTATTATCTAATTTGCAATCGAGTTAGATATGAATTTTATTGCATAATTTCTAGATTAGCCCTTTATATGAATTTTTTTGGGTACACAAATAGATATGAATTCTTTAAAGGGAACTTCATGCCTATTTCATAATTTCTAAGTTATAACATGTATTCAAGTAGCCATGTAGTCATAACATATTTTAAAAGTTTATAAATTTAACATGAAGTTTAATTTCTTCATTAATGCAATACATAGAGGTGTCGTTTTTCTTTCTTTTTCATATAGTGAGAGTTATTGTATGATCCTGACTTCATTACTATAATAATTAGGTCCTAGCCACTTAAAATTTTATATTAGGTTTTTCATTGAAAATATCCTATTATAAGTGACTTTAGAAATACAAATTTAAAATCATTGGAAATTAACAATTTTCAATGATTTATCAACTAGTACAATACATAGAATTTCTTTCAATCTTCCAAAGTCTACTTTTGTTATGCCTCTTGTTACTAGATTGAAGGGCATATAAATAACTTCCATGAAATCAACAAAAAGGAAGTGGGTTACAAAGGATCTAAGACTCTTAAGTCAAGTGAGGCAAAGGTTGAAAAGTATAGTTTTACGGTTAAAGGTACGTGAAAGTGTGATAGAAGAATGCAAACAACAATGCTCAATCATAAGTAATTTTACTATTTATCATAGAGAATCAAAGCTGATCAAGTACAAGATGAGCACAAATCGAAACAAAATTTTAAAATTCTCCAAAACTAGAAAAACAAAACTACTCTATGCACTACATATATACATGGCGATCAAAATTTCCTTCAACGGTTAATTTTGGTTCAAATCAATGATGGAGTCAAGGTGGTGACAAGTGATGGCCGTCACCTTTCAGTTTTTAATATTTTGTTATTACATGTATAAAATTTAAAATATATAGATCTATAATTTTGTATGATTACTTTCGATCAGTGTTCATGCAAAATCCTAAGTCTGTCACTATTAGATAGTTTGTAATATAAGAAGCCTTATTCAAATTAAGTGACTATTCAAATTAAGTGTTTATTCATATTAAGACATGGCTCTTAAATAAAGAGAAGCATTTTTTAAACATAATTGATCAAAAACATTGATTAATTATTTAGTGTTTTCAACAAACACATCTCTTGAAACTTAACAAGACATTTGTTGAAAGAAATTAGACACAACCTTTCAATGTCTATAAAAGGAACTATTTTCAAATGAGATTTCATTCATTCAAAAGCATTATACAATAAGCTTGTTGTATCTTAGAGTGTCCTTGCCTACAAATCCCTATAATAAGGAACAACTCTTAAAAGGTAGTGTGTTACAGCATGCCTCAAGCCTTTTTTTTTTCTTTTCTTATACTATTTTCTAAAAAATTTTAAAAGAAGTTTTCAATGGAGTCTAATCCAAATTCAAGATTTCAAATCATGAATTAAGAATTCATCAAACTTGACCAATTTAATGGAAACAATTTCACCCACTAAAAAGATAAAATGGTTTTTTTCTCACAGCCTTAAAGGTTTATTATGTTCTAGATCTGAGTCTTACTGCACTTCTAAAGCTGACTAATGATGACTCTGATGCACAAAAGGCAGAGAGAAAAAATGTGAAAAAGATGAATTGATATACACTGGACATATCCTAAATACTTTGACATATCATCTATATGATCTCTACTCTAATCTGAAGACTCCAAGGGAAATTTGTGCAACCTTGGAGACTACCTACAAGAACGAAAAAAGAGGTACTGACAAATTTTTGTTCTTAAAATATTTCAAGTTTAAGAAAAGTGACAATTTGTCTATCATGGATTAAGTACATGCATTACAAGTTTTAGTTTCAAAACTAAAAGACCTTGAGGTTAAGGTTCTTGATGCATTACAAATTGGTGCAATTCTTTCTAAACTGTCTCAATTCTAGAATAATTATAGCAAAAAGGTTTTGCATTCTATGGAGTCTCTATCAATAGAATAATTCATGACTTACATGCAAATAGAATGTGAAACACGTGCTTGTGATGTACTATTTTAATCCTTTGATTTGAATGTGAATCTTGTGAGTTAGAATTCCAATAATTTTAAATAGATATCTATGAAATCCAAGTCATATGCACTAAAAGTTTCAAGACAAGCCATTAAGAAAAAAGAGAAGAAAAATATATATTGTTTTCATTGTGGAAAAAAAGGCCATATGATTAATGCATGTAGATCAAGGAAGGCAAGAAAGAATTTTGATTCTAAAAATCATGAAAAAGCAAACGCAGTAGAAGAGACTCCCAAGAAATTAGCTGCCCTGGTTTCTATAATAAATATCGGAATGGTAACAAAATTGAATATAACTGTTGATTCTAATAAAAGTAAAGATTGGTGACTAGATTCTGGTTCATGTATGCAATGATAGAAATTTATTCAAGACTTACATGAAAGTTAATAAACTAGAAGAAATTTTGATGGGAAATCATGTTATAGCTAGAGTTGTAGGAAAAGGGACTTTAAAGTTGAATTTCACTTTTAGATAGTAGTTGACATTACTCAATGTATTCCATGTTCCTAAAATTTGAAAGAATTTAGTGTTTCGTAGTTTGCTTGCAAAGAAAGGTTATAAAGTTATAATAGAATCAAATAATGTAATAGTATCCAAGGGTAGCCTATTTGTAGGAAAAAAATACTTTTATAATAGCATGTACAAGTTCAGTATTGATGAAATAAATATGGTTTATGCTTATACTGTTGAGTTTAATTCTTTATTATGGCATATTAGATTAGGACATTTAAATTTTGGTTCCATGAGATTTATGTCTAAAAATGTTTATATTGCATGCAAACATGAGCACTTAGAAAACTATGAAATATGTATACAAGCAAAAATGACAAAAAACCCTTTTGTTATGTAGAAAGTAACTCACAATTAGTAGATAAAGTTTCCCCTTATGAACTTTGGAATGGAAGAAAACCTAACTTGGAATATCTTAAAGTGTGAGGTGGTTGGACTTTTATATAGTTCCTGAACCATAGAGAACAAAACTTGGACCTAGAGCAATAAAAGGCATTTTTGTTAGCTATGTCCAACATTTTAAAGCATATAAAATTTTAGATTTACAATCAAATGTTATTGTAAAGTCCATACATGTTAAGTTTATTAAAAATAAATTTTTTTATAACTTTAATAATAAGTTTGATTGTGAACAAAATGTTTTAATTCTAAGTTGTGACCAAAGTGATATGACTTCTCATGATACATCCAATAAAAAAAAAGTGATAATATTCAAATTGAAATGAAAAGAAGTCAAAAAGCCAGAAAAAGAAAGCACTTAGATCCAAATTTCATTACTCGCAAGCATTAGCATTCCTTGTGGAAGGAAGTAGAACTAAAGTGTATAAAAAATAACTATTTTGTTAGACATGGGAGATCATCCAAAAACATTCAATGAAGTTATGTCTTCAAGGAGGTAGCTTTTTGGAAAAAAGCAATAAATTATGAAATGGATTTAATCTTGTTAAACAAAACATGGGTTTTGGTTGATCTCTCTTGGATCAAAACCCATAGGTTGTAAATGGGTATTTTGAAGGAAATACAACACAAATGGTTTGGTACAAACCCTTAAAGCTAAACTAGTTGTCAAAGGTGTCACGTAAAATGAAGACATTGATTATTTTGATATTTATGCTTCAATAGCAAAATAACATCCATAAAAACGCTTTTGGCTTTGGCGTTTATTTATAAATTATATGTACATCAAATGAATGTTAAAAGTGCCTTATTAATTGGAGATCTTAAAGTAAAAATATATATGGAGCTACATGAGGGTTTTATACTTCTTAGATATGAGAGGAAGATTTGTAAACTAATCAAATCTCTTTATGTACTAAAACAAGCTCAAAAGTAATGGCATGAAAAGTTTGATAGTACTATACTTTCAAATGAATTTGTACATAATAATGCAGATAAGTGCATATACTCTAAATTTACAAAAGAATATGGTGTAATCGTATGTCCTTATTTAGATAATTTGTTGATCTTTAATATAGATATGCTTGGAATTGTTGAAACCAAGAAATATCTAACTTCAATTTCAAAATGAAAGGTCTCAATGAAGTTGATACAATATTGGGAATTAAAGTAAAAGGAAATCAAAATGTGATTTCATTGAATCAACCACATTACATAGAGAAAATTCTTTATAAATATAATCATTTGGAAATCAAAGAGTTTAATACTTCTTATGATTCTACTATAAAATTGACTAAGAATTGTGAAAGAGTTATGGCACAATTAGAATATGCAAGTGTTATTGGTAGCATAATACATGTTGCACATTGTATTAGACTAGATATAGCCTTTGGTGTTTGCAAACTTTCAAGGTTTACAAGTAAATTTAGCAAAGATCATTGGAAGGCTATTACTAGAGTACTTGAATATTTAAAGAAAAAAATTTAGAAAATTGTTACAATAGTTTTCCTAATACTTTAGAAGGATTTTTTTATGCTAGTTGGATAACTAGTATTAATAATAATAAATCCACATTAGGATGGATTTTTAATTTAAAAGGTGATGCCATAAGTTGGGTGTTTAGAAAGCAAACTTGTATTACGCATTCTATAATGGAATTTGAATTTATAGCATTAGCAACTACTGGAATTGAAGCGGAATGACTAATAAATTTGTTATTAGATATAAAGTTATGGCCACAACTAATGCCAGCCATTTTCATATATTGTGATACTGAGGTTACAATGTGTGTAGCCACAATAAGATTTATAATCAAAAGTCTAGACACGTAAGTTTGTGACATGGCTACATAAGAGAATTAATCTCAAATAGCATTGTAAGAATACTTTGTGTTAAATTTTGCAAGAATTTGGTAATCCACTTATCAAACCCTTGCCAAGAAAGGCTTTAAAATTAACTTCTAGTGAAATGGGGCTAAATTGACTTAAAAGCATTAGTAATGGAAACCCAACTTTGAGTTAGCAAAACTAACAATGAAAGTTCAATGGGTAATGACAAGTTACTATATGCTGTTATTATGTATTGAATTTTTTATATTAAATAGCATTTTTTTAAAATATTCAATGTGATTGTTACAAGGAGAGGATGAGCAAAACGCTTTTAATGGAAATGTCAAATGCTTGTAGTAATAGGGCCATAATTACAAATTTTACCTATATGAATATTTGAGTGGTGCCACTTCAAACAAGAGTTAAAAGGGTTACTCTTGTAAATATTCATAAAACTAGGATTAGCACAAGGCCATATAAGTGCTAAAGTAGTTGACAGAATTTTAAAGCAATTAAATAATGTTATGTGTGTAATATTTTCAGTTATGACATAAGCAGTTGTCGTTTAATTCCTGTGATACCAATAACTTCGTCTTAACTTTAAAATTTCTACACTAATAGAAAGTTCAAATCTTCAAGATCCTTTCTACCATGCATAGTATTATTAATATTACAAACTAATGAAGGATTGTTAGATAGTTTGCAATATAAGAAGTCTTATTCAAATGTGATTGTTCAAATTAAGTGTCTATTCAAATTAAGACATAACTCCTAAAAAAAGAAAAATATTTTCAAGCACAACTGTTGAAATACATTAATTAGTTATTCAGTATTTTCAATAGACACATCTTTTGAAACTTAACTAGACTTGTCTATTGAAATAAATTAAACACAAAAAGGAACATACTTTCAAACTAGACTTTATTCATTCAAATGAATTCTGTAATAGGCTTGCTGCATCTTAGAGAGTCATTATTCACCAATTCCATGATAGACAATAACTCTTAAAGGATAATGGGTTAAAACACGTCCCAAGCCTTTCTCTTGTTTTCTTATACTATTTTCAAACAGTGACTGGTACAAATCCGATCTTGTCACCACTTGTAAACCTAGTAGCATACATGTGATTGTCATGCTCATATAGACTAAAACTCAAGTAAAAGATCCACCAAAATCAACCAATTGATATTGCATGGGGAGAAAAGTCTATCTGGATACGTCACGGCGAGCTGCTGTCGTTTCAAAAATGAGCCAAATGCAGGAATGAGAGTTGATATTGGTGGTTTCAGGTTGTATTTTGTCTGCTTTGGAGCCGTCTGCAACAGGTCATGTGCCAAAGTTGTCTACTTTGGTGCAACCTGTCCTACTACCAACAAGGGTAATTCTTGTATATTCTTTCTTACAAGTAATGAATCTTCTCAAATTGTTTTTCAAAAAAAAACCCACTCGCTCGAGTGTCTCCAGATCAACGTCCGAACCAGGTTATAAAACTAGACTAAATTGAAGCCACAGACAAAATTGTCATCAAGTTTGCATCGTTTCTCCCTTTTCAACGTGTCTAAATAATAAGAAAGAGAAAGAAAATGAAAGTAATTGCGTCTCTCTTTGACAGTGGGTGATTTTGTTCTAGCATTTGGTTGATTATAAAACCAGTTTGGACGGTAAATAATAGGGAAGCAATGATGCCATTAACTATGCTATCAATATCCAAAAAAATTGTTGGAAAAACCTTAAAACATTGATAGTAATGAGACATATTGTGATCAAACACCTAGGAAAGCTGAAACACAACAACCTCGCGGATCACATGCATCGTACTACATATTCTACTGTATTTTGTCGCCAAACGAAACAATAATTTAGGTTGGAGCCGTCCGTGGCTGCAAGTATCATGCACACTGTTGTGGAAGATATACTTGAAACTATTTCAAAAAAATTAAACCATTTATCACAGTTTCTCTCCATTTGTACTTTTGATTTTTCTCTCTCATCACTATCCCGCTCCTTCTAATTTTATCGATTTCTCTCTTCGGCATTCGTTTGCTATGTCCCCGATTTCTTTCTCCCGTATTTTCAGATTTCTCTTTCTTATGCTTTCAAGGCACCAAGTGATGGTTAATTTTAATATGTTTTGGTAGGTAATTATTTAAGGAATTTGATTTTTAAGTATTTTGGATAATTTCATGCCACCCACCAAGCAGTGACATAAGATAGAGGAAATCTCAAATAACCTCATTGTATATCCTCAAAAGATCAGCAGAACGATAACTCCAGCTTTTGCAAGGTGGTCAGCGAACCACGGCAGACCATTTGGGAATCTCCCTCTTAACATGCTGATAAAATTACTAACGTTTTTCAATGGCCAAGGAACAAGGGAAGGATTATAGGACCACAACACTGCACTAGTACACAAGGACGGATTTAAAAATTTTTTCTGAATTATGTTATAATTGAAAAAATATAAATATGTTATAATTTATAAATTAAAAGTTTTAACATTAAATTAAAAAAAATATATTCAGTACATTTATTTAATATTTTAAAATAAGAATATATAAAAATAATTATATTTGTTAATGATGATTTTTCATATTTTAAAAACAGTGCATGATAACACATAAAGACACTATTAAATAATCTTTTTCAATATATATGGTCAAGTAATCCAGTTGTCACTCATTTGATATAAGATTTGAATTTTTGAAGAAGGAGAGTAAAAAATGGAACCAAGAAGTTGTATGGAGAAGGAAAATAGTTTAAGTTTTGACTTTTTTTTTATAAAATTTTAAATTATGGAGGAAAATCTTTTTTTGTTCCATGCTATAATTAAATATTAAAATATAAATTACTTTTTAATAAAATTAATTTGACTTAAAATCTTTGATCTCATTCTCTATAAAATTATAAAAAAGCAATTAATGAGTTCATTCATATTATTAATTACATAAAACTTAATAAAACTCAATAAAACGTTGTATAAGAAGTAAAAGCTGTTGATAAATGAGTGGTGAGGACAGCATTGGGTCCGCTCATGTTAGTAGAGTCACACTCAGTAATCGATACATTGCATGTACACTTGGTAAGCAATTGTCACTTGTATTAAACTTACTAGCCAACTGACATTAACAGCTGCGGCTCTTTTATCGTATTCTCCGTTTGGATTCTGCGTCTTAGTTTGAGCTAGTGGTTAATGTGAGCTCTCGTCTCTCTATTTCTGTCTTTCGTCTGCTGCAGCGTGAAACACAATGAGTACAAAGTCCTAACAACGCACCTTTTACGTCCAAACGTCCAAACTCAACATAAGTTGTCAAACTAAGTGCACCGACCTGTGTTTCAAAAGAAAATTAAAAAGAAGTCACAACCATGCAACAGAATCTATCGCTTGCCAACTTCTTGTTTAACAAGATTAATTGCCATATTAATGTGAACAAATTGAGATACCAAACCAAAGTATTCTGCTTTTCCTTTTCCTTCTTTCTATTTTTATTTTTCTTTTTCGTTTTGTTGTGTTCATTCATAGTTATCTTCTCTCCCCTTCGATATGCGAAATCCAAGTACAATAATATTTAATTAATGATTCGTATCAAGAAGAATCTTCATGTCATGGTTGCTGGCTCCAAAAAGTCAATGACAATAATACAGCAATTTGCTTTCTATTATTAGTTATTATTATATTCAAATCACTAATAAATCCCATGTTCAAAACATGGAGCTAATCAAATTGGAATAGGAGATCTCTTACACTCTTTCCCTATCCATTTACCCATTAAACAAATTGCTAGCGTTCTGATGGGGAATTAATCCATTGAATCTTTAGTGGTGCAAATCCAGAAAAAGTGCAAGAAATCAGCTTTTGGAGATTGAGAAGATAATGCCCTTTCCCTCTCATATATGAGAACAAAAAATATGACAAACATGGGTGATGGCAAAGTCACTTAGATAATTTAATACACGGAACCTCCATTGCGGCATGACGAGATTCAGTTCAAGCTCTGAGCTGAATTAATCCAATACAAGTCGGATAATATGTAGTATTTTGGCATTGATCTAATGATAAATTACATGCATTTTCAGATATTTCAATTTAATTATAAATTGTACTTAGTTTTAGCTCAAAGAGTTTAGTTAGAAATTATTTTCTTTAAATATTGTCTTATAAAATAAATAATAATTTTAATGATATGAAGATAATGAATAAATAAATAATTTTATTGAATATTGTTGGACAATCCAATACATTTTAACATTGTTCATGATTAAAACTAAAAACATGAAAACGTGTTTAATCCCTGATTAGGTTGTTGTTGTGGCTTTGGTTGGTTTGTCTTTTTTCACAAACAACCAATAGATTGTTCTGATTGTAAGCCAGGGCGGCGGGTCATGTATCATAGCTCTTCTAAAAATTTTAAAAATTTTTATTTATTATATATTTTAAAAAATTTTATTTATTATACATATCTTTTAAATGATCCTTTCAAAATAATTTTTATTTAATAATTAATATAAATAAATAATAATAAATTAACCTTACAAGCCTTATGCAAGTTTATCTTTATTTTTTAGTTGCTCTCCACCTCTCTCTCTCTCTTTCTTTTTCTTTTTCTATGCTCATTTGTTTTTTTATTTTTATTTTACTCTCTTCTATGTAACTCAACATTGACGTATACTTTATTTTTCAAAAGAAATTTATAAGCTTGTAAACTTAGACAAAGAAAGATGAGACTACTCATCACAACTGTGTTAAATTAAGAAAAAGTAATTTTTTTTTATTTTTTTATTTATATTATTTAACTATTTATATATTTAATCAATTTAAAAAATTCTATATATTGTATTTAACTTTTTATATTTTACGCATTGTAGTTTTATATTTAATATTTTAAGTTTAAGTAGAATAAAAATAAAATATTAGATATTGATTGCATTAATTTTTTTAAGTTAAATTAAAGTATGAGTAAGTTGAAATTAGTTGACAAATTTTTTAAAAGAAAAATATAAATCACCTAAATAATTTATCTACAATTAAGCCATCAAACCATCCAAGTTCAATTTTGAAAAAATTGTTGATTAAATTCAATATATTAATTTTAAAAAATTTTAACCTTTATTCCTTTTCATTGTTGGCTCCTTCAACAAAAATTAGTTAACTCTGCCTTTGATTGTAAGTATAAAAAAATTCTCATTTCTTGATTATAACCATAAAATTTGTATTTTTTAAAAAAAACAAAAAACATGAAACCAGGAAGATGAGAAAACGTGTTTCTTAGTATTTTTTGATAATGTTTTGAGGACAGGATGAGAGGCGGATAGATACAAATGCATGGTGACCTCTACTTTATGATGTACGAAACAAACAGTCTCGCACGTGATGATGTGTTTAAGGTTATGTAAAATGTGGGGAACAGGTCAAATTTAATCTTTTCTTTTTTTAAAAAAAAATCTATTATATGTGAAAATATGAAAATAATTAAATTAAACAAATTTGGCTAAAAATCAAAATAAGCGCACTCCAAACTTTTTTTATAACTTTGTCATCTTCAACTCTGTCTTCTTACAATTTTAAGACATAACCAGACCAACTTTTTTTTACAAACTTGTGTTCGAACGTTGTGTTTCCATTCTCATTAAAGAAAAAGTAAAAACCATTAGATTAATTTTATATTATTATACCTAATGAGAAATTTTCAATACATTTTCTGTTATCAATCTATCAAGGGCCTGCATATGGCCAAACCTAATAATTTAGGTGATGTTTGATGATGAATTGAAGAATTTCAATTTATTAAAATTAAATTTTCCAATAATTTAATTTGTACAATTTAAAATTTTTACTATCGATATACATAATAATTTTCCTTTAACTAACTCATACAATCTTAAACTTTGAAAATGAAAATTAAGTAAACCTTAAAACTCACAAAAATGAAAGCTAAAGAAAGTAAGAAGAGAAAAAGCTTAGAGAAATGAAATGTTTTGTACTTCTCTGTGTAATACAAAAAAGGAGTGGTGGTTATTTATAAGCTAATGGCTTTTTATGAGATAGGATTAGGTGGATTTAAATTTGCAAACATATATTCAAAGTTAAATCAAATCAAATAAAATAAAATCCTAAGCAAATCTATTCAAATTTAAATACATTAGATTTTACAAGGATTCAAATCAAAACAAACTCCTAGGTTGGGCCAAATCTTTGTTGGGCTTGTTGGCATATTGGACTACTTGGACTGCTTAGGATGTTTGTGTCATTGGCTTGTTGTTTGTCTGAGCTGGTTCGAACTCTTGGATCCTAACATCCTCTTCCACTTAATTCAGCAACACCTTGATTGCTAAGAGATTGACGTCTTTGTGCATTGTCATGTCATTGTGTCCTTATGCACAACTTTGCCTTGAACGACCTTGTTTTGTACATTTTTGGCTTGCACATATTTCTTTGGAATGTATTGTCGCCTTGGGCACTTATTGCAGAACAATCCGTCATTGCCTTAACCCCTTGTTTTTACGAGTGCTTGGCTAGTTTCGACAAGTTTACACCCATGTCATGGGTTTCTAAGCCTCCATTTGTGGATATCTCGTAACCATTGATCTTGGTCTCTCTCAAACCATACAACATTCTGATGTTGTTAGTTGCTCCTTAATTTTGGTGCAACATGATGCTACCTAATTTCAATGTGCTCTTAGGCTCCTTTGGCCACAGATGATGGCACTTCCTACACTGCACTAGTCTTTCCAATTGTGACTACTCATTGGGTCCCTCTACACACTGGTTGTCACTTTCGTTGCCTGGATCCTTTTCATCCACCATGATGGCTACAAGTTTTTTACACATGGGGTAGTCCCTCATCGAGTGCAGTTCCTCACACAAGAAATGTTTGATGGGCTTCATTTCCTTACAATTCCACTTGGCAACTATTTTGGTTTAGTGGCATGGTGACCTTTCGTCAGCCTTTTTTTCTAATCCATTGTCCTTTCCCTAACCGTTGCCTTTTTTCTTGGGCTTGCAAAAGGAATGCTTGTTGTCAAACTTTCGCAACTCAACCAACAATTCAACCACAGTCATGGCCTCTATGATATTTTGCATACCTTGCCTTTGGAATTCCAGCTTGACCTATGGTTTAAGCCCATTCATAAAAGAAAAAAGTGCTTCATTTTCACAAAGATAGTTAATTGCAATAATAATTCAAAGAATTGTTTTACATAATCTTTTACCTTGCTCATTAGGTAAGCCTCCTAAGTTTTCCACACACCTTATCATCTACATAATTAGGGTAGAATTGCTTTCGAAACTCCATCCAAGTAGTGATTGTTGCTCCCCAAGCTTTTCATCGCACATACATCTCCACCATAACATGGCAATGTCCACCAAATACGTGGTTGCCAAATTAATCCAAAAAATATCGACTGTGATGCCTATAAACTTGAAGTATTGCTCCAAGCTCCAAAAGGTATTGTCCAGCTCCTTGGTTTTTCTCATATATAAGAATTCCTTAAGCTTAACCATTTTCAAGTGATTCACTAATTGAATGGTTGGTGCACCAGCCCTTGTAGTCGCCTTTAGTGTGACAAGCTTGTCCCTAAGGCCCTAAACCTCACACTACAATGGCTCGACCAACTCCTTCAATGGCATATCATGATGGTTGAGCATCTACACCGTCTTGTGCAACTCTTCACGAAGCTCATCATCTTTGGACCCAAACTCATCCATGTTGGCCTCGAACTCTTTGAGTTTGTCTCTCATCTCTCCCATGGCCATTTCCACTTTGGCTACTCAACTTTCAATAGTGGACATCATGTCCCTTGACTTACCTCACTTGGCTACCTCTAATCTTTCTTACATCTTGGTTGGGTATAGATTGGTCTACTGTTGATGTCATCTCTCTTTCCTGTTTCCTTTGGTTTTGATACCAACTATCACCTGTCAAGAATTTAGCCCAACTCATGATGCCTTAAAATTTGAAAATATAGCTTAAGTAAGCTTCAAAACCCATAAAAGCAAAAACTAAAGAAAGGAAGAAAAGAGAAAGCTTAAAGAAATTGAATGCTCTGTATTTTTCTAGTCAATTTCTTTAGTGTGTGTTACAAATAAAAATAGGGAAGCTGTTTATAAGCTAATACCCTTCTTTTATGGGATAAAAGGTGGATTTAAATTTGAAAAGGGATATTCAAATTAAAATCAAATCCTAAGCAAATCTTTTCAAATTTAAATACATCAGATTTTACAAGGATTTAAATCAAAACAAACTCCAAGATTTGGCCAGATTTTCTTGTTACCTATCAGCTTATTGGATTATTTGGGCTATCTGTGTCATTGGCATGTTAGTTATCTAAGTTGGTCCAAACTTTTGGACCATGACACTATTGGTCCCAATAAAGTGCTGGAAGGGGGGGTGGGGTGAATAGCATTAAAAGTTTTGAGGTTTGCCTTTTTCAATTTATAGAACTTTGAACTAGTTGGAAGAAGAAGGATATAAAGTTTGTAGAAGTTTAAAGACACCAAGTAAGAAAGGGTCAAGAGAAATAAACAGTGTAAAGCTATTTATAATGGTTCAATCTCCTTGACCTACATCTATTACCTTGATCTCCCAATCAAGGATTTTCAACCTAACTTCACTAAACTAGTAAAATTAACAACTTCTACTAGACTTTTACAAGGTGAGCTTCTAACCCAAGCTCTAATCCCTTACAACAAGTTTTAGAATGTTTCTCACACTCTAATTTTTCAGAAAAAAAGAGGCACAAGTAAATACCTTTACAGGTCTGGACAGATTACAATCAAACTCAAATACTTTTTTTAGATTTGAAATGAATAGCAAGTGTTTTTGGTAAAGAATATTTGGCTTGTTGCTCAAAGTAGCTTTTTTTTCTTTGAATCTGCCTTCTGTATTTGCTGGAGCTACTTTTTATACTTAGGAAGTCAGATTTTTCTATTAGAGACAGTTTCTAGCCATTAGAAATAACTCCGATGCACTTCTTGATGTTAATTTGTGCTTTAGTGTTTAAATTTAAAAAGGTAAATAAACTTCGACTAACCGATTACAGTTTCTTTGTCTTCCACTGTTTTGCTGTTGTGTTCTCTACTCTAATCGATTATAGGAGGCTCTAACCAATTACGAGTCTTCTATATTCAAACTCCTCTTCTTTAGCAGATTTCCTTTAACTGGTTACAACAAGCTCTAACTAGTTACAAACTTTCTGTTTTCATTTCTTTTTACATAATAGTCTTTCTTTAATTTGTTTGATTTTTCCTTAGCTAATTGAAGTTTTACTTCCTTCAACTATAACTGATTAAAATCACCTTTATTCAAGTAAAAGATCTTCAAATTTTGAACTTCTTCATTTTGGCTCCCTTCGATGGTAAACTGTATTTTTCAACTTATTTTTGGCGCTTGAAGATACTAAGACTTGGTGCTCTGACAGATTAACCAGACCTCTTAACTAATTAACATATTTTGGTTTTGCTTCAGCTTATCACACAGCCATGCCTTAACTGATTAAGGTCCCTTGATAATCAATTACTAGGGTTCTGATTTTGTTCATTATTTACTCTTTCCTTCTTAAATTATTAACTCTTCATTAAACTTAGCAAGCTTTTTGACTTGCTTTTAATCAACAACTTTGTTAGGGGTATAAAATTAAATCCTGCATATTTAAATAGTGAAGTTAGACATTAGTGAATGAGGAATCTTTTGTTTTCATAAAAAACATATTGAGTCAATATTCTCTCCCTTTTTTGAAGATGACAAAATACCTTTAGATTAAGAGTGCAATATCAGTAAATGAAAAGAACATTTTGTGCAGTTTTGACGATTGCTCCCCCTGAGTATGTGCTCCCTCCTAAATATATGCTCTAATAAACTTTATCCAACATAAGGCTATTCAAACACAAGAGTATATATATATATATATATATATATATATATTCAACCATTCAGTATAAGTTCAACATAAAAATATAAGAACTCAACACAACATAAGCCACATAACCCATATAAAAATAGTTCAACACATAGCACCATCATAAAACATATAAACCATAAAAACATTGTCCAACATTGTTCATCAAGAAACATACCAAAGTAAAGAAAATAAAAGCATAATTTAAGGACTAATCTTATCAACTCTACTTCCTAATCCTATTTTCTTATTTTCCTAATTTGCTCCCCCATTTTGGCATCATCTAAAAAGGTTATAATCTGAATCAAATAAAGGTGAGGATTCATTAGTGCCAAAATGAACATTAATAGGTTTGAGGGAGGAGCGAGATGAAGAGTCTAATAGAATAGACTAGGGATCTGCAGATTTAGAAGACTGTTGGGTGAAAGTCAATGCTAATCTTGTAGACTTTTTTTTTCTAAAGGTTTTGGACTTACTGGCCATAGTTTTCTTGCCTTTACCCATAGTCTTCTTTGCTACAACATCAATGTCAATAGCTTGACCCTTGTTTGGATATGTTTTTTTTGCAATTTGATCTATTTCAAATAGAG
The DNA here is from genome assembly GCF_002168275.2 of Theobroma umbraticum. Lineage (NCBI taxonomy): Eukaryota > Viridiplantae > Streptophyta > Magnoliopsida > Malvales > Malvaceae > Theobroma > Theobroma umbraticum. Next base: position 5,101,426 of record NW_018397256.1, on the reverse strand, counting down.
TTGATTGAGATTCTTGATGCATCCTTGCCTGTTGGTGTCCTTGGTCAGCTTTAGCTTCATTGATGATATCTTTTATGAAGTTAGGAATGAGAACCTCTTCAGATTTTACAGGGGAGCTCATAACACTCTTCTTAGCATTTGAATGTTCTTTTACAACTTAGGGTTTTTTCTCTTTTTCTTTTTCTTTTTCTTTCTCATTCTCTTTTATGGTGTGTTCTTTTTCTTTTTCTTCCTCATGTTCTTCAGTGGGTGGTTGTTTTTCTTTTTCCTGTTCTTCTTGTTCAACATTCTTCTTTCTAAATCCCTTAATTCCAACTTGAGTCAAATTTAGATTTTTAGGTATTTCCGTTTCAATTTCCTTGTCATGACTAGAAGTAGCACTTTTAAATTTTTTGTAGTAGTCCTCTCACTGAATTGACTTGTAGTAGAGACAAGGGCTTTAGGAACTTCGGTTTCTTGAGCTAAAGTTAACCATGCTTCAAGCTGTTGAAGTTTTTCTTCAATCTTTACCATCTTCTCAACTTGATTAGTTAACTTCCCATCAATTCTAATCAAGAGATTAAATATCATGTCACTTTGAAATGGGATTCAATGGCTCTAGTGAAGGGTGTTGAATGACTACCAGTTGGAGGGGACAGAGATGTACCTTTTGTGATCTTAATACATTCATTCCTCTCTATCTTGTACCCCATTTTTAGTACACTACCCAAAAATGTTCCCTGATCTTTGTTCTTCATGAGATCAAATTGAAATCTTTCATTCCAAATTCCCTTCTTTTTTACTAAGGTTGTAAGGATATTGCCGTACAACAGATTTGCTTTATCTTGAGTGTAGTTATCCTTTCCACCATGTATCTTCCTACACTCAATGGGATTTCATTGAAGACAGTCTTCATTAGCCATAAATCTTGTGCACTCACATAACTAAAGCTAGTACATTTTCCATGGGAGTAGTTGCTATGAAAAAATGAAGAATTCTGAGCTAAGCATTTTTGATGTCACTAGCATAACTTCTTAAAAGAAACTTCTCCTTCTTTCCAATGATAACTTCCCATAGATGGTTCGGTTCATATTTCTTTGGCATTTTGTATTCTTCTATTTCAAATTCGGTTTTAAGGAATTTTCGTAAATCCTGAGCACTAATTTAAAAATCTCACCATTTAAAAACACATTTAATCTATCCTCTGCAAATTCCTCTTTTTCTTCCAATTTAGTTTTGTCAATAGCTATATTGAAATATAGTTCCTTAATCAAAGTAGAACTATACATTCTATCCCTAAATGTACTCATATATCTTAAGTTCAGAGATTCAAAATATCCCTCCAAATCTGCTTTTACTCTTTATGAATCATTAAAGTTATCCCAATCAAAAATATTTTCATAGGAAATTGTGGCATTCTTGATTCTCCTAAATCTATCAGCATGTATGTCATTTTAAAGTTGAGAAAAGAAAAACCAGTACTTTTCCCTGTTGTAGCTCTTGCATATGTCGATCTTTTCTCTTTCTCTGTCATTTTCTTTTTGCTTCCTTTTTTCTTATTTGCTAAATGTCTTTTGATTTTTCTATTCTTTTTAGGAAAATGTGATGAAGAATCATCAGTTTTCCTTTTACCTTTCCCCATTTCGGCTACCTTGTGAGTGAAAGAAGTTTTTGCCATGGGTTTTTCCTTCTTAAGGTGTCCTGGGTTTTTGAGAAAAATATGGAGAAGAAAATCTAAAGTCTTTTGGGTATTTAATTTTCAATATAACTGATTCACTCAATTGGTGGGGGGGTCTTTAATGGGGAGTTATAACTAGTTACTCACGTTTTGAGTGGGACCTATCTCGTACCACCTACCTATTTTTTTTTTTGAAAATTTCCCATGCAATACCTTTTCTCTTTCACAATTGTCTTTTAATCAATTAGAGGAAGGCCTAATCGATTACAATGTTTTTGACTTGGAAGTACTTCAACTACCAGACTTGCACTAATCGGTTAAGGGAGTTGCTAATTGATTATTACCTAACTAACTTAGGTTAATTCCCATAACACAGAATTGTTTTAATTTATTAGAGAAATCATTAACTGATTAGAATGAATTTTATCTTTCATGTATGGTCTTTCAACTAACCAAAAAAATTCACTAATGAATTACACCAAGCAATAGACTTTTTCATCATGCAATATATATATATATATGATCAAAAATATCATCACTTTAGCATAATTCAGATTTCACTAGCATTAATCATCCCTAAATCTCTCTTAATTCTACAAAATTCTTCTTCATTCAATAGTTTTGTGAAAATGTCAGCTAATTGATGCAAGGTGTCCACAAAATCTATCTCAATATCTCCTTTAGGCATATGATCTCAAATGAAATGATGTCTAATTTCAATGTGCTTGATTCTAGAGTGTTGAACAGGGTTTTTGGAGATATTTATGACACCCATATTGTCAAAATAAATGGGAACTCTATGCATAGCCATTCCAAAACTATTTAGTTGTTGCCTAATCCATAGAATTTGTGCACAATAACTACTTAGTGATATATACTCAGTTTCAACAATTTATAGAGAAATAGAATTTTGCTTCTTGCAAAACCAAGACACAAGCACGTTTCCATGAAATTGACAAGTACCATTAATGGTTTTTTTCAAAAACTCCATTTTGTTGTGGAGTTCTAAAATCAGAAAAATTGTAATCAAAACCATATTCATTACAAAAAATTTCAAAATTATTACTTTCAAATTCATCACCATGATCACTCCTAACACTATTAATGGTGAAGTCTTTTTCATTTTGAACTCTTTTACAATTTTTAACAAAAATTGATAATGCATCATCTTTATGAGCAAGAAAGTATACCTATGTATATCTAAAGTAACCATCTACAATAACATAGCCATATGGCTTGCCCCTTAGAATAGCAATACTAATTAGTCCAAACAAGTTCACATGTAATAGTTCAAGTGACCTAGAAGTTGTTATGACTTTCTTGGATTTAAAGGAACTTTTAACTTGTTTCCCAAATTGCATGCATCACAAACCTTGTCATTTTTAAATGAAATCTTTGGAAGTCCAATGACCAAGACTTTTCTTAAAAATTTTGAAATTGCATGCATACTAGCATGTCCTAACCTTCTATGCCATAACCAACTATCACAAACATCATTGGCAATAAAGCATGATTCACTAGTTTTAATTTCATCAAGGAAAACGACATACATATTTTTAATTCTTTTGCCAATGAATGCTACTTCATTAGTGTTAACATCAATTACTTGACTTGCATGAGAATCAAAGCATACTCTAAAACCTCTATCACAAAGTTGACTAATGCTTAGCAAATTATGTTTTAAACCTTTAACAAATAAGACATACTTGATCTATGTTTGAGATGTGTTACCAATGGTTCCAATTCCTTGGATAATACCCTTGGAGTCATCACCAAAAGAAACACTACCACACTTCTTCTTATCAAGCTTAGCAAATAAGTTTTCATTGCTGGCCATATGTCTCGAGCAACCATTATCAAAGTACCAAGGCTGTCTTTTCTTTAGTTGAGCTTCAAAGCATTGATTCTTTTGTCTTTACTCAACTTACAAAACAGATTTTCAGTTTTTCTTTAAAGGTACCCATACTTTGATAGGTCCTTGAAGGTTAGCAATCACATGGGATTCTTTTGGAACCTAAACCAATTTGGTTCTAGGAAAGATACTATTAGACTGGAAAAAGATACTATTAGAATGGAAACATTCATAAGACAAGCAACTTTTCCTACTACACACATAATAGTGACATGAGACAGCATTAATTTTCCTTCTAAGCTTGTTTTTTTTTTTAAACCCTTCTTCATCTTTTCATTTCAATTTCAATCCTTTATCTTTATTAACTTTAAGTGCAGCATTTTCATCAATAACTCTTTGTAATTCTAATCTTTTGCTTTCCAATTCAAGTTTCAAGAATTCAAAATCAGTTTTGGATTGTTCTAGTTCAATTTGAAGCATGTTCCTTTGATCAAAAACATAGTGGTACTCATGCTTTATTTTTTTTCTAATTCATCATTCATTACAACAACCTTTTTCTTCATAGTCTTATATTTAAAACAAAATTTTCAAATTCAACATATAGACAGTCATATTAATCTTGCAAATCTTCATAAAAAATATCACATGAATTAAAAGTTATCTCAATTTTTTTTTCGTTAGCCATCAAGCAGAAATTGGCTCTTTCTTTCAATTTTTCTTTTTCCTCTTTTGAACTTGATGAATCACTATTAGACCATGTTGCTTCCACCATTGCTCTTTTTGGTTTCTTCATTTTCTTTGAGCAATAAGCATTCTGATATGAAGTATCCTAGTTTTTTGCATTTAAAACACACCATCTCATTTTTTTTGCTGAAATCACATTTGTGCTTATTTTTCTAAGAGGGACTTTGATCCATCTTGTAATTTTTTCTTCCAAACTTTCTGCCTTTTTGTCCCAATAGCTTTCTAAATCATCAAGCCATTATAGTTTTCTCTTCATTATCATCACTTGATAGTTCTTCTAATTCCTCAAGTAAACTAATCTTGAGTGCTAAATTTTTCTTCTTCTCTTTGGCTTTTTTCTTTTCCTTCTTTTTTCTTCTTTCATTTCAAGTTCATGTGAAAACAATGGGTTACAAATTTTATCAAGTATGACCACATTGAGATTTTTGGCCTCTCGAATAACTGTGACTTTAGATTTCCAACTATTGGGAAGACATCTAAGTAATCTTTTTACTAACTCATGTTCACGAATGGTTTTATCAAGTTGATTGAGTTTGTTTGTAATATTGGTAAACCTATTAAACATGGTAATGACATTTTTACCTTGTTTCATTTTAAACATTTCATAATTATGGATAAAATAATTTTGGACTTCTTTACTTGTGATATCCCTTTATGAATAACTTTAAGTTTTTTTCAAATCTTTTTAACTGTTGTACAACTAAAGATTTTATTAAATTCTAAAAAAGTATATGCACAATGAACCGAAAACTATTAAAATTTAGAACAATTCAACCCAACCGAAATCTAATTCAACTTGTCAACTTGCCGAAATGCAAAGTTGACAGTTTATTTATTTATTTATTATAAAGAGTTGAGAGTTTAACCGATGACCTAATAAAATTCAAAAATGGTAAACAAAAGAAAAATTAGAGTTTAGATACAAGGAGAATCATCAATTTAATTAAATGAATCATTTTGAGTTTTTATCTTTTTATTACAACCAATTAATTTCTCATACAATTATTTACATTCGATTAAACCCTTATGGCAATGAAAAACATGGACAACAACTCATTTTCAATTAAAACCTTATGCCAACGAAAAACCTGGACACCAACTCCTTTTACAAATTAAGACAAAAATGTCACGTTAAATTGATTGTCATGTGATCAAAATGTAAAGAAGAGAAACAAACGTAGAGCACATCAATTTCCATGTGGGTAATTGCCCACGTCAACATTGTCCCGTGGCAAAAAAAAAACAAAACTCAACGCTGCCATTTAGCTAACAAAGGCTACCATTTTCATCCGCATAGAGATTTAATTACGTGAAAATAATTGCCCGATAACTCAATTGATTGTGATAAAAAAGTGGAAACTCAAGTGTAAGATTTAATTAAGTTCAGGGACTTCTTTCATATTTAAGCCAACAAATAAGCATTAGCAGGTCCATGCCGAATGTCCAACTCGGGAAAGTTCTCAAGTGGGGAAGGGGAAGGTACAAAATGTAAGAAAATTAAGACTAAAATGATTACCGTTAACAAAAATTTTACATGTACACCAGAGGTTTACCCAAAAAATCAAAGCAGAAAATTCAGGAAGGTCAATTACCAACAATGCCCACGACTCAAAGTTCTACCGGATCATACCAAGCAAACACCATTCCCCCATTCCTCCCTCTGGCCTGATCACATAGCAGCAAGCTTTGTTTCTTCTCACCAAGAGTTAGCCACTTCCAGATTTAAGTGTATTACTCAACCTACAATGATGAGAAATGAATTCCCTTACGACTTCAAAACAAAGATCTAACAGGCAAAGAGAATTGAAAAAGCTTCAGTTTTGTTTCTATTGACATTGCTACTTGTGCTAACTAGTTCAGTGGATTTCATTCAACCATCAATCCGCAGAGGCCAAAACATGTCTCCTAAAGGTGAACATAATGAAACAGAACATCACAAGAGCAAGTAGCCATTTACATGCCTTATTACCTTCTTGATGGGATGGTAGTGTTCATGAACCAATCAATGTGCATAAACAATGACTCAAAACTCAATTAGTGTTTAAAAATGATAATTGTTCAAGCAGTGGATAGATTTACTCGAAACTTCTTTCTATTATTGAAAAGATGCACAGAACATGGACATACTGAAGTTTGAAGTTGTTAATAAATTCGTGAAAAAAAAAAATCATCATAGCATAGGCTGCAAAGTGAGCAATTTGTAATTGCTGAATTTTATGGATTCGAGGGGCAATTTTACCAAGAAAATTCAAGGATAACATGAATTAGAAGTGACACAAATCTTACCAGTCCAAGCCTTCAAAAAGACCTTCCCCTTTTATTGCTGAAGTTTTAAAAATAGCCCATTGGCGGTTTTTTATCTTGTGTAACTCCAAAGCCTCGGTCACTGCAGCATCATCAAGTGCACCTGGAAGATCCTGTATAAACCAAAAACATGACATAAATAATTACAAGAAAAAATCATAAATAAAAAATAGTCAAAGAGGCTTACAATCTTTGATCACTAAATCAAACAGTCATTCCTCTTTTTTTGGCTAAATATTTTTAACATTGTACTTGGCAACTTAAATTTGAAATAAAGGATTTGGATTACAAATTTAGTACTATTAATTTGAGCAATAGAATTCATAGAACAATGATATTCATAACTACTTTAAACATAATGTGTACAATCATGCTCAGAATGTGTATGGCAAACAAATTCCAAATTCAGTCTCAAATTTATGCTCCCAATGCAGCATAAGAAACGGCATATCACTTCCTTTTGCATGGGCACATTCAATAAGGGCTTCTAATACCATGCACATAATCAGCTTTCTCTCAATGTCACACATAAGAAAAGCAAAATATTAGTTCTACAGTAGCCCCAAGAAAAAGAATGGCACCAACCTGCTTATTCGCAAAAATAAGAACTACTGCTCCTCTTAGCTCCTCCTCCTGAAAAAGACTCAGACTTGAAACTATTCAAGAAGAAGCATGATAAAATATATAAACAAGCATTGACAAATAAATAGAACAATGTAAACACCAAGCAAAAGAAGTTGATTGCAGATGCATAAACAAGTCCTCTTAATTGATAGCCCTCTTAATGTAAACTATTCAAAGAGGTTTGCTTTATTTCCTTTCACGGGAGATGAGAAAAAGATAAAGAAGTCCTCTGAATCTGCTTTGACATAAATAAATTAAATACAGAAAAGGCAAAAGTAATACAGCAAGGCTATAAGTCTATAACAACCTGAACTACCATTTAAAAATTGAAGTAAATTCTGTAAGTAAAATAACATTCAGGGGAGAGAAAGGCGAGGGCAGAAAGACAATAGAGCATTTCCATGCATCATTCTTTCTTTTGGTCAAACTTCTAAAATCCAACAATTCCAACATTGGACCTCGAACCTTACAGGGCAATGATTTAAATGTTATCTTCACAGCACGGAATATTTCTAAGATGGATCATAGCAAGAATATAGGATGTTTTACAGAGAAAGGCTAGTACAGTACAGCCAATATGATGAATAAAACTTAAAGAGTTTACCTCCAAGATTGCATGAAATTCTTCTTTAGCAATCACCAGCCTATCAGTATCACTTGAATCAACAACATAGATTATAGCCTGAGTATTTGGAAAGTAGCATCTCCAATATGGCCTGTAGTGCAAAAGGAAATAAGAAACTAGGCTGGTGGTCTATTGCTGGGAGCACTATTTGATTAAGTTATTATAGGGAAACAACATAAGTCACATGCTAAAAATCAAATAGAATGAGCGATCTTTTTGTCTGGCACAAATACACCATAGGATGCAAAATATTATTTTATTTCACAAATTTTAGACATTAAAATAACCTGGAATAATGCTAATCAATAACATCACAATTCCTAATTACAAGAGTGGTATAAAGAGAATAATTCCATTAACACAACATTGAAATGCCATGACAGACTCAAAATCAGTTTGCTGTAAAGTAAGAAAGAAAAACACAAAGTCATTTCTAAAAACATTTAAATGTTAATAAACCATAGGCATAAACCTAGGTTCAGATTGTACAGAAAAAGCAGTCTTTTATACTCTCTCACTCTCTCCCTCTCTCTCTCTTTCTCTCTCACGCACACACAGACACAGTGATTAAGGTAGTTTAGACTAACTTGCAGCTTTTTAAAGATCTTCATTCTAGATATTTTTAGCGATAATTAATCCGATTAAATTTAACAGAAATATAAATCTATAAATATCCAACCATGCATGTCCTACATTCGCTTCAAGTAGCAGCATAAGTATAAAGGGAAGCACTCCACAATACCAATAAAATTCATTACTAGCTTAGTCCCAAGCTGAATGTCCATTTTCTTTTCGAATGTCTCACAACTTTGTCCTCTTTCTATTTGTAAACCCTAACACTTATTTTTTTCCATACATCACATTAATTTTGATTAAATTACCTTTTTGATCGCTTAACTGTTCCAGACTTTCTGTTTTGATCACCCAACTTTGAAAAATAATGTTAAGGTCACCAACATTTATAAGGTGTTATTATTTTGGTCACTTAGTCATAAGAAGATAACAACTCTTCCACATGGCATTCCATGTTAGCTGCTTTGCCACGTGGCAATAAAAAATTAAAAGAGAAGAACTAAAATTTTTTTCCTCATCATGTGCCAGAGTAGCTAGGGTGGATTGTTGTGTGGAATTATAAGGGAGAGGTCTATTATCTTTTAATGGCTTAGTAACAAAAACATTAACACTTAAAAACCTTGGTGATCAAAACATTATTTTTCTAAGTTGGGTGACAAAAACAGCTGCCTGTACACAAAATGAAAATAATATAATGCAAGAAATAAAGAAAAAAGTTGCATGTTTAGAAAAGTTACCTAATACTAGTCTGTCCACCTGCATCAGTAAATGATAACGATGTCATCAGGACAAGAAGTCAGACATCACTTATGTTCTGAACAATTAAATGGCTAAAACTAATAAAAGAAAGCAAAATTACCAGACAAGATATTCAATTTCAGTTTACTGCTATGGGATTAAAATTCCATGACTTGATAATTTGAATAACGGCAAATTAGCATCAGAAAAGAAAAACCTATTCAATGTAGGTTTGCAGAAATAAAGCTTGGATTGGCAGCCAAAGGAAAGTTTCATTTGTTCTGGTTTCTCTTAAGTTTTGAGACAGATGTCTCAAATAAGTAAATTTTATTTCATCCAGCTTTAACAAAGTAATGCTCTGATTATAAATTGTCATCAGTTCTCTTGAATATGCTTCAAGTTGTTACTTACTATGCTGGTTTCTCAGATAAGAAACCTAAAACAGATACATAAAGATATTGACAAAAGGCAAAAGAATCATGTAAATTGTGGATTGAAAGCCAGATCCAGCTACTTTATGCTATTGAGGTTAAGGTAACATAAGTATTAATTATCTCCAGTCAAAGCTTTGATATACAAAACTATGAAGCTTCGAATTCTTGGAATATTAACTGTTTCACCATAAGTTTTGATGATTAGGATGTTTTTTAATTAATTTGAATATACATTTGATGCCAAATTTTCTCATTTATTCCACCTTTAAACAATCAAATCGATATGAAAATATAATCAAATTGGCAGGACATTGCTATAACAACTCTACTATACATGTTAAAGATCTAGATCAGGAAGTACTGGTAGGCATACCTAAATCCCAAACTTGAAATTTGATGTTATTGTACTGTACTGTTTCGACATTAAATCCAATTGCTGCACCATGCAGAAGAAAACAAATCAAAAACCAATTCTTAAATATAAAAGAAACCTTTGATTTGCTAAGTGCAAATCTTAACTTCCCTACTTTTAGTGATAACAGCATATCAAATGCTCAGTAATTTCTTTTCTCAAACATAAAGAAATAAAGAAAATGGAAAAAGGAAAACTAACTTGGAATTGTGGAGACAACTTCACCCATCTGAAGCCGATCTGCAACCAAAAACCCCAAAACGAAAAGCACAAAATAATCAAAAAATAGCAAACACCCATTTCATAAATCCTGATATTAAAATGGGTCTCACTTAAAAACATAAAAAGAATGAGAAACTATACAAAGAATGGTGGTTTTGCCAGCATTGTCGAGGCCGAGAACAAGGATCCGAGCCTCCTTGTTTCCAAAGAGAGAAGAGAACATTCTTGTAAAAAGTATACCCATCTCGTTAAATACAAATAAAATTACTCTCTCAGTGCATGAATTTGGATCAGATCTGCGAAGCAGCACCCCTTCGATTTTCCTCCCTGCACAAAAGGAGAGAGCCTGTTTGCAAGAGGAGTTGAGATTTCGTGAGGGGCTGAAATGAGATTTCGATAAGTAGAGGGGAGAGAATTGCAAAGGCTGAAACTATCCCCCTTTTTTTGGTTGGAGGTGATTTCTAATATATTCCTGGGAATCGAATCGAATCGAAATGGAGACAGAATAGAGAGAAGAGAGAGAAGCAACGAAACATTGGGTGCAATTCTGTGCGGTAATCAACAGTTGCAGCCAATATATGATTGGGCCACGTTGTTCATCATGAAGTCGTAGGATTTCGTAAATTGCTGACGCGATGACGTCCAGCCAGGGTCGTTGATTTTGGGAGGGAAAAATAACGGCTGCTGTCTGTTATGAACCACCGAAGCATAAGCACATGCAAAACTTATTAATTAAATACTAAATATTTAATTATAGTGCTTAAATGATAAAAAATTTTGGAAATGTTGACGCTGTTCAATCTTTTAGATTGGATCTGTTTCTCCTCCATTCGTCTGCTGCACCATGCATACATTATACATATTGAAGGAAGAGAAGATGTAGCTAGATCGATGGAATGCAATAATTAAGGAGAAAAAGAAATATAAACAACATATGAACTACGGTACTTAATGATTGGTCAAAACCGAAAAAGGATCTTTAGAATATCATCTGGTGGTTTTTGCGAAGCTCGACCATGCAGAGTTAACCATTTACTCCTAAAATTAGAATAAAGATGGATGGATGTTCAGGGTTTTCTCAAGCCTGGCCATGGTGAGTACCTCTGGAATCTGGGCATTGCTCATGCTAGCTGATAATGCAACTATTTTCTTTGGTTCCTAATTGACATTTTCACATATGTGTTTTAATTTATCTTCTTTTCACTCTTCAAAAATATTATGTTTTTCAGTTCTGATTCTGAAACGCACGAATGGAAGTAGATTGAGATCATATTAATTTATGAGTGCAAGTCTACTTTATGTGAATGAATATGTGGTGAATCAGAATTTTCCACCCATCTTTTCCCATTGGAAATTAAGGTACTGCCATGTATGGATAGCCATTTAACAGGATACCATTTTTCACTTCCTTTTTGTCTTTGGCATGTAATTATTACATTACATAAAAGTTAATTTTTAATAATATGTATATTATTTTAATAAATTTTTTAATTTTAATTTATATATACACAATATGGTTCTATGAAGTTAAATAATAACGTATAAATATTATATATTGATAATATATCAAATATAAATCTATATTAAATTACACAATTGAAGTAATTCTCTACTTTAACTTATAATTTAAACCTAATACTTTCAAATTGATTGTGAACATAATTTATAACAATTAATGTTGCATTTGCATGTATTAATCCGGAAAGAAAGGGAGAAAGGAATATGTATCATGCGAATGAGGTGAGAAGCCACGTTTCTTGAATTTCATAAAGATTGAAGTCGAGCCCAATTGCATCACCCTCTTAAATTTCCATTTTCCAACAAGGTTTTATCCTCTTATCCGTGAATAACTATTGCAAAATTTGTCTAAAAGTCCGCGGTTTACGCAACTAATTGCGGGAAAGTAACTTTTATTTATTGAAATTTTATGTTATTACGAAAAGATTATCTCCATTGATCCTTCGTAATGAATGTTATACATTGAGTGAGATTTAAAAAGCAAAAGATATTAGGTTTATGTTAGAGAAGTTACAAATGGATGCGTATTCTCAATTACTTGTACTTATACCATGAGCTCAATTAAAGTTTCTGTTAAGCCTAGCTACCAATTAGAGTGTATAGGGCTTAATTTTAAACCTAATTACATACGAGTATTGGATACCTATGACTAATCACGTACCACGATTTGGCAACCTTAATTCATATCCGCTAATGACCCTCCCTTTTAAACCCATATATATGCCAACCTTGGAAAGAACATTAACGAGAATCACTCTTTCAGCTTTTACATCATGGGCTGTTTTAAATGCCTCTCATGCTGCTTTTCTTTCTAATCACCTTTTCTTCACCTCGACTCGGGCTGCCACTTTTGAGATCCGAAATCAGTGCCCTTCACAGTATGGGCAGCAGCAGTTCGTGGTGCAGGTCGCCAACACAACCGAAGCCAAGAATGGACGATGAGCGCGAGGCCCGGAACAGCACAAGCTCGAATATAGGCTTGAACCAAGTGGACCTTCGACGCATCAGGTCGTGGCCGGTGCGAGACAGGTTTTTGCAATGGGCTCCTAGAATGCCAGGCTTGTTGTTCGCCCCCAAACACACTAGCTGAATATGCTTTAAATCAGTTCTACAGCCTGTCTCTTTCGACATCTGGCTTGTTGATGGGTTCAATGTTCCTAAGGACTTTAGCCCAATATCTGGCAAGGTGCCGTGGATTCAGATGCACTACTGACATCAATGGGCAGTGCCCAAACCTGCTTAGAGCCCCATCTGGGTGCAATCCATGCACGATTGTCAAGGCCGGCCAATATTGTTGCGACTCAGGGACTTGTAGGCCGACAGAAATCTCCGGATTTTACAAGCAGAGATGCCTTGACGCTTATAGCTGCCCCAAGGATTGATCCAACTAGCACCTTCACGCCCGTCCTGGTGGAACAAACTACAGGGTCATCTTTTGTCCCTGAAGCAGCTTTGAGCAGAGTATTAGTGAAAATGCGCCCTCTCTTTCTTCTGGTTAATTTATAACGTTGCAGGCTTGCAAAGAATAAATGTTTCTAAGGGTCAAGTAATAAAGGTTTTGCTAACTGGTTTTACATTTGTAGAGACTGCAATCTTTCAATGAAGGAACCAAAAAAGAAAAAAAGTAAAGAAAATAAAAGACACCACTTATTCAATAAAACTCAATAATTTGATTAAGATTTTACTCTCAAACAATTTGGCAACTCCATTTTACAACTATAATATTCTAGCCTTTCAATCTATGCCTGTTTGTATTTTGGATCCAAGAAAAGCTTATCAAAGTGCCTTACAGTTCCTTTAAACAACATACAAGTAGATTCATCATCAATGGAGCATAGGCATGAACTTTCGTCTTTCAGCAGCTGATAGAATATCTCAATCTATATATAATCTATACTTTTGTAGTTCAGACATCTTTTTGGGTAGTGAAACAATATTCAGGTGCTTGGACGGTTGAATCTGGCAGAGTTGCTCCAACTTCAAATGTCATCACGTGTGTTATTATTCCTGAAAAATTTTCCTGTTATTGAGTCTATATATATATATATATATACACATACATACACACATATTGCATAACTGTAAAAGAAACATAAAAAAAAAAAACCTGTAAAAGAAACATGCAAATACGTCAAGAGCTGTGCTGCAAACCTGAAATTATTTAATCTATGATTTCTAGTTTCAGCGGTGAAAGTCAAAAATTTTACAGAACCGAAGCAAATGAATTATTTATAATAAATATATATAGTTTTTTAACTGGACCGAATGAAATTTTATTATTAACATTTATGTATTCATATATTCAGTTTGGCTTGTTGGGTTGCCCGCTTTAATTATATGTAGAAAGAGCAAACTGTCTTCAAATTTCTTCTTTATCAAGGAAAACCTCTCTAGCCAAGAAAAATAAGAAAGGAAAATCGCTTGAATGCTTATACAATCAACGTTTGCATCGTCATAACAAAGTGCATGTAAGTATTTATAAAAAATTAAATGAAAAGAGAACTACACCTAATCACTTTTCAAAATTGAAACTGATCTCATATAAGAAACAAATAAGAATCACGTACCATCATAGAAATCCCATCGAACTGGCCTCTTAGTAGCAACATCTTCATAGTACCAGATGAAATCCACTTTCTCCCCACACGTTACAAAGGAACCCATCCTTGACTTCAGTCCCCAAATAATTAGCCCCATCAAGAAAATCGGGCCTGGGAATGCCAACCCCAAAATCAACGATCTCGCATGTGCCATTCGTGCCTAGAGTGTAGTAAAACGAAGTGCCATTGTTCCACTCTATGTCGTACATAAACACCCCAAGTTGCTTCTGCTGGAGGTTAACATTGCGGCCTTTTGGCCAGTCATACCAGAGGTCAGTGATTTGGTGACCACCGGAGTACAAAGTCATGCAAAGAAGTGCGTGGAATTGTTCAGGCCATGGTGTTGGGTCAGGCCATTGAACTGAAGGATTTATAGATTGCAGAAATATATTTGACGAGGTATGCACAAAAGGAAGTTCTTCAGCCTCATCTCACTTGGGACTTTTTCCTTGTTGAGCCAGATAAGATTCTTTGTTGTTGTTGTTCGCCTTTCTATGCAATATTGACAAAGGGATAATAAAGTTCCCCCCCCCCCCCAAAAAAAAAGGGCAAGGAAAATGAGAACGGATTAAGATAATGGGTGTAACTTGTGTAAGCTTAAATCAGTGGCTGGAAATTTGTCTGCGGAATGGCCATGTTTGCGGGGTAAACAAGTAAATTAAGTTCTACGCAAGGGCCTTCATCGTTTATTTGGCAAGAGATCGGTAAAGGCCCAAACAGAATACTGACTGGAAGCCCATAATTAAAAAGATGCACAACCATATTTTGTATCTAAATGGACTTGATAAATTTACCAAACAATTAAAATGGGAGCATATAAATCTAACTTCTAACATCTAACATAAAAGATACAATGAAAGTTGAGGTACAAGTGACGACAGGAATTTTTAACTTTTTTAAGGATATTGTTGACATTTGGTGGATAAAATTTGGGATGAATTATAGAGAAATGAAGGAGAGAGAACTAAAGATAAAAAGGGGTTACAACAAATGTTAGCTATTTGTGCCATTTTAGTGCAAGTGACATTGACCCTTATTAAAAGTGAACAGCTAGTGAGAGACACCATTAGGCCTCCCTAAATGGCTCAAATTTGGCCCTTATTAAAAGTGAACAGCTAGTGAGAGCCACCATTAGGCCTCCCTAAATGGCTCAAATTTGGTGAGGGTCAAAAATTGCTTTCTTTTAATTCTTCACCTTTAAAAGAAGTCATTATGGACTTCATTAATTGTTGTCTTTAACAAGACCTATGACCCTCTCTAAAATAGTAAAGAATTGATACTAACAAGAATATATATTATTTATTTATTAACATTGTTGATGTTTATAAACTATATACATTTATTATACTTATTCCATACAAATTAGTAATAAATATCATTCATCATAAAACAAATTATTACACATAACCTTATCAAAAAAAAAATTATTGCACAAAAAACAAGCATTCTCATTTATAAATTAATTCTTGAAGTTAAAAAAAATACAACTATGAACTTTGATATATCAATTCTCAAAATAAAAAGCACAATTAATTTTCTTAACACCTGGCTAACAATTCTTTTTTTTGGCATTTCTTTTCTCCATAAACTCGCTTGGTTGTCAATTTTCATGAATTTGTTAATATAATCCTTCATCTTTAATGCTTCAAATTCTTTTATAAGATCGAGACTTTGCATTTGTCTTGTTCTGTCAAAGAATTGAAACTCTTCCATAAGCTTGTCCTAGGCTTCTTTTGCAAACTTGCAAGTCATTATCCTAGTGAAGATTTCGTCTATCGCTACATAATGAATGCATGATAATACGTTCATTCTTTTAACCACCTTTTCACTATGCTATTTAATTTAAGCTATTATGGGGTTAGCTCTAAATGTATAAGGTTCCCTTCTTTGCAAAACAACTTCTTATAGATCAAATGCTCAAAGGTAGGTATTCCTTTTTATTAACCAAATGGAATAATATTTTGCATTGAAGATGTGAGATGTTTGGTGTGTGAAGTTGGATAAGACCATTTGCAAGGTTTCGATTTATAGCATCAAAGAGTTATTTTGCAAGTTTGGTGAAGGCTAAAGTGCTGTTTTTAACTCCCTTAAGATTAGTGAAGCTCTGATATCATGTTGTAGATAATGCATCAAGCAAATAGGTTATTATCTTTAGTTCCCTGCTATCTTATCAAGGAAAACATAGGTTATGCTTAGTATGCTTTATTGGTTTTGTGCCAAGGAAGTAGAATTTTATCCTTGGTTCAAAGGTAATCGAATAAAAGAAAACGTGGTATAAAAGTAAAATAGAAAGAAGAAAAATTGAGAAATAGCAACTAACATATGTTTTTTTTAACTTGAAAATGTATATATTATTGGTCCCAAATAAATGTGCTAGAGGGGGGTGAATAACACTTTTTGGCTCTTACTTAGATTGACTTCTATTTGAGGGTAAGTTAAAAATTAATGATGTGAAGTTAAATGCAAGATGAAGGAATGATTTAACAAAGAATTAAATAAAAAATAAAATAGGGCAAACAATATACAAAGATTTATAGTAGTTCGGTCAAAGACCTACATCCACCACCTTGATTGTTCAACCAAGGATTTTTCAAACCAAATCACTATGAACGGTGAAATTCTCAAGCTTTCACCAAACTTTTACAATGACTTTTCATAAGCTCGGCCACAACTTTTAACAATGGTTTTTTTTTCGAGATCAACTAAAACCTAAAACTAACTTTTTCTAGGTTGAGTTATAACCTATACACTCAATCAAGTTAACCTAAGCTTAATCAATCCCTTTAGAATGACTCGCACATTTTAAGTAATCAAGGATAATAGAAATAAAGAAGTACATATGATCACTAACCTTATCTGAATGATACAAGATGAAGTGCTTAATTTTATTACGAGGATTGAAGTAAAGTGCAAGAAGTACGGAGAGAGTTTTTGCTATCTTTGGGCTTTTTTTGATCTTGGAAGCATCTCTTATGTTTCTTAGAAAGTCCATTTTAAAGTGAGCTTTCATTTGAATTGATGCATGAATTTGAAGATCAACTGTATTTTACCTTAAGTTAAAATTGTGAGATAATTTCAAAAGAAAAATCAGGAAATCATAACTTGGTGAATTGTTATCTTTGAAAAATTCTTATCATTAAGTTTCTTTGTTTTCTTTTATTTTTCTCAAGAACTAGCAAAATCTTAAACTTGGGAGTGTGATAATTCTATTTTATAAAATTATTTTTATCCCAAATTATTCGTAAAAGTTGGCTAAGTTCTTAACTTTAGGCGAGAATTTTGTTATTTTTAGTTAATTTTCTAATTGCTTTGTTTTTATTAAGTTATTTTAATTTTATATTTATTTATCTTAGTTTAGCTATTATTTATTAGTTTTCATGTTTTTATAAGACTCAATTTGGTGAAGAAAGGTTTTTAAGGAGCTTATGCCATGTTTGTACATATCATGGTATTTTAACTAGAACTCTAACTCTAGAAATCCAAATAATGCAATTCTTGGACCATTAGAAAGCTAAGAGACAAAGTTACAACTTTCATGCAAATCACTTTTCCTAGTCCTACCTCGAAGATGGAGAGAAATCACATTGGAAGTTGATAAAGTGCAATAGTCAATGAGATGAAGACATGAGACAAAAGGAGCGTTGTGGCTTAGATGGGGTGAGTCGTGGCATTGAAGAGGAAATTTTGAAAAATTGATGGCAAGAAAGAAAGTTGTAAGGGTCAACTTAAGTCTCTTGGGACCTACACTTATTCTAAGCCCAGATTAAGAATTTTTAGGCCACAGTAGTTTAGTTTAGGGAAAATTAGGTTAAGTTTCAATTATAAATAGTTAGTTTAAAGAGAAGTTAGCAACACACACTGAGGAGAAATTCTAAGAGAGATTCAAGAAGTTAAAAGTTGAGATTGAAGATTGAAGCTCAAGGCTACAAAAATTTGTTTATTTTCTTCTTTAGCGTTTATTATTCTTGTTACTCTTGATGACTAAACTTCTTATGTTTTTATTTATTTTTACAATTATGACCAACTAAATTTCTTTTTCTAGGATTACAATTGAACTCACATGTAGTTTAAATTTTTAATCTCTTTTTTGCTTATTTTCAATGGGATAGAATTGTTTATTCCAATTTGTTCTTAATGCTTTTAATTGACTAGCCACCAATTAAATTAATTTCGAAACTAAACAAACTTGGAGAATGGACTTTAGTGTAAGCTAAAATTGGAATAGCATATGATCATATTTATTTAATTAGATGAATAAATTGAATTGTGTATAGGATAAAAATATACCTATATGCCATATGTAGCTAGTATTAGGCCTAAACTTAATGAGTCTATTTGAATTTCAATTCACATAGGAATATAGTATTTTGGTTAAAGTAGATATTTTTATAAGAGACTAGGGAGAGCATTATAAATAATTGAGGACTCTAGGTTAGCAATTCAACCCATTAGATTAAGTTAAAAGAGAAAGGTAAGACTTAGATGACGCGTGAGAGATACTGTAATCCTAAGCTTTTTAAATTTGATATTTATTCAATTATCTTTTTGTTTTGATTTTTAATTAGTGTTAATTATTTTAGTTTTTGTTAATTAATTTTTAGTTAATTTATTTATCCAAATTTTAATTGTTTGAATAAAATTAAATTATTTTAATTTTCGTACTTAGTAAATTTTTAGAATAATTATCTGAGAGATCAATACTCTACTTTCTAATATACTATCTATTTAATATGTATATTTTCATAGGTAGAATTTTAACTATCAAATTCCCTAAAGGAATGCTTAAAACAAGGTGGTGTTTGTTTTGTCCGCCACTTCTTTAAAGCTTGGCGAATAAAACAAAGTGGTTTTTGTTTTGTCTGCCACTTTCTTTCATTCATCATTACACTTTTTTTATATTATATTATATATATATTTGTCCCTAATTTAAAGACGAGTTAATTGCTCATTGGTCTTCCAAAATTTTTTTATATTCAATTTGATCCTTCAACTTTTTATTAATTACAACTTCACCTTTTAACTTTTCATTATTTACAATTCCAACCCTCAACTTTTTATTTTTTTTCAATTTAGTCCTCCAAATAGAGGTATTCCTCATAGTACAACGATATTAAGTATTATCCTTGGAACCTTTAAAACCACAACTTTAATGCCAAGAACACTTATACTTGTAGAGTAGCAAATCAAACTTTTTCAACATCTCTTTCAATTTCACTTTTGAAATGAGCTTAAGCTCCTCTACCCTTAACTTGAAATCCATTTTGTCTTTTATACCTAGTGTATGATTGAGACTGTCGTAGTGTTTTGAGAATCGGGATGTTACTGTTACGTTTTCCTCATTCTTTTATTAAGAAAATTCATTACTACTAACCTTTCTATTGCCCCAACTTTAGTTTCCTATTACCATTCTTTACTTCTTTACCAAAAATGAGTCACATGACTTACATCCCTCTAGTTTGCAATGTACTTAACTTGTGATTAAAAAGTCATATCCCATTTAGTTTTTACACAGCCTTTTTAGCTTTTGTTTCATGTTCGAACCAAACTTCTTCCTTATTCTACTCCTTTTCTACATTATAAAGACATCTATCACCTGTTGGTGTATTTTCAAAATAAAAGAATTGTCTTTTAATATGAAAAGCTATCTTAGCTCAAAAGCTATGTCGCATCGTATGACTATTGGATTTGTAGGGGAGTTTTTCATATGAATAGCTATGTCTTTTAGAAAAGTGACATGTTGGAAAAACACCTCTAAATCCAAAGGCTATGATAATTGAAAAACATCACAGCTTAGGAGTTTGGATTTAAGAAGATAACTTTTCATATTATAACTCAAAGATTATGTCTTATGGAATGAATGGTTCAATGCTTATTAAAATAATACCTTTATCCAAAGGATTGTGTCTTGCAAAATGCAAAGGTGCCATTAAGATAAAAAGATGCCTTGATGAAAGGATTGCGTCCTTAAGAAAAGACATTTGCAAGCCTATATAAAGGACTTGCTGCTAACTATTTTGACACACCAAAAACAAATAAGACAACAATAAGAGAAGTGTTATGTTCTGGAAATAAACATAAACATTTAAGTTCCCATTATTTACGAAAGGAGTTCAAATTCCTTATAATCTATTTGCTGTAAAAAGCATGCTCTAAGGCCAAACAACTTTGCAAACCTTCAAGTGTATCTAGCAGTTTACTTTCATAAAGTTCAAAGACAAAGTTAGATGTTAGTTTTATTATATCCCTAAGACTATTTGTATAATTCCCTTTTTGCATACTGATTGGTGGGAGCAACATAAGTCTTTACAATAATGTTTATTGAAAGTCTCACCTCGAAGTCAATTTTGTTGATTCCTTGAATTCCATTTAATCCCCATTTGCACAACAATTTTAAGACTTATTTTTTGTGGCATTGGAATTTAAAATGACTTCACTAAAAGAGATAACTACCAACATTGTCAAGTTGGACCATTTTGACGAAGAATCTATGGACAAGATTCATTTGTAGCAAAATGGTCTTACATCATATTATAAGATAAGGTTTCTTTATTTGACATGAATCATGTTGTGCTTGATATGCATAGTAAATGCATATTGGCTAGAAAGAAGTATTTTGTCACATCCATAAATAATTATTTTTTTATGAATCAATTTCATGGGCTTGAATACATGCTTAATAGCTTGAAGTTATATAATATGAATAAAGTTATTGTTATGTCTTCTATAATAAATTTTTCCTTACATGGAAAGACACTAAGAAAACTCTAAAATATAAGAAAAATGAAATGTCTCTCGAGGACCTTATTCATCATCTTCAAATAGAAGAAGATTATTGCAAACAATAAGAACTCAAGCAAAACAAAACAGAAAAAGATTATAATGGGAAGAATCTTGAGACTTCAAAGGTTCATATAATGGAACACAAACCATCAAACAAGATGATTTCATACACCAAAAGAAAACATTCGATTGGAATGAATGATAAAAGTCATGACATCAAAAGGAAAAAAAAAGGTCCATGTTTCCATTGTAACAAACTTGACACTCCAAGACAGAATGTAGAATTTTGAATACAAGACATAAGGAGAGAACAATGACAAGTTTGTTGTTGTGATTTCCAAAGTCAATATTCTTCAAGATGATGGAGCATAGTGGATTCACACTGGTGCAACAAAGCATGTATGTAAAGACAAGAGTTTTTTCAAGTCCTTGGAAGCGGTTATTGATAGAACTATATTATACATGGAAAATTCCTCCACTACACAAGTGAAAGGAAAATGCTCCATGGAACTCATATTTACTTTTGGAAAAGTATTTGTACTAAACAATGTCTATTATCTATTGAAAGTTAGAAAGAATCTTGTGTTCGGTGGCTTTAAATTAGTAATTAAGGCAGATAAGTTCTTCCTTATAAAAGGTGGACAATATGTGGGAAGTGGATACTTCTATGAAGACATGATTAAGCTTAATATTAATAAAAATGTTATTAGTTCTACTTATATTGATGCTTCATTTAATGTTTATGATAATGAAGTATCATTGTCTAATCTATGACAGAATAGATTAGGTCATGTCCATTATAAAAGAATGCATGATATGGCCAAATTAGAGTTGATACGTAATATTGATGGAAATAATTATATGTGTGAGACATGTATGGTTACTAAATCGCAAGAAGCTCATTTCCTAAGGTAGAAAGAAACTCCAAATTGCTTGCATAAATACATTCCAATGTTTGTGACATGCATAGCATTCCATTTGTTGGTGGAAAGAAATACTTCGTAACATTTACATATGACTTATCTAGATCTTGCTATTTTACTTTATTGCATGCTAAAGATAAAGTAATGGAGAAGTTTAGAATCTATAACAATGAAATAGAATTGTGCTGTGAATTGCTTACCAAATGTTCACAAAGTGATACAAGATGTGAATATTATGATCCCAAGTAGTTCGAGTCCACTAGTATTATTTAAGAAATTATCACTCCATACGCACCAAAACAAAATGGTGTAGCAGAACATAAGAATCGAGTTCTTGTGAAAGTGGTCAATGCTTTGTTTTCTAATTCAGGTTTGGGTAAAGGATTTTAGAGTGAAGCCTTGTTAACGACTTACTATATATTAAATAGAATCACAAATAAAAGTAGTAAAACTACTCTTTATGAGCTATGGAAAATAAGAAAGTCAAATTTTAATTATTTAAGAGTTTAAGGATGTCGAGCCATAATAAAAGTTCCTGAACCAAGGAAAAGGAAATTTGGTGAAGGAGAAATTGAATGTATATTCATAGGTTATGTTGAACATACTAAAGCATATCGTTTCATGGTGATAGAACCCAATGATTCATATTCTATTAATATTGTCATAGAATCAAGGGACGTGATCTTTAATTAAACAAGATTTAGTTCAATTCCTAGACCCAAAGAACTAGTAAAGCAAAATGATAAACTTCTAGAAAATGGTGAGGAACTTATTGAGCTTCAAAAAAGAAAAAGAATTAGAAATGCAAGGACATATGGATCCAATCTCTTCATGTACTTAGTAGAAGGTACAACAGAAAAAACATGTGAATACTTATCTTACTATTTTAATGTATAAGGTGAGGGTAATCCTCAAACTTATGAGAAGGCAATGAGGTCTAAAGCTGCTTCCTTTTAAAGAAAAGCAATACAAGGTGAGATAGACTCAATAATAGGAAACAAAACTTGGAAATTGGTAGACCTTTCACTGAGTTCCAAGCTAATAGGCTATAGATGGATTTTCAAAAAAAAAATAAAAGTTTACAAAACTGTAGATAAGTTTAAAGCAAGACTAGTGATCAACGGCTTTAAATAAAAGGAAGATGTTGATTATTTTGATACATATGCATTGGTAGCAAGAGCAGCAACAATTAGAGTACTTATAGCACTTGCATCTATTCGTAAGATGGTAATTCACCAAATGGATGTTAAAACAGCATTCTTAAATGGTGAATTAGATGAAGAGGTGTAGATGGAGCAACTCGAAGGGTTTGTCTTTTTAGGTCAAGAAAAAAGTGTGTAAGCTTATAAAGTCCTGATATGGATTAAAACAAATACCTCAAAAATGGCATCAAAAGTTTGATGAGGTTGTAAGAGCTAATGGCTACAAAATCAATCAATCTAACAAATGTGTCTATAGTAAGTTTCATAATGATAAAGGTGTCATCATTTGTCTATATATGGATGACATGTTAATCTTTGGTACCAATTTGGAACAAGTGGAGGACACATTAAGGTTGTTGTCAAAGAATTTTGGCATGAAAGATATGTGTGTGATGGATGTTGTTCTTGGTATAAGAATAATGATAGACAATAATGGCCTAACATTGTCTCAATCTCATTACATTAAAAAGATTGTAATGAAGTATGAAAAGTCAAATTGTACGTCAATATCTACACCTTACGATTTTAATTTAAGGCTAGTACCTAATAAAGACAAGCCAATATCCAAAAATGAATATGCAAGGGTGATTGGATGCCTAATGTATGCTATGTTGTGTATAAGGCCAGACATTGTTTTTGCGACTGGGATGCTAAGTTGATTTACAAGTAATCCAAGAAAAGAACATTAACATACTCTTCATAGAGTTCTAAGGTATTTAAAGACTATAATGAATTATGGCATTTGTTATTTAGGTTTTCTTTTAGTTTTAGAAGGGTATACAGATGCTAGTTAGAATTTAAATAGAATGGATCATACTTCTATGACTGGTTGGATTTTTATAATTGGTAAGGGTGTTGTTTCTTCTATTTCTTGGGGTTTTAAGAAACAATCTTGTCAAACGAACTTCACCATGGTAGCTGAATTCATAGCTTTAGCATCTACCACCCAAGAAGTGGAATGGTTGAGAGTTTACTCTATAAAATTCTATTGTGGCCTAAACTAATGGCACCAATCTTGATACATTGTGACAATGAAGCAAAGGTATCATAGCCGATAATCAAGCATAGAATGGAAATAGTCTACATATAGGACTTCGACATAGCATTGTAAGACAAAGAATTTGTGATGGTATAGTCACTATAAGTTATATGAGATCTTGAGAAAACTTAATGGATCCATTTATTAAAGGTTTGAAAAAGGACTTGGTAATGAAAACCTCAAGAGGGATGGGTCTCGAGCCTATTAACTAAATCTCCAATGGTGAGAGCTCACCTCAATGCTTATGGTCAACTTTCAAGTCTTAAGTACTGACCATTCTACCACATGGATGATTGAAAGCAATAATTTATATTTTTAATCTCAAGGTGTATAGTGCTTGGTTCCCATAATGTGCAAAGTAAGGTTGAACAAAAGTTTTTAAAAGACCATAACATGTATATGTTAAAGTACTATAATTGCAAGGTACTTTCAATGGGGTCTATCTATGTGAGTGGAAGTATGGCTGCTTATAACAATTAAAGGCTTGACTTTAATAGTACTCATGAATGGATGCAAGAACACAAGGCCATAAAAAACGTGTTTGCAGAACTAGATACAAACTATGCAAGGAAGCTTGTTTGTGTTTAGCAGGCTAACTATTCAAATGAAAAATCAATAGTTCAATGCTTGGTAAACCCTTCAATTTAAACTAAAACTAACCACACTCATTAAGTGAAGATTTAAATCTGCGGGATACCTTTATTTATGCACAAGATTCCTAAAGTTGTTGGTATTTGAA
Source organism: Theobroma umbraticum (assembly GCF_002168275.2). Taxonomy (NCBI): domain Eukaryota; kingdom Viridiplantae; phylum Streptophyta; class Magnoliopsida; order Malvales; family Malvaceae; genus Theobroma; species Theobroma umbraticum. Next base: position 5,076,440 of record NW_018397256.1, on the reverse strand, counting down.
AATTTTGAAAATGGTGTGGGAATTGTTGATGTATTTTCAAAATAAAAAGATTGTCTCTTAATATGGAAAGTTATCTTAGCTCAAAGGCTATGTCACATAGTATGACTATTGGATTATAGGTGGGTTTTTCAAATGAATAGTTATGTCTCTTGAAAAATGACATGTTGAAAAAATACCTCTAAATTTAAAAGTTATGAGACAATTGAAAGGCACCACAGTTCAAGAGTTTGGATATAAAAAGATAACTTTTCAAATTGTAGCTCAAAGATTATGTCTTATGTAATGAATGATTGTCCTTTTATAAAGTATTATTGAAACAATACCTTTATCCAAGGATTGTGTTTTCCAAAATGCAAAGGTGTCTTTAAGACAAAGAGATGCTTTGCTGAAAGGATTGTATCTTTGAGAGAAGACAGTTACATGCCTATATAAAGGACTTGTTACCAACCATTTTGATGCACAAAAAACAAATAAGACAAGAGCAGAAAATTCAAGAGCCAAAGAAGTGTTTTGTCTAAAAATAAACATAAACACTTAAGTTCTCATCATTTATCAAAAGAGTTCAAATTCCTTATAATCTACTTGCTATAAAAAGTAAGCTCTAAGCCTAAACAACTTTACAAACCCTTAGGTGTATTTAGCGATCTACTCTTATAAATTGTAAAGGTGAAGTTAGACCTTGGCATTATTGTATCCCTAATGCTATTCTCATAATTCCCTTTTTATATATCAAGTGGTGGAGGTGAAATAAGCCTTAAAGATGGCATATAGTGAAAGGCTAATCTTAAATTCAATTTTGTTGGTTCTTTGAATTTCATCTAAACTCCATTTGTACTAACATCACCTTGCCATGATGCTTAAAAATTTTCTGTAAATATCTTTTTCTCACCCTATTTGAGATATTATTAACAAAATCTGAGATTACTCCAAACATTGATAATTTTTTCTTTTTTTTTGGCATTTTATGACATGTTAAGTTAGTTCCAAATGAACTTCAGTGAATCATTTTCGATATGTTGGATGAGCAACTTTGGAGAGATAAGTGGCCTGGAGCACTTCAAAGTAATTGACAAGTTAAAAAAAAATACTTCATGTCATGTTTGTTTAGTTGCTAATTTTATGTCAATTTGTTTTTTTTTTCTAGATAAATAAAACATTGCATATCCAAAGATTAAGAAAAGAAAAAAAAACCAAAAACATGTGCTAAGCTAGGTATATAACAACCTCCTTTTTCTTTTACATACGGAAATCAAAGCATTTTATCTTCAAAGCATTTTGTAGGAAAGTGGGCTTACCTTTTCAGATAAATATTCCACTCCTTTTCTGATCGAAGAAGCTTGCTTTACAAGTCCTCCTTCGTGTACACAACAATTTCTTCACTCTCGTTGTGATAGAGTAGCTACTAGAGTCTTCCACAAGGAATTACACATTTCAAAGCCTTTGATGGTGTCTCAAGAATGAAGAGAAAGAAAAAGAGAAAAAAGTTTTTTTTTCTGGTTTTTCTGACTTACAGAAGAACTCACATTCACTCTTTTTCTGTGTTTTGAAACTAGTACATTTATGCACTATTTATAGACGTATTAGGGATATAGAGATAGGATATTATGTTTAAATTTAAACAAATTAAATTTAAATATAATGGATAGATAATTTAAATTTAAACAAATTAAATTTAAATTTATATCCTATCTCAAACATTCAATTAAGTTATATCAGAACAATATCTAATATTAATCAATTGAATATTACTTAATTATCCACAAATAATTAATACATTTGCATGCTATGTGGACACACCACATTTAAATGCAACAGTTTTAAAAACTAAATTTAAAGAAAATACAATTAAATTATAGCAAATCTAGTGTAGTGCAATTGCATGTTAGACAAAATAATTAATAACTAGAAAAAACTCATTCCAAATAAAATAGTGTGGCAAAGTAATGTAGTTCCAAGTAGAGGAAAGTCTAAATTCACAACATCTTTTGTCAACGAGTTCATAATTAATGATTGAATGAGCTTATTAGTTATGATAAATATCATGATTCATTTTCCAAGAAAACATATCAACCGTTCAACTTTAAAATTTCATTCAGTTAATATTGAATTCTAAATTGTTATTCACGAGATACAAGTTTAGTATGACTTATGAATTCATTTTAGAAATAATTACTTGTATCAATTATTGCATTGACTTGTAGAGGCAACACTCCTGTTAAGGAGTTGGGGTCGTAAAAATGCTGAAAAATAACACAAACGTAATCAAATGGCTCATGGCTATATTCAATGACATGAGAAGATATGTTTATCTTCTATTAATATATTAGGTTTATTTTGTCTTTCAGTGAAGGAAAAAAGAGTGGATATTTATCCTACTATGGACTTTGGCATCGAAAAAGCCAAAACAACTACTAAACAAGTATGAATGAACAAATGTTTGCATGTTAAAATGTTCTCGGTATTTATCAAACCATTAGTTTAATATCGGTTTTTCAAGGGGAGAGTGCTGTATATGAAGCACGCAGAAGTTGTTGGGAGTCGCATCTTCATCAGAAATCACAAAAGGGTTTTGAGGAGTACCGATCAGCTTAAAATAGTGATGGGTAACTCTATAGCATCTCGCTGGAGGGATCTCAGTGGAAAGAATGATTGGAAGGATATATTGCATCCTCTCGATCTTGACCTCCGCCGCTATATAATTCACTATGGTGACAGGTGTGGAGCCGTTGGAGATCTCTTTAATGATACAAAGGCATCGAGGGGGTTTGGACATAGCCTATATCCAGCAGATGAGTTTTTCTCCAGGGCAGGTCTCGAAATTGGAAATCAGTTCAAGTACAGCGTGACCAACTTCTTTTATGCCGCCTCAGATATTGTACAGTCCGCTTGGTTTGGCTATGTGGCAGTGACCACAGATGAAGGAAAGGCTATTCTGGGAAGGAGGGATATTTTGGTTACTTGGAGAGGAACCATGACAGACTCGGAGTGGATTAACAATGTACAGTTTTTCCAACTTCAGCTTCGGAGCTATTTGGAGAGGACAATGATCCTCTGGTGCATCTGGCTTTCTCTCTCTTTATACTGGGAGTAGCTCCAACTCTCCTTACAGCCAGACCAGTGCCAGAGACCAGGTAAAATCTTGACCTTGATGTGAGTTTGACCGGGCCTAACCTTTTTAAACTTAAGCATAGTCCGTCCATGTACTTATATTTTTATTCATATATATATGTATATATATTAAAATATACTACTCATTAAATAAAATTACAATTTCGAATTAAGATGCACGATGACCAAATTTTAAAATAGGAAATTATGAAAAATGGTCAATTTTGTAACGCCATTTCAAAAATAACCTTTAATATAAATTTAACTATTTTTACTTAATTTTTTCATTATTTGACAAAAATTTCTTGAAGCCATTTCAGATAAATTAAACCATTTATCACAATTTTCCCTATTGATTTCTTTCTCCGTCATCTATCTGTTGTGCTCTTGATTTCTCTCTCACCATCTAACTTTCTCTAATTTTATAGATTTCTCTCTCCCGCATCCATTTACTATGCTCTTAATTTCTCTCTCCAACTATCCAGCTGTTTCTAATTTTACTACCATCACTATCTCTATTTATTTCTCATCATATTGTCATTGATTTACAAAGCAAAAAATAGAGATGATATCAATACATGTTTTTGGGTTTATTGATTTACATTCACAGAATCCAAAGTTGATGACTTAAAGCTATATAAGTGAAATTTGTAAATTAAAACACTGCTCAAAGTTGTTACATGCAAATTGTTACATGCCATATTTGCATGTAACAACTCTAATGCACTTGGCTTGCAACAAATCTATTAAATATTACATGATTTAAACATAGCATATAACTTAATTTTTATTTTTGTATTTTACTAAAATATAAACTCTCTAATTTAAACACTATGTAATAATTTTTTTTTCAACATAACGTGCAATAATTTTTTTTCAATATGTTGTGTAACTTGGTCTTTATCTTTGTATTTCATTAGAACATAAATTATTAGAATTAAACACCTTAAACACATTTTTTTTTTAACATGGCATGTATCAATTTTTTTTTTCAACATGGTACTTGGTCTCTATTTTTGTATTTCACTAAAATATAAACTCTTGCAATTAAACACTATAATCATGGCATGTAACAACCTTTATTTTCAATGTAACTTTTTTTTAATATGGCCTATAACTTGGTCCATATTTTTGTATTTCACTAGAATATAAACTCTTAAAGTTAAACACCTTAAACTTAATGTGTAATAATTTTTTTTTCAGCGTAACAAATTTTTTTTTAACATGGCATGTAACTTGGCTTCTTTGTATTTCACTAAGACATAAACTTTTAGAGTTAAACATTTTAAAAATGACGTGTAACATATTTTTTTCAACATAATGTGTAATAATAATTTTTAAATATGACGTGTAGTAATTTTTTTTTCAACATAATATACAACAATAATTTTTGAACATGGTGTGTAACAATATTTTTTTTTGAGTTTTTTGGATTGTTCCTTTTGTCGGAGTTTTTGCAACAACTGTATACCACTACCACATCATTAGGGCTGTAGTTATCAAGGTTTTGGAAATCTTTTGCAGCAATCCCACCAACTAAAGAAAGAAAAAAAAACAAAAAACTCATAAAAAACCAAAATAGCTTTGTGTCCACTTCTCTTTTTCTTTTTCTCCATTTGTTCATTTTTGTGTATGGGAGGATGATTATAAGGATGACTCTTCTTTCTTCTTTTTCATCTTTCTTTTTTTATACTTTAAATCTTTTGTTGTTAGCTTTTGCATTTCTGTATCATTGTTCTTAAGTGATGGTGATGTGACAAGCATACGGGTCCAATAACAACATTGTTTTTTTTTATTCATATTGTAAATTCTATTAGTGTTTTACGCAATTTACATGCTAGAGTTCATGAGTTTGCATATGCGAACCCCCTAACTTTATAGCCTATAAGACATGTTGAATTGCATTGCGTGACATGGTCATGTAATTAATTGATATTGAATTGCGTAAATGGTGGATATAGAATTGTGTGACTAGTTGATATTGAATCACTCGACTATTTGATATGGAATCACGCGACTACTAAATTTGGAATCACATGACTAGTTAATATGGAATCGTGTGACTAATCGATTTGGATTCACGTAACTAGGAAATATGGAATCGCGTGAACCGTTAAGATTAGAATCGCATGACTAGTTGATATTGAGTCACTTGAGTAGTAAATATGGATTATGAACATGTATCGATACATTATGAACATGTATCGATACATGTTCATCAAAAACCTTTTCTGTGCTAAATGTATCGATACATCATGAACATGTATTGATACATTTGAGATAAAATGCAGCTTCCGAAGTAGATTGTCCATAAAAGCCTACAAAACTTATTTACATTAAATACCATTTAAGTAAATGCCCTATTTATTTTTTACTCCCTATTTACTTAAGATATTTAATGTAAATATGCAAACAACTCCCTATTAGGATTCAATAAAAATATAAAAAAAAAATCAAAATCCAAACCAATCAAAGTTTAAATTTTGGTTTCAAGAACCAAATCGAAAAAGTTTTATTAGATTTAAATTTATGGTTCTCATTTACCATAGCAATCGTACTCCAAAAATTATGAAAAAATTATTTTTGATCATCTAAAAATCAAGAAAATTATTATCGTCATTTTTTAATTCCAAAAGATTATTTTATAAAAATCACATATTTTGACTCTTTCCAAACTTAGAAAATTTTTTGCTTCAAAAGTGACAAACAGCTAAACAATTCTTTTGAAGATTAGAAATGAGTTTTATATTCAAAATATGTAATCTGTATGCTCACCTAAGGGTTTCTTAACTTACCTTTTTACATATGGTGGGATTTCAGAATCTCCTACCCAACTAAGTTGATATGCACAACAAGCTAATGGTCACCAACACTGCAATGTGCGAGGATCATATCAATGTCTTTTCATTTTGTGCCCCACAAAGGCTTGTCACTCTTCACACAAGATCACAAATCTCGTGGAATTTTCTTATTCTTTGAGTCGAACACCTTCACAATGTTGGTGACCTCTTCTTCAGTGCACAATAGATAGACCATGTCTTGTCAATCATATTCTCAGTTGTTACACGCCATGAATTAAACAACATTGACATATTTTCATAATTGAAAGTCATTATAATAAACTTATGGAGAATACTATGTCAATAATGCTACACGTTACTTGAACGACTCATTGTTGGGGCCATCATGACATTTACACAAGATGCTAAGGCATGCATCGATGTGTTATTTAGTCATCCAAACTTTGAGGTTCTCTAATTTCATGAAAATGTTGACCCTTGCTCCCTGCTGATGCCAGTGTTACACCTACACATATAAAATATTGGTGTCAAAAGGTCATTAAAATCAATTGTTTGGAAACACAAATGGATGAAATATAATGTTTTTAGCTTACACAACGGTCGGGTCTTTCTTGAACTCTTCGTATATTTTCTTCATCGATGCTTTACCCTTACGCGAGAGTGAAAATAGGTCCACGTACAAGCTGGCCTTGTACTTCAGTCACTTCATCGATGCCACTTCAGTCACATCTCCATTTAATGTCACGCCACGCTAGACATTAGACGAGTTAGTTGTAGATGTCAGTGACTTGTTACTATGAGGCTACTTCACTATTGTGGTATCAACTCGCTATATGCTGAGAATTGGATAAGGGGTCTAAGGAGGATGTGTGCTTTGAGCATGAGGGATGTACACAATCATTTGTAACACGTCAGCACCATGGGTGAATATGCACCAGTTGGCTTCTCATCACTTGTCTATTCATCAACCGCCTTAGGGTTCCCAACACCTCCCACACCTTGGTCAACATGTTCATTAACACAACGATCATCATCTCCAAGATCATCAACTCAATGGTGGTCATCACCATCACCACCACTGTGTTCCCTATCAATACTAACATCATCCTCATGATAATCATTATTAAGCACACCAACATATTGATCGATAGACCCTACACAATGAGAGAAATTAGAATAGCAAATAAGTTAGAAATACATGAACAAACACTAAACAAACTCAAAAACTTCCTAAATGCTACATGAAAAAAATGACAGAAGCTAAAAGATCATAATTTTACGAAGTTGATGCCAAAAAGTCGACATACAATTCGATCCTCCATTGAGTGCAGGTCCTTCTGCCACTCCCGTCTCTACTTGCCTGGGTCCCTTTACCACTCCCACCTCAGGTTGCCACAACCCGTCTCAAGTGATGCACTGTGACTGCATTGTCATCGTTTGCCCTCCCTTTACGCAGCTGCAATAAGAGAAAATAAGATGTTAGTCGATAGTAAAACATGGTATTGTTGGGTATACAAAGAGCCATCCTTACCGACAATTGGGCAATGTGAACGGAGCAACGATCACAAGCAACCGATTTTTTAGGGCTATAGTGTGCGTCTGAGGAGGTGGTATCAACGTATGCATCTGAAAAGGTGGTGGCATTTACGTTTGATCATCGGGTTGAGATTGAGTAGCTGGAGTGACTTCAACTTCGTCATCTTTAGATGCACCAATGCACCTTTGCTTAATGGTGCCATTAGTTTTTTTCTCTTTAAACGCTCTCTTCTTTAGTCTTAGATTGAGATGCCATGCTTCTCAATCCTCCACATACCATGTTGGAATGTATTGTTGCTCGTTAGATAAAGGGACATCTATGTTAACCCAATATGCTTTATGGTCTCCTCTACGATGGGCTCTAAAGTATGGTGTGTGCACAACTGCACCAAACTTACATTACAATTAGTTTGAAAAGATAGTTGACATCTGACAACAAAAAAAATTAACATTTCGGTCTCCTTCTTAGTGAGATCTAATATTTTCACTAACCTGTAGAATAATTTTGGCTTCTACTTACACTCCTATCTACACATTCGTGGATAAACATTACCAATGCTAGAGGTAATTAAATTTTGGAAAGCAGGAACTACAAGTTAATTATAAACATTATAATCACATAAATGCTACACGACATGCCTTAATAAAATGTTAAGTGAAAAGAAAAATGGAAAACATTAGGTGGCACTACCAATATTGACTATGCAAATCCATATACATTGTAGCAAAAAAAGCATAGGCTTTTCCGTTGCGAGAGGAACTTCGAACCCCCTTAATAGGTAATTCGTAGTCAACTTCCATACATATTGACCCCATGGGAACACATTCCAAGCTTCCATGTCCTCGACCAACACCAACAACCACAACGTCACCTATCTCTTGTAGTCTTGTTCTAATAAAATATTATTTACGAGCAAAATGAGGGCCATCTTTTTTGTGTCTCCCCAATGCTGAAAGTTACCTTCTCAGAAGCTTTCAAGCACATGCAACAGCTTCACATTTTTATCCTTTCCTTAGTATCTGTCAGTTAAAATTTTACTACGTAAGTATATGTATCGAATAGACAGTATATTAGCAAGAAAAGTATCGATCCCACAGGGAATTGATCTAAAAGTTTACTAAGTACTAAAATTATAGCAAATTAATCTTATCCAAACAATATCAAAATAATATCAAAACAAACTAAGTTATAGAAAAATTAAACTAAGAAAAATCAAAATAATAAATACTCAAATAAATATCAAATCAAACAAGCCTAGGATTACAATATCCCTCACACTTCATCTAAATCTTACCTCTCTTCCTTAACTTATTTCAATGGTTTGAATTGCTAACCTAGAATCTTAAATTATTTATAAGGGTCTCCCGACTCATCTTATAAAAATATCTATTTTAACCAAAACATTATATCCCTATGTGAATTGAAATTAAAATAGATTCATTAAGTTTAGGCTCTAATCTGACTACATATGGCCTATAGGTATATCCCTATCCTATATGCAAATCAATTACTATGATCATATGCTATCCCAATTTTAGTCTGCACTAAACTCCTTTTCCCAAGTTTGTTTAGGTTCCTAAATTAATTTAACTGGTGGCCAAACAATTAAAAGTATTAAGAACAAATTGGAATAAACAATTTAAATCCCATTGAAAAATAAGCAAGAAAGAGATTAAAAATTTGAATTACATGTAACTTCGATTGCAATCCTAGAAAAATAAATTAGCTCATAATATCTAATAAAGACAATATCCAAAGAAATTTAGCCATGAATCTAAGTCAAAGAAAATAGGAAAGACACAAAAGTAAGAGAGAAAACTAATAATTAGAGCTTTGTGATCTTGATTCTCC
>NW_018397256.1:5039834-5067128 GCF_002168275.2 Theobroma umbraticum | reverse complement strand
TTTCTTGCTTTGTTCTTGGCTTCCAATCTCCAGAATAGTTGTTTGCTGCCTCTTCTTTAAAATCTCTGAAAAAGGTCCCTTAAATAGACTCTAAATAACCTAATTTCCAAAATCTCGTCAACTTCTTTTATTTTAAAAAAATTGCCCAACGCTGCGGCGCTACTTCTCCAGTGCTGCAGTGCTGAGCTCTCTAGAAATTTGTATGTCTGCTTCTGTCATCAATGCTGCAGCCTTGTTCTCCTAGTGCTGTGATAGTATATCAAATTCAAACATGAGTTTCACCCTGACATGTTCCGAACTGGGTAAAGTGGTAAACATAAAAGTTTTATTCCTGTCTCTTAACTTTCCAGTAGATCAAGAATCATATCAATTGGACTTTTGGATTGAAAGATATACTCTAAATACCGTATCATATTCAGTCCTTGCATACTGCTGCAGTGCTCCGAATTTGACAAATATTTTGACAATGAACAAATTAAAACTGGGTGAATTGATAAAAATAAACATTGTAGTCCTTCTTCTTAGAATTTTACTGGTCTAAGAATTACCTCATTTGGAGTTTTTTAGAGAGAGGTATGATCAAAACACCGAAACATATACGAATAAAGTCATCACCATACTTGCACTGATTTTCATCAAATGAGCTTTTTTCATCAATTTCCTACAAAAGCCATAAGAGAAATTATTAATAACTACTCTTAAAGTAATTTAAAACAAAACAACATAAAATTTAACTAAATTAACTTAAATTAATCACTTAACAAGTAATCAAAACGTAAACTAGAAAAACACTTAAAATGTTAAAATCTGAACCTAAAATCTCAAAGATCTCACTACTTAAGCCCCTAAAATGTGTCAAAATAACTCTATATAATAGAGTTATCAGTATCTATCATGAATTCTTCCAGGGATGAGTTCATAAAGGTGTGAGAAAACATTCGTCATGGGGCCAAACTTTTGTCCTATCACAAGGTAGAACTCATGCTTGGAGAAGCGCACTTTGGTCTTGCCTATGACAAACTAAAACAAATGCTCCATTGTGCTAAGATCATTGATTATGCACAACATGATGTTCTACAGGAGATCGATGCAAAAGAAGTCTTGTGGATATACATTCGCCTCATCATACTCCCTGCCACATGGAGCATGTTGCTTATATCCTGTAGGTGTGACTAATTATAATGGGTGTTAATGGCGATGTGGAAGGCCCATTTGTCCCTTTGAACAAAAATGATGCTTCAAGGTTCTCGTGCTCTATGAAAACCCTCTGCAACATAAAAACAGTAATAAACATGTAAGCTACATGCCATTAACAATAATGTTGTTACATGCTATGTAGAACAAGTTAAATGTTGTTACATGCCATGCGTATATTGTCTCCATATGTTAGATGCCATTTTAACAACATTCGACCCAAATGGGCATGGTTGTCTAACATTTCTAGAGACTTCCCTTTTTTTTTTTGAAAGATAAAGATATTATTAAACAAACAAGGAAATGAATGGTCCTTGTACAAAAACAACCAAAGTATAGCAACAATAGGTAACAGGGTCAACAAAATGAGCTAACCACAGGATGAGAAATCACAATAGAAAGAACCAACCTAGCCATGAAACAAAAACAAAACCGCAAGAAAATACCTTGCTAAAAACAACCAAGAGCATAAATCTAGAAGAACAAGAAAAAAATCAGCAACAAGAGAGACAAAGATTCAATTTGAAGAAACAACAAGCCACAAAGAAGAAAATTCAAAAAGCGAAACACCCTCCTTAGCCAAGCAATCAACAATGCTATTTCCAAACACATGAAAAAGCAGCAAAATGAACATTTAACAAAATCAACAACTTCAAACAACATTATATGCCATTTAACAAAATAATCAACAAAAAATAGCATTCAAACATCAAAACCCACGCCATTTAACTACATTGTCAAGCAATGTAGCGTCCAAACAATAAAACCCAAAAAACTCAACATTGACTGACTTACGTTACTCTGAACTTGTTCGAACACTTTACTAGCTTTAGGTTTAGGGTTTAGGAAAATACCTAACGTTTAGGGTTTAGGAAAATAAAAAAGGAAAGGAAAAATCTTGTCGTGTAATATAATTAGTGTGTAATGTTGTTGTGCGCTTAAATATGAGGAGGTTTCATGAAGAGTAATTTTATCTGAAACTCTTTTCTCTTAGATAAAAATAGTTAAAATGGTGTGTAGCAAATTTTTTTGAGCATGACATGCAACAATAACATTTTTTCAACATAATGTGTAACAACATTTTTTTTTAAAATGATGTGCAGCAAAATTTTTTTAAGCATGGCATGTATTAACAATATTTTTCAATATGACATGTAATAATTTTTTTTTTAACATAGCATGTAATAAAATTATTTCAATACGACGTGTAGTAACATTTTTTGTCAACATGACGTGCAGCAAAATTTTAGAACACATGCACTGGAATATGAGAAGGTTTTATGAAGAGTAATTTTATCTCAAAATCTTTTCTCCTTGTCAATAATTAAAATTATCGAAAGGGCTATTTTTCAGAACACCTTATTTTGAGGATTATTTTTAAATTTTGTCTTAGTTTTTTCAATGATATAACACAAATATTTTATTGGTTGGGAAAAAAAATATAGTAGTAAACTATGCATATATTTATGATGTAGAATTCATATAAAATAAATGAAGGGTGTACTTTACATGATTAAACTTTAGAAAAATATTAATATTTTAATTTAAATGTTAGAGAAACAAAACCAAATACAGACCGAAACATACGTCTATAGGGAAAAAATAAAAAGTCGATCACGCATTCTAAGCCATATTCCAAAGACAGAATACAACCACCACCAGCATATCAACAGTTGTCCTGAATCTAATTATTAATTAATTTATATGTCTTTAAAATGATAAGAGAGAGAGAGAACTAACAAATGAAATAGACATTAGAGTTGACATCCGAATTAACAAACTATCTCGAAACTGCCCAGAAGTTGAGTTGATAAGTGACTGAAGTGATACAACAAAATTTGAAGTTATATTTTCTTCTAAACGACCGACCTAAAGACAATGACGGGATCAAGTTATATTTTCTTCTAAACCAACTATCTTTACTTTTCCTTTCTCAGCTCTACAAGTTTTCTCATAAATCATAATATATTATAAGTCAATTTCTCCCTTTATTAAATATTATTATCCATCTAAAACGCAAAAAGTATAACTAAGGTGTTGAAATAGAAATTCCAAAAGAATATTTATAATATAAGTCCCTATTGCTCATTCCCTGTTAACTTGTAGAAAGGCACTTTGGTTTCCAATAAATTTTAGCTAGTCAGCAGCAAAGAATAATTTTAATTTCATCCTCATCACGAGGGAGCAGAGCGACACGGTTGCCTTCGTGATTGACTGACCAGAATTAAGAAAAGAAGAAGCTTGGCTTTGATAGTTTATCTTAAGAAATTTCCTTCAAGTAATCTAGTATCCAATTAATTTCCCCCTATTATGGCCCAAGAAAAAAGGGAAATTGGATTTCATAAATGTAATTTAACTTTTTCTGGTTAAATGATCAAATATTTTTAGTTTTGTCAGCTTTGGTTTTTATCGCAATGAGTGATTTAAAATTTACTTTTTGAATATGTAATTACTGAAATAAATATTTCAATGTAAATTTTTTTTTTTAGCATTAAGGGAATAAACAATGACATACTACTGCAGCTTTCATTGAGCAAATTAAACTTGTGATGTTTTCTTTGATTTCTCTTTTGAATAGTTAAAGCGATTCGAGTGAATGACATTTTGAAAAGTAGTACTTAATAATTATGTTTTCCATCATTGCTTGGAATAACTCATTCACTCACTGCAGGTTCGTAAAAAGGATCCAAAAAGGTGGGAACAAGGAAAGCAAGATTCAACCATACTACGGTTTGATAACACTTTTTATTCGCCAGATCAAGAAAACCCATTTCAAATCACTTTTCTTGTCTCTGTTGAGCTTTCACTTATTATTTAACAATAAAAACAGCAATGACCATAAAGATGCTTTCCATTCACGTAAGAGACCAGGACTCGTTGTGTTGAATCTCTAAGCCCGACATTTAAAAAAAAAATGCAACAAGATACTTTATTAATAAAGGGCAAAGGTTCACTCCAACACTGAATCCACCTTTTGACACCCTCATTCTATGTAAGCTGTCAAACTATGAGTTCAAGACTCTAAACATCCCAAATACAAACAAAAAGAAATTACAACTACTCAATAAAATCCAAATTTCTGCAAACTCTTTGTTTAGCATGATTATCTGCCATGTAATTAATTTCTCTATTAAAGTTTATATTTGATGCACTGATGATGTGTAACTTCTATACACTATCAAACCATCAAATTTCATCATGTTTATACCAATTTGGCGATTTACCAGCCACACTTCCTTCAAACTCCATATTACCTTTTTATCCTCCCCAAGATTCATGAAGCCAAATTTTCATCCTTTTAATTTTTTTTTCCCCATGAGAGATAAATACATCAAGCACTCATGGAATTTACCAAAGATTTTGTGAAGCCACTACCAATTTGATCTGTAACGGAAGGTTGTTGACAAAGAGAGTGATGCAATCTCTTTTTCACCGCCTTTCCCTCTTGCCATTGTTTCGATATTGAATTAATCATATCCTTCTACAAGCAGATGAAAAAGGCTGGAGTCTGATGAAGGAATAGAGATAACCAAAAATTTAATTATTAATTACATGTCTAACTTAGGTGATGTCCTCAAGTTCATATCGGAATACATTGTTCGTCTTTAAAAAATGTTTGATTTTACAAATTTCGAAAGATATGAGATATTTTGTAATTAGATAAAAAGGTTTTTCCTTCTACATAGTCAACTCATTTCGATTTTCCATTTGAGTAAAGAATTCTGTTTAGTTTGGTTAGATTAACGGTAAACGATATTAAAGAAAAATCCTTTTGGCGCAAAGAGAACCTATAAGTAAAAGACGCAAATGATTAAAAAGAAAAAATTGAAATGGGAAATCTAGAATACGCGCTTGCTTAGTGGAAGAGCAAGAGGCTTTGCAAAGAGTTGAAAACGATAGTAGCTACATTATTAAGTATAATTTTCTTTACCTCCCTCGTTGCCAAGAATTTAAAAGTCAACATTCAATAAGGCTGTTTTTTTTTCCCTTTTTTTTGGGGGGGGTGGGGGTTGTGGGAGGGGGATGTTTAGTTTTTTGAATTGACCAGAAAACACTTTGATTTGCGATGCTTTATAGATTAATTTTTAAAAAATTATTTATCCGATTGATATACAACTACAGGTTCAAGACGAAGGTTCCTAGTCGTATATCATCATTGATTGTTTTTAATTTTTTTTTGTAACCTTTCATTGTTGTATAAATTTCATTAGCTCCATTGTATAGTAGGACTCAAGACCTCTAATTAGATGAAGTCTCTCAGATTTTACCTGTTGGTGTATCGCTTTAGAGACGCTTGCATCTTGACTATTTCTTCATTCTTAAGTATCCGAACGCCATTAACACTTCGTTATATTTAGTCATAGCAGAATATTCCTCTTGAAACCGCCCCGAAGTTGCTTCCATTTATAGTTTGTTTTTTTTTTAAAAAAAAGTGAAACTTTAATTACAGGATGGATTTCATTCAAATTTTCTATTTGAATTGTAAGGGAACAAAAAGAACCTTTTATGTGCAGAAAAAATATTATTCACTCAATGAAGACTTTTCACTACTCATTATTTCCTTCCTTCTTCCAAAACCAAAAGAAACGCTGAGCAGGTCAGGTCAAACATGCAGGCGCAAACTCCCTCTATATATAGTAACGTTAACTAGACCAACACCCGGTCAGAAACTTTGAAAAACTGCCCCTCGAAACGAAGAGTCCCTGCCGATGCTAAATTCCAAGTACTTCCTTCCCCTTTTTTTCGTCTTTTTCTTTTCCCTTTTCTCGATTGGCTTCATTACTGTAAAATCAGAAACTGCTGGAAACGTACGAAATGGAACCAGGGATTCGACAAGGTTGGTCTACAATGCTAGTGTAGTTCTAGATGGGAACTCAAAAATGGGTGCTATGGCAAATATATGTTTGTCCATGGCTCTTTCAGATTTTTATGCCAAGCACCCAAGTTATAATACGAGATTGTCTCTGCAAAGATGGGATTCGCTTAATGGCCTCGCTGCAGCTTCGTCAGGTAGGTTTTGTTCATATAATTTTCCATTAAAGATAAGGTAATTTCGTGTTCATTTTAATTATAAATTTCAGCAGGAGTGCAATATTTTTTGGTCCATTTTTATGATAAAAAGAATGTTAAAATAAAATAAAATAAGTCCTGTAGAATAGTAGATGAATTAATTGGTTAATTTTATCTCAGACTATTACAGTTGAATTGTGCATTAATTATTTTTAGCAACTGACAACCCAAAGTCTTATTTGCTTCATAAATTGGGTCATCAAGTCAACCAAGTTTTTCTGATTAAATGGTATTAGAGCCGATCTTGTATCTAGGAGGTCACTAATTCGATCCCATCAAAATCTTTTGGGTCTGGTGGGATTCACTTACGTGGAGACTACGATCTCACCAAAACAGGTGACCAATGTGAGGGAATTTCTCTTTTAATGTACATCTTCAAAGATACAAGTGTCTTTCAAAATCGTGAAGGGATTAGGGACACACTTCAAAGCCATCTTAAATTTAATCTTTATCAAACAATAAAAACCACCACAGAAACAGTGATCAATTATGTATGTAATTTTAATCTCTACCAAATTAAACATGCAAAAAGTTCGGTTATGGAAGAAAAAAATCAATATATTTATCTTTGGAGATCACCTTAAATTTATTTAATATAACAATAGTATGATATATATATACGTGGGATTAATGTTCAAAAGTTTTGGGCCCTTCAAACGTTCCACCCTTGGCAGCAAAAGACAAAATAGGCAATAAGTAGCAGTCCATGCCAACATGGTCCAAGCAATCAAAATGTCAAATGTTAAGCATTGAGTCAAGAGGGGCTTGCTTTTGATAAACTTGTATAGCATATAGATTTAATTTCTTTATATGTCCAGAAAATTAAAAAAAAATTCAATACTTTGGTAATCCATCTATTGTTTAAAGGATCTTAGAAGGGCAATCGTTCATAGAATATAACATATTACTTTTTAGTAAGTTCGATGTTAACTGAAAATTGTTGTTTAGTTAATTAAATATTAAAAGTTTAGATGTATATATTAGAAGTTTAAATAGATGTTGCCATTCAAGTGTGAATTCGAAAAAGTTTTTGTATCCCATGTATACCATTGAATTTTTGCAATTGTGTTTGGAATCTGGAATGCAGAATGTCTACCACAACGATCAGCTGAAGCCTCATTTGCTATAGAACTTGGAGGAAGCTCTTCTCCCTCACAAAGTCCTTGTATTATCAGAACAGCCATAGTTGACTTCTCTCGCCTAGCAAAAGCTACGGTTGCCATATTGGAAAATTTTGAATGGAACGAAGTCATACTTGTGTACGAAGACATGGAATACGGTAAAGCGATTATTCCTTATTTAACCGGTGCAATAGAAAACATGGACATTACGCTATCCTGCAAGAGTGCAATCCCCAACTCTGCCGAAGATTTTCAAATCTTAGAAGAGCTAAAAGTGCTAATGACCATGCAGAGTAAGGTTTTTGTGGTGCACATGACTACAAACCTTGCCTCTCGTTTGTTCTTTCTTGCAAACATGGCAGGAATGATGAGCGAAGGATTTGCATGGCTTGTGACAGATGGTTTGTCCAGCTTTGTAGATACCATGGGCATGGATGCTATAGCTCTTGATTCAATGAAGAGCGTCATAGGCGTAAGGCCCTACGTACCCAAAACGGAAGCTCTCAAGAACTTCGAAACGAGGTATAAAACATTATCCTTGATGAAGCAACACAACGAGGCAAGTGAGCTAAATCTCTTCGGTTTGTGGGCTTATGATACAATTTGGGCTTTAGCTATGACTGTGGAGAGAATTGGGGCAGTGAATTCTGGCTTCTTGAAGGAGACGATGAGCAAAACCTCTGCAGTCCCTCGGATTACCGAAATAGGTCCAAGGGGATTACTTGAGGAAATCTTGAGCACTAGTTTTACAGGGATCAGTGGAGATTTTGACTTGGTTAATGGGCAGTTGCATCCTTCGGCCTTTGAAATAGTTAATTTAACCGGAAAAGGCGAGGGGATAATTGGTTATTGGACTCCTAACCAAGGGATATCTAGACATGTTGCTTCAGCTAGGAACAAGCTCAAAAAAATCATTATACCTGGAGAGACCAGAAGAACACTTAATGAAAGGAGTATGCCTACGGTTAGAGACAAGTGGAGAATAGGGGTTCCAAGCAAAACAGGGTTCACAGAATTTGTGAACTTGCATCCTGGGAGCAATGACAATGAGTTACCAGGGTTCTCCATAGAGGTTTTCAAAGCCGTGTGGGAGGCCGCCTTGCCCGGTACTGAATATGAATTTAAATTTATTGACAGAACTTATGATGAGCTTTGTTGCCAAGTTAAAGAAAAGGTTAGGTCTATATCCATTCTTTTTTTCTCTAAATTAATTTCTAGAAATCATATTTGTTGAATTGCAATTTACTTATACAGAAAATCGACGCTGCTGTGGGAGATATCTCAATTGTGGCTAGCAGGGTAAATTGTGTGGATTTTACATTGCCATATTTGGAGTCAGGAGTGACCATGCTCATAAAAGTTAGCCACAATGGGCCAACAGACATGTGGATTTTCATGAAGCCTTTGAGCTGGGATCTATGGTTGACAATCATCGCGATCTGCATTTTCATAGGGATTGTTGTTCGGGTTTTAGATCGTCGTGAAAATACAGAATTCAGTGGATCACGCAGAAAGCAGCTTAGCTCAATTCTGATGTTTCCCTGCCTATCCGTGGCCGTCCCTCAGAGTAACTACCCTTTATTTCTCTATTTTCTATTTAGTGCAAATTTTTTTTTTACTTCCATGCTTATCCGCGGTGATCCACCTCTCTTTTCTTTTAGTAAAAATCAATGGTGAAATATTAATTTCAATCATACTCCTTTCACCCCATAATATTTGTTTAAATTTCAATTTACACGAAAAAGAAGAAAAGCATTGACCTTATTGCGTTTTCTAACATTAAAGTTTTTTGGGTTTTAAATGTCAGAAACTATAAAAAATCATAAAAAATAGTATACACATGAAAATTGTAAAAGAATTGAGTGATCCATATTAATAAACAAACTGCATTGTCATACATATATACATACATACATATAATTTTTTTTTTTTGAAAATTAGAATTTCATTGAAATTGCACTAGGGGAAGAGATATCACCCAGTCAAAATATTTACAAAAAGAGTCCTTGTATTTGATATCAATGCCTCTCACCCAAAACAAAGGTATAATTCCCAAACTCATGGATACGCCCCTATACCTATACTTCCAAAAACTCCTACCATCATAAAAGTCCCTGCTACATCATATACACAAACGATGACGTTGTAAAAACTCGAAAAAACAGTATGCAACGCTTGTAACTCAAAATATCACAATATAGTTGACATAAAAGGAACCATTATCCAAACAAGATAAATTCCACCAACTAGTCAAAATCCACAAAAATGTTTCAAGCATGTAAAAGACCATCAAGCTTTCAATTTGTCTAAAACCAACAATGCCGCAATCAATCTCTTTAAGATAAGGAACCACAGAGGAAGAACCAAACCTGGACACTTTGCACAAGCCATACCTATTTGTTGACAGGAAATCTCCTACACTTTCAGTTTTCTTCTTCTGTTATCCTTAGGAGTAGCCCATAGTAAGTCTTCTTTTCTAGTTGTACCTTTTTTTGCTAGGTTGTCTACAGATGTGTTGGCGTCCCTCAACATGTGTTCAACCCTCCAGTGGCTTATTTCTTGCTTCATTCTCTCAATATCAATAATCCATCTCAGAAAACCTCCAAGGAATTGTCCTAGCTTAATTCACCCATTTCACAACATTAATGGAATCACTTTCCACCACAAGCCCATGTGTTTTTCCTCATTCAATAGGTGCATAAATCAGAAAAGGTTCCCTTATTGGCAATATTTCAGCAAGATTAGAGTCCCCAATCCCTATATGTTTGGAAAAGGAAATTAAAATCTTCCCTGTTTCATCCCATAACACACCCCCAATTCTAGCTCTTCCCGGGCAACCTTTAGCTACGCCATCTACATTAATCTTTAACTATCCTTTCACTGGTTTGCACCACTCAACTCCCTTCCCTTTTCTACTTTCTTTCTTTTTTTCATCCTTTTCAATGGATAGCCTAACGACATATAAGATAGCAGGGTAATCATTAGGTCATTTGGCATTAGCCCATGTAGCCACCCTTAACCTTAGAGTTTCTCATATCTGCTCTTTCTCCCATTGTTTCCCATTTAAAGCAATTGCATTCCTAGATAACCAAACAGTCCACACAATTGCATAAAAACCTCATCCTCCAAATCTTGATTTCCCCTCCCTTTAAATTAACATCATTCCAAACTTGAAAAAGGCTCTTTATGTCACTTGGCATCACCTAAGCAGTCCCACATTCATTGCACCATATTTGCTATATCGTCTACACTTTATAACAGCCACCAAAACAAATGCTTAATACTTTCTATTTCAACATTACATATCACACAGGTTTCTGTTTCTAATGAATATAAACTCCTTCTAATAAGCTCAAACTTCATGCCATCCTCCCATGTAAAGTTTGCTAGACAAAAACCTCTATTCTACGTGGTGTTATACCTTGCCAAACATACTTCCAAACTCTTTCGCTACCTCCTTTTGAGCCATCATTGTTTTCAAAAACTCTTAGTTGAATAGGTCCCACTAGCTTCACCCCTCCATACCAATTCATCCTTAAATTCTTTACTTAACTGGAACTCATTAATAGCACTAATAAAAGCTTTCCACTATTCTTCTTCCCACCCAAGAGGTTGTCTTCTCAATTCAATTTCCCAAACCCATGCCTTTCCTGGTCTTTTCGATTATTGTCATATCTTCATTGTCACCCTTCGTGGCTATGGTGTCCTCATACCCTTTTCGATCCCTTCATCGCTTCTTTTATCCATACTCTGTTTACTTGCTATTCACTGATGAAACCAACTTTCTGGAAAGTTCCTCAGACCACAACCATTACCATTGCTCCCCTGTAAACATTTCTCTGTCTCTTCCTTTTTTAGTTCCATTAAACTTGTTCACCCTCATTAGCTTCATAAACCATCTTTTCTTTATTTCTAGAAGTTTCAACATAAGCCTTACCTTTCTTCTTTTTCCTACATCGGCCCTTATTATTACCATTGGACTTGTCTGAATTAAGTCCATTTGTTTTTTTCCTTTAGAGCTTTTTAAATTAAGCCCAAATGCCTACTAACACTCCTCTCATTGATGGGCTACCCATGTTTGTGATCAAACCCATTCTTTTCACATCTAAATGAACGACCTTTACCCATTAATTCTTCTACCCACTTAATTACTAGGCCTTGAGAGCTTTTGAAATTGGGCTCCATAAACACATTTATTTCATCACCTTCATGGCCTAACCAAAATTCCTTCATCTCATAGTTCCTTGTCAAATTTCTAGACCCATATTAATTAATGTCATCTAGACTTTTAGCTATCCTCTAACTTTGTAGCCTTTGAGCTAAGTTAGATCTCACCCTCACAAGGCCCATCTAACTTCGTGTACATGTAAAGTCCCAATTCTTCATTTTTTCGTAGCACCATTTCGCAAAGGTCTACCTCTATTAACGTCTGCCTTATACTTCGTGTCCAATTGATTTACCGTTCACCCACTATTGAAAAGACACTGAAACTCTCTCTTCCTTCTAGTTTCTTTGTGGTGACATTAAAATTTGTCTTTCCAAATCACAACATTCCAAACTAGCAACCAATGCTTTAAATTCCACCCTTTTTCAATTCACAATTATGCTTGTGAATGCTTTGATACTCTTCATATTTTCAACTTCAACCAATATCATAGTAAAGTCAAATATTTTCTTTTCTTCTATGACTTTATCAACTTATATGAATCTCCCACATGACTTAGCCATCGTTTTGAAAACCTCACTCTGCCATAAGCTCAATGAAATCTCTCCCATCTTCACCCAAACTTGAAATTTTCTATCCACATCACCCTCATACTTGTTGAAATCATCAAACCACGCATCAAATATCTCTCTATATTGACCCAACAACACCTCTATTTTATCAGCATCTGCAAAGGTGACCACCACATAAAGTCCTATTGTCGGTCAAACCTGAACTATGACACCTTCCGTAAATAGACCAAACTCGATAGCCGGACAATTACTTGATGCCCTCAAACAACCCACTGCAATTCTTGAAAGCCATTCCATTTCCATAACTAGAAAAGTTACTTTTTTTGTTTCACTCCTTTTGGTTTCTTGACCAGTTTGCTGCATTTTTTGTTTAGGTTCCTTTGGTTTCTTCTCCGTCACATTCTTACCTAGAAAGGAATCCTTAAATGACATTCTTTATGCCATTGCCTTCTTCAAACCCTTTGTCGTCTCCAGTATTCTATTCTTTTTCTCTTCACTCTTTTTGGGGTTTTTAGTTACCTTGGCATAGAGGCATTTTCCATCAACAATAATTTTGTCAATGTAATCGAAGGCTCTTCTGAGTTCTCCTTCAGATTTATACCCAACGAATGCCATCTTGGTTGGGCTCCCTTTTTTACCCCTTGGCATGAAAACGTCAAATAGTATTCCAAATCTATCGAAAGTTTCTTTTAGATGAGCCCACGTTACCCTCTGGCGAAGATTCCCTACAAAGATGGTGATAAAAGTTCTTCATCATCTGACCATTTCTCCATAGTTGACTCTTCCTTTCCTTCCCCTATTATTTGCCATCACCTTGATTCTAAAGATTTTAAAGCAATTGCATGCATACAATTTTGGGTATATGCATACATAGGGTCTCTTCTTTTTATTTTTGTTAAGTACGTCTATGATTATTTTGAATTTACTCTAAGTAAAATAAAGTAGTTAAATCTTTTCATGCAAAATTTACAAATCAACTACATTTATAATATAACAATACATAGTAATTAAAATATACATAAAAAATGGTAATAAGATTTTCATCCTTTTTACTTAAATAGATTTTTTTCCAAAGGTAATGGAATTTCATTAATGAAAAAGTGTTAATAAAGAATAAACACCAAAGAAACTCATACTAAACCTAGCAAGAGATTAATAGGAAAATAAACAAAACCTAAGTATATATATACCAACTCCCAAACAAAAAGGATTCTAAGTAAACCCAAGAACCAAAGCAAAGTCACAAGGAGATTGAATCCTTCCTTTTAAAGAAAGAAATCAGCATATAACTCACAATATATAAGTAGAGATCAAAGTAATTGAACGAAGACAAGGTTCTCTTTTTAATTTACTCATAAATTAATGTGTAGAAAAGTACATTATACATATGATTATATAGAGAAAACAAATTAAACTAAGTTTTGTTTTTTTTTTGGCAACAGGAGACATGGTGGTAACCAACTGCTCAAAGTTGGTGTTGGTCCTATGGATATTCTTGGCATTTATTTTGATTCAGAGTTACACGGCAAACCTATCATCAATATTAACAGTAAACCAATTACAGCCCACAATCCCAAGTTTGAGAGAACTGAGAAAACAATATATTGGCTATCAGAATCAGTCATTTGTAAAAGATTTCTTGATAAGCCAGTTACAGTTCAAGGAGTCTATGCTCAAGCCATATAGCTCTGTTGATGACTTTCAAGAGGCCTTGTGCAAGGGATCTGGTAATGAGGGAGTTGCTGCCATCTTTGATGAAATTCCCTATATTAAAGTCTTTCTAGCCGAATATTCTACTGGTTATATGATGGTTGGACCCACCTACAGAACTGATGGTTTAGGTTTTGTAAGTTTTCATCCTTCTCTCTGTTCCATTTGTTTCTATTTTATGTTGTATGATTATTAACATTAAGCTTATTTTTAGATATTGTTTAGTTTCCTTCACATAGGTGTCACATATCATTACGTACAGAAAAAATATGCCTGAGATAAAATCATCTTAATTATTGTTTAGATTGAATAAATAAATCTCCATGGTTCATGAATTGATTTATTTAAATAATTTCATTTTCATCCACTGCATTTAATTACAAGTTACATTTTATCTTGAACCATTTATACTAGTGTGTTGTTGTCTACTTGTCAACCTAGTTAGAAACTTTATGGAAATGTAAACATCTATCTTTAGGTGAGATTAGTTATCCCCCAGTAAACCTCTTTTTGTATACCCATAAGGGAGTTTATTCTCATTCTAATTTGTTTTTCCTTTTAATGTTTTTTTAATTTCAGGCATTGCCGATAGGCTCTCCCTTTGTTTCTAATTTTTCAAGGGCAATCCTAAATTTCACTCAAGGAAAATACATGTCTCCAATCGAGAAAAAGTATTTTGGAAAAATATCCATATATCAAGACGAGACTGGGCCAATCTCTTCGAGTAGCCCAAGTCTTTCTACAAAGAGCTTTGCAGGCCTCTTTATCATCATTGGGGTCGTTGTATTGCTAGCCTTGGTTGTCTCAGAAAACCATATTTTGGGAAGACTCATCCAAAGATATGTTTTTCATAATTCTCATGATGTCTCAGGATCAAGAGTTGAACCTACAACTGAGATGACTGGAACTAACAATCCTCAGGAAAATACCAATCAAGAAAATCATGAGTCTAACCAGATAAGTAATAGAGATGAATCTAGAGAAGAAGCTATATTGGAAGTTCACTCATCATAGCAATTAACAGTTACATACACAAGCAAACTTCAAGGCATGTTTAGACATACTGGAATCATTTTTAAAGAGAATGTATGTGTATATATGTTAATATCCCTATCCTCACCTAATATCTATTTCCACGATGTACTTTATATGTAATATAATAATACCAAGCTAGGTATAAAATGAAACTTGTGTAAGATAAAATCTTCGTTGTAAAATTATATACGATTACCCATTAGTTGATTATTTTGTGTAAACTCTACATGAATTAGACCTTTTTTCTTCTGTTAATTGGGGAAAATTTTAGTTTTTCCATCAATACCTAGTTTCTCCTCACTCCACAAAAGTGAGATACACTTCACAACCAAAGGAAAATAAAAGATAGAAATAACTAATTCATAACGGGTGTATTTACCGAAGCAAAGTCCTCGATACTTAACATTCTTGCCAAACAACTGTAAATCATTCCGAATTAACATGTAAATGGAAAAGGCTATGTTGTGAATGAATGAATGACTTAATGTAATGAACATTCAATGCACAAAACTACTACACAGAGTGTGAATGAAGAATAGAAGCATCAACAGAAGAATAACTGAAAAAAGGGATTTAAGAGAGAACCTTCCTTAACATGATTTTTTTTGCTCAAACATTCACTTTTTATTAATAAAAAAGTTTAAATAGCCTCACAGCTCATTAACTTGAATTTGTATTGCAATTTTGCATTAAAAACTAACAAATTAAGCATAACTAACACTTCTATCACACACAACCTATGTATAGAAGGTAGACATCAAATCTCTGTATGCATTGATTGCATGCACACAAAATGCCAAAGGTCTTATGCGTGCAAGGGCTCGACCATGGTCTTCCATGCAAGTCTCAATCTCAACACTCTTTCTTAAGACTTGCTTTAAAAACCCCTAGCTTGTTTCTTAACTCTTCAAATCTTTGTCTGTTGAGACTTTTGGTAAGAATGTCTACAAATTGATTATCTAAGTTACAATACTCCACATGTATTTCACCAATCTTCTAAGTGTTTATAATGGCATTTTTAGCTTTATCCTGTTTTAAAATGACAAAATTGATTGAACTAAATATACTTTGAAAATGAATGAAAGATATTTTTCAATCTGTAGAAAATTGTCAAGAATATTTTGAAGTTGTTTTAACAAAGAACGACATTTTGAAACACTAAGATTGATTGAATATGCTTTAAAAGTGAATGACAATATTCCTGAACTTGAAAATATGTTTTTAAGTTTTCTAAAAGAATTTTAGTTTTCAAACTCAAAGTGCCAACCTAAGAATTAAATTCTCAAAAGTAAAGATTTGATTCTTAAATGAGAAGAAAGCAAAATTTTTTTCTTTATCATAAGAAGAATCAACTCTAAAGATAACAAAGGTCAGTTCTTAGTAGATGAAAACAGTGAAGAATCAATTTTGAGAAACGAATAAGTTAGCTTTTGAAAAAATAAAAGCTATTGGAATTGAGAAGAATCGACACCTTAAAGAGCAAATATTGACTTTAGGAGAGCAAAATGCAGAAAGCAGAAATGTAAGAAGAAAGAATCTATTCTCTATATAGCAAAAGTCAATTTTGAGTAAAGAATAAATCAAGAGCATAAGTCTAGAAATAAAAAATCGATTTGACATAAAGAAAATATCAGTTTTTGAAGAATAAAAAACAAAAATAAGAAACTTGGTGAACTAGAAAGAGATGGTATAAATGGATAAGACTAGAGTGTTGAAAGTCAAACTAAAATTAAATTTTGGACACCAATAGTAAAGAATCGACACGTTAAGACAGAAGAATCAATTCTCTAAGAAAAAAAAGGTGTCACTTTTGAACCAAGCTAAGGAAGAGCCGACATCTCAAGAAAAAAGAATCAATTCTTCAAAAATAGAAAGTTCTAGACTTTACGAAGAATTGACAACTCATGATCAAAGAATCGATTCTCCAAGAGTAATAAAGATGTGTAAGTTGGCCAGAACGTACTACAGTTTATTCAAATTCCATTTTAATGGTAAGAAATCACAAGGCTTATAATTATCCACTTTGAGGATATTAAAAGGGCGATTTTAAGTGATCTTGAATGATTTTGAAAAGATTTTGCTGTCCCCAAAAGAGAGAATACAAGCAAGAAAGCAAAGAGCAGAAAAATCCTACCTTTGAATAAAAGCAAAACCAAAAAGATCACATTTTTATCATTTAGTTAGTACTCCTTGAGCCTAAACTTCATTTCATCATTCACCACTCTTTGAAAAGCTATCATGTCTTAGTATTCAAAATTATTATCAACGTTGTTAAAGGTCTTGAGCTATAGATTTTTTTGAATCCATTATTATATTGGTTATACCTCTACACAAAAGGTAAAAGAGTTTTGCCTAATCCTTTAAAAGGTTGTATCTTGTATAAAGGTTGTACTTGAACCTACAAATGGTAGTGTTTTGTTTAAGGTTACACTTAATCACATGAAAAGCATGTTGTGAAGGTTAGACCTAACTTTGTTAAAAGGAAAGTTATGAAGGTTACACTTGACCTTGTTGAATAGGTAAGTTGATAGTGGTTTCGAACTCCTTGTGCTTTCAAGGGAGAAGACGTAGGCATTGAAAAACCAAACCTTTATAAAAATATAGCTAAGTACTTTTATCTTTTTGTGGTTTACTTATTTAGTTCCTACCTTATTTTTGCTTCTCTATTCCTTATATTTCTACTGCATTTTCAAAGTTCTCTCAAAAAGGAGGAATTTTTAATTCATAACTAATTCACCTCCCTTTTGTAACTTTACTTTAAGCTTATCTTCTCAACAGACATGAAATTTGACATTGATATGCTTTATTTTCCCATGATACATGGAGTTTTTAGTGATTGCAATATTTGATTTATTACCCACATAGATCATAATAGGAGTATGTTGCGACATGCTGAGATCAAATAGAACTTTTCTACTTAGCAATTGCGCAAAAGCATTTGCAAAGCTTTAAGTTAAATTCAAACCACATATAGGGAGACAGAACACTTGTAGAATCCATATTACGATCAATACAATTTTACACCAAGTGATATGTGTCGACAGGCGATAGACAAATACAAGGGGTAGGCAAATGTGGTGAATCAATAAAGAAATTCAATTCTTAACAAAATCCATATGTTCTTTGTCCACAATATCCCCTCAAAAGTTCATAAACATTGGTTGAGTGATATCAGGGCTCAATTTGGCAATATGGTGGATGTCTTTATTCCCAAGAAGCGTTTGGCTAGAGGGAGATGCCTTAGATTCATTCGATTTAGTACTTTTAAAGAAGCAAGAAGGACAACATAAAGACTCAACGGTGTATGGCTACTTGATTATAAATTGACTGCAAATTTTGTAAGGTTTCATCCAAGGATTGCCTTCTGGAAGAAACATATTTTAGGAGTTAATGGTGGTGAGTGGTTCTGACTTGGTGGATAAACATGCTAAGGTGGTAAAGGAGATATCAAAGAAAAAAGAAGATACTCGGGTTTGCACAGCCTATGTGGATGATGAAATTCTCCAATAGTTTCAATTTGCAATGGTAGCTGATGGCTTAGGTAGGAATGACCAAAACCAACTATGATCCAATTGAAAGCTAAAGGGATCAAGGGTGTGGAGATTAGGAGAATCTTGGGTGACAAATTCTTGCTCTTGTTTTGAGATGTTGATTTATTGGAACACTTCAAAAAGAAAAGAATTGAGGGGAATACAATCAATGGCTATGCAAGTTTGTGGAATGGAATGAGAATATCGAAAAAGGGTAGATGTTGGTTAATGGTGTGTGGTGTTCTTATCCATACATGGAATGCTAAAATGTTTTAATCAATTACTAATTTATTTGACAACTTTGTTTGCTTGGGAGAAGAAAGTATGAAATTTTTTGCTCTTTAGAGGACTTTCATGGGGATTAATTCATGTGTTAGGGAGAAAATTGATGAAGTCATTATGTTGAAAGTAAGAAAGAAGGCTTTTAAGATTTATCTGCATAATTTTTCCTTGAATTTGCTATAGAGTTTCTCGTTCCTATTCAAGCAACAGAGTGGGTGAACAAGTCAAACTATAGTCTTGAATCTATAGCTTATGGTAGAGATGATTGGTTGGATTCAATCAAACCATGTGCCCAACCTGAGATTGATTTAATAGTAGTAGATAAGTCACAAGTGGAGCTTTTGGGGGCAGTCAAAAATGGTAGAACCCGACACCCATCTCAGGTTATCAAATTGGATGATAATGGTGAAGCATCCATGGGCTGTGCAATGGCCCTGGATCGTCCAAGACAAGATATTATGTTAGGAGTGACCTTTGAACAATGGAGATGGTCTCAAATTGAAGAGTGTGACAATGTGTCCTCAAAGGAAGTTATGAGTGGGCCATTACCTTTAGTCGAGGATGTGGTCTCGAGTCGCATTGGAATGGACAATATGGTTCATGGTTCATCTAGGTTTGAGTCAAAAGACATGATCATGAGGAACAGGAAAGAGATGTCTTACATGGATATTTTAAGGAAGAAAGCTTCAGTGGCCTTGGCATTTTGTAGTGGTTCAGAGCGGGGAAAACAAGTTATGATTGTGAATGTTGAGAGCACTCCAAGTTTTGTGAAGTTAGCATTTACAATGAATCCCACAAGAATTTTAGTGTCAGATTGCAAGAATTTGAGAATACTTTTATATCACTGACGCTGAGTAAAATGAGAAGCATAAGCCTGATTAAAGAAAGATTTAATGAGAAGAAAGGGAAAATTCAGAAAAAGTGGAAAGGGATTAAAGAGGAAGAATAAGAAGGGGAAAGGTTAGAAAATTTTTGGAAGCCCTAAAGGAAAGCAATCGGGTTCCAATGGGCAGGTTGTAAATGCCTTATTTTTGAATGGCGATTAGAAATAGAAATGCCATTATCCGTAGGGAAGCTGGAGATACGAAAAATGGCTGTGCAATTTGGGATTGAGCTTGAGAGATTGGATAGTGGTTTTTTAGTACAAGCTAGGAAGGTGAGAGTGTTTTTCAAATTTTGTGATGTCTTTGGAATTAAGCTTTTGCATGCAACTCTAATTTCAGCTTGGCTTTCGTGCAGCTATGCGGTGGTGCTTTCTATGTCTTTTACGGTTGTAGGGGAGACGTTAAGTTTTAATTATAGCGCATGATGCTTTGAGTAGCTTTTGGTGATCTGTGGGGTTATCGGCTTTCTTCAGGTCATCTGCTCGTCAGTCTTTGTGGTGGTTTGTTAGTTAACGTGGGTGCAGGGTGTCTTTTAAGGCGTATAGATGTGACGTACTATTACCATTGGCACTACAAAAGGTTTATGCCTTCTGTAGAAAAATATTATGGTCGTTGTGTAATTGATGGTTTTACCAGATTGAAGATAAATGATGATACACTACAGACATGATGGTATACTTGTTTCGGTGATGGCAAATGTCTTTGCATTTGGCATAGCTATCAACTATACCTCATGGCTAAGGTAACTTGCTTATGGTGTATTACTTATTCTTATTTTCATAGATGAGTTTGTTTATATTGTCAGATTCTATGTAATATGGCTTAGACAGCTTGTATGGTAGCTAATGCTATGGCAACCTCTAGAGTTTGTAAACCTTCAGACAGCTTCAGTTGATCCTCACTACTTAATGCAGTGTTTTAATGAAATATCACTTTTGGCTAAGCAGAAAAAAGAAAAGGAACTATTCTCAAGCATATGGCTTGATTAGCAACTATTGCAGTTTCTATGTACTCAGCTTCAACTAATGATTAAGCCTAAAAGCCTTGAATTTTGAAGGGAATGGTTGGGATTTTCCCATTCACGTTGCATTTTAATAAACATTATAATTGGGCATGGTAGTTAATTTTAGCTTAGTTTTGATATTAGGTTGTGTATTTTAGCTCGTGTATTTCTCTTCTTTTTAGATTGATTGTTCTTTTAATCAAAGATTACATAATAGATTGAGCTGAATTACTTACAATTTCCTTGGAATGGCCTATATATTTATTAGATTTATTTCTAGGTTAGTATGGTGGTGGTATTCTATTTTCATGCTGTTGGTGTTTATTAGGATTGTTATGAGAAGGAAGTAGGGGGTTTCCTTTTTTTTTTTCGGTGTTTACATGAGTGGGTGAGAAATGAAAATATACCTTTATGAGGATGTACATTGCGTAGATTCATCTTAGGAATGTAAGTCGTGTTATGTGCATATCAGTAGCCACTTTTGGACCATTTATTAGTATGCTGTTGGTCACTACTTTATTTGCTAGATACTTATCCTTACCGCTTGGGTTTTGTTGTTCAGCATCATTCTTGTTGGTAAATGGTAGCCTTTAGGCCCTTATATTATATAGCACATGGCTCCATGAGAAAAAGGGAATTGAAGCTGTTACAAAATTGAGAGATTATGGTCTGGTCATGTAGAATTCATCAACTTGATGTAATAGATTCTTCTAGTATTACTTCCCTTGCATATTTTGTCAAAGCTAAATTCAGGAAACTTGATATCTTGGCACCATTGTTGATCCATTTCTTCAAAATATCAACTTTACATTTCAAAAATGATAATAACAAATAAATAAATAAATTAAACAAAAAGAGACAGAAGAAACCTTGACATTTGTCTTCTCTCTTTTATCTAATAAGTTGTTTGGTTTGAACTTCGTTAGTTGGAACCATGTGCAGGTGAACAATGTTGGGATTTTTGCAAAGGTTCTAGATCCACAGGCATTTGGCAAAGCTGTCATACTTGTTATTTACTTTGTAAGTATTCTGCATTTCTTTTAATAGTACTTAATGATTGTAACTCATAAATATTCTACTTGTTAGTGTAGAAATCTCAATGAACAATATACCAAGAGGAGAATGAATTGGTAAATCAAAAATTCTTTCAAAAACTAAGTATAAAATCAAGACTTTTAGCAATCAAGAATTCAAAAACAAGTATGTGATTTTCCTAAGCAAGTTTTCAACAATAAATTGCAATGAACAAATAATAAACAAAGGTAAAATATTTTCCCTAATTCAAGTGCATGCAAAGCATAAATAATGAATCAAGGTAAAATATTTTCGATGGCAAAAGCAAGTAATAAACCACAATGTGAAAAATTAAAAGCAAGACATAAGATTTTTATAGTGGTTTGGTTTTCTCTAATGCTTACATCCACTCTCTTAGAACACCAAGGAATTTCAAATCCACTAAGAGAAATGAGCTTTTTACAAGATCAAGCGAAACCCTTGAAATAGCTTTTTCCCAATATTAAGTGAAACGCTTACAATAGCTTTTTCACAAGAGCAAGCAAAACCCTTTAGCAATGATTTTTAACAAGCTTAACCACAAACCCACAAGTAGCTTTTCAAGGTTATGCTAGAACCTTCACAAATATCTATATATATATATATATATATATATATATATATACAAAAAAGCATAGCAAAGGATTTACCTCTCAAAGGTTTGGTGTTACAAGTTTAAGCTTTGTTATGAAGAGAAGAAATAATTTTAGAAAAAATAGCTCAAGGATTTTCAAAAGAGTGAGCTTTTAGGCTTTTAAATGCTTAATGGAAAACTAAAATGAAAGGTAGAAAAGGAAAAAAAAGCTTGAAGGTGTTTCTAAGATTTTTCTCTTTAGTGTCGGTTTTTTCTTACTTCAAAATTACTAAAATATCTATTTATAGTGCCAAAGGTGTTTAGAGCCATTAGACACAAATTTGAATCCAATCTACCTATTGTTAAAACTTGAGGATTGAGTACCACGCTCTTAGGATCGACTATTTTCTTCAAAAATCTTGAATTAGGGCTTCTATAGTCAACTAAATTCATCATATACTCAATCCAACTTCAGAGAGTGTGCAACTTGGAAGTTTCAGACTTCAGGATCGACTTCCCCCTTGAAGTTATTACGTGATGCTACTATTCAAGGATTGACTACTACATGATTAAGATCAAGTAGAGCTCTTTCAAAGTTGATTTCTCATTCTGTTATGGTTAAGGATCGACTTACACTTAAGGAGGATCAACTAGAGTTTCAAAAATGTCTGAGTTTCATGTGACTACTGCTTAAAGATCAACTATGGTTGTCTCGAATCATGTTTCTTTGTCCGTTCTTGCCCATTTTACCACAGGATCGATTGATGCTCTTCTAGGATCTTCTAGGATCTACTAGAGCTTCATTTCCTCAAGATTTTATTGTCATTTTGGCGCTTCACTTTAGCTATTTCATCCTTGTTTCTTTTTTGTGATCTAAAATCAAGTTAAGGCATGTTTGCTCTTTGTTTCATTGGCTGAATATTCAATGTTTAAAAGTTTTTGACAATTTCTAATTATGCATGGCTTTCAAAACAATTGCATGATTTTAGGAGGCTAAAATTATGATTTAGACATTTTCAAATGCTTATCATTAAAACCAAGATGTCATGCTATTTTGTCAAATTAAAACATAAGATATTTCAAAGTTAACAATCTCCCTTTTTTTTATATAACAAAATCATGAGCATATTTGCATTTGAAATATCTTGAAAGCTCCCCCTAAGACTATTAGTCCTTATGCCCTTGTTTGAGAACATTTAAGAAATTAAAGTTCAAATGAGAAAGTAAGAACTTTAAGATTCTCCCACTCAACATATGCATGATGTTTTCAAAATAACTGTTAGACTTTGAATAACTCAAGAGCATTTCAATATGCTCATAAACCTTCTCCCCTTTTCTATTATATCAAAAAAGTGAAGTGTAGCTTTAAACACTTAAACTCAAAAGACAATGGTTTGCAAAAATCATCAAAAGTATAAGCATTAAAAACAAAGATATCTAACCATCAATATATCATATAGTTCCATGCAAAGGTATTCAACTAAAAGAATCAAGAAATATGTCCATTCATCACAACAACAACAAATCAAAATATATTTCCAATCCATATGTATCCAAGAAAAACATAAGGAAATATACTCAAATATGTATAGGTAGGTCATAATATATTTCTACTCAAGATATTTGATCAAAATATTGAGAAATATATTCAACCATTGCAATCGAAGCACAATATAAATTGTCATCAAGAATGCCATATATAGATATGCATTTATAAGCAAAATGTGGACATTTCATCCTTTAAGTTCAAGTTGGATATGTATATATATAGATAAGTATAAACCATTATAGGACATTTATAAGTATGCACATAATGTGAACATGATTTAGTGATATTTGTGCAACTATATATACTAGTATGTTCACATATTCATTCAAACAAATAATCAAGCAGCATGAGAATATAAGTAATTAATATGCAAACAAATTAAGTTTTCAACGAAGTATAATAAAGAGTATAGCAATTATCATTTAAGTACAAATGTGATACATTATTAAGCACAAGTTTAATATGGTGTTTAAGAGATATTACCAATAAAAAAGAGCACTAATTGTTGAGATTTCACCAAGTTCATTGTTAAAGATTTCTAATGCTCAAGAATCATAAGATAGTATCAATGATCAACTCCCCCTTAAACATTCATTCAATCAATTCCAACAAGGAGAAAAGATTTAATGGTTAATCACATCAAAGCATAATTTTACATTTCCTTAGATGGATCATGAGGTAAATATGGGAATAAGTAATGATTATATGATAAAGTATTTAAATAGAATATTCAACATATCAATCTCATACTCATATATTCAAGGAACTAGTAAGGCATGAGTATTTAAATAAATGTTCAATATATACTTCAAATACTCATTATTTCAAGAAATGTATGTACATTAGTTCTAATGCATGCCTAAATTATCATTTTTCATCAAGTATCTTTTTCAATTGTGCATTGTTCAAGCACTATCAAACAACATTTCAAATAGAGCTTCTAAATTATAGAAGGATGACAATTCAAACTAGGATTTCCTCAGCAAAAACATATCATCAAATATCATGATAGTATCATCATTAAGCCCTTTTTGGTAATCTTTTTTCCATAATATTTTCAAAACAAACTTTTCAATAAGTGTTCTCCAAATTATGTATAAACTATTAATTCATGGAGAAGTTTTTTCATCAAGACAACATCATTACCAATGAAGCATTGCCAAGGTATTTTGTGCTTGTTGTAATCATACACAAGAATATTATGATCAAGTAAGCACAAATATGATCACATGTAGTAATATGGATATCTTCAGCAATTATGATTTCAATTATGGTCATAGAAATGCAAGCAAGATTTCAATTCCCAAGAATATGAACAAATATTCATCAAGAATTTGTAAGCATTGAATTTCATTTATATATGCTTTCTCTTAATGATCCATGACTCATGAATGATACCAATTTTTATGAACTCTTGGAAATAAAGTACACAACTCATGAATATATCTAAAGTTAGCATCCAGGCATCAATGAATATGTCAAGGTTCAAGAAATAAACATTCGATTAAAGCTCATTAGGTATTCATTGCTAACTCAAGCTATAGGCCATTATTCATCTTAAGCCAAGTCATTCATGGTAGCCTATCAAGTAAGATTAGTTGCACACAAGTCTTTAGATCATGTAATCATATAAGCTCATGGAAGACATAGTTAACACTCAAAAGTACATTCAAAAGATTTTCCAACTATGTCAATACAATATATAAATCATGATCTAACTTGACAATTTTAATTTCTCATTTAAAAGCATAACCCAAGTCAAGTTATAGACTTCAATTCTTAAGGTCAAGCAAGATGAGATGTCATGTAAGCATGTGACTTGAACAAAATGATACATGAACCAAGAATATTTCCCATGAAGTTGAAATAATCAATTTTGTATGCATGATCAAAGAATTTTTCTTGAAATAATTAGTTGAACAAAAACATAGAATATTTTTCAATAATTGTTCCTAGACTGAGCATTTGATCATTTCATCTTGTAATAAAAGATATTTCAATGCAAGCATATAAATATTCAAGTGGATCACTAAATTTAAGCATTTTCATCTTGTGATAAACTTGTTCAAGATATAAGTCAATATAAGCTTATATTGAGAAATCAACTGAAGTAGTTAAACATTGTTATGCTTATTTTTCTATCATATTATCCTTATCAAATCATTTATGTTCAAGTGAAAGTGTAACTTATGCTCACATTTTTTGCAATCGACTATTTTGCACAACCAACATTCAATCATATATTTTTAAGCAAATGCTAGTGAACATCACTCAATGCTCAAATAAGTAATTTACAATCAAACATATTTCTTTCAATCAAGCACTTTTCAAGATATAAAAGAAATAAGGAAGTAGATATCACACATTTTTCATTCGATGTTTAATCTTCGATTTGTTCTTCTTTATATTTCATACCCACAAAAATCATTCTCACTTGACATTTGGTATCCAAATTGCTTTGGATCCTTGAGGGTTAGTCTCAACAAATGTATGCATAAGGTAAGTGATCTAAAAAAGAAATTAATTTGAACAATGAATATACTAAAATTTAATAGGCTTAAAACTTTTCCACTTTTAGATTCTTATCTTCCTTTTCCTTTTACAATACTTCTCAATTTTTGAAGTTCTTCTTCTTGGCAATTGATAATTCTATTTTATAGAATTATTTTAGTCTAATTTTGTTATTAAATATTAGCTAAAGTCCTCAACTTTCAATTATAATTTACTTAATTTTAGTTATTTTTATAATTAGTTTATTTTTAAGTGAGTTATTTTAATTTTATGTTATTTCTTTTAAATTTGATTGTTATTTATTAGTTTTTATATTTTTCATAGGAGCTAAAGGAATTGGGCTTAATTTTAGAAAGTAAGGTGTTGAAAGACCCAAAAATCTATTTACATATACTTCAGTTTTTGGCCATAACTCAGGCTACAGAACTCCAAATGATGCAATTCTTAAACCTTTAGAAAGTTGAGAGACAAAGCTACTTTTATGGAGATAATTTTACCTAGTTCTATTTTGAAGATAGAGAAAATTGCATTAGAAAATGGCTGGATGTATTGTGTAGGGAATGAAAATTTGTAAAGACTGACAATTGATTTTTTGGGTCTCTCATTACACTTTTAAGCCCAATTAAACCATAGGTCAACTTAGGAAACTATAGGTTAAGTCTATTAGTATAAATAGGATTTTTGTTAAGAACATTAGGAGAGACAACTTTTGGAGATTCAAGAAGCTGGAAGTTAAGGCTGAAACTTGGAGATCAAGTTGGCAAATATTTGTTTTGTTTTCTTCCTTGGCTTTTATTTTTCTTGTTACTCTTAATGGTTGAATTATATAGAATGTTATTTATCTTCGTGATCATAAGTAGCTAATTTTTTTTCTAAGATTGCAATTGAACTTACATGTAATCGAGATTTTTATCTTTTTCTTGGTTATTTTTAATGAGATTTGAATTGTTTATTCCAATTTTTTCTTAACGCTTTTAATTGCTTGGCCATTAATTAATTTATTTAGGAACCTAAACAACCTTGGGAAAGGGAGTTTAGTGT
>NW_018397256.1:5039705-5039824 GCF_002168275.2 Theobroma umbraticum | reverse complement strand
TGGGATAGCATATGATTATATTAATTGATTTGCATATAAGATAGGGATATACCTATAGGCCATATATAGTTAGATTAGAGCCTGAACTTAATGAGGCTATTTTAATTTCAATTCACATA
>NW_018397256.1:5004859-5039695 GCF_002168275.2 Theobroma umbraticum | reverse complement strand
ATTTTGGTTAAAATAGATATTTCTATAAGATGAATCGAGAGACCCCTATAAATAATTTAGGACTCTAGGTTACCAATTCAACCCATTGAAATAAGTTAAGGAGGAGAGGTAAGATTTAGATGAAGTGTAGGGAATATTGTAATCCTAGGCTTGTTTAATTTGAATTTTACTCATGTTATTATTATTTTGATTTTTCTTGTTAGTTTAAATTTTAGTTAATTAGTTTTAGTTAATCAATTAATTTTGAGTGTTTAGATAAGATTAATTTGTTCTAATTTTAGTACTTAGTAAATTTTTAGATCAATTCTGTGTGAGATCGATACTCCGCTTGCTAATATGCTATCTATTCTATACATATACTTGCGTAATAGAATTTTAACTAACAACAATCCTAATTTCTTTGAAGCACATCAACGTCAATTCTCAATTGATTAGTTTCTTCCATCAATGATTTATTTTCAATTTCAAGCTTTGCAATCTTATCTTTTTGTGTTAAACTTAAATCTTGAAATTCAAGAGCTAGATTCTCAAAGATGCTCTCTAATCTAGCATATGTAAAAATAAATGGTTCATGAGATGAAAATCCTACCTCATAGTTTGGTCTTGAAGTTTGAAATTTGATGTTCTTTTCATCGTCACTTGATGAGCTTTCGTCCAAGAAATCATTCTCTTCTAGTTTTCTTTCAAGAGGTTGTCCATGTAGCTCCTTTAGCTTGTCTTATATATTTTTTCAACCCTACGACAATTTTGAACTTGATTGTGTTACCTCTTTCCAAGTGGATTTAGGATAATACGCATGGCTTTGGCAGTGAGTTCAATTAAGTCAAGATCATAAGAAGTCCAATCATCCATTTCTTTTTCAATCTTCCATGGACCATCTTCAATTAGTGCTCAAGTTTGATAATCATTTGCAATAATGAAGTGTCTCATTCTATATCTCCAAACATGAAAATCTTCACCATTGAAATGTGGAGGCTTTAGAGGTAATGATCCTTCTCCAAATGTTGATTCCTTTGAATTGGTTGCCATGTCTTGAAATTTGTAATCATCAAGTTCCATGAAACAAAAATTTGCAATTTCATCATCTCCTTATCGTGGGAATTATCTTTGTCACTTTAAGTTGATATCAACCCTTGTTTCTTGAAATTTCTTGAAGTGTTCCTCATGTTGTTGTTGAGGCATTCATTTTTGGTGTGACCAAGCCTTTTGTAATAAAAGCATATCAAGTGATCTCTTGTATGCTCTTTCTTAAGCACATCCCTCCTTTTAGGTTTCCTACTTCTAAAGTTTTTATTCATGAACCTATTGAATTTTCTACTTATCCTTGCCATATCCTCATCATTTTAATTTTCACTATTTTGCCTTTTTTTTTCCTCTTCTACTATCGATTTGAAGGCTATTCCCTTTTTTTTGTGTCATTTCCCACACACTCCTCTAACTCACTCTCATGTTTCAATGTCATTTCATATGTGAGTAGGGATCTTTTTAGCTCTTCTAGCTTCAAGTTGTTAAGGTTCCTAGTTTGTTCTATAGCCGTTACTTTAGGTATCCAAGATTTGGGTAGGTTATAAGGGATTTTCTTGAAAAGTTGGGCTTTAGGAAAGTCTTTCCCTAAAGCCTTTAAACCTCTAACTATATTTATAAATCTCTCAAACATCTAATTTATATTTTACCCTCTTTCATCCTAAAGAACTCATAATCATGTGTAAGTAATACAATATTAGATTCCTTGACTTAGTTAGTTCCCTCATAGGTGATCTCTAGAGTGTTCAAAATTTGTTTTGTATTTTCACATATAAGCACTTTATTAAATTCACTAGCTCTTAAGGCACAAAAAACAGTGTTATAAGCCTTACAACTTATTTGAATTAATTTATTATCATTATTATCTTATTGTTTCCTAGACTTAATGACTACTTTGTCATCTACCTCCTTATTTGGAACATGTAAACCATTTAAAATGACATTCCAAACATCTAGATCCATAGATTGTATAAACATTTCCATCCGCTTTTTCTAATAAGAATAGTTTATACCTATAAAAAAGGGCAGCTTTTGAATCGATTGCTTTTCGTGAAATATAGTTGTCATCACTTCCATTTTTGTTGACTTAAGATTCTAATAACGGGCTTAACCATAAATCCAGAAATAGCTTTTCAAGGCTACACTAGAGCCTTCACAAAGATATGTGTACAAAGAAGTATAGCAAAAGATTTACCTCACAAAGGCTAGCTGCTACAAGTTTAAACTTTGGTATAAAAAGAAGAAATAATCTCAAAAAAATTAGCTCAAGGATTTTCAAAGGAGTGAGTTTTTGGTTTTTAAATGCTTGTTGGAAGATTAAAATGAAAGTTAGAAAAGAAAAATAAACTTGAGGGCTCTCTAGGGTTTTTCTCTTTAATGTTGCTATTCTTTTACTTCAAAATGACTTAAATAAGTCTATTTATAGTGCCAAGGGTGTTTGTAGCCATTGAACACAAGTTTGAATCAAATCTTTCCATTGCTGAAGCTTGAGGATCGACTACCACACTCTTGGGATCGACTATGTTCTCCAAAAATCTCAAATTAAGGCATTTATAGTCGACAATATTCATCTTATACTCGATCCAACTCTAGAGAGTGTGCAACTTTGAGGTTCTAGATTTAAAGATTGACTGCCATGCTTTGAGGATAGATTAGGTCCCCTTGAAGTTGAGTTTTGAATGATGCTACTGTTCAAGGATCAACTACTACATGACAAGGACCTATTAAAGCTCTTTCCAGCTTGATTTTTCATTATGTTATGGTCGAGGATTGACTGGAACTCGAGAAAGATCGACCACAACTTCACAAATGTCTGAGTTGTATGTGAGCACTGCCTGAAGATCGACTACCTCTTTTCAATGATCGACTATGGCTATCTCAAATCATGTTTCTTTGTTCGTTCTTACCCATCTGACATACGATCGATTGATGCTCTTCTAGGATCGGCTAGAGCTTCATTTCCTCAAGATTTCTTGTCATTTTGGCACTTCATTTCAACTGTTTCATCCTTACTTCTTGCTTGTGATCTAAAATCAAGTTAATATATGTTTGTTCTTTATTTCAATAGTTGAGTATTCAATGTTTGAAAGCTTTTGATATTTTTCTACTGATGCATGGCTTTTCAAAACAATTGTATGATCTTAAGAGGCTAAAAATATGATTTAGACAATGTCAAATGCTTGTTATTAAAACCATGATGTCATGTTATTTTATCAAATCAAAACATCAATGCTAACACTTATTTATAAGCATAGAGTTTTTTAAGTCTTATTAAGTGCACTTACACAATTATCACATATTTATGTAATAGTTAAATGTATAAAAAATATCATGTGTAAATTGTTTATTTTATATCATGTGTGAATTTCACATTAAATTGTTTCTTTATGTTTTGTTTTTGTTTACATTGAAGGTTTAATATGAAATTGGTAATTTGAAAACTTTTTGGAGTTGCTTACATGAGTGAGTTTTATTTATTGGTTTATGTTATTATTTCTTTTTTTGTAGTATTTAATCAGTGAGTTGAAAACTTGAAATTGATTATAAAAGCCTTACATCTAGGTGGAAGGCATTAAAGGCTAAACCATATTCTCCAATGTTAGTAATGGGTTTTACTATTGTGATCATTTGTCGTGCTTGCATTGTATTTCATCATGGACTTAAGTTTCAACATTTATGCCATTAACAAAAGGATAAGAAAAAAAAGAAAAGGAAAGGGTGGCAAGTGTGGTGAGGTGTTTATTGGCTTGTTTGAGCTTATTAGTGGAAGTAATCATGCCATTCAATTATTTGTAAGGGTCGTTTTTAATGAATTAAGTTAGGATGTTAAAACACGAATAGATGAGAATTAGTTGACCATATGTGAATGAACCAATTCCCATGAGACAGTATGTTTTTTAGAGGCACAAAGGAAGAATAGATAAAGAGGATGGGAAGGTTGCTTGTTGGATGCTTTGAATGTTAAGATTATGGTTTATATAAATGTGATAGTTAGTACATTCTTTCTAATAATGTATGTTCATTCACATGATACCTTATGATTTGGAACATAATACGTGTATATCAAAAGTGTTAGTGCAATAAACTCAAATGTAGAAATCCAAGAAAGGGTGAATTAGTTTCTTTAAAAATTTTTACAACTTCTAATGAAAATTTGATTCTCTTTTTGAAACAAGATTAAAAACACTAAAAACTTAGAGAGATGAAAAACAAAAACACAAGAATTTTTATAGAGGTTCAGCCTCTTTGCACACATCCGCTCCTTTAGCTCACTAAGGAATTTTGAATCTACTATAAAAATACTTTTTCAATGTTCAAGCATAACCTTTACAACAGTCTTTTCAAGGATAAGACTATAACCTCTTTACCTTTTAACTAGGTTAAGGTATAATCACTTACAATGAATATAATAGAGTAAATAAAGCAAGAATGCCTCTTAGTGACTGATAAGTTACAAGGGTTTGAGCTTTGTATAAGATGGGTACAAAGATAGCTGAAAATTCAACTCAATAAATGCTTGATGGAAGACTTAAATGCTCTAAGAGAAGTGAATAGATCTGCTTGAAGCTTTTCTCAATATTGGAGAACTTTTTCAGAGTTTTCTTGTTCTTAAAATAGGTGGGAAGCTTCCTTATATAGTTCCACGGTCAATTAGAGCCATTGGGAGCAATTCAAGGTAGAAACTAGCCATTGGAGCATTTAATGTCGATTTGTACAACTTTTCAATTGACCTTTCAAGTTCGAGGGGGTTTCGATCCTTGCTTCAAATCTATCCCCAAATATAAATGGAAGATGGAGCTTTTAAACATAGGGGGTCAATCCTTATTTTTTTTAACTTGGACAAATTTCTTTCTTTCTTCTCAAGGATTGACCTCTTTATCTTTATCATAAGGGTCAATCCTTTAAAGACCAATAGCTTCACTTCTTTTCTATGTCTTCTTAGGATCGACCCTTCAGCTTGAGAGGTCGATCCTGTGTTTTTTCAGTAGTTACTTCAATTTTGTGTCTTCCTTGGAATCGACTTTCATGCCTTAGGGGGGTTAATTCTATGACTTTCTAATAGCTACTTCACTCTTGTCTCTTCCCGTGATCGACTTTCTTGCCTTGGGAGGGTCCATCCTGTGAAGTTCCAGTAGCTTTATTTGTATTCTTTCTACTTGGGATCAACCTTTATTGCTTCAAAAGGTCAATCTTCCAAAGTTCCAATAGCAAATTTTTCTTGTAGGATTATTTTCTTGTTTTTTATGTGTCTTGTTGTGTTTTTTGGGGTTTGTATAGGTGTTTTCTTATAATTTTAATTTAATTACAAATCTTGAGTTTATTCTCCTTGCTTTGATTTGAATTTTGGAAAAAATATTTTGTGATTATGAAGAAAAATAAAATTTAGAAACTGTGAAGAGATTTTAGGGATTTGGCAAAATTTACTTTCCTTTTTTTCGGTTTTTTTTGTTTTTGTTGCTTTATTTGATTTGATTTGTGTTACCTTTTTCATTTTTTGTTGTTTGCATGTGTGGCTTTGGCAGCTCAATATCATTATCTTATTGGATTTTGACCCATTAGGGTGATGAACCCATTTATGTTATAAACCCATCACTCCGAAAACCCAAAGACCAAGTCAAAATATAATTGAAAAGAAACCAAAAATAAAAATAAAATGCAATGAAATTAAACTTATTAAAGATATAGATAAATAAATAAATGAGACTAAGTCCCAAACAAAAATAGTGTCTACAGCTGCCCTTCTTTGTAAATTTTCTAGAACTAAGAATTGTGCAAAGATATATAGACAGCCATTTTTGTCCATAATAGTTATAAAAGAATTGAAAACTCCTCCATCGAGGCACCACAACTTGAAAATGAAATAAAAACTCCTCCATCGAGGCTGAAAACTTTGAAAGGAAATGAGAATTCCTCCATTGGGGCTTTAAAACTTGTTAAAACTCCTTCATCGAGGCTCCTAAACTTTTTAATCTGCTCCATCAAGGCTATCAAAAAATAAAATAAAAACTCCTTCATCAAGGCTTCAAACTTAAAATAAAAATGAGAATTCCTCCACCGAAGCTCTGAACTTTTAAAACTTCTCCACCAAGCCTCCAAATTTAAAATAAAATAAAATCTCCTTCATCAAGGCTTTCAACTTTAAAAGGAAATGAGAATTCCTCCATTGAGGTTTTAAAACTTTTTACAACTCCTCCACTGAGGCTCTCAAACTTTTAAATCTCCCCCATCGAAGCTCTAAATATAAACTCCTCCATTGAGGCTTCAAACAATAAAGGATTCCTCTATCGAGGTTCCAACACCTTAAGAATTCCTCCACCAGGGCTCTAAAATTTTAAGAATTCCTCCACCAAGGCTTCATTATCTTACGAATTCCTCCATGAGGATCTAATATCTTAAGAATTCTTCCATCGAGATTCCAATTTCTTAAGAATTCCTCCATTGAGGATCTAATATCTTAAGAATTCATCCACTAAGGTTCCAACTTCGTAAGAATTCCTCCATTAAGTCTCTAATAGCTTAAAAATTCCTCCATTAAGGCTTCAATATCCTAAGAATTTCTCCACCAAGGATCTAATATCATAAGAATTCCTCCACCAATTTTCCAATATCTTAAGAATTCCTCCACTGAGATTCCAATACTTTAAAAATTAAACATAATTTTCTGAATGCATATGATGCAAATTGTTATCATGATATGCAATTGGTCGGTGCCTTTTAGAATAACTTGTCTATTTTAACACATCTATTTCACTTTGCCAATTTAGAAATTCCAAAAATCTTTTTGAATTCAATTTGAACGGTCTTTATCACCCTCAAATCCCATTCAAAGAAATATGAGAGTCTTTCATATTTGTTATGATTCATTTATTCATTATCATTTAAAATTTCATTACTAATATGATGTATTGAACATTTTCTTAGTTCGTGAAAAAGTAAAGAAATGAAAATTAAAGATTATCAAGGAAGGCATGATTTTCATTCGGTGTAATGGAGAAAAAGTCAAAATTCCAAAATGGTATACTGTAGTCAAGTAATGAATATTTGAACAAATATGACCAAATTGAATTCGAAAATCCTTCAAAGTAAAAAAAAAAAAA
The DNA here is from genome assembly GCF_002168275.2 of Theobroma umbraticum. Classification (NCBI taxonomy): domain Eukaryota; kingdom Viridiplantae; phylum Streptophyta; class Magnoliopsida; order Malvales; family Malvaceae; genus Theobroma; species Theobroma umbraticum. Next base: position 5,032,574 of record NW_018397256.1, on the reverse strand, counting down.
ATTTGTTGATGTACTTGGTTCTTTTTTAACATTCCCAATTGGTCCTTGCCTTTGTCTTGTTTTGATATCTGCATATCATCTTACCCCCTACTATCCATTTTTCTATCCACGTTGCCTTTTCAAGTTTTCAACTTATGCACATCATGCGCTTGGAGAACTCAAAAACTTTTCTAGAATGGATTGCTAGATCCAAAAGTTAACTTGAACAGGAAAAAGAGGCCAAAACCTTGACAACTTTTCCTAAGAGAAAGTTTTGTGATACGAGCATCCATGTTTAATTAAAATGGACTTTTCTAAGCACGTAACGTTGGTAATGGTTATGGGTTCTGAAAGAATGAATAAATAGGCCCAAAATATGTATTTAAAGGTATTCAAACCAAAGATCATTTATATGAAGGATTTCTCTAGCATGCTCTTTTAATATCATGTTTCTTTTCATTCTTCCCTTTTATCACATTTCCCATTTTGATGGGTTGAGTTCAATTTTTTTTCTTTGGAACTCAAGTCTCTTTTTTTTTGCCCCTTAACAAAAGTTATTCCTTCTCTGTCCTTCAAGCAAGACTTAATTGATGCTTCTAAAAAGGTTATTCTTTATAATTGCTCCATAATATAGAGAGTGATCCTTGCTTAAGGTTCATTTAACAAAATTAAATAGTCTCAAAGGGGTAGCAAATGGATAATTTCTCACTTATGAAAGGAAAATAAAATATGGTCATTTCTCATCTCAAACACAGTTACTTACACTAGAAAACACACTCTAGAGTCAATAAATCTGAAACAAATGATGATTTTTATATTTTCCCTTTTATTTTCTTTGCATTCCCTACATATCCTAGATCATGATATTTTTCTTCCTGCTTGATCAATCTTAAACCAGGGACAATTTGAATTTTCTTTTTTGCTATCAAGCTTACTAACACTTGTATTTCTTTCAAAATCAAATCGATAATTATTATCATTATTGTTCTCATATTCATTGAAGAGATACAAGGGTATGACAATTTATATCGAAGAAATGACAATAGACGTAAGAAAAATTGTGGAAATGCATCATATGAATCATTTTTATTTGAAGGATATTGAATAAAAGCCCATTGTTCAGAAAAACTTTTCTTAAGCAATTGGGCATAAGCATTAAGGATTTGAATCTATTACTTTGTGAGGGACTCAAAAGCGACAAGTAAGTCCATGACTTTTTAATTATTTTGCTTCAAACCAGATGGTCTTAAATATACCAATGGACTTTTTGCTTATTCTCTGGTTGTTCATCACCCATAGTGTGCATAAAATGTTTAAAGAAAGCATCCACTGACTTCTCATCATGTTTATCATAAAACATCTTTGAACCAGTAGAATTCGACTAAATTAACATTATATAGAAAATTTAAATAAGCTACCAAACCCAACAACTTGTTTTCTTGATATTAAAGCCAAAAAAATGAAGAATGTTCTTTTAAAAAAAGTTAGAAACCTAAATCATGAGCTTCTTTATGGTAGCATTAATTTTAAAGGTGGATAATAGTTTAAACACTCCCACCCCACCCCAAAATTTTTAAAATCTTTTATTTATTATATATATTTTAATGACCCCTCAAAATAATTTTTTATTTAATAATTAATACAATAAGAATAATAAAATGACACCACGAGCCTCACTCAACTTTACCCTAACTTTTAAGTTTTTCCATATCTCTTTTTCTTTCTCTCTCTTTCTTTTTCTCTTTTTCTTCTCATTTGTCCTTTCATTTTTACTTTACTTTCTTTTCTATAACTCGCCACCGAAATACACTTCATTCTTTAAAAGAGTTTTATGAGCTTGTTAACTTGGATGAGAAAAGATAAGCTTTACTAATCACTATTGTGTGAAATTAAGAAAAGGTAAAGTTTTTTTTATCTTTTTATTTCTATTTATATTATTATTAATTATAGTTATTTTTTATTTTTTTCATTTCTAGTCTATTTGCTCATATATTCTAAGTTTCTATAGATTTTCTTCTCTAAATTTCTACAAACCATCAACCATGTTCTTCTTCTTTCTTTTTTGTTTTATGGGTTATATCTTTTATTTGTCATGTTATTCTTTTTTCTATTGTATGGATTTTATTTTTTATGATTTGTCTTTAAAAATTAAAAAATTATTATATAATTTTCAAATATAAGTTGTTGTGTTGCACTATTAGAAATTGCTTAAAATTTTTATTAATGTATCAATTTTTTATTAATCCTGATTGATAGATTAATTTGTCTTTTTTGACTCTTTTGGTTTCTACCGTAAATACAACAAGAGCCTTTTTAGAAATGAAAATTGTGAAAATAAGAATCCAAAAGAAAATGGTTGATGATTTTCTTGCTGATAATTTAGTTATTTACGTTAAGAAATGTATTACTAATCTTTTTAGTATAAAGTCAATAAGTGATTAATTTGAATCTAGAAAATATCAGCACAACTTTCCTAAAGGACTATTGTACGTCTTTCTTGTCGTGTTTCCTTTTATTTACATGTTATATAAAATTATTGTTCATTATGAACCTTTTAATTATTTATTAAGTTCAACATACTAGTTTTAAAAAATTTTAATTGTTATTCCTCTTCGTCTTTGAGCTCCCTAATAAAAGTTGGTTTGCTTCACCTTTTATTATTTTCATAATCATTTAAAAGAATTTCTCTATTCACTACATTTCCCATTCTCTTGGAAATCGAAACGCCAAAAAGTAAAATGCACATGGTAAATCTAAAATAACATCAAGCAAATCAAAACAAATATCTAAATGAAGTTGTACCAATGGGTTTTTTGGCATCGTAGTTGCTATAGTAAATGGTGTTGAAGGTGCATGCCTAAAGCTGAACTTGCCCTATCGTGAATAAAATAATGTTAAATCTAAAGAGTTGAGAAAATCTTTGAAGATTTCTTTAGATCCATGCAAACCAAAAATTTTCTTAGCAGCCAAACAAGGAAAATGAACAAACAGGGGAAAAGGGAATTGATGAATCAAGAAAAAAAGAATTTTCCTATATTAGAAAAAATTTGAGAGTAAAAGAATTTGAAAAATTTTGATGAGAAATGAAGTAAAAGAAGATAGTTCAAAGGTATAAATTGAGAGTGATTTTCCAAGAGAAAAACAATTGAAATAAAAGGTAAAGGGGTTTTTTTTAGGCTGCTTCATGGGTCATGGCGCTTGTTTTTTTGGTGGGTTATTTTAATCTTCCTTTATTTTATGGTTTTTTCTATTTTTAATTTATTTTAATTTGTTTTAAGTGATTACACTTTTTTGCTGGAATAATATGTGATTACATTTTAAAGAAGAAATTGTAAGAAATGACCCTTTTGATAAGCCCATTTCAGAAATAGCCATCAATATAAAGTTAACTATTTTTATCCAATTTTATCATGACTTGATAAAAATACCCTTGAAGCAATTTCAAATAAATTAAACCATTTATCACAATATTTCTTGCTAATTTCTCTGTCCAACATGCATCTGTTGTGCTCTTGATTTCTCTCTCTAACCAGCCAGCTCTTTTTAATTTTATCGATTTTTCTTTATTGCATCCATCTACTGTGCTCCAAATTTCTCTTTGCCACCATCAAACTTTCTTTAATTTTACCACCATCGTCATCTCTCTCTATCTATTTCTCGCCATATCATCATCAATTTACAAATCAAAAAGCAAAAATGACATCAATGTATGTTCTTTGGTTTATCGATTTATATTCACAGAACCCCAAAGTTGATAAGTTGAAGTTATCTAAGTGAAATCTGTAAATTAAAACACTGCTCAGAGTTGTTACATGCCATGCCTATATGCAACAACTCTAATGCACTTAGCCTTTAACAAATCTATTGAATATGGCGTGTTTTAAACATGAAGTTATGCACCTTAAACATGACGTGCAATAATTTTTTTTAACGTAACGTGTAACATTTTTTTTTAAATATGACATGTAACATGATCTCTATCTTTGTATTTATTAGGACATAAACTGTTGGAATTAAACACCTTAAACATGATATGTAGTAATTTTTTTTTCAGTATGACATCTACTAATTTTTTTTCAACATAACGTGTAATTTAGTCTTTATCTTTGTATTTCACTAAAACATATATCGTTGGAATTAAACATCTTAAACATGGTGTGTAACAATTTTTTTTTTCAATATGGCATGTAACTTGATCTCTATCTTTGTATTTTACAAAGACACAAACTCTTGGAGTTAAACACAACATGGCATGTAATAATTTTTTTTTAAACATAATGAGTAATAGCTTTTTTTTCAACATGATGTGTATCTTGGTCTCTATTTTTGTATTTCACTAAGGAATAAAGTCTGAGTTAAACACTTTAAATATGGCATGTAATCATTTTTTTTCAACGTAACGTACAATAATAATTTTTTTTGGGTTTTCTGGATTGGTCTTTTTGTCGAAGCCCTTACAGTAATTGCATACCACCAGTACATCCTTAGGAACACTGTTATAAAGGCTTTGGGATCCTTCCACAACTATCCCAACAATTAAAACAAAAAACAAAATTCTCGTCAAAAACCAAAATAGCATTGTCTCCACTTCTTTCTTTCTTTTTCTCCATTTGTTCATTTGTGAGTATCAGAGGATGATTATAATGATGACTTTTCATTTTTTTTCTTTTTCATTTTTCTTGTTTTTATAATTTAAATCTTTTGTTGTTAGCTTTTGCACCTTTGTATCATTGTTCCTGAGTAGTAGTGAAGTTATTTTTATTTCTAAAAGAATAACATTTTTTTAACACATAGGTTTCATTAAGGGTAAATTTATCTAGAATTTTTTTCTCTTGAGTAAAAATGATTAAAATTAAAAAGATGATTATTTTTTAAAATAGGTTATCTTTGGGGGTTAGAAAAAATTGTTCCCAATTTAACTAGTGCAACTAAATGAAAATGTATTAAGTGTTATATGATAAATTTAGTTCCATTAGAACAAACGCAGCAAAAATTATGCAGTAAAAGGTCAAAATGTTATAGTGTTTAATACTAATTTGTTGTGAAAATAATAAAATAATATAAAATAATTGTTCAAGATCTTACAAAATCAATATAATAAAGAAATAAATAAATTAAGCATGTTGAGAAGAACACAAAAAATTTATGCGATGGTCTTTAGATGACCTACGCCTGCATATGTATTAATAAAGAAGAAACAATCAAAATATTACAAGATTAGTCTCAAACTCACAAATCTTATTTCACTTACACTCAAGTCTGTTAGATCTAGACGTTCATTAAACTCTCTCTTGACTTAAATAATATTCTCTAATCTCATGTGAGTTTTTATAACATTAAGTACAAGTGTCTTTTCATAGTCTAATTAGAATTTGATATTCTAGATCAGATAGGATTGATTGTCAATCTAAGAGAATATACTAGAAATATTTAATTCTTTTTTGTTAATTTCAAGTAGTTAAGGAAGGACTTAATTTGTAGTCTATAATATTACACAGAGATTTTAGTTATTTTCACTTAAATTATTCCAGTAACTCACGTTTGAAGCAAAGTTTATGAAGTTAATTAAGTGTGCATACTGAAAAGTCCCAACAAGAGCATATGGTTTAAGTGTTTGGAGGAAAAGAAACCTTTTTTCCCAATAGTAACACACACACACACACACACACACACACACATATATATATATATATATTCCATCCTAGTTTTGCTTAAATTAGATGATGAATACAACTACTTTGAAATAAAAGTTCTTGAAAATCTTAAAGGACATAATTGTTGGGAGGTAGGCTTACCTTTTTAGACAAATGTTCCATTACCTTTTTGATCGAAAAAGCTTGCTTTACAAATCTTCCATAACAATAAGCCACTTGTTTGATGATGGTGAGTTTAATGCTTCCTCATAGGAAGATGGTTCATCAACATCCATAAGAATACCTAAGAAAGACTGACTTTCTATCTCGAATCATTTATGGGGTATTTGCCCATGTTCACTTTTTCACAACTATGAATCTTGGTGGAGCTCAAGTGGCGTACTCCCAATGTCCTCAACAGTCTCTTGGATAGGATATGGTTTCACATTCATTTCCTCATGTTACGATACACTTTCTTGAGGGTCATCCATCTTATAAAGCTCAAGGCTATCTTTAACTTCACTTATGCTTAAGAAGTCATCTTCTAGAAAATCAACATCATGAGATTCCATCTCAGTTAGCCCTCCATCAAGGTGTTCCCCATGTATCACGTAGCCCTTAAAATGTTCTGAATATCTAATAAATACATACATATTAGATTTAGGGCCAAGTTTCCCATACTTATAAGATAAATGATGTACATACCCTATATATCCCAAAGGACGTAAGCCTTCAAAATTGGGCTTACTTTCATTCCATAACTCATATGAAGTTGTGGGAATAGATTTTGAAGGCACACGATTAAGGATGTATGCTATGGTCAAAAGGGCATCTCCCCGAAAACTTATTAGAAGGTTGGCTTATGCCATCATTGACCTAACCATGTCTAACAAGGTACAATTCCTTCTCTCTACAACACCATTTTGTTACGGAGTTCTAGGTATTGTTAATTGTTGACGTATTATCTTTTCCACACATAATTCTTTGAACTAATAAAATAGGCATTCATGACCTTTATTAGTGCAAAAAACTTTAAGTTTCTTTTCTTTTTAATTCTCAACTTTTGCCATAAAGCGTTTGAAACAATTCAAAACTTTAAAACGATAAGACAACAAAAATATGGATCCATATTGTGATTAATCATCTATGAATGTAATGATATAAGATATGTCATTGCGTGCCTTTACATTCATAAACCCATAAATGTCTGAATGGACAAATTTTAGAAGATGGGTAACCCTTTTAACCTCCTCAAAAGGCTTTTTGTTGGCGTTACCAGTAAGACGTGGCTCACATGTGAGAAGTTTAACTTTGGTGAGTGAGCCCAATAGCCTTTCTCTAGTCAATCTGGATATTCTATTTTGCCTAATATGTCCTAATCTAGCGTACCCTTTCATAGAATCATCTATAACATTAGAAAAAGAATTTGAAACAAAAGCAAGATCATTATTAGAATACAAATCTAACATAATCAAACCATCTTTAAAATAACAATAACCAAAAAACGTGTTTTCTAGAAAAATAGACAAAGTATAATTCTCAAAGGCAAAATTAAATCTTAAACCCATCATTGCTAAAATTGAAAGTAGATTACATCATATGGATGGAGTATGAAGCACATCAAGTAGGAGCCATTTTTTCCCATTGTGCATTATTAGTTGGTAAGTTCCTACTCCTAAGACCTCTTTTTGCTTTTCGTTCCCTATCATGACAAAGTGACTACCCTTTGGTAAATGATGGTAATCTACATATCCTACACAGTTGTAGGTTATGTGCTTGGTTGCTTCTATATCTACAACCAACTAAGGAGAGAATGAGCTATAAACACATGAAAACATACATAAGTTCTAAAGCGATTTAAAGGACGAACCTTCTTAAGCTCAGTGCATTCCTGAGCAAAATGTCCCTTTTTACCATAGTTAAAGCATTTCAACTTGGACTTATCCTTTTTCTCACCATGCTTGCCTCTTTGAACTTGGTGACTCTATCACTTTTGGGCCTTAAATTTCTAGTTGTTTCTTTCTTTTGTTGTCTTTTTCACTTGGGAACATACCTTTTGTGATTTCCAACTTGAGTTATTAAGGTAGTGTTGTGGATAACTTCTCTATGCACTGCCTTAAGCTCTAAATTGTGGAAAATGTCATTAACAGACTTTATCCCTTCATTGTGTGTTAATACAGTTTAACATATCCTTATAATGGCTTAGGGAGTGACCTAATGATAGCTAAGACCTACTACTCATTTATGAGATCATTGCCAGCTACTTTCATCTCTTTTATCATGGTTGATATAGCCCTTAAGTGTTCAGTCATAATATGCTTAGAGTCCATCACATATTGATTGAACCTAAGTGCTAAGGCGTGAAGCCTCAAAGCTGTGGTTCCACCATACTTGAATTTCAATTTTTCTCACAACTATTTGGCAATTAGGAAGTTCTCAAACTCCTTAATGAGATTATTGTGCATGCAGCTTAACATGGCAAAGCGAACACTACGATCTCTCTTACACTAAATGTCATAGGCCTCTTGGACACAATAATGCTAGGCAGTGTTTCCAACTTCAGATAGGTTCATTTATTTGGTCAGATGATCGAGCAACTCTTACTCATTGAGAAGATACTGAACTTTCTTATGCAAGATATCATAGTTTTTGCTATCAAGTTTGGCATCTTTGGCTAAATCAACAATAATTTGTTTTGCAGCCATATCACTACTTCAGTGTATAAGATTTAATTAGGCACATATATAATTTTCTAATCAGTTAAGATTAGACATATTTTAATTTTTTACCTATATTACTAGTTTGAAAACTTTGCATGCATGCTACTAATCATCACCAATAGTATAAGCATCAATTAAAATGTCTAATCTTAATTTAACCTTGGATTATGGGAACAACTCCCACTATCTTAAGCATGGGAACAACTCTCACTTACCATATAATATAATGAGTTCTACTATAGAACCCTATTGATATTTTTAGATGCCTAGATCCAAAATAATATTACATGTAAAGTAAGCGTAAAATCACATCCCTTTACATGCCCTCAATAATTAATACAAATCTAAAATAAATTATATTATAAACAACCTACTACATCAATCTACACAAAATATACGAATGTTGCGCTTGCTTATACATATTTATTATTTTGGATGATCAAAAACTTCCATATAAATATTATGCACACAAAAAAAGCACTAAGTAGATTATGTTTTAGATGCTTCTAGGAAATACTATAATAGTCTCCTCGACAAAGCACCTTACTTCTGTAGTAATTTCCAAGAAACGCTAGAAAAGTCATAAACGGTCTCTCTTGAAACCAAGTCTTCTTTGAAAAAACTACTGAGATATATAATCACTGTACCGTCTTTTTGAATACAATTTTACTTAACAAAAAAGTAAAATAATTACATCATGCATTTTATAAATATTACCTAACAAGTAAGTAAAATAATTACATCATGCATTTTATAAAATTTATCTAATAAATAAATAAAATCATACAAAATATACTTATATGGCACATAGCATTTTACAACATATGTAAAATAATTGAGTTAACAAACATATGCTAAATTCATATATATGTTTTAGAAGAAAAATAATTTCTAATATATAACATATAAAATAAATGTGGTTAATTAATATATTAATTAACTATATATTTGTAACGCATGTGAATTTAATAAAATAGTAACATGCTAGAAACATAAATATTTTGAATTTTTTTTGTAAAATTTTAATTACCAAAAAAAATTATGATCATTCTGTAAAAAATAGAAACTTGTGGGGTAAAAATGTAATTAAGAAAAATATATCCATTGGCACCATGCGGCTACCTCATCAAGCCCTTTATGGCTATGTCTAGACCTTTTTGGTCTTTTATTATTTGCCACACTCTCATATCAAGGATGCTTCCTTGATGTAGTGATTAAAAGACATTATTTTAAAGTGTCAATGACTTTGTTAGTACAGGTTTGAATCTTGCTCGTTGCATTTTCTTTTCCTATTTTTTTTTTGTTTTGTTGCCATGCATAAGGCGCCACGTGTTTCTCATTATTTTGTTTTGTTTTGTTGTAATCCATAAGGTGCCATGTGACCTCAGACCAATACACCTGTTTGCACTGGATTAAAACATACTCTTTCCCATATCAATTTCAACAACTATTATAAAGTTATACATAATAAATCAGTACCAACAATTTAAATTAAATAAAATCATAATCTAAACACACTTTCAAAATAAACACCAATTAAATGATGAAAGTAAGCCAAAACCTACTCTAATACCCCTATTGGGAGGTGAGTTTACCTTTTCAGATAAATATTCTACTCCCTTTCTGATCGAAAAAGCTTATCTTACAAATCTTCCTTCATGCACACAATAAGTTCTTCACTCTCATTGTTATAAAGCAGCTATTAGAGTCATCCACGAAGAATTACATGTTCCAAAATCCTTTGGTCTTTGATGGTGCCTCAAGAATGAAGAGAAAAAAAAAAGAGAAAAGAGGTTTTAGTTTTTTTGTCTTATAGAACAACTAACTTTCACTCTTAGTTGCGTAAAATTCAATACATCTATTCACTATTTATAAACCTATTAAAGATATAGAGATAGGATATTACTTTTAAATTTAAATATAATAGATAGATAATTCTTATTTAAATTTAAACTAATTAAATTTAAATTTATATCCTATCTCAAATATTTATTTTTAATTATTTAATTAAAAATATCATAACAATATCTAATATTAATTATCCACAAATAATTAATAAAATCACATATTATATGAATACACCACATTTAAATGCAACAATAATTAACCTCAATAACTTTCGATTTAGTATAGCCCTTTTCCAAAAAAAAAAAGGTTTAGTATAGCTCACAGCTTTGGGCTTATCTTAGGTCGACCTCTGCATCTAGTGATTTGGGCTTACCTTAGATGGTTATGTGCAAAGGATTTTATTTTATTTTTTTTGGTCTAATTATTATTAGTTCCTACCCCTTTAATTCCTTCCAATTTTGCGGAGCAACAACGTGCTTGATCACATGGAACAATGAATTAAGATTACATCTCAAAATCTATTAGATTCTGACTACTTTGAAACTTATTATTAATTGCAAGACAGATAAGCCAATACAAGACTCAGAAGAAATGAGTTTCCATTTAAAACTTGACAAAGTGGGGGTTGTTGCTGCCAAAAATGTAATTGCAAAAATAAAGTTACAAATCCATTATGTCACTAATAGAAGCAAAAAGTTCACGTCGTATTCTCTGATAATTGGTGCTTAATTAGGTTTCATTAGTTGGGTTGATATTTTTGCTTTTGCTATATATTTTTTTTCTTATTTTATATTTATTTTCTGTTGAATTTTTTATGCCAAATAATGAGACCATAAACAATATATCAAGCAATCTAATACAATAAGCACAAATTAATAAAAACTAATAAGGTAAAAGATTTTTATTATTTAAGTCGAATACAAAGATTTTTCATTACATAAAAGTCATTTATAAGGAGCAATTTCATGTTGTGATATTGTAATGTGTTCAAAAGGTTTAAATTTCACGATTAACTTTACACAATTTTGAGTTAAGAATCCTAACATTGGAGTCCATGGTATACGAATTTGATGCAATCAAGGTTGATGTTTCAAATAGTTTGAATTGTTAAGAATATTAATTACCTGTAAAGATTAAACTAAACGCTAATGAAATTTTGAAGTGATATTAACGATTACTTGCTTAAGGATTATATTTTTGAAATATTTTGACTTTACAATTGAAGAAACAAGTTTTTTTTTTTTGTTTTTCAATTGTTGTCTGCCTAAGTGAAATAGGGTAATGAAAATTACATAAGAGGACGAATTAATTTAACATGCAGTTGAATTAAAAGTTTAAGAAAGAATATAGTATTTAATATTTTCAAAATTTGTTCATGATCATTTACATATTAAATAGTGATAATTATGTAACTTTAACTTTTTTAGTTGAACAAAAAATAATATAAAAGTTTGTATTTAACTTTTGGAGGATGAGATTATAATGTTTGAGTTGTTTAAAAAATAAAAACAAATTACATGTAATAATGAAAGAAATTTAGAAACTTTGTGGGGAGCGATCACCACCCTAGTCTTCCATTCTTGTTTGTTGTTTCCAGCAGCATCAGCTTTGTACAGCTTTCTTTTGGAAAGGAAATGAAGGTCAGGTTGGTGTTAGTTGAAACCTCCAATCCACATAACTATATACAGCCTGACCAAATAGCTGCCATAAATGACTTATGAATTCGACTTATGGGATGAGAAAAGATTATATCACTCATCAATCATACAAAAATCAGACAAAACCTAAGTCGAATGGGTCTATTTTTTCAGTATCAAAGTCAGAGCTTTTCTCTTATAGGATCATGGAAATTAGAAAGTTGAATGATTGTTTATCAACTTTCGATCTATAGAAATCGTCTTCTACACCAAAAATCAATTGCAGGCGTAAAACATTCAAAATCCAAATTGAAAATAATAGTTTATCATGAATTGTTTAATAAAAAAATCACACGTACCAAACAAAAATCATTTTATCAACCTTTTGAAATGGTTGAGAATTGTTACTTTATAATTATTGATGACCCCAGAAATATGGAATTAACTATAATATACGAGATAATGGACAACGCAACCACGTACATGTCTCTTAAATAGTGATTTCAAATAACACTTGTTGATTATATAATTAATTTGATCAAGAAAAAGGGATTAAAACAACTCTTTGAGTCGGAAATCGATGCAATTGTCAAATATCTAAATACTAATGCATTGCATACAAGTTTAACAATGATTTGCTAACAAAAATAAACAATAATCCAAATGATTAAAAATATACTAAAAGAATAAGAAAGATAAAGGAAGGAAGGAGGCAAAACCGCGCATGCATTTGGCATAATGAAAGCAACCAAAAGCAGCAGCGCCAATGCCACTTAATGCCCCATGTTCTGATATTTTAGGAATTACATAAAATATTGATTAATGGTCACGTTTGACCACACCACGTGAGCTCAATTCTTAATAATTCAATAGATTACAAAAATGTCATTATGTATCTATGCATATTTATATTTTAGTTATTTTTATACACCGTCAATGGAACGCAAAAACTCTACAAATTAATTCAAAATTTATCACCTTTTTGTACTTGTTTTTACTTCGTTCATTCTTTAATATTTAATTATGCAATTAATGTTAATTTTTTTTCAATTTGAAAATGAGGATTCAACCTAATTTGTTGAATGGAAGATGGATGTATTTATTATTACGTTAAATGTTTATGTGCTATATGCCAAGGGTAAAGGATCTTTCAATATAGAAGGGATATCTAGATTTTATTATATATATTCCTAATCCTAAATTATTTCCTCAAATTGTTGCTTTTCTACTTAGAATTTTTTTTAACATAACTTGTAAACTAAATATAGCATAATATTTTTATTTGGTATAATACTTGAAAAGGCCCTTAAGCTATTTGAAAAAAATTTAAATAAGTCAATATTCTTCTATTGTATTCAATCAAGGCCATAAATTTATTTTAAATTAAATAAATATTTATAATTAATGGTTAGTTAATTTTCATTTATCAAATATCATTTGTCATTTATATTCACGTGACTTTGACATAAAAGATGAAAATGTCACATGGACATGTCATCATGCCATGCTATTATATATCTATTATGGCATATTACCATATGACGTCAACAATATATAATATCAAATGACAAGTACTATTTTAATTAATAATAATTAATCAACTATTAATTATAGTAATTTATTTTACTCAAAATAAAAATATATCAATTTGATTGAATTTAATAAAAATTTATTTAAATTTTTTTAAATAGTTCAGAGTTTTTTTAGATATTATTTTTTTTAAGAGCGTTTTTATTAACACAAGAGCCATTGTGCTAACTGCAGTCCCCATGATGTTTGCTTAGAGACTTCTGGTGACATACAATAATTGACCAGTGCAATATCATTAAGGCATGGTCACAAAAGTGACATACCACTTCACAGAAGCATAACGGTAACTCGTCCCTGATGAGCTACACCCTAAGGGAATGAGCTCTCTACCCTTTTCCCCAGCATCCTGAACAAAACAAAAACAATGGTTTTTCTTAGCTATTATGTCTTGTTATTTGAATTAATTGAGACTTTTAGCTTTTCTTTTATCAATGTATTAAAATTAATAAATTACATAATTTGAGTGCACCATTAATTATTCTACCCGACGGCTATGGCATTGGAAAAAAAAATTGCCATATCTTATTATCTTTAAATAGCAAAAAATTGATGCATGATACTGGCTTGGATATCATTTTCTTTTTCCTCCCTTTTTATTGTTTTTTTTCCTCTTACACTTTCCTTTCCGTCTGGCATGGTTAGAGCAGATTTCGCCTCAGATTTCATTGAGCCAGAGCGGTAGTTGCTTAGAATGGATATGGTCCGAATGTGCAAATCAAACAATTGTGCCTGCTTACGTTACGTCACCCCAAAGGGTGGGAAGGAAAGAGAAAGAAAACAATACGAAATCAAAATTGTTGAACTTTCTGTTTTATATATATGGTTCTAATATTTCCTTCGTTTTTTATCTTTTACGTGATGCATTTCCAAATAAGAAAAGATAGTTCCTCTGCCTCATCATTTTCTTTATCCATTTTTTTATGCCTTCTTTCTTTTTTTTAAACACTTAATACCTTCATGTTTATATATCTTAAATTAATTGCTTCCCTTTTTTTTTTACTTTTTGACATTAAAAACTAAGCAACATCAATTATATTAAAAGAACTTCAAAGTTTTGATATAAAATACTCTTATAATCATTTTTCTAAAATTTTGTAAAAATAAAATAGAGAGATACAAAATGGAATGGAGAGAGTAATTCTCTTTTGAGGTGACTATAAGTCAAAAGGAAAGAATTGTATTAAAACTATTAACTTTTGTTTTCGGTATTATATTTATTTTTCACGTGTATTTAATGGCCAAGGGGTTTTCAAATTGAACAGTTATAGTTTATTGTCGGAACAACAACCAAAACAATGATCAGAGCTTTCCAATTGCATCCTTCTTACCCAAAAAAAAAAAAATGATGCATGTTGTTTGTCCAAAATAAATAAATAATAATAATAATAGAGCGTGTCATGAATGCAACCCAAAATTAAATTTAATCGCTTGTCTATAGTTTCAATTAATTAAAGTAAAATATTGTAGGCTAAACCTTGCAAAGGATGGTCTCAAATTAATTATTGGAAAAAGAAAAGAACAATAGAAAATTAATATAAATCAAAATAGAAGATATTTTATTTATTAAATTGAGTAAACATGGTTCACGCAAGAGTTACTTTTGAAAATTCAAAGCATGTGGAATGAATTTCAGGTTGCTGGTCCAACAATAATTTTCAACTGTATATGAGATGACATTCAACTGCCAGTCAAGGAATATTCAGCAGGCCTCAGTATTTGAAAGCCTAGTTAATTAGACACCGTTGCCTAGGTTGGACCATGACCGCTAACGGTATAGCAACGAGCCTCGTCGGATTTTAGCTTGAAAGGCACCGCCGCTGCCACTACGCAACGCTTATAGCAAGCCACAACAACTACACAAAGAAAGGAATCACATCGAGCAAAAAAATTAGTGGTTTAAACAATGTCTGGTTACGTTTCTCAAACCTTGTGAAAAATGTGATATGAGGCGAGTGAACAGGCTCAAGTGCTGTAGTTTTGTGTTTTTTTTTAAAATTTTTTTTCTCAATCAAGTTATTGATTTATTAGAGAAAAGTTCATTTCAGACTCCAATCCATGGCCTATCAGTGGGGCGGCACACCAATTCACACTACACAAACATCCTCAGCAGCAAACGTTACCTGAGGGGGCACATCATCCTTCATACATCAGCATTATGTCACGGGGCGATTCTTAAGACCACTCTCCGTGCGGCCTTGGGCTCAACCCTTATCTCGGTACTAGAACCCAAGTCAGCCTCAGTGCTTCAGCACTTACTCAGCAAGCACCCAACTCCCACCCGATGGCTTTAAGCCTGCAAGCAAGCTTGCATAAAAGAGAAAGGAAGACAAGAGAAATACTAGCAAAGAGAAGCTAAGCTTGTATTAAATGAATTGAATTACAATGTATTCAATGGGATGATTTACACAAGGAGCATGGGGTTATTTATAGCCAAGGTTCCCCACACATTTCCCTCCAAAGTTTTCAATTCAAAGTATTCCCCCCCCAAAATATTTCCCTCCAAAACATTTGGGAGGTTCTAGAAGTTCGGTTGGGAGGGAAAATTTGAATTTTCCAGCAGCCCTTTTAGAAGTTCGGTTGGGAGGGAAAATTTGATTTTCCAGCAGCCCCCTTAAATGGGTCTAGTGGGCTGGCACCCTCTTGGGCCTCTTGGCGGGTCTGGACTGTGTCACCTTTTGGGCCTCCTGGTGGGTCTGGACTGTGGCCCGTGACACCCTCCCCCACCTAAGCTGGCAGCGTCCTCGCTGCCGTGTGGAAGGCGTTAATCCAATCTTGGAACTGCCACAAATCTTCTGCAGACTCCCAACTAACTTCACTCTCGGGCAATCCCTTCCATTTCACCAGGTACTGATGTTGAGGCATGTGATGCTTCCGTCGAAATATTCTATCGGCCAGCACTTCTTCTACCTCTTTGTCGTACGCTGCTCGAATGCCTACTGGTGCCCTGTTGCTCACCTTCGGCTAGGGTCCTCTTTATCTGCATGGTAAGGCTTCAGCATGCTGACATGAAATACCGGATGCACCTTTGGCTTGAGCGGCAAGTCCAACTTGTATGCCACCTGGCCGATTCTCTTGATTACCCGATATGGGCCCTCGTACCTTCTAACAAGGCCTTTGTGCAAGCCTTTGTTCCTCAAAACAAGGTGTAGCTTCACCATCACCATGTCCCCTTCACTGAAGTGAGCTTCCAGTCGGGTTTGTTCTGCCCACTTCTTTGCCCTTTTTGCAGCTTTGTGGAGACACGTTCGAGCTAAGTCCCGCTGCTCTTCCAGCCCCTAGCGGTTTTGTATGCCGCTGGTGCGACACCTGTATAGCCCACGGCAATGGCACTTGGTGTGTGGGGTTGTTGTCCAATCACGATTTCGAACGGGCTTTGACCGGTGGACTCGCTGCGCTGTAGGTTATGCGAGAATTGTGCTATGTCAAGCCACTTTGGCCAGTCGGACTGCGTGCCCCTCACGAAGTGCCTTAAGTAGAGCTCCAGCAATGCATTCACCCGCTCGGTTTGTCCATCCGTCTGTGGAGGTTGCTGGTGGAAAAGCACAATCAGACCCCAACATCTTAAATAATTCCGTCCAGAATTTTCCCGTGAATCGGCCATCCCGATCGCTGATGATGGTGTGCGGAACGCCCCAGTATTTGACAATGTTCTTTAAGAACAACTTGGCTGCTTCTTCCGCAGGACATTCTTTTGAGGCTGGTATAAAGGTGGCATATTTCGAAAATCTATCCACCACCACCATAATGCTACTGAACCCATCTGCCTTGGGCAGCCCCATGATGAAATCCATGCTTACGCTGTCCCATGGTTTTTCTGGTATTGGCAGTGGGTTGAGTAATCCCCTTGGTTGCTGCTGCTCAACCTTGTCTTGTTGGCACACCAAGCAGGTCCGCACATAGCTTTCAATGTCATCTTCCATTCTGGGCCAGTAATAACTGGCGCTTACCAATGCCATCGTCCGATGCATCCCCGGATGCCCTGCCCAAGGGCTGTCGTGGCATTCTTTCAGTAGCTGTTTCCGCAAGCCCCCATGCTGCGGAACGTAGAGCCTATTGCCCTTGGTGTACACTAGCCCCTCTTTTACCCAAAACCGCCTGGTCTTGCCTACCGTGGCATGCTCCAGTATGGATTGCGCGGTCGGGTCGCTTGCCATGCCATCCCGAATGTGAGGTAGCAGCTCTGTGCGCACTTCACTGATGGCAGCCAGTGTAGCCTTTCTGCTTAAGGCGTCAGCCACGGAGTTAGCCTTGCCTGGCTCATACTCCAGCTCATAATCGAACTCTGCCAAGAAGTCTTGCCATCTGGCTTGTTTCGGGCTTAACTTCTTTTGGCTTTGAAAGTAGGATGTGGCCACATTATCAGTCCGCACTACAAATTTGGCCCCCAATAAGTAGTGCCGCCATAATCGCAAGCAATGCACCACTGCCGTCATCTCTTTTCCTGAACTGTGTACCGTCTCTCGGTATCGTTCAGTTTTCGGCTTTCATACGCGATTGGATGCCCATCTTGCATCAGTACCCCGCCAATGGCAAAGTCACTTGCATCCGTATGTACCTCGTACGCAGTATATGATCCGGCAATCTCAGCACCGGTTGTTCACTCATTGCCTGTTTCAGCCGATCAAAGGCATGTTGGCTTGCGGCATTCCATTCACACCCGGCCTTTCTTCAGCATGTCCGTTAGTGGTGCCGCAATGCTTGAGTATCCTTTGAAACCGTCGGTAGTAGTTGGCTAACCCAAGGAAGGATCTCAGCTCCCTTACCTTGGCAGGCGGTTCCCATTCCTGGATAGCACTTACTTTGGACGGGTCCATCCGGATTCTGCCATCCCCCACAATGTGCCTAAGAATGGCACCTCATGCAAACCAAAGCAACTTTTTCCTTTTTCACGAATAGCTCATGTTGTCTAAGAGCCTCAAAAACAAGCCGTAGGTGTTCAACATGGTCTTGTAATGAGTGGCTATAGACAACAATATCATCAAGGTATACAACTACGAATTTGTCAAGAAAGGGTTGTAATACCTTGTTCATCAAAGTACAGAATGTTGCTGGTGCATTGGTTAATCCAAATGGCATAACCAAGAATTCGTATGCCCCATAGCGAGTCACGCAAGCTGTCTTGGATATGTCCCCCGCAGCTATCCTCACCTGGTAGTACCCCGATCGTAAGTCCAACTTTGAAAACCAGCGTGCATTGCCTAGCTGATCGAACAAGTTAGCTATAAGCGGGATCGTGTACTTGTTCTTGACCGTGAGCTTGTTCAAAGCTCGGTAGTCCATGCATAGCCTTAAAGACCCGTCATGTTTCTTCTGAAACAACACGGGAGCTCCGAAAGGGGATTTGGATGGCCTGATAAATCCAGCGTCAATAAGCTCCCCAAGCTGCTTTCTCAGTTCTGCTAGCTCGGGAGGCGCCATCCGATATGGTGCCTTGGCGGGCGGCTGTGCCCCTGGCACTAGCGATATGATGGTCCACTTCTCGTGCGGGAGGCAAGTGGCCTGGTAGCTTAGGAGGCATTACATCTTGGAATTCCTCCAGCACCTCTAGGACTTCTACCGGTGCCTTGTTTATATTGCCGGGGGTGTCTTCTAGACTCAGCACCGCAGCAAATGTCTGCTCACCTTTGCGCATGCCCTTGGCTAGCTGCATGGCAGACAATGTTTTTGTTGGCTGAGTACGTCCTCGTCTGACTGGCACTACACATTGCCTCCTTTGATCCAAGATGCAAATGCAATCGTTGTGCGGCACGAGAACAGCTTGGAGTCTGTCTGGAAGCCGATCCCCACGGCTACATCATAATCATCCATCGGGATGATCTCGATGTCCACAGCTCCATGCCACTGGCCAAGTTGCACATCGATCCCCTTGGCAATGCCCTTCGTGCGCACTCTCTTGGAGTTCACAGTTTTTACCCAGCCGCCTGCGCTATTAGATTTGATGCCTAGGTTAGCAGCACATTGTTCGGATACGAAGAGTTCAGAAGCTCTCGTATCCATCAGTGCTTCCACCGATTGTCCTGCTATGATCATATCAGCATACATGAGCCCCTTGGCTCGATTACTCGTCTTGCTTACTGCCCCAGCAGCACTGAGCCCAATCGCGCTGCCTGGTCTGATTGTGGCTCCTCCTCCGAGGCTATCGCCACTAGCTTGTGTGCGCTTGGGCAATCTCGGACCCGATGTGTCCGTCACACAAAGCAACCCGTCGGTTGGTCTCCTTGTTTCTGAAAGATCTCCATTTTGAGGTAGAATTACCTCTCCATTCGATTGTGGCTTGCCCTCGCCACCATCCTTAGGCTGGTTATCTCTGTCCGCCCAGCCCTTATCTTTGTACTGCCTATTTTTATCCGCCATCCTTACCTTTATCCTTTGGCTTGGATGGCGTAGGTTTGTCCTTGTCGGCTCGAGAGTAATCTACCAAGCTTCAGCCACTGCCATGGCTCGAGTGAGGTCTTGCACGCCTCGCCTCTGCAACTCTTGCTTGGCCCATGGTTTCAAACCATCCATGAAGGTGAAGAGGGCCTCCCTCTCCCCTAGATCACCCACTTGAAGGGCCAGCTCGCTGAACTCCTTCACATAGTCCGGATCTCCCACGTTGGACCAGCCTACGCAGCTTGCCCTCGCCTCATCCATGGCGTATTCGGGGTAGAATTGCTGGCGTAACTCCCGCTGGAAATCTGCCCACGTGAGTACCGGTGCTCCACCGAGCCTATCATCGCACCGCCTCCTCCACCAAAGCAGTGCTGTATCTCCCAGATACATGGATGCCGCAATGATTCGACGGTCATCCATCACGATCCCAGTGGCTTTGAAGTATTGCTCAAGCCCCCAGAGAAAGTTGTCTATTTCCTTGGCATCCCTCCGGCCTCGAAATTCTCTCGGCTTAGGCACATCTAGCCTTACTTCTGTGTGTGCAGCAGCCTCTCGGCCACTATTGGCCCTTGCTGTCCGCACTTCCTCCTTCAATTCATCCAGCTCCCGCCTCAAGGCTTCCATTTCTCTCGCCAGTTGGGCGTTTCGTTCCATGGCCGTCTCAAAGGTCTCCCTCATCATCAATTGGACTTCTCCTTTGAGTTCCTCGTCCCGAGCATGAAGCTCTTCCATGTGCTCCTCCTGCACATCGAGGCGGTCACGGGTCTCGCCCACAGTCACCTCCACCCTTGATAGCCTGGCATCCAGCCCAGGGATCGGGTCTCGTGAGGTAGATTTTGCCTTCCGACCAGCACGCGTCTCTCTAACCTCGAGAGTTTCCTCCGGCATGCTTGATCCACTGGTAGCCATTCCTTCCTTTCAATCACCTCCTACTTGCTTTGGGGAATTTCGTCGAGCACCTGGGTCGCAGACACTTCCCTCTTGGATTGGAATTTTGTCGAACACCTGGAGTGCAACGGCTCTGATACCAACTGTCACGGGGTGATTCTTAAGACCACTCTCCGTGCGACCTTGGGCTCAACCCTTATCTCGGTACTAGAACCCAAGTCAGCCTCAGTGCTTCAGCACTTACTCAGCAAGCACCCAACTCCCACCCGATGGCTTTAAGCTGCAAGCAAGCTTGCAAAAGAGAAAGGAAGACAAGAGAAATACTAGCAAAGAGAAGCTAAGCTTGTATTAAATGAATTGAATTACAATGTATTCAATGAGATGATTTACACAAGGAGCATGGGGTTATTTATAGCCAAGGTTCCCCACACATTTCCCTCCAAAGTTTTCAATTCAAAGTATTCCCCCCCCCAAAATATTTCCCTCCAAAACATTTGAGAGGTTCTAGAAGTTGGTTGGGAGGGAAAATTTGAATTTTCCAGAGCCCCCTTACATGGGTCTAGTGGGCTGGCACCCTCTTGGGCCTCCTGGCGGGTCTGGACTGTGTCACCTTTTGGGCCTCCTGGTGGGTCTGGACTGTGGCCCGTGACAATTACACTGGGAACATAGTGAAACACTATTGACCAAAGACCGATTCATTTCTTTTTGACAAGAAATAGAATTTCCTTTTCGTCCCATAGCTTACTATGAAAGACCAAGCCAACCATGTTAACCAAAGGGAAGCATCGCACACCATAAGCTTCCTCTTCTTAACGCCACTCCAACTTGAAGAGTATAATATTAATAAGCTTCATTTGATCAAAATATGTCCTTTTAAATGAATTAATTAATAATAAGGAATACAACATAAAAATTGCTCAAAATTCTCCGAATAATGAATTTTAAAGGAATTTGTATTGACATTTTTCAAAAAATTATCTTGAGAGAAAAAATAATTTAACAGATACATCAACGTGTTGGGAGAGCCCTAAAAGATTATTTTAATAGGTGGGATAATTTTAAATAGTAAGAAATAGTATTGCAAAATAAATAAAATAAAATTATGAAATTCGGTAAAAAAAGTAAAAGAACGTAATATAAAAATAATTAATTGTCTTAAAGAATATGAAAATTGCATCATTACTTTATAATTGATTCCATCACACATTTAATTCTAATTGTGCAAGTAAATTAAAATCCAACTAATGGTTGATTTGCTCAATGTAATTTATGAATAATTACTTCAATACTATATTTAAATATTTTTAAAGTATCTCTATCACTTTTATTATCTTGTTTCTAATCAATAAAATTTTATGATAAGAATTATTGAAATTTTTTTTCATGTAGAGTTGAAGTCTAACCAAATTACTATCTTTTATTTTTTTTTCCACATATCAATAGTAATTTATGAAATATCAATTAAGGAGTAAGAAACTTTTTGTGAAGGCCATAAAAAATACCCTTATCAGTCTCTATCTTAAATAAATTCTATGATATAATTAGGATTTTCTCTATTTAATTTCAAGTAAAGTTGTAATTTAACCACATTACTCTTTTGTAACTAATGATAAACATATAATTAGATATAAATTTGCAGGTGTTTATCAAATTATAGAATTGTTTTTTGAAAGGTAGCTATAGAAATTTGTTCATTTAAGTTTATAATACTTGACATGGAATTTAATTTCACGTGTATATCACACATAAAATAAAGACCAATAACTAAAAAGTGGACAAAAAATATCTAGAGCAAAAAGTGAAAGGTGGAGAATGGAAGTAGGCTCACCTAGTTGGTTAGAAATCCACTCTTTTGAAACGACTAAAAGAAAGATATAGGAACGCCTCGAGTTTAATCGAGTCGTTCTTACTCTCCTTAAGAGAGATAAGATTTACAGTTTGAACATATAAGTTCTTTCAAAGAGATAAAGAAAGCCTATAATTAAACCAAAACAGCTTTTATAAATAAAATATAAAATATAGATGATATAATAATAAAGGAGGGAGTGTCCTGAAAAGATAATAAATGAATATCAATGATGTTATAGGAAAGAAAATTGATAAATTACATTATGTAGGCTTTTAAAATTACTTAAAGTTTTCAACATTTTTCATTAAAAGTAAACGATAAATAAATGAGTTACAAAAAATTAGAATCTGTGAACATATTCTTTAATCCAAGTTTACCAACAAACAAAAATCAGTTGTGGGGACTATAACAACTCCAAGTATTTGGAGGTACAGAGGTGTTGCCGAACACTTATTTGAATTTGTTGAAACCCGAACAAATAAAAAATGTAGTTGTTCCCTTTCCAATGTTAGATACCTAACATTGACATTATTTGAATATTTTAATTTTACTGTCCATTTCTCCGACCAAATTATGCACCGATCACATGGGACTTTTTTGTTTTGATTTGGAGATGAGAAGGTTCCACACAAAATTTTATGTCTAATTTTTTTTAAAAAAAAGAAAATTAGGAAATAATAATTTTGATTTATTGGATACTTGAAGTATAATCTCTGAAAACTTTTAAATAGAAGAAAATTCTTCTCATTCTTCCTTTTGGAAAAGGTTTGAAAGTCTTGAAATTTTGATTCTTCGATGAGTTCTTCAGAATCTTCGAATTTGATTTCCTGAAGTTCTCGAGACTTCACTTATTTTATCAATTTCTTGAGAATTTTGAGATTTAATTTCTTGAAAGTCTTTGGAATTCTTGACATCTCAATTCTTTGATATTGATTTCTTGATTTTGAGGAATGAGATTTTGATTCTTTAGAGATTTTTTTTTTATTTTTGCTAGACTTTTAGAGATTTTGTTTCTCATATCTTCCTTGTTAGAACTCTAGTAACTTTGCTCTTCGCCTATTTGTTCTTGGACTTGTGGGAGCTTTACAAGTTTTTATTGTTTTAATTAGTCATCAGTTTTGTTGGCAACAATTGAAACAGATAACAACTGAAATTAGTCTAAGATGTGATACACTGTCTTTAAAGATAATTTTTACCTTTTCAGAATAGGAAACTCAGTATAAAAAGATTAAAGCAGTAATACCTAAAATTTAACAAATTCTTCTTGAATAATTGAATCTAAATTCAACAGACTCATCTTAAATAATTTGTACAAACTATCAGGGATATAGAGAAAATAAAGAAGAAAGAATCCAGTAAGGCTAAACAGAGAAGAGGAAGAAAAGAAAATTGATGTGTGTTGAGAATGAACGTAAATGTTAATATTTATAGGGAGGAACGACTCAGAGAAAATCAAAAAATAAAACATTTTGTGATTAGGAAACTATTCTATAATGGTATAAAAATATTTTGGAAAATATTTTCTAATAAAAAAAATTCTATAACGTTATAAAAATATTTTGAAAAATAATCAAATACCAAATAAAGCCTCTAATAGTTTATTTGTAATAGTTTATTTTATAATGTTGGCCGAATCAAAAGCAAAATCAAATTCTATTTTCCAAATATTCTGAAAACAATCAAACACCAAGTCAAGTCCTTTAATAGTTAATTTTGTAATAGTTTATTTTATAATATTGGTTGAATCAAAAACCAAATCAAATTCTATTTTCCAACCATGGTATAAGAAGACTTGGCCAAGGAAATAAAAATGTATTACCAAGGTACAAAAATATTACTTGGGCCTAATTCACATGTATACTCGTGTGCATGGGAGAATTCGCATTTTCTCAAGACTTGGCTCAATCTTGTGTGCGTGTGAGATCACTTTTTTTTCTTAAGTTTCAACCAGCCCATAATGAATTTACGTATATAAAGCACTAATATCTACCTAGGCAATGTAGGATAAAAACTTTATAAAATATCACTATATATCCAACAATCCCTCATATATTTCATAAGGTTTCATAATAGAAAGTTTTTGCTAGATCTAATCTCACTCGAATCTAATACATTGAGATTGGTGCTTTTTAAGCTATGAATCAGACTTAGAAAGAATGAAATATAAATCATAAAATTTTAGTGAAGTTTATAACTTATACGAATAAAAATTTTTTTATGTGAAATATGATTTTCATCATTTACATCACATCTCTACAATTTCTATTGTTCAACACGGTTTTACGTAAGTAAGCCATACTCATACTTAATTATTCATAAGTGCTTTAGAGAATTTGCCACAATTCTCATAGGAGTGACCCCACATCACACTTCTATAAGTAATTCCATTAAATGTATACTGCAATTTAATACACTACTCATAAAGAATGTGAAATTCATTAAAAGTTTAACTCAACCTCTCATTTATTGCAGTTTTGCACTATTTACATATCATAGGGAGACAATAATTTTAATAGTGCATCAATTTATCAACTAATAACTTGTTATTATTGATATGACCCTAATCCGTAAGATCGCCACTCACATAAGTTGGGTTGCTATTATCGTTGATTTTTTCTCAATTAGCTTAAATTTCATTCCTCTTGATGTATCATTAATTAATTCAGAAGTTTAGCCAAATTCAGTTCTAACTTCACATAAGTAATTGACATAATTCTATCTCTAAGGAGCTATTTGACTACATCATATCTTAAATGAATGTATCTGTTTTTACTATTAAAAATTTTATTTTTTATAATAGCTATTGCCGCTTGACTATCACAATGCATGGACGCAGAAGGTGTTGATTTCATTCACAACGAAATATCTGTTAAGATGTTTCTTAACCACTCAACCTCATTGCAACCAATTTTAAAACTACAAATATTTAGCAATTATTATTTGTTTAGCTAATTTTCAAGTTATAGTACCTCCACTAAGGGTGAATACATATTCACTTGTGGATTTTATCGCATCTAAATCTGAAATCCAATTGACGTTATTGCATCCTTTTAATATAGTAAAGAATTTATTATATAAAATACTATAGTTTGTGGTACCTTTCAAATATTTCATTACCCTACATAAGACAGTCCAATAATCTTGATTAGAACTTTATGTATATTTGTTCAATCTACACACAATATAAGCTATATTAGGTTGAATATAATTCATTAAATACATCAAACTTCCAATAATATGAGCATACTCAAATTGAGCCACACTATTACCTCTATTTTTCTTTAATTGGGTATTACCATCATAAGGAGTACTTATAGATGTAACATTAAAATGTCTAAACTTTTTAAATAGCCTCTCAACATAAAGCTATGTTAGTATTAGACCACTTCACATCTTATGATTTTAATATCCAAAATAACATTGATTTTCTCTACGAAGTCAAAAGTTGATAATCTAAGTACAACTTAATCGTAAAAAGGTTAAGGCCGAGCACACTAACATCATATATTATTTTGAGAGGAAAACCAGAATAATTGACCCTACATATCAAAACAATTAATTTTGCATGCTAAACCAGCAAATCACACATATGTAAATTTCCATAATCGGAATGCATTTAAGATTGTGATTTACTTACTAACAGATTATTTATAACTTGCAAATTTTTCTAGTTGCCAACTCCAATGAACTTACACCAAAGAGCCTTATTTCCATACATCATAAATGCTCACTTAATGTATAATATGACTACACTTAAGCTATAATAAAGCCTAACTTACTAAACAGAATAGGCAGAAAGATGGACATCATAGATGAAGGGAACAAAGTTTCAAAATGGATTTTTTCAAAATTAACGGAGATTCCCATTTGCTTTTTTGAAAGATCAAGAATATGATCCCAAAGATGATCATGTTTCATTAGCAATAATCTTTCTACTGAGAAATCTACTCATTAAAAATCCACTTATAAGGAGTACAAAAAGGGGACTTATGAAATAATTGCACTTGGGAATTGACATAAAAATCATTAGAAAATAAAATCAACAACATCGAAAGGAAGTAATAATAAAATAAAACTTATCCCAAATTATTCTTTGAATTGCTGGCGAAAATTGAAGCAAATAACAATTGAAATTAGTCTGAGGTCTGACACAATGTCTTTAAGGATAATTTTTGTCATTTCAAAACCTAGCAAAGCTAATCAGAGAATAGGAAGAAGAGAGAATTAAGGTGTGTTGAGAATAAATATGAATGTTGGTATTTATAAGGAGGAACATGTAGAGAAAATCAGGAAATGACATATTTTGTGATTAGGAAAAAAATTCTATAATGGTATAAAAATTATTCTAAAAAAAAATTTATAACGTTATAAAAATATTAAAAAATAATTAAATAAAATGTTGACAGAATCAAAGACCAAATCAAATTTTATTTTCCAACCATGGTAAAAAGACTTGGTCAAGGCAATAAAAACATATAACCAAGGTACAAAAATATCACTTGGATCTAATGCACATGTATACTCCTGCATAGTGGCGAAAATTCGCATTTTCTCAAGGCTTAGCTTGATTTTTTATGTGCACGAGATCACTTTTTTTTTTCTAACTTTCAACAAACTTATAATGAATTTACTTATATAAAATACTAATATTTTTTATACCTAGACAATGTGAGATAGACACTTTATAAGATATCAATATATATCCAACAAGGTTCACATGCAAATGTATAATTCCTCACTTAAAAATTCTTCAATTAACTAATTAAATAAAATTCAAATTTTCTATGCAATTCGTTGAAATCATTTTTCTTCTCCAAAGATATTGAAACCCAGATTTTTGAGCAGAAAATACATGTATATACCACTAAATTAAGTCAAATTCTCAAGCACAACTTTCCAATGAGTTAGCTTTGATGATTTTGTTGGGGAAAAAGACAAGTAAAAGCATCATTTTCGCTGTTAAGAATACGAGTAAAAGGAAATCTGACCCAATATATATGTAGCTAGTTCAATTTATACGGTAAACTAGTTATCAAACTCAACTTTATACAATTTTTGTAAAAATCAAGATTAGTTACCGTCACTATAGCAGTGCCAGTTAATAAGAGTAGTCAATTATATACAGAGAGTAATAAAATCGTATATGTAGAGTTTGGTATCAGAGCCACTCCGGTTCAAGAGGTATTTACTTCTAAACAA
>NW_018397256.1:5004608-5004759 GCF_002168275.2 Theobroma umbraticum | reverse complement strand
CAAAATTAACTATCTCATGGATAACTTCCTGGGATTATGCTTATGATAACGATGTCCATACTGGTGCCCCTATGGTCGTCAGGATATTCAAAACCAAATGGTGGTACAAATTCAATGACAGAAAATACAACCCACAATACTTAGTTTCATG
>NW_018397256.1:5004493-5004598 GCF_002168275.2 Theobroma umbraticum | reverse complement strand
AATCCAACTCTCTGCAGAGGAATAGAAGCCTCCCAAGAGAATGTCAGGTTCCTACAAGCTAAGTCAAATGCCAGTGCCAGATTAGCTCAGGCCAAATCAAAATCA
>NW_018397256.1:5003740-5004174 GCF_002168275.2 Theobroma umbraticum | reverse complement strand
ACAAACAGAAAAGGCAGACAAAGCAGCCTCAAAAGTAACAAAAGGCAGACAAAGCGGCCTTTCGATAAAGCAGCTTCAAAATGAAATGCACCGACAAATGTAATGAAAATGAAATGAAGAATTAAATGTAGGAGGGATCATCTATAAAAATCCCTGAGGACTCATAGAAAGGGACAAGTTTTTGGAAAAGAGAAAATTCCAGAGGACTGTTTCTTCCTGGAAAACTCTTGTATTCCGATATTCAAATTATATCTTTTCAAAATCAATATCATCAATATTTTTATCAAATTTTAGTTTTCTTCAAATATTAAGAAAATTCTCAATTATCTCAGCTCATTGCTTTATCTTTTCTGTTGAATATTTCCCGGACTCGATTCCTGGTAGAGTTTGGTATCAGAGCCACTCCGGTTCAAGAGGTATTTACTTCTAAACAA
>NW_018397256.1:4977381-5003640 GCF_002168275.2 Theobroma umbraticum | reverse complement strand
ATCCGTAATGGATGTAATTATAGTTTTGATTTTTTAATTTAGTTATAGTTTCTTGATCTAAAAGAGGTATATTTTGGAATTGGTTTAGTATTGGAATACTTTTCTCTTTGGTTTTTATGAGATATCCACAGAAAGAATTTAGATGTAAAGAATGGAATGTTGATGTCTTGTAAATTTGGCTTTGAGGGACTTTAGGAATTTCCCAATTATCCATCTCTTGAATTATATTTTCAAAATGAATATTTTCTTCATTGATTTCTGGGTTTTGAATACTAGAACCAGAACTAGAACAGGAGGTGTTTCTTAGAAACGGAAACATTTTGGAGATTTGTTTTCTTTTCTTACATAAGGGGTTTCTAAGACGCAGATGAATTGTGAAGATACTGCCTACAGGGAGAAATATATCCTAACAACCAACCTATATAGGAGGCAGCGAATGATCTTCAACAGTGTGTGAGAGGAAAACATGTGCCAAAATGGTGGACTTAGCTAAAGGAGGGAGAGTCAAAGAAACGTGCAGCATGCTTTTGTCACTGCTTATGGAATTGGGATAAGGCTTTTTAAATCCCCAAAATTTTACTTTTGGATTGGCCAACTTGGTAGATTATAATAATCAATAAATTCCATAGATCTAAACGACTCCAATATATCAGTAAACAAATATTATAAACATATGATTCGAACACATTCATAGCAAAGGGAACTTAGCTGCAAATTTTGTTTCCAATCAAAGATATTCACATGAAGGATTTAAAAGTATTTTAGATATTGATGACAAATTAAGAAGTATTCTAAAATTGGATAGAATTAATTTTCTTTATATTAGATTTAAATAAATATAAAAGAGCAATATTCTTTATTTATTTTTTACCTTTAGTTTTTTGTAAAAGAATAGTATTACTTATCCCATGCAGACATAAAGTATACGTAAGGAAATTAGTACTTCCATTAAAACTTCTTTCTTATCTCTCGCAAATAATTCTGAAGATAAAGATCATGTCTCCCTCTCCAATGTACTTTTCTTTCCCATCTTTAATAAAAACTTTTATAGGGTACCTCACCTTGAAAGATTTTTCTAGCTTTAAAACAAAAACCTTAGAGTTCATCCCTTCTAACCTACTCTTAAGATAATTGTTTTAAGATAAGCAATTGTGTTTTATCCATCTATTTGGTGTTCTGATCTCTATACTTTTGATCATATTTGTATATGAACTTAAACCAATAAACTTTCATGATGGATGACTGGCGCTAAAACTAATTAAGACCGCGTGATCTAAGTTTTAGATTATTTTTGCCTTCAAGATTAAAAGAAGAATATTTAGACTTTTATCATACTTTTCCTTTATTGGTTGTCATCCACTAAGTCATGTATCTCTTAAAGGATAATATATTGCACTTTTAAATATGTTTTTTTTTCTTGCATGCATAGGTTGTGTTCACTACATGTATTTTATAATACATATATATAAGGCTGAAACGTGAAAAATGTGATGGCTCTCCCAAAGAAAGTAACTAACCTTCATACTACATCTACATCCAAAAAAGAATTGAAACCCACCAACCCCATCTACCCCCAATTTTCGAGGGCTATGTACCTACAACAATATTAATTCTCTACATGCATGAAAGACATTTATAGGATAAGAGAGTTATTTATATATACCCCCATCGCATGCACAAGTAGTAATAACAGTTAAAAAGCACATGCGATAATGCGTAATGCCTGAGTTGGAGATATCCGCACGTAGTCACAAGATTAACCACTAATACAAAATGGGAATGGTGAACACAATGGGCCAGCACGATACTACAAGGACAGAACTAATCAATTTTTACCAGGGAGTTAAAAGGTTAAAAAAAATAAAAATTAAAAATTTTTAAAATTAATATATTAAACTTAACCTTTAATAATCAAAAGATTTATAATAAATAATAATTTTATATAACATGTAAGTAAAAAAAATAAAAAAAACTTATAATAGTGTTCTAAAAAAATTTTATTCAACAACGGTAATATCTTTTTTAATATAAATAACTAAATTATTTATAAGAAACTTATCATCCATTTTATTTCGAAGATTTATCTTTCTCAATATAAACGACTAAAAAATTAATGTAATCAACATTCAATATTTTTATTTTATTATATTTAAGTTTATAATACTAAATATTAAACTATAATACATCAAAAATATAAATAGTTAAATACGATATACATAATTAATAATTTCTTCTTATACTTAAGATAATTTCCTTTCAACTAAATATAAAACGTAAAGCACATTAAAAATATATACTCAAAATAATTTTTTCTTATATAATTAAGATTAATAAAAATAATATATTAATAAAATTTTAAACAATAACTAATAATGCAATACTAGCACTTATATTTGAAAATTACATATATAATAATTTTTTAATTTTTAAAATTTAAAATCATTAAAAATAAAATTTACATAATAAAAAATAAAAAATCATGATAAGTAGGGGATATGACCTATATAATAAAAAAAAGAATATAGTTGATGATTCGTAGAAATTTAAAAGAAAAAATATATAAAAATTTAAAATATATGAGCAAATAAAATAAAATTAAAAATAAATAAATAAATAAATTAAATAAAAACTTTACCTTTTTATAATTTCACAATATAAAAACAAAAAAGAAAAGAGAGAAATATGAATAGAAAAATTTTAAAAATTAAAAAAATTTAAAAATTTGAATAAAATTAAATAAAATTTGTAAGATTATTTTATTATTTTTTAATTATATTAATTATATATACAAATAATTATATAGGCTAAGTTTGGCAGTATGTTGCGGTTGGAAACAAAAAGCAAGAAGCGTTAGGAATTACTATGAAAAATTATGGTTTGAGACTTTGAAATGTTTGACATGGCTGTGAAAAATTAAAATGTCTGAAAAAAACCATGATATAATGGGAAAGTAAAGAATAATTAAGTTGTTTCCAACGTTATTTTAAGTAAATTATTTTTAAGATGTATAGAAAATTAAATTGTTATGAAATTTAATTTTAAAGATTTATATAAAAATATAATTTTTGAAATTTGAAATTAAATAAAAAAAAAAGGGAGACACTTTTATAATAAATGGAATGGAAAGCTAGTTTTGTCATATTTTAAAATAGGAATGGGTATTTTTCCAAATCAAATCATAGGCTGCAAGCCACAAAACCAGCTCTGGAGGAACTTTGGGGGTTAGTCCAAAACTGACCAGACAAAACATAGAAAGTTGCAACCAAACCGTATGAATAGAAACAGGTGGGCTCTAAATTTAAAAAATGACGTGGCATCAAATAATTGATGTTCCCATCCGAGTCGAAGTTGCAAGTAAAGAGAGGAGGAAATGAAAGCCGGGGGAAGTGGAGGATGCCAACTTCCATTCAAAACATGCACCTACACTCCCACCAACTAGCCCAAGTAGCCAGCTTAGTCATCTTCCCTTCCATGCAAACAAAGTCTTCAACGACTTGAAAGATTCAGGACGATCTTATCGTCCTTTTAAAATTATGAGACCTCTTACCATCATGCTTTAAACCAAAGCATTAGAGCCATAGACATGGCAGTTGCCCGGAAGAAGCATGTGTTGCCTTACAACTTAAATCCGCTCGGATCTGTTTTTAAAGCAGATTTGGAGCATGGAGGATACAAGGAACATCTGCAAGGAGTTTAGGAAGATCAACTGATTGTTTTCTTCAGCAACACAGGGAGAAGGATTGGATTTGATTGTTTTTTCTTGAAGAACACAAGGAGAAGATTAGATTTTGAGTTTCGTTGTGACAATAGACAATGGGGCTTGCAACAACTATAGGCAAGTATCAGCTAGGTAGAACGATTGGAGAAGGTACCTTTGCCAAGGTCAAGCTCGCTGTAGACACCACCAACGGCCATCATGTTGCCATCAAGATTATTGATAAGACCATGGTCATGGAAAGCAATCTAAAGTATCAGGCGAATTTCCAACCCTTTCTTTACTTTGTCTTGTTTTTATCACATTTCTTGGCCTCCAACCTGATGCAAACACACAGAAACCAAAGTTTGTTACGGCTCTGACAAACTAACACTCAAATTTCAGGTACAACGAGAGATAAGAACAATGAAGCTTATGAACCACCCACATGTTGTAAAAATACATGAGGTTTGTTTTTGTACTTCGGGATTGTTGTTAACTGGCACCAATTTATGCCTTCTCATTCATTTGTAGAGTTGAACCCTGCTTGCAGGTTATTGGCTCAAAGACAAAGATATACATAATAATGGACTACATATCAGGAGGACAACTTTCAGACAAATTGGTGAGACTTACAGACCACACCCGGGATTCAGTAAGATTTTGATGTAAAGCTTTTCAATCTACTTTTCTAATCCTCTTTGCTCTTTCTTTCCAGTCTTATGCCAAAAAGTTAAGTGAACCAGAGGCAAGGAAACTTTTCCAGCAACTGACAGATGCAGTGGACCATTGCCATAGCAAAGGAGTCTATCACAGAGATCTAAAGGTGTGTGCCGCATGACATCTTTAGCTGTCTTCACCAATGCACAGTGATAAGTCATGTCAACTAATTAAGATGGGTGTCAATATTTTCCATGCAGCCGGAGAACTTGCTTTTGGATAGCAAGGGAAATCTGAAAGTATCTGATTTTGGACTAAGTGCTTTGAGGAAGGTAGCAACAGCCTTGCCATTTTCTAGAATAGTTTTCCATCTTGTTTTAATTTTATTCCAAAAATTTCCCATGGAAATTTGGCTTAAATTTCTGATAAATTACAGCCTGGAGATATGCTAACTACAGCCTGCGGCTCTCCCTGTTATGTAGCACCTGAGGTAAGAGACATCTCTTCCTGTTCTAGTGTTCAAAATTATCCAAATTGAACGGCCTAAAACAGGAGAAACACATTCAAAAACAAAGGAAGGACCAAAGGCAATATAGACATACAAATGCTAACAACTAGCCTTTATTCATCTTTTAATGAACAGCTGCTTGCAAATAAGGGCTATGATGGAGCAGCTGCTGATATTTGGTCTTGCGGTGTCATCCTTTTTGAACTATTAGCTGGCTATTTACCGTTTGATGATCGCAACCTTGTGGTTTTATACAAGAAGGTATGCATCTGCTTATAGGAACATAAAATGCACCAGGTATAATAAATTACCCTTCACTGATGCTTGCTCCTCTTGTGAAGATATCTGGAGCACAATACACATGCCCACCATGGTTCACAGAATCTCAGAGAAAGCTGATTGGACGAATACTTGATCCAAATCCCAAAAGGGTATAACTATAAGACAGTCTATGACATAGAGATTTCCAAGTTAGAAACAAAAAACTATAATAATGTCTCTTCCTATTACTACAGAGAATAACTATTCCAGAAATCATTGAAGATGCATGGTTTCAAACAGATTATGTGCCTTCCTGCGGCTATGAATGTGATGACAGAATATACTTGAATGATGTTACTGCTGCCTTTAATACAGTTGAGGTAAATGCTCAAATTAGTATTAACATAAGAGTTTCACACACTTTCACCTAACCATCTAAAATACCATACAGGAGCACGATTCAGAGATGAAGACACATAAATCCTCAAATTTCATAAATGCATTCCAATTGATAGCAATGTCACACGATCTGGATTTATCAGGTCTTTTTGAAGGACAGGCAAGTCTTCAAAATCAAAAGCAGCATTTACATCATACAAGCATCCTTAATTCATTCCTAAATTAAGTAAAACATTTTTTCTTATGTAGGATGACAAAAAGCAGAGGACAAGGATTGGATCCAAGCATACAGTTGATGAAACCATAAAGAAAATTGAAGCTGCTGCAATGGATGTGAGTCTGTCAGTTGAAAGGATGAAAAATTCCAAGGTACAAACTTGCTCATGTTTCTGATTCCTGAACAAGTGACTATCTTTGCGTCTAACTTTTTATTGTCTTTCACCTTTACAGATCAAAATGCATCCAAAACAGAAGATGACAAGATGTTGTAGATCATTTTATGACCTATCAGCTGAGGTAATTAAATGGAATATGCTCTTCATACAAGACAATATATCCAAAAGTCTCACAACTGTATATTTCAACGTCAGGTAATTTTGGTTGCTCCCACAAATTGTGTTGTAGAAGTATCAAAATCTGAAGGAGAACTGACACTATACAAAGAGGTATGATACGTGTTTTCTTTCAGTTGATTATCTTTGCTGAAAAATGATTATTTTCTAAGCCAATATATGATGATGAGCAGTTTTGCAAGAGTTTATCAAGTCTACTGATAGAAAAATCAGATGTTTCATCACAAACCCAAGCGTCCAAGTTAGTCGACACCAATAGCAATGACATCCTAAACAATGAAGGGTAAATTTAACATAGATTGCCAGTGTAATATTATGCAGATTGAAGCTGCAGGCTCACTACTAGTTTTCAATCATGCAGCTCCAAAGAAGAAAAAGAAAGCAAAGACCCACGAGGCTATTCCTTCTCATGAAGATCAGCTTTACTTATTTAGTCTTAGCTTTCCTCAGTTCAGCATCCTGAACAGTTCCCCAAGAAGACAAGAAATACATCAACACATAATCTACTGCAAATGCACGGCAAAATAAGAATACAAAATTATTGCTCTTGGGCATCATTCGTCACTCAATACTAAGTCCAAACAACATCATTTGCACAGCTATCTTCATGCTCCATGTGAAATTTTTTCCTTTTACTTTCTGTTCTCAAATATTTTACACTGCAGCATATTGTTCTAATTTGTATATTAGAGGTTACAATTTTTTCACTGAAAGATAAATAACGAATAAAGGAGTTTCTCAACTGCTCAATTTGTCCCAAATGATCCCACTTAGTTCTTTACACAGCATGGATGGTATTCAAGCATGATGGAAGAGTAAGCATTCAATCAACCAATCTATGTTAATCTCTTGCTTCAGTAACCTAGACTTGTTTTGAAAAGGGAGATTTATTTATCTAGTGTGCAGAGATATGTAAATGTTATCTCTTCTAAAACCGCCATTCTCATATCACATTCTTAAGCATCCCAACTGCCATTCCTTCAACATGATTTAACATAAATGAATCTTCTCTCACTCTATACTGTCTGAGGCCTTTGCAACTAAAGCACTGGAATCTAATCTTAAACACTACAACTAGTCATATGCAGGTAAACTTGAGCATACTGGAATGCAATACAAATAAACAGCCGATTTTTGAAACAAAAAGGAGCTTTTTAAAGAATATTGCTATAGAAACTACCGAAAAGTCAGATAAATAGAAAGAGTAGAGGTGTCCATGAGCCAAGCTGAGCCTGGTTGACACCTCTAGAAGCTAAGCTTGAACCCAGCCCACCCAGGCTTGCCATTTAAAATAGATTTGTTATTAAAATATTCAAAAAGTATATTTTATAGTAAGATTTCAATTTATTACTATATAATTTAGAATTAAAATTAAATAAAGAATAATTTCTTATTAATATAATAATATTCCAAGCCTAAAAAATTTTGCCAAAGGCCTGGACTGGCCCGGGCCCACGGACAGGTCTAATATAGAGGCAATGGGACTACATTTGCCCTTCTTCCTTTTGAATAATATCTCCTGATACATTAATTTTAAACTGCATCAAGCATGCTCTATCAAGAAGATATTTCAATTTAATTCCCTTATTCATAGGATTGTCACCCTTTGATATGTCCTGAGTGAAAAATAAAATGTATACTGACATCTTATCTCTTACTTAAACTCTTAGCAGACACTGTTTGATCCACAGAGAAAGGTACTCCACATTAAGATCTTCAAAATTGGAACCTTAATCATTATTCTACTTCCAACTAGTTTTAGCATATAATTTATTAGAATATAACTCCAATTTTGATTTGTACCATTGTTGCATTGGTAGTTAAACATAGGATTTAGCAGTCTTACTTATGAAGAAAAAGAGCCCATAGAGGTTCAACAGAATGTTTTCAGTTTATTCAGTCATGATGATACACAATTACAGATGTATGACCAGCCCTAAAGATGTAATAGTTGGGCTAAGGTTCAGATTGACAAACTGATGATTTAAGCTACTTGCATTTACATTTCATAAGACATGATTTAAGAAACAACAAAAAAGAGTCACTGCAGGCACAAGGGTGGTCCACCGAATGTATGTGCACTCAACTAAACACACATGCAACACGTGCATAAGAACACATACACAGAACTGGATATCCAAAACAAGAAAATAAATAAAGGTCAGGACAAAGAGGTAACTTTCAAGCAACAAAGCAAAGACAAGCTATGTAGAACTATATATAATTCAAGTTTTGTACAATGTCTAGGTATTTGGCAGCCATACAGCTTTTTCATATGGTTACTTGGAAAAAAACCACTTGACTCGTTAAGTTCAAAAATATTTCTCAGACAGTCAAAGGTTTTACTATCCTTTAATAAAGTGCATCTGCGATCACCTTACACCTCATCTTTCCAGGAATTGTGCCAGGACATGCTTCACTCTGCCTGGCTAAATTAGAACTACCTAATCTCTTTCTATCTATTATCCAGGATAAAATGCTAATTCATGACCTATGAAGCAGAGACACTTCCTGTTCTTTTGATCAGGACACTTTCAAATTAACCACCCTTTGCCAAACAAGAACATGCTGAACAGGCATGCTGTGTGATTTTCCACTACAAACATTATGATACCAAAAACTAGAGAACTTTCAAAGAAACCATCTTTTCTTCTGAGGCCTTCAGCTAAAAGGCTACACATATGCAAGTTTCAGGGAGTGTAAGAAGCAACTACTCACTGAGAGGGCTCTTCAGTTCTTCCCTGAAACCAGTTCTCCTGCCTTACTCCAGACATACACACACACACAAAGCAAGAAAGAACTCTAAAAATTGAGAACTGAACAATGCTCAGTATATAGATACCTCTAATTACTAGTAGCAACAAAGGCTGCAAACAAAATATAACACATTATTAACAACTAGGATGTTCATGTAACTGCACATACTCTAAATATAAAAGAAACAAACGGAAATCAAAAGTTTACGACATGAATGACATATATTAATGTAAAAATTTTATAACATACTTACATAAAGATGAAAAATAACAGGAAAATAAATAATTACTAAAGAGTTTCTTACCTTTATGTAGCTCTGAGTTGTATTATATCACCTTGATCAGAGAAGAAAATATGACTTAAAGCTCAAAACTTATAGAACTTCGTGTGAAATGAATTACAAAACCTCCCTATATAGAGCAGGATCAGCAAGAACCACCAAGACAGGAAATACATCCTTGACCAAGGGTCTAAGCTCAATCATGTGACTCAAAATGTAGTCAGTAAGAAAATTGGCGGGCTTAACTTTTATTAGGACAATATTTTTCATCTGTACCACTTATCGCATTTGATATGATCTTTTTGTTCTCCATAGCTTCATGGTTACATACTTATAAATATTGGTGCTCTAAAATATATATAACGAATATCCAATGTTTAACATATTATTGTGTTAAGAATCTCAAGATTTCCACGATTTCAAATGGCATTATAAATTTGTAAATTGGATTGGGAACCTCAAGATAACAGATATGGGGAGAGGGTAAACATTCTTTAAGCAACCAGAAAAGATTGAGTAATATTTCAAGACAACATAGCATGTAGGTGTAAAAAGCACAAGAACTTCATTATTCTAGTATTCCAGAGGTCAAATACCACAACAATAACGAGGAGAAAAACTACAGAAATGCATAACATAATCACACCATCCAGCATCCACAAATTGAATCATGAGACTACAACCCATTTCTCAATCCAACTCATTAGGCAAACACATAACTCAATCCAGCTTTTGATCAAAATAACTTTTCTTTTTTAGATAACTTTTTAGAAGCTATAATCCAAGCTTCTCAATCAAATTGATGAGAATTTGTGGAAAAAAATTTTCTATTTAATGAAGAAAATGAATATAAGGACCAAAATCCAATATATTTTGAGCATCAGGATTGTTGGTCAATACAATGCAAGGGACAAAGATTTTCAACTACTATTCAAGTTGAAAATTAACATATGCAGTCTGAAACAATAAGCATCTTTTTGGAGGAATTCTCAAGCCCCCAGCAATTTTTCCATACGCAGGTTTTATAGCTTTACCAAACTTAAGGATAAAATGCTTTGACATCAATAGTCTTCTGCACAGACACACGCTAATCTTCAACAAATTTTCAAATTCTCAAGCAATGTGATTAAAGAAGCAAGTCATAAAAATGTCACCCGATAGGTAGTGCAGATCATCTATCACACCTTAAAATCAAAGAAATCACAGATTGCAGAAGAGAATAATCAGGCAAACTCATAAGTAGTGATGCCATATATATCTCTGAATATGTGCTTGCAATTACTGA
Source organism: Theobroma umbraticum (assembly GCF_002168275.2). Lineage (NCBI taxonomy): Eukaryota > Viridiplantae > Streptophyta > Magnoliopsida > Malvales > Malvaceae > Theobroma > Theobroma umbraticum. Next base: position 4,993,224 of record NW_018397256.1, on the reverse strand, counting down.
ATAAAATGTGTCCTTAAAAGTACTACTCACTAGATTGTGCGAAACTGTATATTTCTAACTCAAGTAATGGCAACCAAGGTAAATCAAATGTGAGAAAAATGACATATTTAGTAGAATAAGAAACAAATTTCATTTCTAAAAAGGAAACAAATTAAAAGTATTGTTACAAAAGAAAGTTAATATATATATATATATATAAATGAGATACAAAAATAAGGGAACCTATTTGGACATAGTTCACCACAACTTTGCAAAATCCGTAATGTTACCATATTGACATAAATAATACACTACAACATTCTCATGTGTGACAATGTGCATAGTACACCAAAAAATAAGTGACCTAACCCATTGCAGAATCACCTGGACGGACACCATACTTGTCCATGTCTAGAGAAGAAAATTGTCAATCATATGGAAAACTACATCTGCTCCATCAGAATTCAACCAGTAGCTCTTTACCTAAAGCAGAAGATATAATATGAGCACAATTATAAAAGTAGGGTGAAAAGAAAACATTGATATGTGCAAACTAACTTGCAGAAGGACATACTTTATATGAAATGCACACTCTACCAAAAAATTTATAATAAATTAGTAATACTTACTAATAATGAAGGACCTAATACATAACCAATGAGCTCATTTTCAGATACTAATTGCCTCAAGTTCAAGAAAATGTTTTAACAGATAACTCATCAATTACACCAATATAGCATTCATGTGAAGGTAGAGTCAAATAATTATAAATCACAACAATAAACCAAGATAGCATAACAAATAAATGAATAATCAGATATGAATTGCTTCTGATTGTCATTTCAATATATAAACTGATATAGGCATTGCTTAAATTTATCCAGGTAGCCTCCAAATGTATTGATGTACACCCCTTAGTCAAACTGCCCTTCCAAGTCACGCCTCTAGCAAAAAGAAAAGAACTCCAAAATATTCTCTTCATGTTGGTACATTGCCATAAAAAGAGATCCTTGACTAAATGCAAATGGTGCTAATAATAAACTTGAGTATAACCAGGTGCAATAAGGCAGTGCTTAGGTCTTTTTTGGCCCCTCTTTTGTTTATAACAGTAAAAAGTGGGCACACATCCTTTGTAAAGTAGGCAACTGGCTGCAAACATTTACCCCTCCAAGGACCCATGATGTGGGTGCCTTGTGCAGTCGACTACCTTTCAGTGAATTGTTGGCAGGAAAGGGAGATGTCTGGTCTTTTTGAAACAAAGGCATCACAACTTAAGCACAGAGAATACAGCAATTTTCAATTTTGTATAAAACAGATGATGAGCCATAGAGAGTAGAAAAAAAAAATTATTTAGCTATTGAACTTGCCTGAATTGTATTATGAGCAACATATCGTTGTTTACTTTTTTGAAAGCTTACATCAACACGTTCCCAGGGTACTTGAGTAAGACCTTGAATCATCACCTCTACAAATTAATGGGAGAATGCTCAAAGTAAGATGAAGAAGTTTAAATAAATCAACACGATATGAAAATGAAATTGACTAGTGCAAAGACCAGACAGCATGCTCAAGAATGAAGACAAATAATAGCAATATGCCACTAATCTGACAATGACATACTGTAATTTTGTAATAGTTAAAAAGAAAAAGACCCTGAGGACACCAAGGTAACAAATATCCCTTCAATGAAACTATCTGACAGTGATCCTACTTCTATCTAGATTGACAATTACAAGCAATTCAACAATCTGTAGCAGGTTTACAAAATAACAATTGATCTCTATCCCTCTCCTTCCCACCCCCCCTTTCTCTCTCTCTTTCTATCTCTCTCTCACTCTCTTCCCCTCCTTCTCCCTCACTCTTCACCTGCATGCACACTGACATATCTTCATGTTAGACAATTTATAACAGCTAAAATCTAACATGAATTTCACCAATCCATAGAACAAGATTTCACCATGTTCAGCCTTAAGTAGGACCAAACTATAATTAACGGAATCTTCACTTTCTGGGCATAAAATACCCTATATTTAATTGTTGTACCAAAATCTAAGCAATAATCCAGAGGCAGAGAAATTCAACAAACCTTCCACATCACTTGTTTGGGCTCCAGAAACAAAGGAGGCTTTGTTTTGGATTTTGTTCGTAGTTTCCCTCTCAACATATACAACATGTGGGTACTTCTCATCAATTACAAGAAGATTTGACTGGAAATAGAGATGAAAAATATTACTCAAACTAAGCAGTCATGTGGGAAAGAGCTAAGAAATATAAAAAGGGACAAATTGAACAAAAAAAAATCACCTTTGGAAGTTCATTTTGACGTCGGATTGACGATGTTCTCCAGCCAACAATATCTCAGATACAAGTCAAGAAAAACATAATTTTATACAGTAAGACAAACACATGACCTTATGCATAAACTAGATGCATCAATTGAGAAACTTTAACCACAAAAGATACGATCATAGTTTGCATTTGCATATGCCACACGTCGCTTAAATGCACGTAGAGCTGATCTATACAGGTTAATTAAAAAAAGGATATTACCAAGAGTGTGGTCGTTCAAATTAAGTGTTAAGACAACTAATCACAGGAAATCAGAAAATTAGCACTAACATGAATTTGAGGTCATCACTGTCATCAACCATTCTAAGGAGAAGAGGGGGCTTTCCATCATCATTGTCAGTGAGAAAAAGATGCTTTCCAGACCTTCCAGCAACCAAGTGTGCAGTCTGAGATGCTCTTTTCTCAAGAAAAGGAAGACCACAAAGGAGTGGGAGCTGCAAAAACATAGACAACAACCTCAACTACACTAATCAAAGTTCACTTTATCTATAGATCTAATACAAGAAACAAAGAACAGGTGGTCAATAAGATAACAAGTAAACGATTCTCTAATGGAGAGTCAGCACATCAAATAACTCAAATTTCTACAGTGCCGCCAAGCTTGTGTTTTCACTTTGCTTCACTAATTAGCTATCCATGTCCCAAACTTTGCCAAATATGCAAAGCCACATCAAATCATGGTCTGAGGTTACAGGATAACCTGAGTTTTTCAAGAAACTGATTACAGCATACTCACCGCTCTTATTCCCCATTAAGAACTGTCCATTATTGTTCCCAATATTCTCAGCACCTCAAAGGAGTCCAGAAATCATCCATATGCTTTAAATATCATCATTATACTTAAATTATTAAAGTATATACATTTAAAATGGAGAAACTTCAAAAAAGGGAAAAAAAGGCAAGTAAAGATAGCATTCTGTCTTGAGAAACATCCTGAGAAAAAATTCACAAGTGACAACCTCCAAAAGAGGAAATTTTTCTTCCAAATAGATGCTCAGTGTCCAGGAACAAATCACCATCTTCTGCAAATTTATACATGGTGAGACAGCTTTGATCCTCGGCTTATTATATGGCACGCATATCCTGGGCTGTATGGGATTCACCTCAGCAGAAACTGTAGGCTAGGAAGGGTTCGTATTGTTGTATACATAGGAGCAAATTAGATTAATGACTAACTATTTTTGGACTTAGTGGATAGAATGTTTTTTGGGCAGACAAGTGACCCTCAGCGAAGCTTTCAATTACTTGGTTTTTTAAACCAGACCCCCCCTCCTTTCTTTCTTTTTTTTTCTCTTTGTTTTTGTGTTCAATAGGCAGCGTTTCATGAAAGTATAGGGTGTTTTTTTATTTCAATGGTATGATATTGTTTTAAAAACCTTAGCCATGTCCTTGGGCTGCCAACCCTTTGGTGCCTCTAAGTGCTCTTTTCCTCACTTATTCAACTAAAAAATATTTCCAACTTTTCAACATATGACAAGGGGACCAACATCAATTATTTAACAGGGAGAAAACAATATTGAATATATTGCAGGTCAATGACAAGTAAAACAGCATGCCCAGCACAAAACTGACTCCAGAAAACTTGTAAAAGAATGCTACTTACCTGTTTATGTCCCCTTGAACCAAGATGTGGTGTTGCAAACGTTATAAAATTCATCGGTTCCAATCCAGCAATTCTATCTTCACAAGGCTGCTCAAAATATTGCATCGAAGAATTTGTGTGCTTTTCAGTTGAAGAGTTCTCATAAAGAACCGATGGATCTAGCTTTGAAGAATGCCCATAGAGCCTCCCGATAGCATATCTTGCAACAAGACCACCTAAAGAGTGAGCCACGAAAGAAATCTTCTGTACCTCTGGCCTACGTTTGACAACAGCCAATACCTGCATTACATATTAGTCCATAATTCAAGATTATTTCGCGATTCTACCCAAAATGTTCCCAAAATTACAAATTTTCAGAACAAAAACCAGGAAAGTCTAATTGAAGATGGCTTTTAGCAATAAAGAACACTAGGAATAAGATAAAAAATTTTATTACCCAAATACCTCTTGAGCTAGCCTTTCACCCATCAGATCAACACCATCAAATGTCAATTTTGAGTAGTTGCATTCGCTGCCTGTACAGCGAATATCAAATCAAAATCTGTAACATGTGTATGTAAGATAGAATAACCAAAGAGATGCAATACACAAAAAGAGATGGCAAATACCAAAAGTCCAAAAGGCTCACGAAAAGTGACATGTGAAGAGAGCTGGTTTGACTTATTGAGCAAAGGCAAGGTACTGTCTAATTTGCTAACTAACTAGTAGGGATTATTTCTCCGAACTAGTTTGAATTGTTGAGCCTGTACAGACTTTGGACAGGCACTCTGTCCACTATTATTCCAATATTATTACTTTCACCCAATTTAACCATATTTTCCATGGATTTGCTTAAACCTTTCAACCAAACAGATGATATTAGCAAACTATTGTTGACTTGAATTCCAACTGTTTTCCTTTTTTTCAGTAATTTAAAGTCCTGTCTGTTTCCAGGCTTAAATTTGGTTACTTTTCAACTTGGTCTAGCTTGGCCTGTCTTAGCCATCAACCATGCCTATCATACATGTGTAAAAGACCACTGACCAAAAGTTACATACATGAGCGTTAATAATCTGCTTCTTCTATTGCTTCTGGACAAAAGAAGCCTCAACAAAATTAATTGGAATCATGAAGCAACAAATGCTTTTTGTACTTTATAAAGATGAAAGCTTCTAGTCCTGAAATATCACACATTATGGGGTAAAAAAACAGATGTCACACACAGTGAAACTCACTATTGGAGACTTGATTTGCTTCAAAAACTGTAACATTGTCTCCACCATCATTCTGCATTTTTCTTTGGTGTCTAAACCAACCCACATAACTAGCTTTACCATTATAAAGACTGCTATCTAACTAGAAGGTATACTGCCCGGCTTTGCATGTGAACCTCTTCCTGAGGGTAATGCACCATACCATAGGCTTAATTAATATTTAAGGGAATGGCATAGCAAGCAAACCTTCTAAGTCCGATTCACCTTAAATATGACTATAATAAATACCATAAAAGAAGAAGAATCAAAATTTTCAATTGCCCTGTCTGCAGAAAAGCCTCGATGAAAAGTAAAAAAAGGTATGCAGAAATGACATGCTAAAATCTGTTTAGCGAAAAAAGAGATGATGAACTGTGTAGCAAATTTTGTAATTTAAGATCTCAAAACAGGTATGCACAAGTTTTGCTGTCATCTCTCCATAGTCCCAAACTGAATGCTGAGGATTATGAGATTTTACTTCTCTAATAAGTTCAGAACCAAGCAAACCTTTTTCAAGCTGCAGTTGAGAAACCAAAACTTCGATATCATATTCATTTTCCCTCTATCACTTATTTAGTTTTCCTTATTTCCCCATTTTTTGACATTTTTCCTTTTCAACTTCATGAACCACATCAATTACTAGTTATAACCCCAAGCTTTATGCATAACTTACAAGACAGGGCAAAAGTAATTTGCGTTACACCTATCCTCATCCCTTTCACTCCTTTCAATTGTTATTAACTTCATCAAAATATCTATCTGTCTTTACCATTCTATAATTAAAATATCTTATGGATCTGAAATTTGGATCACGCTAGAAGCTTCTAGGTGGAAATCTTAGGATTTAAAACCATCTTCATCCAATCACACTATTGTCTTTGTTTTCTTCTCTCCCATTTCTTCTCTTCCCCTGTACGATGAAGTACCATTGGCTATATCTACAACTTTTGTCTCAACAAAAGTTTGAGTGCTCAAACATGGGAAGATTGTCACCTCAGAAACTTCACACATCATCACCTGACTTTTAAAATGACAATTGTCTCAGGTTAAAAAGCCATCTTTTGACTCATTTTATGTGGTAATTGACAGCACGCACCATGCATTTCATTCTGTTTTGAACAATTGGTACATAAGGCTTTATGTAAGGCCACCTTGCAAACAAGAGACGAGACTTCGTGGAGAAATGTGACTAGCTATATCTAGGAATTCTCAACTAAGGAGAGGAGTAAAGTAGAAATCACAAAATAATTCATAGAAGAAGTCAAGAATCAGTGCTCAAAAGCATTTATAAGAACACAGGTAGAACTTAGAAGAAGTGGCAAAAACATCGTGAAATTCAGAGTAAAATATATTATAAGAATGGATTCAATAAAGCAGCAAAACTGACAGTGAGCTACACAATAGTCATATATCGGGTAATATGAAAAACACTAACACCAGAAATTCATTCCATGACATGCAAGCACCTGATTTTTATAATTATTATAGCATTTCGAAAATGAGAACTTGCTAGACTGATTACTTTAAAAAATGAATCTAAATTAGTTAATGGTTCCAACCCATTGAAGTTTCATCTCACAGAATACAATCAAAATAAGTATGGTAGTTCCTTCAACAGCCAATCAGCTATAAAAATGTCTTTAAACTGAAGGGAAAATTCTAATACAAAAATTAAGCACACTACTTAAAATTTTTGGCTATTTGATTAGCACTCATTAAATAATCAATGAACTCAACACACACGGTAGAAGTAAATAAGGGAAATGAGGCAAAAGAAATGTAAGAAAGATACTCACGGTGCACTATTACTTTGTCAGGTAGCTTATTCACAAACTGTTCTGCAGCATATCTCCAGTCAGCAGCACTATAAAAAAGGATAAAATTATTCTAATTATTTTATTACCTTTTTTGGGGTGAAGAATGTATAAATTGCATGCAAGCCAAAACAATTTAGTGAACCACCCACAAGCCAGCACAATATAACAAGTAAAAGAACATATAATTTATCCAAATTAAGAGACTCGTCGTGAGATCTAGAAGGGTAAATGAGACAAACTTGGACTATAACACATCTAAACCACTTACTGCTATTAATATTACTATCTGTAAACAAGGCACACCATTTTCTATCTTTGTAGCTTCAAACTCAAACTCACCTCGCCCAGTGACACCTGAGAAATTCCAATGTCACGGGTCATTTTGCTGATATGATTTCAGACCCACCCATTGAATTTGAGGTTTAGGGTTTAGGGTATAAGCAAAGAATCATTATCCAACACAACATCTATAGAGTTCAAAGACTTCAACGCATTAAACCCAATATGTCTACTACATATTTTAAATCTGATCTCTTTCATATACTTAGATGAACACATAAAAAAAAGGAACCCACTTGTGGTGTCATTGAAGTCCACCAACAGTGCATTAAATAATGATCCTTCAAAAAAACCATTTCTACCTCTTCTTACAGATTTTGGTCTAGCAAGTCCTATAAAGCACAGATATGATATAAGATACAAATGCAATACAATACAGACAAAGTTTCAACTTTTAGGAAACAATACAACAATGTGTTAATAAGATACAAAGGTATACATATTTATACAAATAAAAAATATTTCATTAATTTTATCCTAGAAATAAATAAAAAGCTCTAAAAAGATTTTAAAACATAAAATCAATTAAGATCTTGTCAACACACTTTAAAAAGCGGACCACTGGCCACAAACACATACAAAGAAGCAAGTTTACTACAAATGACTTTCCTAAAATGGTTTATTGATTATGAATTATAAAAATTAGTCAAAGCCAAATTCTTAGATGCTGCGGCAAACAAAGGAAAAAACCAAAACCTAATGCTTTAACCATAGCCACCCAAATCTGGTACTATAATGAATATACCCATTTAATATAGTTTATTCTTTTATTTATTTTGATGTCAAATGGCTTAAAGTAATTGGCACGGACAAAGATACCAAAGTCTTCCACTTCTCCTCCGTTTCTCTATTTGCTTCTCACCTCTTTCACCTAAGGACTAGCACATCTTCAAATGTTACAAAGCCACCATGAATATCCTAGAGGAGCAAAGCAATTTTGCTGGCATCAATTCCACATCAACCATCAAGATGCTTCAACAGGTCAGTGGGATGTTTTGATCTTTCTTGTTCTCATTCTACCCAATCTGTTTATTAAAGACATGGAAAATGTCTCTAATGAAATAAATTTAACCTTTCATGCTTGTTTTATCCACATACATCACAAATTTTCTATCCTTATATATTTTCCCTGTATAGACAACTATAACAAGAACAATGAAGAAAAAATCATTTTTATTTTATCTAATGTGTCCAAGAACGTATTACTGATGTCTCCCTCCTTCTATGACATAAATGATATCCCCTGCATATCCCACTGTATCTGGTGTGTATAGACACAAATACCATACAGATGCAAAGGATGTTTAGAAGCATCTATGCTTTCATTAGGGCAAGACGAAGGATGTTAAAGAAACCTATATAAGTGTACAGGTACTGTACTTGTACATATTTATAGATTTCATTTCAATTTTAGTTGCTAAAAAAACTCCTTGATAAATCAAAGCAGTAGAGATAGCAACCCACAGAAACCACGCTGCATCATAAACACAAAATAGTCACATAATGCAGATTCCTACAGCCTTTGCTCAAAAGTTGGGGTTGAAAAAGTTCAGGCTAAATTTTAGGCAAATGGGGCAGCTGCCTGCACTGGGATCCTTAATCATTTCTGAATCAAACGAATTACGCTTTTGCCCCCGTAATTATGAAAATCACGCTTTTGGTTTGGGGTAATTACAAGTTACTTCTTAGCATTTTAATTGATGTAATAACACGTTACATACACCTCAAACTAATTAAAATAACGGAATTAGCTATAATACAAAAACAAACTAATTTAACAAAACTTGTGTGTATAAGAATATATTTACGTGCAACGTTAGCTTTAATAATTCTAACTATCCCTACATTCATTATCAAAATGAATTATCTTACATTTCAAATTACAACATTTTCTAAGTTTAATTAAATTCTTTTAATTTGATATGGAAATATTTATAAAATGAAAGGTACCTTCCAACGAGACCATTGACCATGATGACAAGATGTTCAGGCGAAACCCTGGAGTTCATGGCGTCGGCGTCGTAAACATCTTGGTCGCCGCTGTCTTCTTCGACTTTGATTCCCTGTTTAGGCGGCGGCTCTGTGCTCTTGAAGCAACCGCCGCTCATGCTCCGAACCCACGCCATCTGCATCGGCTGCATCCGCCCATACGATAGCCAGTTGAGTTTCGGCTTCCACAACGGGAGCCCTAATTTACTGAAGCGAATCGAGTGGCGGTTGGGGTTCGGGTTTGGGTTAGGGAAACGGATCCTTCCGGGGTCCGGCGTGGCGGTTCGGGGTGCTGGAGAAATGGCGGCGATCATGTGGGGAAGAGAAGCATGGGCAAAAAAACGTAGGAAAGAACTGAGTTTTGCGATTCAGTAGTAGAATTGAAAACAAAAAATGGCGTGTGTTGTGGAGAGTGAAAGAATTTTGGAAAGGGATGGGTTGGGGTTTTTCGGAGATTTTTAGTTGGGCAGTTACCATACGTGAAAGGAACAGTGACGGAGGCGCCAAAAATATAAAAGCTGTCGGAGCACGGAGCAGTTACATTTTTACACGTGTGCACGTGTGTTTTCACTTAACGGCGATGCCCATTAGGAGGAATCTGCGTCGCCAAGCAATTTTAAAATGTTGTAAAACCAAAAATGTGGGACAACAAGCTCTCTTTCCTACTTGTCTCCGGCTAATCAGTAGCAGCTTTATCTAACCATTCGAAAAGTCCACGCGTCATGGTCAAAGAGTTCATACACTAGCAAGCCATTTGTACACTAACAGCCTAGGTAGCCCGCACGAGCCAGGCGGCCTCGGCACACAATAGTCTAGGCAGGCGAGCGAGTCCAAGGAGGCCAAACAACCTGTGCACTCTAAGCAAGCCAACAGCACGACGAGCCTAATAGGAGGCCCAACAAGGCCAAAATTGTTCACTGTTTCCTAAAAGTGACTTATCCTATTTGAACTCTTATATTGGTGGATGTAAATCTCTTAACCTTATCTTGTATTTAAATTATAGCTATTTGTGTATAAATATCTTCCTCTCTTCATCTGCAATACACAAAAGTTTGAGATAAAAACTTCCATTCCTTTCAGGTTTTTCTTTTCTTCCTATCTTTATTACTTTTGTTGTTTTATAGATTTTGAGTTTTACTTAAGCATGATTGTTAAAGTTTAAAGTCAAATGAAATTGAGTTAAAATCTCGACATATGACAATTTGTATAAGAGTTATGACAATTAAAGAGAGAGATGGCTTTCACTTGTAACTTGCTCACATTGACCTAGGAGATAAAGGGATACTAGATGTGCAACCAAGTGGGGTAAGTCAAGTTTGAGGGATATACTATCCACTCTTAAAAGGTCAAGTATCCAAAATGGAGATGATCATGGGAGAAATGAGGGAAAGATTCGAAGAGGTTGAAGCCAGCGTGGAGAAGCTGCAATCGCAAAATAACAAGCTTCATGGGGAGTTACAATCGAACCTTAAAGAGTCAATGGATATGTTTAATCAACAAGATGTAACAATTAAAGTAGTTGGTTAAGGCATTACGACAAGAAGTATGGGGGCTTAGGGACAAGCTTAACACACTTAAGGCAACCATGAGGGGTAGTGTGTCAGTTGCTCAGATGGGGCTCGAGTAGAAGTGCCAAAACCTATGGAGTTCTAAGGCAAATGAGAGGCCAAGGAGGTGGACAATCTCTTGTGGAAATTAAGGCAATACTTCAAAGCCAAAGGCATCGTGGATGATGCTCTTCGAATCAATTCAACGACTATCTATTATATGGACACAACCTTACAGTGGTGGTGGTGTAGGTGAGTTGAGAAACTTGGAGGAGCAACCATCAGCTCTTAAGTAGAGTTCTAGAAACAATTCTATCTTGAGTATGCCGAGAATGAGGCTCGAGCAAAACTCAATAAGTTAACCTAGTAAAGTGAGGTAAGAGAATAAGTCATAGAATTCTATGAATTATTGTTGCAGATTGATAAGTCTATTTTATAGAGTTATTTGATAACAATTTTGGTTGTATTTTGTCTAAGTTCTTGAGATTTAGTATAATTATTAGTTATTTTTAGTTCTTTATTTTATTTTAATTAATTATATTGGATTCAATTACTTTAAGTTATTTTATGATATTTTGCTTTAAGATTAGTTATTATTTAAGTTAGTAGATTGTTTTTGTAGATGTATTATGAAAAGGGTGATAATTTGTGAAGAAAAATGAATTCAATGTGTAGACTTTTACTATATATGTTTCAATATTTCAGGCATATCTTTTACTATAGAAGTTCAATTGACGTGATTCTTAAATCATTCGAAAGTTAATAGGCAGAGTGATAACTTCATATTTACCACTTTTCCCATTTCAACTTTGAAGAAGGAGAGAATTAGGTCACAAGTCAAACTAGTGTAGCAAAACCTAGAAATTCAAGATAAAGTATAAAGCGTCATGGCCATGGAAGCATCAGTGCCATGGTGCCTAAACAAAGCAAGGATGCTTTGGCTAAATAGAGGACTCGGTGCTGTGGCCACCAAAGAGGCAATATCACAACACCCAAAAAGAAAAGCTGGCAAAAAAGAAAAAGTTGCAGCGCTTGCATGTTAAAGGAAAGTTTTGGTGCGTTCAGACTTCTATTTCAACATGGATTCAAGCTCTATTTAACCCATCTTTCAAAAGCATGTTTGGAGAACAATTAAGCGAGGTTTTTCTAAAAAAAAAAAAGAGGCAGTCAAGTTAGCAAGAAAATAAGGAAAACAAGAAAAATTGCAGATTGAAGACTTAACAAATCTTGAAGTTCTTTCTTCTTTTACTATCTTTATACTTTCTTTGTTTAGTTTTGATATTTAAACTTTTTTGGATGATGTTTTTAATGGTTATATGGAACTAAATTTTTTAATCTAGAATCGTAATTCAACCCAATACGTAGGTTGAATTTTTAATATTCTTTCTTGCTTATGATTGATAGTGTTTGAGTTGTTCATTTCAATTTTGTTCTTAATGCATCTAATTGCTTGATCGCCAATTAGATTAATTTGGAAACCTAAATAGAATTGAAAAAGGGTGTTTAGAGTAAGCCATGGATGAAATAACATACATTCAATATCGATTGCATGAGATGATTGATTTAATTAGTTTTCAAAATAAGAATACACATAGTTGTCATATGTAACTATAATTAGAGTCTAAGCTTAATGAATCTTTCTTAATTTCAATTTGCATAAGAATATAGTAAGTTGGTTAAGAAAGATATTCTTATAAGAATATCAAAATAGACTTATAAATACATTAGAATTTTAAGTTAACAAGTTGAAACTATCTAGTAAATAAAAAGAGAGTAGAAGAGATTCAGATGAAATATTGAGAAGATATTGTGGTTCTAGACTTTTGGTTGACTAATTCTAGTTAAATTGTTTCTTTTAGTTTTAGTTTTAGTTTTAGTTTCTTTAATTTTTAGTAGCTTTAATTTTAATTGTTTAGATAAGATTAAATTGTGTTAATTTTAGTACTCAACAAAAAGATTTGGGCAATTCTCCATGGAACAAATTTTACTTTCTATTATATTTCTTGTCAACGATACGTGTGTTGGAATGAGCTCTACAGCTAATTGGATTGGTTAAGGCTTGATTCCAATCAAGCAACAATATTATTTATGTTGAATGATTAGAGGTTTTCCTTCATCAATAATATATCAATTATAATGAGTTATAAGTCTAATTAGATGAAATCTATGAGATTAATATGTCTTGTAAAGGAACTGTAATGAGTTACAATTTTAAGATCCTTATACATGAAAGTATAATCTCAAAATGCTCCTAGTTAATGTATCATTGAGACTAGACATCAATGATGCTTAAAGATTGGTATATTCTATGTTCATTAGTTTAGAAGTAAGCAATCGATCTCATAGATTGAAATATAAAGATACTCGAAAGCAGAATATAGGTGCTTGCCTAGGAGAGCAAGTTCACTGAACATGACTCACCATGAGAAGTGCATTTGGTAATACACTCTAGTGTCTATGCAACATTTATCATGTGTCAGTTGTGTAAATACTCCCTAAACTTGAGACACTAGGTTGTCGTATGTGTGGAGTGTTATGCTTTGATTTCATCCTTACAAGTACCGAACTAAAGATACCAAAACAGGATGCTTTTGGGTATAATATGAAGCATGTGAAGACATTTGACAAAATAGGAATCATCACCTCAAGTGTTTTAGAGGACATATTCTATTAGTTTTTTGTTAACATTGGCTTATTGAAGTCCTTAACCAAGGCATCATGGAGATTATGAAAAGGTTTCATAAATCTCTATATAGCAAATACTATAATTGCAAGAACAAATATAGAGGTCAATAAGAGTAGACATTGTACCAAGCTTTAATCATCTCTAAGATATATGATGAGAAATGAATTACACAGATAGATTGTACGTTGAAAGGTTGTCAAAGAACCCTTTGACTTTCTTAACGATTGGGTGGCTATGATGCATTGTTAGATGCCAATCTTGGTCTATGGAATTGATTATAAATTAATTGATTGAAATTTATATTTATCAATTAAGTCATTAATCAATTCCATTGCTAACATGTTAGTAACCTAATGGTTCATTCACATGATTGTATTTGAATTAAATTGGGTCAGTGATGATTTAAATTAGACTTAAATCACATGTTAGGTATTTAATTTCTATAACTTTAATTAATAAAGTTTAAGTAAGTTTTAGGCATAACTATATAAATAATTATAATTATAAAGCCTTGATTGCAAAATATAAAGAAAATTAATTTTGATTTTAATTTTTAAGGACTTAATTAAAAAAGTCTAATTAAGTAATGGGCCAAATATTAAAATGTGTTATAATATTGAGGGCTTAATTGCAAAACTGAAGTTATTTTAACCTAACTATATAAGACACCTTTTAACTATTTTTCATATGAGAGTTTCTCACAATTGAAGAAAATTTAATTTTTGTCAGAAAAAGAAAAGCATTTTCTCTCTTTGCCACCACTCCCTTTATTTGAAAGAGAAAATTGCTTATGAAGCAATTTTCAAGAAAGGTGTGGCTAAGATTATGAAAAAGAAGAAAAAGACAATTGTTGTTGTCTTTGCTAGCACAAAATATAGGTTAAAACTCCTTCCTTTGTTGAATGTTCAGGTGCAATCGTGTGCACTACCGTTGGAGGCCAAGCACTTGATTGGCTAGGGTTTTGCCTCCTTTTGGTGTTCATGGGATTGCTTCGAGAAGTGCCATTGTGATTTTGAAATTACTTGGTAAGGTAAATTTCTAAATAATAATTTATTTTGTATTTTTATGTGTTAAATATCACCAAGGAGATCCATGGGTAGAGGCATGTTTTGGTTGTTTAGTTATAAAGTTTTAATTTTCTTTCTGCTATATATTTTGAGCATGTCGTCCATAACCAAACCCATCAGTGGTATAAGAGCCTTCCTTGGTTCGATTTTAACACATTTCTATGTCTATTGTTGTTAATGTCTTGTTGAAAAAGAATATGAGGTGTTTGGATTTTGTTCTACATAAAGTAGTAAGTTTAAAATTTTACAATTTGTTCTATTTATTTTGATTTCTAGAAAAATTTTAATGGTAAATTTTAAAATTTATTTTTCATAATATTAATTCCATTTTAATGTCAAAATATTGCAAATTAACAAGTGCATGAGATGCACAAATTAATTTAGCAAATAAAGATTCGATCTCATGACATTATGGTGTGATTTAAATGGTAGAATTGGATTTTGTCTAGCCATGGTATTAGTCCATTTTCAGCCATAAAAGTGAGGTTTAAGTGCTTCATAAAATGCAAGAAAATTAAGGGATCAATACACATTAGAAATGTTCCAAGATGGATAATTATGTGTGGCCAATGATGGAGGTAAAGCTGCTAAAACGTGGCTAAAACAGCTGCTGTTTCCAATAGTGACAGTCACAGTTTTGTTTGCCTTGGCAACTAAGAAAGGCCTAAATTTGTGCCATTAGTTGCACCAATTGGCTGGGGTTTTTTTCTTTGGAAATGTTCCATAAATTATCCAATTTTTTGCCAAGAATTTTAGGGATTTAAATCCTTAGAATTAAGCCTTCATAAAATTGAGTTAGTAGAGTCAAAAACATTGTTGTATCTATAGCAACAAGCCACAGTTGAATTTTTTTTTGACTGACAAAACATTTCTTAAAATCTTGGAAAATTACTATGGAATTGTTCCATAAGTTGTCTATCAAAGAAAATTTAATTGGGAATTAAATTCCTGCTTTTATGCCACCAAATATCTGTAAAAGAAAAAATAGCTGTAAAAGAAAAACAAAACCCAAATTGCCTCTACAGATAAAGGTCATGGTTTCGAATTTTTTTGACAGCCAAAAACATCCCCTAAAATCTTGAAAAAATATTACGCCATAGTTCCATGAGTTATCTATTAAGCTAAATTTTATTGGAATTAAATTCCTAAAGATGCACCACTATAATGCCATGTAATTAGGACATGTCTGCTACTGTCTGCAGCAGGACACTATCTTGGTTAAGACATAGAATTTG
>NW_018397256.1:4977147-4977371 GCF_002168275.2 Theobroma umbraticum | reverse complement strand
ACATCAATAAATGATCAATTAAAATAGCTAATTGATTGAGGATAACTTATGGAATTAGTTCTATAATCATGCTGATTTTTTGAAACATTTAATTTAACGAATATGATTCTTAAAATTAAGGATGTCAAAGATGATGCATTAACATCCATAAATAAAGAAATCTGATTTCTAAAATTATGTAAGTTAAAATATCTTTATTATCCAATTAAATATTTATGGAATAT
>NW_018397256.1:4976912-4977137 GCF_002168275.2 Theobroma umbraticum | reverse complement strand
GATTGATAATTTATTTAATAAACTATGGAATGTGATTCCGTGTCAAAATTTAAATAATTTAAGACAAAATTAATTTAAGAATTAGATTCCTAGTAGTGGTGGGAGTCTAAATATTTATGGACTAATTCTATTTTCATTTGAATTCTTACAAGAAGATAATTTCAATTTGACATTAAATTTAAAGATTAAATTGTCTAAAATATTTCCTAATAAGATTAGGTAATA
>NW_018397256.1:4976757-4976902 GCF_002168275.2 Theobroma umbraticum | reverse complement strand
AATTTTTAATTAAATGAGATTAATAATAGGTCGTGTAAAGTGATTAGGAGCACAAATTAAAATTATTTTAATTTGTAATGAAAATTTAATTCTAATTCTAACAAGATTGAGAATGGATAAATTACTAATTTTGATTAGTAATACT
>NW_018397256.1:4976630-4976747 GCF_002168275.2 Theobroma umbraticum | reverse complement strand
GAAAGAAGTTTTCATATATAGAATTAAATGGTTACTCGAAAATTTGAAATTGGTAAATTCAAATGTTGAAAGTTGCTAATCTCAAATATCTCATATGATTAACAATTTGAATGAGAC
>NW_018397256.1:4975859-4976620 GCF_002168275.2 Theobroma umbraticum | reverse complement strand
ATTTTATTCATATTGATGAATATATGTGAATGATTATAGACTTAGGCCCGATATGATTATGCTATGGTTGAATGTAAATTCTTGGTATTTTTGAAATAGGGCTTGCGTGTCTTGCCATATCTCTTTATCTCAGTTTATAAAATTTTTTCCTTATCTTATTCCCATCAAATGTAACTAGAGGTTTCTACATTCTATTGTAATTAGAATTAGGATAGACTAGAAATTGAATTTTGAAAAAATCGATGATGGAGATCCAAGGCGCCAAGAAAGTCAAGGTGATTGCAAGCAAATTTTGAAGATTATTATATATAATCCCCTAGGTTTGACCAAGCTTTTTTCCTTTGATGGCTTAAGAAAATTAGTATAGTTGAAGTCTATAATCATCTAAAGTAGTTTGCATGTGATAGATTTATTGATACAATTTAATAGATGCTATGCAATGCAAAATAGTTTGGATATGATAGATTTATTTTATGACATTTAATAAATGCTATGCAATGCAAAGTAATATACATGTGATAGATTTATTTTACATGATTTAATAAATGCTATGCATGCAAAGACAAGACCTTAATAAAAGCAAAAACAAAATCCCTCATTATATATTGAGTCACATGTCACACATAAGCAAGTTGCCTTCCACCATATAGGAAGATAACTTAGCTACTTTTTTAATTAGAAACTTGTTGAGCACACTTAAGGTCACACTTTTATACGAGCATGTTTGAGCGATTGGTAGGTCTTACTCAACTAGTTTCATA
>NW_018397256.1:4975686-4975849 GCF_002168275.2 Theobroma umbraticum | reverse complement strand
GCTTAGAAACTTGATTATTATGGAAACTAGAGGCAAAGGCCAAGCAAAATGTATATGATATGTTTAGGTAATGTGTTGTCACCTAGCTAATCTAGGAGTTATATAGAGATACAATTGGTAAGCTTAATTACCTAACCAATCCACTTATCATGGTTTGTTGAGC
>NW_018397256.1:4975248-4975676 GCF_002168275.2 Theobroma umbraticum | reverse complement strand
CCATGACTAGATGGATGGGATCCTAGCCCATTAAGAGAATCCTATAAGAGATTTCTCGAGGTGATATGAAGGGTTATCATCCTGTAGAAAATAGTGGAAGAACTATTTAAAATTTTAAAACCTTGTTTTAAATAGTTTATACATGATATTTACTTATTGCTTTATTTTATCTATTTGGACATAATTTATATACATGACTAAGAATCTGTCACTATGGTGCATCTCAGTTGCAAATAAAACTCACTAGACCAAATCTTTTTTAAAGGTACCAAGACTTGAGAAATATTCTCAAGTAAATGGTTGTTCATTCCACAATCTCTACCAAATACAATTCATAATTAGGAGTGAGCTTCCACAAGATGGAATTTACATTACCTTAATTATGAATTAGGAAAACAACCACGATAAGGGCACTAACTTGAAAATGT
>NW_018397256.1:4975112-4975238 GCF_002168275.2 Theobroma umbraticum | reverse complement strand
CTTTATGGTAAAGATGGACAAAAGAGAGACTATTAAAAAAATATTTCCTTGTCAGAGTTAAAGAAGAAGAAGAAGCTTATACTTTGCCAACGTTTATAATTAAGCTATAAGTTACTACTATTGTAT
>NW_018397256.1:4974598-4975102 GCF_002168275.2 Theobroma umbraticum | reverse complement strand
AGTATTCAATACTAGATGTTGAATATATTTAAGTAATGACATAAAGCACAAAACAATAGTAGTAAGTCAATGCTCAATATAAATGTCAAGAAAACGGATTGCATATGATCTCAATTATGTCATTTGAGTCTTGGTCATTAAAGTAACAACTAGAGTATGAAGATACTTAGATCCTTTTGATTGGAAATCATGAAAGAGCTAGTAATTGTTATATGACAAAATCAATTTTCATGCAAAAGTGAATAATTTGGTATGCTCAAAAGGTCTCAGACATATAGATGTATATGAACCATTGAACATAAAATGTTACGAAAATTGTTCCTAATTCATTAAGTTTACGCAAGACCAAATTGAGATTTTGTCTTGTATACTTAAAGAAATAAAATTTGAATACTTGAAATGTTTAGAGAATTCAAATATAAGATCATATGAGCTACATAGTATGACGTACTCTATTAAGATATGATCTTAATGAAGATTACTTTTACTTATTAATTAATCATT
>NW_018397256.1:4929276-4974588 GCF_002168275.2 Theobroma umbraticum | reverse complement strand
ATGTAGATTCATGTAAAATGGAGCTTTCTTATAAATAGAACAAAAAGATGTTTGTTCAAAAAAGAAATCAGATTCATATAGTGATATGATTTAGTCCATATATCTCTAATATCTATGTAACCAATTATATTATTCCAAACCAATCCGATTCCAATCATACATTGAGATATATGTATTTAACATTATGAAATATTCAAAAGAGTTCGAATATTACTCTCACAAAGGATCTTGGATTTAGTGGGAGCATAATGACACAAAGAAAAGAGCTTTTTTAGTATTACATGGTTACATTAGAATCTAAATCTAAAATTTTATATGAAGATACATAATCATATGTCTGAGAACTTTATGGATTTAATAGGATACATTGGAGATGTATTGTTCCTATGAGATGAATTACTAAATATGTTTTTTGTTGGAATTATACACTTTGTTATATTAAATGGGATCCAAAAGGTTAGATTTAATAAAATGTACAAATGTACTTATCTCAAACACATAAGGAGGTTAGTAGGAGTGAATACAATTCTTTAGTGATACAGTTACATGGGATGTAATGTGTATACAAAGAAAGTGCCAAAATTTAAAAAAGGCAGATGGCACAATGAAAAGTGACAAATGCATATGATGCATGCAGCATATTCTAGTTGGAATGGTTCTAAAGAAAGAAAGAGGATTATGTGCATGTATATAATTAAAGTCATATACATCTTATTAAAAAAGACTCTAATAGAAAGATACTTAGATCGTTAGTCCATGGAACTAATGAAGAGTTCTGAACATTATTACTGTAACAATGGAGCCATACTAGTAGAACCCGACTCTCATTCGATCTAGATATAGTAATATGACATGATGTGATACATGGACATCATAAAGATAGATAAAAACAATTAACCACATTGAAGGGCACAAGCAAGTCTACATGAAGACACAATTGCTAGATGTATTGAATCCACATACCATGCGGTAGCAATTGGCTTTGTGCTAGTGGGAGACGTTGGGATGAGCCTTGCAACCAATTAGGATTAATTAAGACTTGATTCCAATCATGTAACAATATCATTCATGTTAAATGATTAGAAGTTTTTCTTCATCAATAAGACATCAATTATAATGAGTTATAAGTCTAATTAAATGAAGTCCATGAGATTAATATGACTTGTAAGGGAACTACAATGGGTTGCAGTTATGAGATCCTTATGCATTAAAGTATAATATCAAAATGTTCCTAGTTAATGAATCATTAAGATTGGACATCAATGATGCTTAGAGACTAGTATATTCTATGTTCTAACTTTGAAAATAAGCAATCGATCTTATAGATTGAAATATAGAGATACTTGAAAGTAGAATATAGGTGCTTGCTTAGGAGATCAAGTTCACTAAACATGACTTGCCATGAGAAATGTATTTGGTAATACACTCTAGTGTCTATACAAGACTTCTCATGTGTTAGTTGTGTAAATACTCCGTAGACTTGAGACATTAGGTCATCTTATGTGTGGAGTGGTATACTTTGATTTCATCTTTATGGGTGCCTAACCAAAGATGCCAAAATAGAATGCTTTTAAGCGTAATATAAAGCATGCGAAGGCAAATGAGTGGTCAAGATAGGAATCATCACCTCAAGTGTTTTAAAAGACATCCCATTAGTTTTTGGTCAACATTAGCTTATTGAGGTCATTGGCTAAGGCAACATGGAGATTATGAAAAGATTTCATAAGTCTCTATAAAGCTAATGTCATAACTGCAGGAACAAATATAGAGTTCAATAATAGTAGACACTGTACCAAGTTCTTATCATTTTCGGGATGTATGACGAGAAAATGAATTACACTGATAGACTGTACACTAAAAGCTTGTCAAAGAACCTTTTGACTCTTCTAACAATTGGGTGATCACGATGCATTGCTAGATGCCAATCTTGATTTATGGAATTGAATTAGTTAATTTAAATTGAAAGGATTTATTTAAATTAGTTAATTAACAAAATTATAATTCAATTTCATTGCCAACATATTAAAAACCTAATAAGTCACATACAAAAGGTTGCAATATGGATTAAATTGAAAGTATGGTGATTTAAGTTAGACTTAAATCATATACTAGGTTTTTACTACTAGAAACCTAATTAAAATAGTTTAATTAGGTACTAGTTAAATGTTATAAAAGTTCTAATATTGAAGGGCTTATTTTGCAATTTTAATAACTTTTTTTAATAAGTGTGCTAGTTTTAGAGAAAAACTAATAACTTTTTTTGAGTGCTGCCACCTTTGAGAGAAATTGAGCATGACTTCTCTTGTAATTCTTGGCTGGAAATCAAAGAAAAAGAGAAGACAAACCATTTTCCAGTTGCTAGCACAAGCCTGTGATTGAAAGCTTTCTCCTTAGAGAAAGTTTCGTTACAATTGTGCATGCAACATTAGAGGCCAAGCGATTGATTGGTTAGGATTCTTTCAAGCTAGGAAGTGCATACTGTTTTTCAACACCAAAAAGGACGCATTTGATTATGAGTTCACTTGGAAAGGTAACTTTCTTAATTTTAATTAATTTTATGTTTTTATGTATTAAATATCACTAAGGTGATCAATGGGTGGAGGCATGTTTTGGTTGTGTAACCAAATTTTAATTCTTATTCCAAAGTGCATATTTTGACCATGTCATCCATATATAAACCCAGTAGTGGTATTAGAGCCTTTTTTGGATTTATTTATATTAGGCCTAATTGGCTCTTAATATGGGCTTAGAATAATTATAGAACCCATAAAACGTTAATCAGCCCATGGTCTTTTTCTTTTTTGCACTAATCTTTCAGATTTTCCTTCTCGACACGCAGCTCTCACTTGGCTTCAAGCCTCTTTTTGTTGACTATTGTACTTTGTCAACTTCCAATGTGTATTTCTCCATCGTCAAAACATAACTAGTAAGTGATCTTCATGAAAGTTATAGCTCTATCTCTTAGCTTCCTAATGGTTCAAGAATCCCATTATTTAAACATTTGGAGTGAAAGTTATGCTTGAAATATCGTAACATCTACGAACAGAATCTTGGTCCTTTAATCACCTTTCTTCACCAATTTGAAACCTTATTCCTTAAAATCCTACAAAAGCATAAAAGCTAATAAATAATAATATAATTAAAGTAAATAAACAAAAAATAGCTTAAAATAAAACAACTTAATAAAAGCAAACAAATTAGAAAAATAACTAAATCTTAATCTAAATTCAGGAACTTAACAAGGTTTTAATAACAAAAAGAGATAAAATAATTCTATAAACTAAAATTATCACACCTCCAAGCATAATATTTTGCTAGTCCTCAAGCAAAAGAAAAAACACAAAGAAAGTTAATAAAAAGACTTTCGCAAGAGAAAAATTCACCAAGTCTTGATTTTCCTATTTTTCCTTAAAGAATTATCCATCAATTCCAATCTAAGATAAAATACAGATAATTCTTAAACTCATGCATCAATTCAAATGAAAATTCACTTTCAAATAGACTTTTGTTCGTGTGAATAATCTCTTACAAAGAATATCATACAATTCAGATTAATTTATGCCAACTCTAAGCATAGATTACTACTAAGATCCCATAGGTTTGTTTTGCATCATCTTTTCACTAATATAGACTAATACTTATTCAAATATCAATAATTCTTTATTAAGCTTGTAACATAAGGTTAGGGTCAAGTATGATAAAGGAAATATTTAAACTCAAATTCACCATAAGCAATTAATCAATCTATGACCTATATAGAGCTCTACTTTTTTTTCTTCCTTATAACTTATGATACACTTTTCTTTTATTTTTTTTTCTTTTTCTTTTTCTTTTATTTTTTTGCAATTATGAAAAAAAGTACATTTTTAACACCAATCACCTTTGTCATCACTTCACCCTTCTCCCTTAATTTAACTTTAAGCTTAAGATACTTCCTAGAAAGATCAAAATACCTAAGGGTGAAAGATTTAAAATTAGAGGTACATAAAAATCCTTAAGCTACTATAAATATGTATTTGTCAAAGAAAAGGAAAATTAGGCTCAAAAGTTGGTAGTAAGGATAAAATTTACAAAGGTAGGCTTAAAAAGGCTCAAACAATTCAAAGATGGCCTAAATCATTTCCTATCCAAAAAGTTATCTAAGATTTCACCTCAAGAGAGAATCAAACAAATTCTAGAATCCTTGACTTCACCATATTTTTTATCAACATACACTTTTTCTAAATTACATACTAATTGTAAGTAAAAGATTAAGTGTGCAGGTTATTAAGAGTCCCATCCTACAATGAAGCTAACACAAGAATATCAACACAAACTTAAATCTTATCCATACTTTTCCAAAAGCCAAATTTATAAGATAATCCAAATATCATCCTAAGATAGGGAAAATCATAAACCAGGTTTTTGAACACCTCAAGAAAATTTTATATTTTGGATTTTTTAATTTTTTATGTTTTATATTTAAAAATTTTTTTATAAAAGCAAAAAATAGCAAAATTTAAAGCAATAAAATAAAAACAACCACACCATAAAAATAAAGACATAAACAAAACAAAATCTAAAAACACCCCTCAAACTTAAAACGAAACATTGTCCCTTACGTTTAAGAAAAAGAAATAAAAATAAAATAAAAAGAAAGGAAAACAAAAACTCCCCTAACAATTGATAGAAAGAATCTAGATGTCTTCCTCTTTATCATCGACATTTGCTTCCTTAGCATTCTTGGAATCACTTGGCGAATAGGGGAAATAAACCTGTCCATGCCCACATGTTGAGCATAAGCTCTCATCATCTGCTCAATGGCTTGAATGTAATTTGCCTAATGTTCCATGCGATTCTCAAGTTGCTTCATCCTTTGTGCCATTGATATAACCTGACAATGAGATACTCGAGTCCTCACAATAATCGAACTGCCTCTAATAGTATATTACTCCTGTTGCATAAACTTTTCCACAATACTATCATCAATCAGGCCTTTAGGATAGAGCAACCCCTCAACAAAGCCTCACTCCACTCCAGCTCTCTTACACAACTCAATGATCAAAGATGGAAACCATATGTCTTCACAAGGTGTATTAATAGAACGAAGGATAGTGGAGTCTCCCAAATATCAATTGGCTTACCAATCAAAATACAATAAAGCAACAGAACTCTATCCTTGGTAATATCATTAACATGCTTCATAGGAATCAATCTAGTGACAATAAAGAATAGCCAACACTTGTAGGCACCATGAAGTTGGCTCATCTTAAAAGACACAAGCAGGCCCTTAAACATCTTCCACTCCCCATTACCCTTACACAAAAAATTAATCACCTCATCAAAATCTAACTCCCAAGTAAAATATTCATCAATTACAGCCTCTAGAATCTTAAAATAATCACTAATAGCATCTGTAGTAAAGGGCACAAATTTACCTCGAACAAAAGCAAACCCATTATTATGTTCCTTTCCATTAACATAAAATTCCCTAACTATAGGCATCACAGCTACAAAAGGCTGTTTACAAAATGTGGTTCACTACCTAACAAGAATAATTTCATGAATATTTGGGTACTTACCTTCACTAACATCAAGTCCTCTTTCATGCACTAAGATTTTATAAATTACCTCATTATTATATCTCTTTTCAATGGCAAGAGAGATAAATCTAGTCCTATCATAAGAACTACTAGCACTAATCCTAGCTCTCTTTAGTGCCATGCTTAGTAATCTAAGATCGATCTCTACAAAATAATTCAAAAATTAAACTCCAAATAACTCACCAAACAATTATTCACCAGGCACTCTTAACTCCAGTAGTTAAAATCCAACAATCCACAATATCTCAAAAATCACAAGTGTAGAAAAGTGGACTTACTTGAATATTGAAGATGCAATGTTGAATGGTTGAAAGCAAGGATGCATTTGGATAGGATTTGACTAAAGTTTTTTTTTTCTTTTAGAGAAAAGGAAAAAAGAATGAAAGGAGGGAAATTTTAAAGAAAGAAAAAGATGGTGGCTAATGAAGAAGATGGGAGAAGAAAAAAGGGTTTATATAATGGGGTCTAGGTTTTTTTTTATTTTTTTATTTTTGATGTAATGCCTTGACACCTAGTGTGGCTTTTATGGCATCGCATTAAGGCCACCAAATGGTTGTTTTGCAATTTCTTAGCACCACAGCTTTGAGAGGCCCCTTCAATTAAGCGTGCTTCAAACCTTGGGCCACCACGATGTCAACTGCTATTACAATTTGACATGGTTCAAAACCCAAGGGGCCATGACGCTGTTGTTTGAGTGTCATGGCCATGTTCTTAGGGTGTCGAGACATTCTCCCTTTTACGTTACGACATCAGGTGCATTTTTTTGCTTGTTTTTTATTTTTATACTTGCATAAAGAAAGAAAAATTCAATCAATATTTAATGAGAACAAATACTGAATAAATAAATAAAAATAATTTAAAGTAAATAAATTAAATTAAAATGTTTAGGTTGTCACCTAAGAAACATTTTTTTATAGTTATTAGTTTGACTACGGCCGATCTTTATTGTTGTCCACTAGAATGATTGAGGATCTTCGACGATCTAATTCATCTTCCCAATAATGTTAGAGATGTTGCCCATCCACTTTGAATGTTCCAATAGCCTCACTACAAATATCTATTGCACCATAAAAAGTGGCTTTAATCACTTTGTTATGACCTGACAACTTTAATTTTTGTTTCTATGGAAATAGCTTGACTAATTTGGTTAGTAACACTTATTGTCCAACCTTAAAATCAAGAGTAACTGAAGGTGGTGGAATATGCTAACTTTTTCCCACAAAAACTTCAAGAGGTTTCTTTCGATGTTTCTTGCCAAAAACCTCTTTAGCAAACTCATCAATTACATCCAATCTATGGCAACTTTCTATAGAGGAAGGATACTTTGTTGTATTGAATATATTAAACTCAACTACTTCCTTTCCAACCTTGAAAGTTATCTTGCCATTCTTCACATCAATGATTGCACTTACAATAGCCAAGAATGGTCATCT
Source organism: Theobroma umbraticum (assembly GCF_002168275.2). Lineage (NCBI taxonomy): Eukaryota > Viridiplantae > Streptophyta > Magnoliopsida > Malvales > Malvaceae > Theobroma > Theobroma umbraticum. The sequence goes on along the minus strand of NW_018397256.1, from coordinate 4,967,573 downwards.
CAAGATTAAAGGAATTTCCACATCCTCTTTCATCTCAAGCACAAAGAACTCCACTACAATGTACAACGTCTCAACTTTAACCAACACATCCTTTATAATCCCAACATGGTGCTTGATTGATTTGTTTGCTAATTGCAAGTTAATTGCAGTAGGTTGTATTTCTCCAACTCCAAGTTTCCTCACAATAGAAAAAGCATAATTGAGATAACAGCACATAAATCACACAAAGCTTTAGAGAGTTTGAAGTTACCAATAGTACAAGGGATAAAAAAACTCCCTAGATCCTTAAGCTTTAGTGGAAGCTTATTCAGAATTATAACGCTAAACTCTTCAGTAAGTGCAACAATTTCAAACTCACCAAATTTCTTCGTTTTGGTCAAGATGTCCTTCAAAACTTCACATAACTTGGCATATTTTGAATTGTTTGTCAAATTTCTACTTTTGACAATGTTAAGGAAAAAAGTGGTAGAGGTGTTAGAACAAGTTTTAGTCGTGCTTTTTCTTTAGATATTTTAGTAGATTTTTCAATGACAATTTCATTTTCAGCATCTTTTTCAACAGGCTTAACCAAATTTTTAAATTTAAAATCACTACCACTTACCTCTTCTCCACTACAGAGTGTGATTGCATTGTAATACTCTTTACTTTCTCTTCTTGGATATGGCTCAGTGTCACTAAGTAATGTAACTTAAAGTCTATTATTGATGGCATTAGCTAACTAGCCCAATTGCGTCTCAAGATTGAGAATTGATGCTGCTTGACTTTGAATGATGGCATCATTTATCACCATGTATGCATTATTCTCGACCATGTATTCATTAGTTTGAGCTAAAAATTGCACGATCATCTCTTCCATTGTTAGCTTCTTTTCAAAGACTAAAAGTTTAGCTTGTTGTGGAAAGCAAAAAAGTATGCTTGGCCTTGGATTTGAAGGCCCTGGATTGTTATTCCATGAAAATTTTGGATGGTTCTTCTAACCAAGATTGTAGGTGTTGGAATAAGGATTATTCCGTTGCCTGTTGAAGTTCCCAACAAATTGAACTACTTCAGAATTAGATGGACATTGATCACTAAAATTGCTATCTCCACACAAGTCACAAGTCACAAAGGAGTTATGGACAACATTAACCCCCACTATATCAAATCTGTTTGTCAAGGCAACTACTTGTGTAGTCAAGGCATTAAGTGCATCAATCTCATAAACACTAGCAGTTTTTCTATAACTAGATCTTTTTGAAAGCCATTGGTAGTTATTAGATGCCATCTATTCCAACAAGTTATAAGCTTTATCAAGATTCTTATCCATTAATACCCCACTAGCAACGGCATCAATTGTAAATCTGATTGAACTTGCCAACCCATTATAAAATGTCTAAAGTTGTAGCCATTAAATAGCCATTAAGGAAGCCTATGGTGTGGACATCTTCTAATTAACAAATCCTTAAATTACTCCCAAGCCTTAGATAATGACTCACCATCAAATTGTGTGAATGAAGCTATATCATTCCTCAGCTTTGCAGTCTTGGCAAGTACGAAGAATTTTTCCAAGAATTTTTTAACTAAGTCTTCCCATTTAGTGATAGATCTCGTTGGAAGTGAATTTGCCCAACTCTTTGCCATATCCCTTAATGAAAAAGGAAACAGTCTTAGTCTAATAGTATCATTAGTTAGCCTACTATATTTAAAAGTGTCATAAATTTCCTGAAAATTGAATATTAGAATCATCATTAGGTAACCCACCAAACTAAATTGAAAATTGAATCATTTAAATGTAAGCAGGCTTGATTTCAAAATTATTTGCATTGACGAGAGGTTTTCTAATGCTTTGGTGCAAGCCTTGTAAGAAAAAAAAATAGCATAATCTCGCAACGTTTTGTTCTCTTCAAGAACTCAATTGACAGCATTATTACCATTATTATTATTATTATTATTAGCAATTGTCTGATTTAAAGTTTAAACTTACAAATTTTCCCTTCAAAGTCTTCTAAACATTCTTTCTATCTTCGGATCAAAAGGAATAAGATTTTAGTTTCTCTTCTGCATACAATGACCAAAGATGCCTGAAAATAAGAAAAAAATGAAATTTGAATTAAGACTAAATTTGCTTGGTATTAATATTAGTAAAAATTCTAAAAAACAATTCCTAAACAACGACATCAAGAACTTGTCATTTATTCTCTACTCAAGTAAGAATAAATATCGAACAAATAATATATTAGTAAGCAGAGTATCAATCCCATAGAGAATTAATAAATTTCACTAAGTAATAGAATTAACACAATTTAGTCTTATCCAATCAAGTAAAAGCAAGTAACTAAATAAATTATAAACTAACTAAATCTAACTAAAAAATTTAAACTAAAGAAAATCAAAGCAATAATAAAATTGGATAAAAATCAAATTAAACAAGCATAAGATTACAATATCCCTTACATTTCACTTATATCTTACTTTTCTTCCTTAACTTATTCCAATGGATTGAATTGCTAACCTAGACTCTTATAAAAAAAATCAATTTTAAGCAAAACACTATATCTCTATGTGAATTGAAATCAAAACATGCTCATTAAGTTCAGGCTCTAATATTGGCTACGTACGACACATAGGTATATCTTTATCCTATACACAAATTAATTTATTTATCTAAGTAAATAAATATGATCATATACTATTTTAATTTTTAGCTTACTCTAAACTCCCTTTCTCAAGTTATATTTAGTTTTCTAGATCAATTTAATAATTGAAAATAAATTGGAATAAACAATCCAATTCCATTGAAAATAAACGGGAAAAGATTAAAAATTTAAACCACATGAGAGTTCAATTATAATCCTAGAGAAAAGAAATTAGCTACTCATTCTTGTAAAAATAAATAAAAACATATGAAGCTTAGCCATCAAGAGCAACAAGAACAATAAAAACTAAGGACAAAGAAAAATAAATATTGGTAGCCTTAATCTTCAATCTTTAGCCTCAACTTCTGACTTCTTGAATCTCTCTTAGAACTTTTTCTTATAGTTAACTTCTTCTTAAGTTATCTCTAAATACCGCTAAATTAACCAATTCTCCCTACTTAAGCCTAATTGGCTCTTAATATGAGCTTAGAATAATTATAAAACCCATAAAACCTTAATCAGCCCATAGCCTTTTTCTTTCCCGCACTAATCTTTAGATTTTCCTTCTCAACGTCACAGCGCTCACTTGGCTTCAAGCCTCCTCTTGTTGCATGCTGTACTCCATCAACTTTCAATGTATTTTTCTACATTTTCCAAGTATAACTAGGTAAAGCGATCTTATGAAAGTTGTAGCTCTATCTCTTAGATTTCTAATGGTTCACGAATCACATCATTTGGACATTTAGAGTGGAAGTTATGCTCAAAATACCGCAATATGTACCAATAGAGTCATGGTCTTTTAATCACCTTTCTTCGCCAATTTGAAGCCTTATTCCTCAAAATCCTACAAAAGCAAAAAAACTAATAAATAATAATACAACTAAAATAAATAAACATAAAATAATATAAGACAAAAGAACTTAATAATAGCAAACTAATTAGAAAAATAACTAAATCCTAATCTAAACTCAAGAACTTAGCTGGCTTTTAATAATAGATTGAGACAAAATAACTATATAAAGTAGAATTATTAGTTACTACTCAATGCTCCATCAATATTAAACTTAAGAGTACTACGAAATGGTGGTTGCCATGTAACATTAAGTTTCACCAACCAAGGACTAGAAGAGGTGATAGCAACATTAGGAAACCTTGCAAAGTCCAATATCAATAAGTTCAAGTGTGGCTACTTGGCTTGAGCCTACCATGCAATACGCAGCTTAATCATATCAAAAGTATGGTGACAGTCCCATATCTTCCCATTGAAGAAAACATCGTTACAACCCATCCATATAGTCCATAGAATGGCTGGGAATGCCATTCTCTAAGCATCTTGATTGTTAAGAACTTTGGCAACCTCATTCCAAGTAAGAAAATTGATCAAAGGGTCTTTATGCATGACCCAACTAAACCCCCAATTGTTGGCCCATAAGCCCCATAAATGCTAGGTTTTAGCATAATAAAAAAGGATATGGTTAACAAATTCATAATCTTTCATACATATGAGGCATCCAGTAACTTCAACCAAGATAAAGCCTTTTTTCAAAAGAGTTTCTCTTATAGCAACTTTACCTTTTAGAATGAGCTAGCAAAACAACTCAACCTTCAAAGGTGCAGGCCTTCTCCACAGATCTTTCTATTAAAAAAGTTAGCTCAATGAAAATATCCAACAAGGAGGGAATGGAATTTCAAAAAATTTTGGAAAATGTTAAAACAATAAGCTATAGTCGATTATTAAGAAACTCTAGTTGATTATGGTTATGGTTCTTTTCACAAACCAACTCCAATGTCTTTCAAACAAAATTGTGGTAGACTATGAAGACTCAAAAATCAATCCTCAACTAGGAAACTCATTTTGAAACCTTGTAAGAGGAATTTCAACAAAAACCTTGATGTATATTTAAGTTTTAATTAAAGCTACTTAATCAAACATAGACAAATGGTTACTTTGAAATACTTAAACATTCTTTGAATGTAAATCAAATAAAGGCAACTTTGAGAAAAACATTTCAAAAAACTTTTCAACAAGGAATGGACAATTTGTGATGGTTGAAAAGGATTTAGAAAAGAACCAACCAAGATGTGAAGAGTATGAATCAAACTACAAGCACTTTATGAAATGGGTTCTCTTGAAATGAAATAAAGCAAAACAAACAATGATAGAATGAAGATACTAGGTAAAAATGAAAACTTCTTCAAAATGGATTTCTTACTTATGTTAAAATCAAAGCAAATGATTTTTCTAAAATAGTTTCAACAATAAATTAAAAAGCATAAAAGTAAATCAGGATAAAAATTTTTATAGTGGTTCAGCTTTTCAAGTGTCTATATCCACTCCCTTAGTTAACCAAGGAATTTTCAATCCACTAAAATGGATTCTTACTTTTTAACAGGATAAAGTGGTAACCCTCATAATAGTTATTTCATGAGATCAAGCAATAACCCAACGGCCTCAACCACAAACCCATTGTTTTTAACAGGCTCACTATAAACCCATTGTTTTAACAAGTTCACCACAAACCCATGGTTTTTAACAAGATCACTACAAACTCATACAATAGCTTTTTTTGGGATCAACCATAATCCTTACACTAGCTTTTCAAAGCTAAGTTAGAATCTTTACAAGAATAGCAATAATGCCTCTAAAAGATAGATTTTTCTAGTTTGGTACAATGGAGGAAGAATGCCTAACATTGGGTAAAACTATAAGATCTAAAGATGGGAGTGAAAGCACAAAGAAATTTTAGCTCAAAAAAGCTTGGTTTCTCTCATGTTCTTTCAAGACTCTAATTCTTAAGAGTTTGGCCTTTTTCTTTTCATTTTCCTCACTTTGAAATGCTTCCAAATGGTCCTTTTTATAGTAGGAAAGGTCTTGGAGCCAATGGAGATTATTAGAGCAAGAAACTAGTCGTTTTCTTTTTGAATTTTGTGTCTAACGGTCCCTTGTAGCAAACTATGAAATTTCTCTAGTCAATCTCTTCCAAAAAGCTTGTATTTTTCTCATCAAAGCTTAAAGGTTTGATTGGCACTGTTTCAAGGTTGACCATAGTTTCAACAGGATTGATTATGCCACTGTTCCTAGGTCAACTATAGGCTTTATGGGGTTTGACTATAGATGTCACTTTTTTAAGTTTCTTTGTTCATTCTTGCCCATTCTTCCATAAGATTGACTTGCCTTGCTTTAGGATTGATTGGAGTTTGTTTCTTTAAGATTCCTTGACATTTTAGCATGTAACTTTGGCCATATCTTCCTTGTGATCAAATGTTGAGTGATGACTAAGCTTCTTCACTTGAAGCAAGCTTAGTGTAATGTAGATTAATGACTTCGAATGCTTTGAGATAAAACTCACCATTTGAGAACATATTTTGCAACTTCAACTTATCAAACCTAAATATTAGAGAGATCATAAATAAAACTCTTTTAAACAAATTTAACACTCATATAATTAAGTCATTCAAGCTTCAAGACATTTGTAAAACAAGTGTGTGATAATTTAATAGCTTCAAGAATTCACACAACTAAAACAATCAGGCTTGTAATAATGTAAGAATAAATATATGAAAACTAAATCATTTCAAGGACTTGTCAAGAATCACTCAAATAATATTCTAGTAAATTTAGATTATTTTATCATAATCAAAACTATAATCACTTTAAAGCTAACACCTTCCAATGACTAGTTTCCAAGAATATACTGCAAAAGGATTTGGTTGTGTAATAGTCATTTAAGTTTGTTTCTAGATCAATTTATCATCAAAATTTCTACCTAAAACTTGTTGATTAAGGAAATGATGAACAGCTTCCCATCAATCAAGTTCACATCCAAAAAGCCTTCCCTTTAGTTTTAAACATCATTACCGCACATTACCAAACCTTTTTCCATATTTGTCAATCATACCATTTTAATGATGACTAAGGCGAAGATTATTGGGAATATGATACTAGGTACAATTTCATCAATCCATTGATCATGCCAAAAGTTGATCTTTTGACCATTCCCCATTGAGAGTCCAAAATTATCGTTTACAACTTGACTACCGTTGTCATGATGGGAAAAGGGTTTAGTAACATTACACTAAATGTCAGAGACCATTCTAGAACACCTTTCGATGGAAGTAGGCTGTCATTTCTATAACCTGTTTTACTCATAATAACCCTCCACCATAAGCTTACTGACCCATTACCCAACCTCAAGATCCACTTATTGAGGAGGGCACAATTTTTCAGGTTCAAGTTGCCAACCCCAAGACCTCCAAGTTCCTTATGAAGGCAAACTAAGTTCTAATCAACAACATGAATTTTTCATTTCCCATTTAAGCCACCCTGAAGAAAATGTCTTTGAATTTTGTCAAGTTGTTCTCTAATACCAACCAAGATTTGGAAAAGTGGAATGTAAAAAATGGGCAAGCTGTTGAACATAAACTTTAAAAGTGTTGTATTTCCACCCATGGATAAGTACCTAGCTTTTCATGTTGAAAGTTTGGCTTTAAATTTATCAACAACAAATTGTCATATCTTAAGAGAGTCGGATCAACCCCCTAACGAAAGCCCTAGATAAGTAGTTGGAAGTTTCCCAATTGAACAAGCAATTTTCCTATCCCACTCTTCACCAACCTTTGCTCCAATCCAATTTCATAGAGGTAGCTTTTGTTGAGGTTGACCTTAAAATCGAAAATAGCTTGAAAGAATCTCAAATACATTTGACATTTAACAAATTATCGAGAGATGGTTTACAAATGATTATCGTATCATCAACGAATTGCGAATGAGAAATAGCAAGCTCATCTCCTTCGACAGTAACTCTCTTGATAATATGTTCACTTTCTATCTTTCTCATCAAGATGCTAATAGCCTCTACAACAAGACTGAAAAGAAAAGAAGGCAATAGGCAGTCTTGTCTCAGTCCTCTACATATATGAGATTGTTGTGAAAGGGTTCAATTAACGAGAATGGAGATAGGAGTTGTAGTACTGCATGCTCAGACCCAAGCTCTCCACCTTTCACTAAACCCCATATATCTCATGAATATATCCAAAAAGCCCCATTCAATGCTAAAAAGGCCTTTTCAAAGTCGATTTTGAAGAACAAACCCCCATTCCTTTTTTTCTTAAAGAGGTCAATTAACTCGTTTGCAATGAGACTACAATCCATAAGCTACCTACCCTTGATGAAAGCAAATTAATTTTCTCAAATAACTTCCTCCAATACCCCTTTCATCCGGTTAACAAGTGCCTCAGCGATAATTTTATAAAGGCTACTAACCAAACTGATGGACTGGTAATCACCAATTAAAGATAGGCAAGCCTGTTTCGGGACCAAGGTAATAAAAGACGTGTTTATGCACCCATCTAAAGTGGCTATCTTGTGGAAGCCTTCAACGTAATGCATAATGGTCTCTTTCACAATGTCCCATTGTTTTTTTGAAAAAAAATTGAGATTAAAGCCATCTGGTCTAGGGACTTCATTCTCGTCATAGCTTGCTAGTGCTTCCCATATTTCCACTTTTGTGAAAGGACTCTCCCAAGAAATAACAAACCTTTCAGAAAGTTTCTTGAAATGCCAATTGATAGATTTGCCTTAGACTTAATAATATGAAATTATTTCAACAAATATGATTTAAAAATATTAAAATGTCTCGATGAACATAAATAAAAATACACATAAATGTTGAAACAAAGATAAGTAAAGAAATAATAAACTTGTTTAAAGCGACAATTAAAAATATTAAAAAGTTCCAACGAGGATACATCTTTCAAAGGAATTAAGTAAACATTTTCATCACTATCAAACGAATAGAATCATTATTAATCTTTCAAAGATGAAAAGATCTCTCTCACCCAAAAAGAAAGAAAGATGACATATACAATTTTTAATCGATCAACCCCTTTACTTGGCCTACCCATGTGCATGTTATTTTTCTACCACCATGGCCTTCTCCGGGCACGCCCGGACTTCCCCACTTGTTTTTCTTGCCTTGATATATATATATATATTTATATATTTCCTTTCTTTTTTGCTTTTCTTATTACGCATATGCCTGTTCCTTTCATATCTTTATTGACGAGTACTTATCCTTCAATGTGCTGTTTTGTATGTTATTATTATTATTATGGGCATAACATGCATGTGTATAGTATTTATTAAGGATTACTAATTTGAAATTTTTGTGATAATAATGGGCATAATCTTACTGATAAGAACACATCATGAATTCATATGGGAGATGAAACCATACAAGTAAAACAGGTGCGGCAGCACCAGCACGTGGGGGGTGGGAATTGTGAAAGGAGTGGCCTTGGGTTGGTGTCTGTGGTGTTGGTGGCAGTATTCAACCTTAGAAAGCATCTACAACGGCAGCATGACCAACCCAAAAAGGAGTCCACACTTAAGAAACAAAAAGCCCAAACCAAGAACTTCGGATTAAAAAAGAAAAAGCTGTACGAAGCCAAAAGCCCAAAAAGTTAAACCATCAAAACAGCCTAAAGTATCCATAGAATGGAGTCTGTATCAAGATGTAAGAGGCCCAACTCAGCTATAATTATGAGGCAGATAAAATTAAATAAATTTATAATTATACCTTTTATTACTTTTAATATTCATTTTGATGTTTTAGATACTTTTAAATTTTAATTACCATTACAAAGAAAATAATATATATATTTATAAAAGCTTTACTTGTGGAAATACATCATGATTAATTTTCAGTTGACCTAATATTGGCCTCCTTTGTGACATTTTAAGAGAAATAAATCGAGGTATGATGAGTAGCTTTGATATTTTAAGAGGATTAATTGAGGTATGATCATTTTCCATTTTAATGTAATTTCAATTTCCTATATGGTTTTGTTATGCTTGTAGGTACAAATTTGACAATTTTGTACATAATATGAATTTAAATAAGTTTGGGTTTAGGTTAATCATGTTTTTTGTTTTAATCATGTCGATACAATTTAGACACCAATAACTTGTGCCTTAACCATGTCAAACCCACTTAATTCGTTTAAGATTTATCTGAGACACGATTAATTAATCGTGTTATTGTATAACCATATAACCTCTAGCCTGTTTATTTATTTATTTAATGGTGTTCACTTGTTGGGTCGATAGATTTAATGTGCGGTTAAGACCCATTTATTGATTCATATAAAAATATATTTTTTTTTTGATGATTAAGATGTATTGATGCTGAATTTTGTTATATTTGATAAATATTATGATATTTATAATTTTTTATTATAAATTTAAATAACAAAATTATATTTTAATTGTATATATATTAATTTAATTGTCTTAATAGTGTAAATAAGTAAATAAGTTATAATTCTATAATTTTAATAATGTAAACAAATTGTGTTGTATCAATTAAAATTTAAATCAACAAGTTTAATAAACATGTTAACCATATCATGTTGTGTTACATGTTTATTAAACTTATCCATGTATGTGTTTAAAATTCTAACACAATTAGTTAATCACGTCATATTCGTATTTATTCATATAAATGTTAATAACTTATATTTATATGATATGATAATGTCAAATTTCTACTTATGTAAGTATATGCATCGAATAGATAGTATATAAATAAACAGAGTATCAATTACATTGAAAATTGATGTAAAATTTTACTAAGTACTAAAATTAAAACAATTCAATCTTATCCAAACAATCAATACGAAATAACTAAATTAATTAACTAAAATAATTAACCAAAATTTAAACTAAAAAGAAAAAATCAAAGTAATAATAACTTGAGTAAAAATTAAATCAAGCAAGCTTAGGATTACAATATTTCTCACTCTTCATCTAAATCTTACATTTTTTCCTTAACTTATCAAATATTTATAAAGATCTCTCGACTCATCTTATGAAAATATGTATTTAAATTTAAAACAGACTCATTAAGTTCAAGCTCTAATCTAGCTACATATAACTCATATGTATATTCCTATCCTGTATATAAATCAATTAATATGATCATATGTTATCCCGATCTTAGTTTACATTAAACTCCTTTTTTCAAGTTTGTTTAGGTTCCTAAATCAATTTAATTGGTAACTAAGCAATTAAAAACATTAAGAACAAATTGGAATAAACAATTCAATTCCATTGAAAATAAGCAAGAAATAGACTAAAAATTTAAATTACATGTGAGTTCAATTGTAATTCTAGAAAAAGAAAATTAGCTCCTCATACTTGCAAAGATAAATAATATTATATAAAATTCAACCATTGAGAGTAATAAGAAAAATAAAAGCTGATGAAGAAAACAAAACAAATATCTGCAACCTTGCTCTTTTAAGTTTCAACCTAAACTTCTTGCTTCTTGAATCTTCAAAAATTCTTCCTCTAATATCTCTTTAAAATATCCTATTTATACTAACAAACTTAACCTATAGTTGACTTACTAATTTAATTGGGCTTAAAAGTATATTGAAAGGCTCAAACATCAACTGTTAGTCTTAAAATTGTCATTCTCGCAATAGTACGGCTAGTCATTTTTGGATACAATTTTCTCTATCTTTGAGGCAAAACTGGGTATAGTGATCTTCTATAAAAGTTTTAGCTCTATCTGTTAGCTTTTTAATGATCTAAGAATTGTAGCATTTAGAGTTTTGTAGTGCAAGTTATGATCCAAACACTGAAACATATGCAAGTAGACTTCCGAGTCTTTCAATACCTTACTTATCAAAATTAAGCCCAATTATCTTAGTTCCTACAAAAATATAAAAACTAATAAATAATCACTAAATTAAAAGAAATAACATAAAATTAAAATAACTTACTTAAAAATAAACTAATTATAAACACAACCAAAAATAACTAAATTATAATTAAAAATTAAGAACTTAGTTAATATTTAATTACAAAATTAGACTAAAATAATTTTATAAAATAGAATTATTAGATGAAAATACGAAAACAAAGATTGTTAATTTATCTAAATATAAATTGTATAAAATATTTTGATAGATAGTGCATAATTTTAATTGGGATTAAATTAAAAAATGATAGTAGAAAATGCTTCCATTAATTAATTACTAGAAACATACCGGTGCTTTGCACACGGAGACAATAATACGTGTTGTAATAGTTACGTTTATCATATTTTTCATTCTATAACTTGTTGTAGGTGAAGACTAAAGAAAACCCATGTACTAAAAATAACATATACAAAATGTTACAATCAGTAGTAGAAAATATAAAGCCATATTATGACAATTTGTAATTTTATATATTGATTGTTAGCTTAGTTACAAAAAGCAGTGTTTGTATACAAAAACTAGTACAAGACTTTCTCAAAGCTCCACAAAAGATGCTCTGTTTTGCTTTTGTTTTAGGTGGTGTATCAATGTTCTCCCAGTACTCTAAGCATGTATAAAAAATACAATGATAATATGCAATAAAACATAAAATTTTGTGAGTAAACAATTATTTAAAACTAATAGTAATTGGTATTGGGCTTGGAACCATAGAACTTCAAATCAAGGATATTGGGCATTTTGCTTGGAATTATAGCACTACAAAATAGGATATCAAGCATTATAATTAGAACTGTAGGACCTCAAATTAAGGATATCAAGCATTATACTAGAAAACGTAGTATTACAAATTAAAGATATAATTAAGTAGTATAAAAGATATCATTTATTATACTTGAAATCATAGTATCCTAGATCAATGATATCAAACATTAGGCTTTGAAGCATGGCACTACAGATTAAGGATATCAAGTATTTTACTTGGTACTGTAACACCTTATATCAAGGATATTATGTTTTATGCTTGGAATTGTAGTATTATAGATCAGAGATATTTAGTAGATATCAAGTAAATATCATGACATAGCACTTCATGAATCGTGACACAATACATCAACCATTTTGCTTAAATTAAGATATATCCGTCATATGACTATCTTGCAGTATACTATTGTAAGTTACCACACATGTATGTTACTATGTTTTTATGTTACTTAAAATTTAAAATTAATCAACATTTAAAGCAAAAACAACCTCTGTGAACTATTTTCTCGCAATTAGTAATTTTTAAATATTGAAATGAACAAAGTCTAGAAGAATTTTTTTTATTTGTGATTCACATGATTTTAAAATCTTTAAGAATTTTATTTAAGATATGTTAAGAAAATAACCTTCTTATGTGCTTTTATTGGCATGTTTCATAAGTTTAAATTGTAAATATAAACTTGCATGTAAATACTGATTCATGCAAAATTTGACACAAGTAATAATCTTGCACTCTATCTATACCAATACTTTATGACTAAAAAAAAGGTGAAAAATTTATATGTGTTGCTTTTCAAATATTTTACCTAATAAAAGCATTAAACTCGAGAAAGAGAAGAAGAAAATTGTAGAAAAAGAAAGAACAACATAAAAAGAGATAAAAAAGACATTAAAACGAATTATAAATCTGCAAATGCCCTCAAGAGAGAAAAAGATTAAAGATTTAAAAAACCCAAAGAGACCTTCAAATAAAACGAACACAAAAAAAAATCTTCCAATCCAATTTAGTCAATTGATTTCCACATGGTAATCAGTTGGAGATGACACGCAGAATCAAGTAGACCTCTCAAAAGACAAATTAATATACAGATATAGGTAAACATGATCTATGTGTCCGACAATTAGTTTAATGGGCTCATTTTCTTGCATCTGCATGCATGCAAGGAAAACACCATATTGCTCAATGAAGAATAATTTCTCCTAATCCAACTACATGCCACAACGAAAAATAGTTTTTCGGAATTCAATTACATGCCACTTGTCACCTAATTGAGAAGCTAGATGGTGTCCAATTGAAGCCCTTACAAAAGACTTTTAATGTATAGGAACAGATAACTCGGAGGCATGGGTGAGCAGAACTCAGTAGCACAAATCAAATCATGATCGGACATATGAATGCGTCGTTGGCGGACGCGTGTGAACCAAATTATAGCTGATAATCTAGAATGTACCAAAGTGGGCACATTGTCCCATAATACAAACAAGACAGAGTTCACGGGCACCACATAGCCTAAGCTCACGAGACAACCTTCAATCATATATTATTGCATGCTCAAAATTCACAGCCACCAATCACATTTTCTTACACCAACTCACACACTTTAAAAGGCAAAAGAAGAAAAGAATGAACAATCATTTTAATTAACAATTTATTGGAGCTTGTGATCCACTCAATATAATGCAATTTCGTTTAGTCATCAGACAGTAGGCCAAACCCCATCTTCGAGTGCATATAAAAATTTAGGAAGGGAGCCTCCAAAATCAGAGCCAACACACAAAACCGACCTAGGACTTTTAACGGTCTCTCCTGTTTTGCCGCTCTTTACCAAGAGAAATGCAGCCCCATTTGCTCCTTTTCTTCGTTCTATCATCCACTCTCGCTGTAGGTAACTTTTTGGCCACTTCCCAGTCAGTTCCATCTCCTGGAGCTCATGGCACAAAACCCGCAAATGAAACATATTACAAAGTTTCCAAGCAACTCTGTTGGGGTTGCGTTGGCGAATCACTAGAGTTTTTGTTCACACACAATGTGGTTAGGGCAGCAAAATGGGAGCTACCCTTGTTTTGGGATTTCCAGCTTGAGAAATATGCTCGGTGGTGGGCAAGCCAAAGAAGAGCAGACTGCAAGCTTCAGCACTCTTTTCCAGAGGATGATTTCAAGCTTGGGGAGAACATATATTGGGGCAGTGGCTCAACGTGGAGGCCGAGTGATGCTGTGAGTGCATGGTCTGAGGAAGAAAAATATTATGACTATGCAAGCAACTCGTGCCAGGAGGGACAGATGTGCGGCCACTACACGCAAATTGTTTGGAAGAATACCAGAAGAATTGGCTGCGCTCGAGTTGTATGTGAGGATGGAGATGTTTTCATGACTTGCAATTATGATCCACCGGGTAACTATATTGGCGAAAGCCATATTGATGCTGGAGTTTGAATATTCTTACTAGTTGTAAACTTCTTCCCAGGGGTACCTTAACTACTCTTGTTCAAGTTCAGTACTATTTTCGAAAAAACTTCTGATGCTAGCTAGCTCACTTCAATACAACTATTACATTGAAGTTAAGAAATTTTTTTCAAAAATAGTGAACTGAACAAGTATTTTAAGGTATTTACTGCAAACATATATATATATATATATAACTTTGTACTTGTATGGAATTGAGTGTGGAAATAGCTAGATCTTATAGTGTTCTGGTGTAAATCAAATGGGATCTGGAATAGGGGGCTAAATTCTGAATATGTCCTGCGTATTGTTCTCACTAATTGTAATAGTATCTGAAATCCTGCATGTTCTGCGGGAATTCGGCAGAAAGCGATTTGTGCATCTTTTTGTTGTAACTCTCGCAGTTGCAAGCACCACACCCCTATTCAGGGGAGGAAGAGCCAGGGTACATCACAAACTTTTTGCGTCCCAGGCCCATAGATTTGGATATCTCTGAATCAGGCTGACATAAATTTGGGCCACACTGGTTAAGATGGACTTTCTGTAGCCCAAAATATATTGGACATTTAAGTTAATCTACAAAAAAAAAATGAAAAACCTCATGATTTGGAAAGGATAGTTTGGATGATTGGACGTATTTAGTTAAGCGCTAGAATAGAAGAAGAAGAGAGGACAAAGTTGGTTACAAGTATCAAGAGAGAAGACAAGACAACCATTTCTCTACCAAACCCTTTACATCAGTGAAGTCACCACATACTACTCTGTGGTTGTGTTTTTCCCATGCGCCACCACTGCAGCTGCAAGGTTATACAACTACGCTCTGCACCGCTCGTCTTCAATGTTATCTACGTTCAAGTGGTCTCATATGGATTGGTCCTAACATTATTATCACTTTTCTTTTTCTCTTTCTACAATGCTACTCATCTATCCATGTAAAGTTTGTTCTGAAACATTATTTAATAAGTAATATTACCAATCAGGAATAAAATATTGGGTGACCATGACTGCTGTGCTTTTGTCCTTAATACGAAAATTCTTATGAAATTATTGAAGGTATTTATGGCACGCGGTTGATTTATTCCACTAAAGAAAGAGAAAACCAAAATAAATAAATCAAAGAAAAAGCAAGGAAAACCTTACAATTCAGGCAACCGGTTCCTATGTGGAGAAAATGTGATCACGAAAATCAAGATTTTTGATTTATCGTACCAATTATTTGTTCGTTCCCAAGCTTAGATTCCATATCGATATATGAATATCAGCAAATTAAAATAAAAAAAAAGTGGGTAAAAAAGAAAGGACTTGCATATAAAATCACACTAACCCCATACATTATGTCTATATATGTGAAAAGTTAATCTCACATTTGACCTTCATATATAAACTTCCACTCGCAAAAGTTCATGAAAGCAATTATTGATGAAATTCAGTAAGGTCTTTCTCCAAAATAATTCCCAGGAGGATCATAGTTGCAAGTCATGAAAACACCCCTCCCTCCATCACAAGTCACCCTGGCACACCCAACTCTTCTGGTTCTGCTCCACACAATCTGTGTATAATGCCCACATTGCTCCCCTCCGGCGCATGAGTTAGACCAGTAATTGTACCATTTCTTCTCTGAAACCCAGGCCACAGCCGCCTGAGCCGGCGTCCAGCCATTGCCGCTTCCCCAGAAGATATTTTCCCCGTAAGGTCCATTGGAGTGCCTCAAATCACAGTCCTTGCGCCTCTGGTTAGCATACCACTGAGCGTATCGCGCCAACCTCGCATCCCACACCAATGGGCGCATCCTAACGGCAGCACGAGCAGCATTTTGAGGAGCCAAGAACTGGTTAACCAGGCTCAGGTAGTTGGCCTGAGTGGTTGAGATGAGCAGAAGGAAAACGATGATTGCGCCATAGCACGCTCTCGTTTGAGAATTGTCCATCAGGGGAATGTTGTTTCTGGGGGTCAATGTACAGCAAGGATCTCAGGGTATATAAGATGAAGAATTTTAATTTATTTAATTTTGTTAGATAAGGAAGAAAGGAGTTGTATAAAAAGTTTCAACTATGGGGTGGCAGGCATGTTCGATTATGATTGCCACATTTGTTATTAATGTGGGGTGGACAAAGGTTTTCAAAGATTAAATTTTACTTTCTAAGATTTCATAATTTTCAACACTGGCGCTTGCTTTTCTCATGGCATCATTTTGATCAATTCACGCCTCAAGTTTCGGATAATACAACACATAAAACGACACAAAACCTGTCACTGGTGGCTGGAAGCACTGAAATCAGGTTGTCTTCATTTTACATTTCTTTTGAATAATATTTATTCTTTTTTGGGTCTTGGAATAGATTATATATATATATATAGAGGGAGAGACTTGGAATTGTTCAAGGTTCTCTATAGTTATATAATATTCACTTCATAGTTTTATATAAAATCTAGTTCTCAATAAACCCAATCAGACTACACCACGTCACGTAAACTGTTTGGTTAAAGCTATAATATATTGAATATTGTACTAAGTTATTCCATACAGCTAAGAACGCTAAATTGCTGGCTATTTTCCAAACACTATACCCGATTTTTATGTATTTTTTTTCTTAAACAATGGGTCATATTAATTTTCTCAAAATAACAAAAAAAAGTTGTCATCTCTCCATTTCTCTCTCACTTTGTAATATGGATTTATTCTAAAATTTTATGCTCTAAAACTCTTACTATTTGTACACTTTCCTGCATTTAATTTACTTCTTCAAAAATAACATATTTTGACATATTCAAGATTTAAAGATAAATTCAAACATTTGACTTAATAACAGGTCGCTCTACTTGCTAAATTCTCAAATTCAAATCCTCCCATTAAAAGAAAAATAAAGAGGTACTATTCGGCTATTATTGTTGTACATTTTTTTTTATTTCAATTCATCACCGGGGAATTCTAAATTCTTTGAAACTTTTTTGTCTCACAAACTCATGGATTTCGCAACAAAGTGTTGTCTAATAATATATATTCTCCTTTGGAACTGATAATAATCTCTTTTTTTTTTTCTTTTCATGTTCAACTTTAACATCACTTTTCTACAAAAATATAGAGAGAAGTTTTAAGGATTTTCAATGAAAATTGATAAGAATATGGTACACTAGTAGTATAGAATATTTTCCTAATATCATGCATACGCAAAAGAATGTGTTTAACTTGTTTTACCAATAACAAGGATTGTTGTCATTAATGTTTAAGAATTGTTCTATTATCTTATCATTGATAGGTTAAAAAGTATATATTAGTTTATTCTCTTAGCACTAAAAGTGTTGATTTATGAAATGAAAAAAAATATAAAACAAAGAGTAGTAATTGTATTTCTAGGAAAAAACAGAAAAAGGATCGAAATTTAATTTTTTAAAAAAATTATATTTATTATTAAATTAAATATAAAACGACATATTTATGTAATTATTAATAAGTGTAGGGCAAGAAATGGGGACATTGTCACGTTTGGAGCTTTGTGCTGTGTGTGTGGAACATATCATAGCTAATGAATGGTGACCACCAATTTCGGGCCAAAAAGATTCCTCTGGTCGTACTTATGAAACAAAGCAAATATATATATATATATATATATTATTCTATTTAAATTATTGCTTCAGTTTTTGCACACAAGTCAAATGTTTTGATCATTTCTTATGGCACCGAGATCAGCGGCGTTGTCAAAGTTTTCACCTTAAATCAATGCTGCTTCTCAGAAACACCGTAATCAACGGAGCCGCTGCAGCAAGCCTCTCCTTTTTTTGTTTATAATTTTAAACATGGACCATTAGAGGAATATGCATAGATGAACGTTGAAGGAACGCCAAATAAATCATTTTAATAGAAGTCATAAATTTACTAGATTATAAAAACACATGAACATATAAGATCGTTTTTATAATTTTCTTTAACAAATATTTATTAAAGCGATTATATTATATAGGTCTAGATTACTTTAATCTATATACTTATTTATTTAATTTGATCGAATAAATTTTTTGAGAATTCAAACTTCGCACTCTAGACAACTTAAATCCTTCAATAATTTTTTAATAAATATCGATATTAAGTGAGCCATATAAATAGGCTATAGTTACATTCATTAGACACATTAATTTCAATCTTTCCATGTATTGCTAGGTTAATTAATATAGAATCGTAATTGCATTCACCACAAGAAAATATATATCTTCATAATCAACACTAAGTCTTTAGGTAAAACCTTGTGCGACAAGCCTTATTTCATATTCGCATAAATATCCAGTTATATCCCATTGATTTTATATCATTTGGTGTATAAATTACAAGTCTAAAAATTTCATGTTTTCCTAGTGAATTCCACCTTGATTGCATCTTTCCACATTGATCAATTATTTTTATTTCTATATTTTTCAATATATGTAAGTTTAAGATCCTCATTTTTATTTATAATGTTGTTCAACAGTTATTCCAGTTGATATGCAATCTTAAAGGCTTGAGACGAAATATTTACTAGCATTGTCAAGACAAATAAGCATAATTGCATAATCAAGAAAACATGCTTGCAAACGAATGATTGCAAATGCCAAATTGCAAGTTGATAATAAGCACACATGTGACCATCTAGTCGATGCATCGATTAAAATTATACAATATCTAAATGGTCCACATGGTGGATGTATAAATCCATATATATCATCTTGAAAATGTTTAAAAAATGTAAAGGATTTAGTTTCAACTTTAGCTAGTAATGGCTTTATAATTAATTTACCGTCAAAGCAAGCAACACATAAAAATTCATTAGATTGAAAAATCTTTTGGTTTTTAATGGATGAACACATTAATTTCAATAATTTTAGCATCATTAGTGATTTGGGATGGTCAAACTGATCATGCCAAACATTAAATCATTAGTGAACTTTTGGTTTACTATAGTACGAGTTTCAATCATTTTAATATTGTGTAGTACAACTTCAAGAATAAAGCAAGTAATTGTTTTCAACACACATTTCTTACTCAAGATAATAGATGTATTATAGAGATATTAAATGTCTTTTTCATTCATGGTCTCAATATGATATCTATTCAAACGAATATCTTTAAAACTTAATAAACTTTTTTGAAACTTAGTAGAAAAAAATACATCATCTATTATAAAATTCGTTCCTTTGGGTAGTAAAACATTGACTCTACTAGATATTGTATTGACATTGATTTCTTCCATTGTCAAGTGGGAAAAATATTTCTTGTCTATAACGTGCGGTGTAACAATATTTGCTAGATATATATTTACATTATGGATCTTGGATCCAACAAAATGAATATCCATATCTTTTTTAATATATATATATATATATATATATATATAAAATAAGAAACTTACAAGTTAACACAAAAGAACATAACATATAGAATTAAAATACATAATAAAAATATATCATTTAAATATAATGAGAACATATAAAAGCATCTTGATAATAGAGTTATACTATTAAAATATACTAATAAACTATTAAGAAATTTCAGTCTTGGATGTTTCTATTACCAATTAGATGATCAATTCCTCTTTAGGATGGATAAGAAAAATTTATATCTTAATGTGTTATATCAACTTGACCATGGTTAAAGTCATCTTCAATAAAATTTACTTTGATATATTTTTAAGCATTTAGTGATTTAGATAAAGTTCAACATTTTTTTTTAGCATTCAGTGATGCTTATAAAGTTCAACAATATATTTCAACGTACAACAGGGTCATGACCAATGGCCTTTTATGCCACATAGATAACAAGATTATTTTTATATTTCTTTTATTTTATACATTTTTATCTTTTTCTTATATCTTTTTACTATTCATCTACTTTTGGTGGATTAAAAGTATTCACCTACTCTTAGTGGGTTAAATTATACATCCATTCCTAGTGAATAAAACTTAAATTATACATCCACTCTTTGTGGGTAAAATTAAAATTATCCATCCACTTTTGGTGGGTAAAGCTATCTATTCACTTCTGGTGGGTAAAATTATTCTTAAAATTAGAATAATAATTAATGTAAATTATTATGATGACCTTTTTCATGTCCATAATCATAATTATTAAATGATGTTGCATTCATTTTAGAGAAGGGATGAGGTTCGTGATTTTTCATTAGTAACTTGTTATTTTGCTCAACCATAAAAACATGAAATCCAAAATAAAACGTATTTTCAAATTACCCAAAAAATAGTATTTTTCATTGGTTACAAAATAAATATCATACAAAGTCGGATATCATATAAAGTCAATTTCATATGTTCAATTTAAAAATACCTTATATAAAATCTCATAATATCAAAAATAAATTTACATATTTTGAGTAAAATCATAGTAGAAGTTCAATAAATAAATCATATAAATATCATATACAGTTTCATGCTTAACCTAATTTAATAAGTCAAAAGACAAAAATATGATAAATACTACATGATAACACAATTCACATTAAAGTTGATTTTTTAGAGAATGAAAAATATTAAAGAGATATTAAGTCATTTACCTGATTTTCTAAAATTAGAAAATAAGTCACTTACTTGATTTTTTAAAACTAGAAAATAAGTCACTTACTTGATTCGTTAAAATCAGAAATTAAAGAACAACTATTGGAATTCTTTTGAAGTTTGGAGATGATGAAAACAAAATAATATCAAAATTTGAGAGATTAAAGGATTGTGCTGATAGCATGCCATGAAATATAACTTGAAATAATAACTATAAGAAAAATATAAGAAAAAGTATTAGAATGACAGAAAGTATTTACAAAGAATAAGATGATCTTATTCAATTGTGTATTTATAAATGAAATAAGGGGTTTATTTATAGGCTAATAACCTTTTATCAAGATAAAATTTACAAGATAAAGATACTACTAAGGGATTAGATTGATGGATTAAATTCTAATTTTGATCAAATCTAATCTACATTCAAATCTAGATATACAAAATATAAATAGATATTCACTAAAATATTCATAACAAAATTCCCTTTTTCAAGAATAATAATAAAAGTTACCAACTTTTGCTAGGTAAATATTTTTTGGGTAAAATATATTGACTTTTTCAACTTTTGACCATAATTACATATGAGTCTATTAATTTTCAAAATAAACACTCTACCCTAAATGTATAAATGAAGTTAATGCCTAAATGTGAAATGTCTAAAATGCCTTTCCTAACTTTTTCCACTTTCTTTCTTTCTCTCATGTCGGTCGGTGTCACTTCCTTGCACTGGCTGAATCTGGCAATAGAATACCAAATCCAATCGAATCTCCATGAGCTCCCTTAAAGAGCACAATGTGCTTTCGTGAAGAGAGCATCGATGCTCCTTTGGGGAATTGCTCCCCTAGGGAGCCCCAAATTGAGCTCCCAAAAAAAGCACCAGGGGAGCTCAATTTCAAACTCCCCAAGAAAGCACCAGGGGAGCTCGAAGGAAGCACCAAATCAATGCTCCTTTGGAAGTGTTGCCAGTCGCAAATGGCTAGTGAAAAGTGTTTTTCTTTTAAAAGAGAGAAAAAATTTAAATAAAAAATTATAATTTATATAGTAGTAATTTTTAAAATTAATGAAAAGTAAAATTGTTTTGAAATCTTGTCACTTCATCAAACTAATAGAAATATTGATGGTTGACTAATAGCAAGACTTATATGTTCAACAAAAATAATTTTTTAAGGTGGAATATTTATTTTGGAAACTAATAAATCTATATGAAATTATAATCAAAAGTAAAGGAGATTAGTATATTTTACCTATTTTTTTTACTTCATTTATTTTTACTTACTCTCCCATCTTTAGAGTGAATGTGCCAATATGAACCATTCTTTGAGAATTGAGCCACAAATAAATGAGAAGTCAATGACTTGTTTCTAGCCTGTTATGATTTGTTGGTTTGGGTCGAATGTCTCTGGTTTCTACTTTAAAGTGCTAGTGTTGTCCAGATCATTCCTTCTTTTAAAAGAGAAAGTATTGATCTTACAGCAAGCCTAATGAGTTTGTAGGAAAAAGTGCTCTTAATGTAGAATTTTTCAAAAACCATGGTTATATAAGGTGAAAATTTTTTTATAGTCATATTGAACTTATTTAAAATAATGGAGAATATTTTTTTCTATTTAAAATATTTTTTAAAAGTTTTCTATCAATTTTCACTTTCATTTGCTTGTTTTCATAAAATTTTATTTAAAGTCAGAAATTCAATTTCAATTTTTAAAAAATTGAAATAAAATTGTTTATGGGTTGTTAAAATTTAAGTGTTCATAAGATGAGTTAGGCAAGACCCAGTGCAGTCGACACTTTAAATCTTTAAGTTATTTATTATTAAAATATTAAAAAATATTTTATATTAATATTTTAGTAAGGTTTGCTTGAGATAAGAGATCTAGCACAAGATAATGAAACATCGAATGTTTTGGAATATTTTGTCCTGTTTACAGTCTTATAAAATGAAAATGAAAATACGAAAAAAAAAAGTTACTTCATGTGATCAAGCCAAGAAAAACATAAAGAGGAAGACAAAATTTGAAGCTCATTTTGCACATCCCATGTGAACTACTTTGTGGTTGATCTATACATGCTACTAAAAGTAACTAGTGAAATTAAATAAGCCCTTAATGGGTTCACTTCTAATTGATACTAGTAAGAGAACCGTGCTTCTTGACAAGGAATATTAATGTTTTAACTATATATATATAATTGGATTCTCAGAATAAATTAAAAATGAAATCACATATAAGAGGCAATGTTTTAAAAAACCTTAAACCATCCATGTCTGTGACACTTGGAAAAGTGTTGGATCTAGCTTAAGCATCTCAAAGATAATCTTACTTGTAGCATTAGTAACTTAGATAGAAAGCCCTAAGCAAAAGCATCTCAATGCTTAGGTTTTTCTATTGCACGTCTTCGTAGAATAAAGAGTATTTAAGAACTGAAAAAAAGGACAAAATTTTTGCATGGGGCTTAATATGAAAAGATATATTTGGTAAAGTAATATAAAAAATTACCTAAGCATTAAAATTCAAGCAATTAGTTTTGGGATGATAGATTTGCAGCTAAAAACAAAACTCTTCTTAATAAGTGGATTTGGAGTTATCATAACAAACAAAACAATTTATGAGAGTCACTGTTGCGAAAGAAAATGGAGGAAACTGTACCAACTTTTTCCCAAACCTTGATGTATAACATTTTGTCCTCCTCTTTGTGGAGGATTTTTGTGAGCTCATTATCAAGCAATAACAATTACTTCAGATATGTGGCCCTAGGATTCGGATACACCATCAACAATGGTAGTGTCAAATATTTGACCTAAATTCTAATTGAGAATTAGTTTAGATTTGGGTAAAATTCTATTAGTTGAGAGCTATTTGGTGATTAATTTTATTTAAAAGGAAAGCATGCTTAATAGGTAAGAGTTCGTAATGGGCAGGAATTCTTGGTGAACAAGTAATAAGTGTTGGAAAAATAATGATATTTCATAAGGCTTCAATCCCATATTGTCTAGCTACAAAGGATGTTAAGTGCTTATATAAACAAATCCATTATGAGCTTACCGTAAGCAAGAAAAGAAAGAAGACTTACGCGCACATGAGATCGGGCTAAGCTTTGAGAAAATGTGAATTTCTCCCCTTGTGCGTGACAGCGTGAGTATACATGTGGATTAGACCTAGTTGATATTTTGCACCTTAATAGTTTATTTTTTACCTTACTTGACTCAGTCTTTTTTGAATGGTAAAAATTAAGTCTTTGATTGAATCAGTTTATCAGACTCAGTCTTTATAACATTATAGAATGTCAGTCTTCCAAAACCTTGCATAACATTATAATTTTCTCTTGATGTTTTGGAGTGTTATTCCTTATTCTCCTCTATTCTTCACCTATAAATACTAGCCTTTGCCTCAATTCATAACACCTCACCTCTTAGTTCTTCTTTTTCTCTACTTCTTATTTTCCTTTTCTCTGTTAGGTTACTTCTTAGTTTTAATTTCTTGTTATTCCTAGTATCCCAGTAGTTTGTGCAAATTAATTAGAAAAAGTCTGTTGAATTTTTGAGGATAACCGTTATAGTCTTTTTGCATCAAGTTTCATAGACAAAAATTATCCTTAAAGATAGTGTTTCATGCCTCAAACTTGCTTGTAATATTTCTACACTTCATTATTTCACCAACAATCTTAAGGATAATTTCCAATCTTAAACCAACGTAAGTAGGTGTGTCTAGTTCAAAACATACTTTAAAAATATATATGTATATATAAGCATGATTAAATTGCATTGATATTGGGGACGCATAAGCTTATAGTTGCCTTAGGTGTTGATTTTTTTAATTGTATAAGGACGATTTAAATTCCCATTGGTTTACTTGGAAAGCATGATTTATTGAGATTTATTGATTTAAAAAGTATGGCAACATTATATCTTTTAAATAAATTTCTTATTAATGACTGCTTTATTGCTCCTTGTTTTCGTTGATGCTTCCATTTAGCTTAAATAAAAATGTGAGGATCATGTTATAAAATGTAACACCATTTACTTGATTATGAGACATATGCTCTCCTTAAAACTAATTGCATGAAAGGTTTTATTGGTGGATATGGAATATTTTTACGTGAAATATTTCTTAGGACATAAAGACTCACGACAATATTGATTCAATCCGTGATTTCTCATGCAAGGCTATGTCAATTTGCAGAAACTATTTTAGTCATTGAGGTTCTTGGGTATGACATCATTTAGGATATTGCGATGTGTCTTAATTGTGGACAATGGACTAAAGGCAATCTTTTACACTTGATTTGAAAAATACCATGGTGTTTTAGGTTCCATTTAAATGCTTGCACTACCAAAACTTGGCATTAGTGGTTGCATTAAGGAATATAGTATTTACAATGTTCACTGGCATGAAATATATTGAGCATTAACATATGCAACTAATGGATTTAAATGTTGATTTGAAAAATGAATATTTACAGTGCTATTACTATATATGTATATATATGGTTTTAACCTTGGGAAATAAGCCTTTGAGTCATGTTTATTTCCTTAAATCACCTTCAAATGAAAATACAGCCATAGAAGTCATATAATGGTTGTTTTAATGCATTATACCTTATTTTAAGTGGGACACATTGATTTGTGATGATGCTTACTATCCACATTTTTCCATGACATGATTTATTAAGCAATGATGTATGCATAACATTATTTTGAATATGCTACCGACATAGTATTCATTGTTATTACCATAGCATGCTTTTAAATTTTTTGATTTAAACTATGATAGAATCCTGATTGAAATGGTTGTGCTTATTATTATTATTGTTGTTATTGTTGTTGTTGTTGTTGCTGTTTTGAATACTAATTCGTATTTGTATTGATGTTGTCAATAAAACAAAATATTTTTTAACTTTTGAATTTGATATGAAAGATCAGAGAGAAACCAATATTACTTTGGGTGTTAAAATCATAAGATGTGATAGTAGCCTAATACTAATACAAGTGCATTATATTGAGAGGCTACTTAAAAGGTTTAGACATTTTAATGTCACACTTGTGAATACTCCTTATAATGTTAATACCCAATTAAAGAAAAACAAAAGGGGTAGTATGGCTCAATTTGAGTATGTACAAATTATTAAGAGTCGGATGTATTTGATAAATTATACTCGTCTTGATATAGCTTATGCTATGTGTAGATTGAGTAGATATGCATAAAGTCTCAATCAAGATCATTGGACTATCTTGAGCAGAGTAATGCAATATTTTAGAAGTACTATAAACTATGATATTTTATATAATGGATTTCTCGCAGTATTAGAAGGGTACAATGATGTTAATTGGATCTCAGATTCAGATAAGATAAAATCCACAAGTGGTTATGTATTCACCTTTGATGGGGGTGTTGTTACTTAGAAATTAGCCAAACAAACAATAATTGTTAATTCTACAATGAAATCAAAATTTGTAGCTTTAGAGTTGGCTGACGATGAGGTTGAATGGTGAAGAAACCTTTTAGCAAATATTCTGTTGGAAATGAAACTAACTCTTTTTGTTTCCATGCATTGTGATGCCAAGTGACAAAAACCATTGCAAAAAATAAAAACTCTCAATGGAAAGAATAGATATATTCGCTTAAGACATGATGTGGTAAAGCAGTTGCTTAGAGATGGAATTATGTCCATTAATTATGTGAAGTCAAAGCTAAATTTGACCGATCCTCTAACTAAACCCTTGAGAAGAAAAATAATTAATGATACATTAAGGGGAGTGAGACTTAAGCCAATTGAGAAAAATCAACAATGATGGCAACCCAACTTATGTGAGTGGCAATCCCATGAATTAGATTTGTATGGGTAGTAACAAGTTATTTGTTGATAAATTGATGCACTGCTAAAATTATTGTCCCTTCTATGATGTGTGAATAGTGCAAGACTGCAATGCAAAAGAGGTTGAGTTAAACTTTTAATGAATTCCATATTCCTTATGGGCAGTGTATTAAATTGTAATATACACTTGATGGAATCACCTATGTGAGTGTGGAAGGGCCGTTCCTATAAGAATAGTGGCAAATTTTCTAGAGCATTTATGAAAAACCAAGCACAGACATGACCTATTCGATTAAAATCGCGTTGAATAGCATAAATTGTGGGAGTGTAATGTGATTGATGAAAATCATATTTCACATAAAGAATTTTTAATTCATATAAGTTATAAATTTCGTCAAAACTCTATGATTTATATATCATTCTATCTAGGCCTAATTCATAGCTTAAAAAGCACCAATCTCGATGAATTACACTTAAGTGAGGTTAAACCCAACAAAAACTTCCTATCATGAAACATTATGAAATATGTGGGGGATTGTTGAAAAAATAGTGATATTTCATAAGGCTTCAATCCCACATTGTCTATGTACGAAAAATGTTCAATGCTCTATATAAGTAAACCCATTATGAGCTTATTGTAAGCAAGAAAAGAAAGTAGGCTCGTGTGCACATGAGATCGAACCAAGTTTGGAGAAAATGTAGATTTCCCCCTTGTGAGCAAGTATACGCTTGGGTTAGGCCAAAGCATAGTTATCATTATCGTACAATATACGATACATATTGCACGATATGTCATGATACTAGTAGAAAACGATATGTATAAAGTATGGCATTTGATATATGTCACGACACTAATAAAAAATAATAAGTATAAAATATCGCATTTGATCCAAGTATCGAAAGTGCATTGTATGATATGCGATACATATCTTACGATATGAGAGCGTATCATACCATATAGTTGATACACATTTTCATAAGCTTAATTCTAATTAATTATTAAAAATTTTATTTTTTATTATTTTTGTGAGTTAAAACATGAAAAATTATATTTTATGAGTTTCAATCTTTAGATTTTAAGCAAAAAAAAAACTAAAAAAAATTGCATTCCCTTTTAATTTTAACGTGATAAATGTTTTTTATTTTTTAATTAATAAATTAATATAAAAAATATATAGTTTATTTAAAAATATATATTATTAAGGGATATGTTAAAATTTTAAATTAAAAAAATAATCACCTTTTTCAATTTGCATCTTATAATCTTCAATTATGTTAAAAATTATAATATTTTTCAAATTTTACTTTGTTTTATATGTATAAATGTTATTTATAATTAATTTTAAAATTTTTTACCGTATTTTATGATGCAATACGATACTCGATACTCAACACTAAAATATAAAATTTCGATACATGATATATATCTCGATTTAACAACTATGGATTTTAGTGATATTTTGTACCTTGGTGGTTTATTTTTTACCTTAATTGACTCAATCTTTTTACTATGGTAAAAAGTTAGTCTTTGATTGAATCAATCTATCGGACTCAGTCTTTATAACGTTATAGAACATTATAGACTCAGTCTTCCAGAACCTTGTATAACATTATAATTTTCTTTTGATTTTCTACAACATTATCAATGATTTTCCTCTATCCTCAGTCTATAAATACTAACTTCTACCTTAGTTCACAACACTTTACCTCTCCGTTTTTCCTTTTCTCTACTTTCTACTTCTTACACCAATATCATTATGTTGGCAAACTAATCTTCCCATCAAAGTACCATACCAAAAGTAGCATGATGATTACATCCAATTAAATTCCTTGCAAAGTGCTTAACTTCCTGAGACCAAACGGGACCTTAGGTCATTTGTACCTTGCAATGGTGGGTTGGTTTTGGGTTGATGGACCATTTGGGTTGTGAGAGATGAGAGGCAAGAGAGGGAAGGGAGAGCAAAAGAGGAGAGAAAAAGAAAAATATAGAGAGAAGAAAGAAAAAGAGAAAATAGTTAATTAGTAGATTGGGCAAAGAAAATGTTTTGATGCTTCTTATTTTTTTTGATTTGTTGTATTTATTCTACTCTTTCTTTCTTTTGCTTTATTCAAAAAATTCTAAAACCTTCATCATCAAAGGTAATTAAATTATTGTTGTTAGAAATAGAGTAAATGAAAGATTTAGGTAATTGGTAAGTTAGGTGAAAAAAGCTTGGATTATTTTTAGGCGATAATAAATCATAAAAAATAAAATCATGTAATCGATTAAATAATAATTTCATTAGTAATAAGATAATGAACAAATTAAAAAGAATATATCAACAATAATATCACTAATATGAATAAAAATAAAAATAAAAATATGTAATTAATGTTAGTTACTTATATATAACTGTTGTGAATGATTTTAAATCCTAATTTATTTCATTTTATATTACAAATATAGTATGCATATATATAAGTATTTATTTTAATTTGTAAAATAAAATATGAATATTTTGGAAAATAAATGAAAAGTTTATCAATTACACTTACAAGTACGTGTATGATAGAAAATTTGTAGTTTAATGAATTTTTTTTTGTTATATTTTTTTGTGAGTTTGTAGTTGCTTGTTGCTTGCATCAATTTTGCTTTGTGCTATGAATAGGATAGGAAGAATAAGGCGTCTAGCATGACTAGTGCTTCTTTGAAGAGAGATTTCCTCTTGTTTGCCTTTTCATAACTGCTTGATGTAACTTCTATAAAGAAATATATATATATATATATATATATATATATATATATATATAAATTGCATTCTTCTCGTCCCACAGATACGGATCTATATTAGGAGAAAAGGGGACTATGTTCCTAAATTTAGACCAAATTGAGCATCACAAAGTTATTTAATATTGCCCCCAATATTAAATTGTTAGCATTTTATTAATTTCTTTTATGACACTACTTTCATACATAATAACAACATTAATAGACATTTTGCCTTGGATCCCCCACCTAATCGACTTTGACTTCTCATATCTCTGTTGTCAGGGGTAGAGTTAGTCAATTTTTATTCAACGGATCAAAGGTTAAGAAGAATAAAAGTTAAAAACTTTTAAAATTAATATATTGAACTTAACCATTGATAATCAAAAGATTTATAATAGACAATAAGTTTATATAATATATAAATAAAAAAATAAAAAAAAACTTATAATAGTACTCTAGGAAAATTTTGTTCGACAATGGTAATATCCTTTTTAATATAAATAATTAAATTATTTGTACGAAACTTATCATCTATTTTGTTTCAAAGTTTTACCCTTCTCAATATAAATGATTAAAAAATTAATGTAGTCAATATCTAATATTTTTATTTTATTATATTTAAGTTTATAATATTAAATATTAAACTATGATGCATAAAATATAAATAGTTAAATATGATATACATAATTAATAATTCTTTTATGCTCAAGATAATTTCCTTTCAATTAAATATAAAACGTAAAGTACATTAAAAATATATACTCAAAATAATTTTTTCTTATATAATCAGGATTAATAAAAATAATATATTAATAAAATTCACATAACAGAAAATAAAAAATCAAAACAAGTAGGATATATAACCTATATAACAAAAAAAAAAGAATATGGTTGATAATTCGTAAAAAATTAAAAGATAAAATTTATAGAAACTTAAAATATATGAACAAATAGAATAGAATTAAAAAAATAAATAATAATAATAATATAAATTAAATAAAAACTTTATTTTTTTATAACTTCACAATATAAAGACAGAAAAGAAAAAAAAATAGATGGTTAAATTTAAAAAATTAAAAAAAATTTAAGAATTTAAGTAAAATTGAATAAAATTTATAAAGTTATTTTATTATTTTTAATTATATTAATTATTTAATAAAAAATTATTTTAAAAATTATTAAAAAATATATAATATATAAAAAATTTCAAAAATCATGACCCCTCCATTGCAAAGGGGCGCTCCGTCTCTGTCTGTTGTCTACCGGTCCACCCTTCATTCATTGCTCGACTTTTCCTTCATGTCCTCTTTATAAAGCAAAAGAATACTCAACTTTTCCTTTTTCACTTTCTGTATAACTATATACGTGCTCCTCTTTAATACACAGGCCTCCTTTTAGTTGCTTTATTTATTTTGTGGTGGTCAGAGACAGAGTTTATTTTCTCTCATTAAATTGGGATGGTAAAATTTTTAAAGGAAAAAATTTAAAATAAAAATTCAAGAGTACTATTATCTTGTTATAGTTAGTAATTAGGTTTGATGTTGTTATTTAATGTTATCATTTTCATGTGTTAAAAAAGGGTGTGATTACAATTAAATTATACGCTAATTAGATAATCCACAAAATGATAAATATATAGTAATTGGTTTAAACTTTAAAAGTGGTGGGGGAAAGGCATATGTTCTACTATCGTTTCATTTGATTGTTGTTTTGGTTAATTATTTAGTTTTCGGGAGTAGAAGTAAAAAGTAATGACTATATTGTAAACAAAATTAAACAAGAAATGACAATTATATATGTTAGCTCAATAAGTTAATATTAATTTGTCATTTTAGTAAATATATAAATTAATTTGCGAAATAGACTATTTATTTATTACTAAAATAAAAATGCAGTTACATCTGTTAGTTGTAGGATTAATAGGCAATAATCTATTTATAGCCGCAAAGGTCCATCTTTTCCTGCGAATCTGTACATGTCCACAAGTTGATTAGTGGAAGACACTAGCGAACTCCTACCTATAAGAGAAAATGACAATCGCTTTTAAAACAAATCTATAAGATCAACTACTCCTACTACTTCTCCTCCTCAGTCCGCTCAAAATATTTTCCCCACCTCATGTTCATTTTCATGATTGATGCACATGAACAAATTCAACTCACCAACCTCACCATATTAATGCTTGCTACCAAACTCAGTCCTTTTTGATTTACAAGTATTCCTTTTCCTGTTCACAAGCTTGGACAACAAAAAGCCAATACATTTTGCAGATTAAAGGAAAAAGAAAACAATGGAAAACTACAAGAATGCTTCCAAACACATTGCGGTACTGGCTTTCCCCTTCGGCACCCATGCAGCCCCTCTTCTCTGCCTTATCCGTCAGCTATCGGCAGCTGTCCCGGGGGCCATGTTTTCCTTCCTTAACACAGAGCAAGCGAACAGCTTAACGTTTCCGAAAGATGGGAAGCTTGACAATGTTAGGCCCTTTAATGTGTGGGATGGATTGCCGGAGGGCTATAGCTTTAAGGGCAATCCTCATGAGCCCGTGGAATATTTCATAAAGGCAGTACCGGGGAACTTTAGGAAGGCGATGGATGCACTTGTGGCTGAAACAGGGAAGCCTATTGATTGTCTGATAACAGATGCATTTTATTGGTTTGGGGGTGATATTGCAGATGAATTGAACGTACCCTGGGTGGCGCTTTGGACGGCTGGCCCTCGGGCACTCTTGGTTCATGTCCAGACCGATGTTATTCGCCAGCATCTAGGGATCAACGGTAAGGATATTTAATTTCTCTTTAAGTGTATGCTTAAGATTATGGGTAAAGTGTTTTATTTTAACTTAATCAAGCTATACGTACCATACTTAATTTGTTCAATTTTACATTTGTGCACCTCTCTAATTTAAGTTGTTCAAATTCATGTGGTTAACAAAAAATTACTTCCTTTTCTCTAGGATCACAAGGACTGTTTTATTGGCTACTTGACCATTAGCTAGCTTTTCTTTCGGATCTCTTTGACTTAATTTTCCCACTTCACCAATTAAAGAGAAGTAGCAAATAAGCACCGACTAATTTGTCCTACATTTATTGTCCCATATAAGTATGCTCTCAGAGACACAATGATGTAGCTTGTTATAACTAAAATATTAAGGACAGTTATTTTTTGTTCCGACCGTCTATAGTGTGGAAGATTAAATATAGTATCGTCTTCATTAGCATTTTTATAGAAATTTGTTTCATACAACCTCAAATGCCAATTAATTTCAACGACTACATAAATTTTGCACAATTAGTCTATGACTTTTTTCAAATGTTTCATTTTTATCTGAAACTTAAACATTTTGAATTTTTTTTACTTGTAATTTCTTAAATTAGTTTTAATTCTCTCCTTTTTTTTTTAAACGTTACTAAAATATGAATGGAATTTGTCAACTATCTGATTATCAAAGCACCACATGCCAAATTTCATCCATATTCTAATGCTCTATATTTTGGATGGAGGGTTTTAAATAAATTCAAAATTTCACAAATATAAAAATCAAACTTTTTTTTGGATCGCGCATGAAAATAAAACATTACAAAAATTATGAGTTACTGGTACAATTTATTCTGATTTCGATAGCCGCTAGGTGGAGTTAACGTAGAATTGGAAAGTAAATTAAGTTTCGTGGACTATGCTTTTGGGATGCGGCGTGCTTTTAGTTTATTGGTAGAGAGGCCTAATTAAATAGTGGTTTGTGTGTCACAAGTTCAACTAGAAATAGTTGAACCACCGATTGCTGTAAAAGTTTTTAAGCTATTTCGAATTGATTCAATTTTTATAATCACATCTAATATGCTTTGGCAAGTTATATTGATGATTAAATACTTATGCACATTAACCCTTATCTAGCAGAAATATACAAGCTAAAATCAATTTAAATAGTTTTAAATATAAGAATTGATGGATGAGATATTTGAGTAAAGAATTAATGAGAATGGTGAATTTACCAAAGCTTATTTTTGAGATTTTTTTCCTTCGATATTAATGTAGTCCTTCACGTATTTTCCCTGAGATTTTGAAGAATTTCATCGTAAGATAAAATCTAGTTTTCCTTTTAACTTAATTTTATCATGATGTACTTTATTTTCTATGTACGTCGTTAACATCGCAGGTCCTGAAGACAAAGCACTTGATTTTCTTCAAGATTTTTCTGCTTTACGTGCTGCTGACTTACCCGATGGAATATCCTCCGGGAGCTTTGATGCTCCAATTCCGGTGTTGTTGCATAAAATGGGACTGGCGCTGTCACGGGCTACTGCAATTACCGCAAATTCATATGAAGACTTAGACAATACAGTCGTGAACATGCTCAAATCAAGTTTCAAAAAGTTTCTCAACGTTGGTCCCTTCAATCTGGTATCAGTTCCCCCAACGGATGACAGGCATGGCTGCTTGGATTGGTTGAACAAGCATGAACCAGCATCAGTTGTATACATCAGCTTTGGAAGCGTCATAAGCCCACCACCCCACGAGCTAGCAGAGTTATCCGAAGCCTTGGAGGAAAGTGATTTGCCATATCTTTGGTCTTTCAGGGGGAATCCTGAGCAGCAATTGCCACGAGGATTCCTGGAAAGAACGAGCTCGAAAGGGAAGATAGTTCCATGGGCTCCCCAGCTGAAAGTTTTACAACATCCGTCAGTTGGGGTTTTTGTAACTCACGGAGGATGGAATTCAGTTTTGGAAAGTATCATTGGAGGTGTGCCTATGATTTTCAGGCCATTTTTTGGAGATCAAAGACTGAATACTCGGACTGTTGAAGCTGTATGGGGATTTGGTTTGGGGTTAGAGGGTGGAAGTTTCACAAAAGAAGGAACCATTAAAGCACTCAAGTTCATATTGTCGACCGAAGAAGGGCAGAGAATGAGAGGGAAAATTGGAGTCCAGAAAGAGCTTGCTTTCAAGGCAGTTCAGCCGAATGGCAGCTCTATTGAAAATTTCAAAACACTGGTAAAAATTGTCACTACGACTTCTCAGCCGAATAGCAGCACTCAATTAATTAAGTGCTAGAGTAAGAATAATCTCTGGAGTCTTTCACTTGTCAAACATGAACATGATTCTGTTGGGTTCTATTTGTGATTATTTATTTTTTTGAGGTGTTTTTTTTTATAATTAAAAAATAAGAGATTTAAACTTTACTCTTTAAGTAAGAAGATTATACATCAACTAATAAATCAAATACTCAGGTGCAGATGTAATTTGATATATATCTTATCAATTTTATTTTCTATCTTATGATTTTTTAATTATTTTGTTTTATCATATATATGTATAAAATGAAAACATACGTTTGGTTATAAATACTATTTGTTAAGACTTGAGAAAATTTTGAAAAAATAGCAGACATGGACAAGTGGGTTGAAGCATGAGATTTGCGGTTCAAGCAACTTTTCTAAATTCTAAAATTTTGAGAGAAGAACTGACGGTGCCAAAATATTGAAAAAAACAAAACAAATTTGAAATTTTTGCTTTTTGGTTCCGCTCTTTTTCTTTAATAAAGAAAAAGCCTTTTTTTTTTAAAAAAAAGACATGATGATAATAATAACAGAAAAAAGATTTACATGTTTTAGTAATATTAAGAATCACATCATCATGACTCCTTCACGACATTATGAATTGAAAAAAATTGATATATGAAATGAAAATTTAGATGTCACAATAACCATTTTATAAGTACAAGTATCACATTAAACTTTTTCTTGAACTATAAAGTTAAATAGGATTTCACCCCTTTTGAAATAGGGGAGGCATTTATTCAGTGAAACTCAAATCGCATAAGTCTGGGCCAAGTTATTCCCAACATATCAACTAACAGTAAAGAGAAGATATTTGGTGGAGGACCCTCAAACACATGGAGCCCTAGGGGAAGATCATGGTGTTTAGTTGCCATCCAGTCAGCGCAACTATTAGCTTCGCGCAACACATGAGATACGGAGCAGTGCCAGTCTCTCTGAAGAAGCATCTTTATATTCTGCACAATACTTGCACATGGATCCAGATGAAACTTCTGCTGAGATAGCCTTTGAAAGGCAAGTTTAGAGTCAGTTTCTATCAAGACCTTTCTGAAATCTCTTTTCCAGCACAATTCTAGCCCCTTTAAAATTGCCTAAAGTTCTGCTCCAAGTGAGAAGGAGATGCCAAGTTTATAAACAAACCCAAATAGCCGATTGCCATTCTCATCCCTGACTAATCCTTCCGCTGCAGCATCCCCTGGTTGTCCTTTAACACTGCCATCAACATTCAATTTCACATAGGGGTGATCTGGCTTGATCCAGGAAACAAGAATTTCAGACCTCATTCTCGGTTGTTGACAATGTAAATTGTCCCAAGCCTCCTTGGCTTTAGCCCATATCTATTGAGATGCATTTTCCCGCCACTCAAAAAATAGAGGAAATTGTGAGAAATAACTTTTCTTTATAAAGATATTTTAAAATAACCATCAAAATAAATTTAATTATTTTTAGTCATATTTAGTCATGACTTGATAAAAATACTTTTAGAATTATTTTAAATAAATTAAACAATTCATTACAATTTCTCTCTATTTGTGCTTCCGATTTTTCTCTCTCATCATCCCACTCTTTCTAATTTTATCGATTTCTCTCTTCGACATTCGTCTACTATGTTCCCGATTTCTCTCTCCCATGCTTTTAGATTTCTCTTTCCAACAATTTGAAGACACCAAACGATAGTTTTGATGTGCTCGAGTGAATGACTATTTGAAGAATTTGATTTTTAGGTATTTTGGATAAAACTAAATAATAGAAATGATGACAAATATTTGAAATAGCTTTTAATTGGATCAATTTAGGATTTAGACACTAATAAACTCAAAAATTTTAAATTTATAAATCTAGGTTTTCAAAAAAAAATTTTCGATTTTTAATCAAAATGGGGTTTTAGATAAGAAAATTTGTGTTTTGATTTATAAAAATATGTTAGAAACACTTTAATCAGTGCCAAATTGTCAAAAAAAATAAATAAAGAGAGTTGAGAAGATTAGAAGTTTTGGCTTGTCAGTAACAACAATAATTAAGACATTAAAGTGTAATAAAATGTTTTTAGATATGACATGTGACAACAATATTTTTTCAATATGGCGTGTAATAACAGTATTTTTTTTTCAACATGCGTGTAATAACAATATTTTTTTTCAACATGGCATATAATAACATTTTTTAACCATGGCATGTAATATGTTTTTGTACATAACATGTAACAATACTATTTTTCTAACATGACGTGTAACAACCTAATCATGACGTATCACATATTTTTGTACATGGTATGTAACAATCTAATCATGACGTGTCACATATTTTTATACGGTGTGTAACAATCTAACCATGATATGTAACATGTTTCTGTACATGGTGTGTAACATCATGGTATGTAATTTCATTAAAGGTAATTTTATCTAACTTAATTAAAAATAATTAAAATTATAAAAAAAACTATTTTTAAAAATATTTTATTTTTAAAAGTTAGTTTTAAAAATGCTCATTCCTCGAATAGACTTAAATTCCTCCAATACCAGAGCATCCAAAGTGTGTGAGTGAAGATAACACCCCATGGTAATGTATCATAAAGCACATTACTGATCATATTTTCTTGGACCCACTGTTGCAAGTCTAATGCAAAGAAATTGCTTGAGAGCAAATCTGGTTTAATTTTCAGCCATGTATCTCTAGATGAGGAGCAAACTCTCAAGGCGTGTATGATATTTGCTATAGTATTACTGCATCTGCTACAAAGGCTTGATGAGCCCAGACTTCTTGTCATCAACCATTCTGTTGTAGGGAGAGATTTATGCAACACACACCATATGAATATCTTAACTTTCCTACAGCTCCTAAGGTTCCATGCCTTACGCTATTGTTCCACCTTAGGGAGATTTGTTATAACTTGGCTTTCATAAGCAGTTTTGACAAAAAAATTACCACTGCTCGTCAAAGTCCAAAAACTAATGTCACTCGTAGTGTTGCTAGGGTCAATGAAAGATGCTGCAATCATTTGGGTTTCATATGCTGGAAGAGTCATAGAGAAAATCTAAATTCCAGTTTCCATAACAATCACAGAAGCATGCTACTGGTAAATCAATTTCAGCTAAGGACAAATCTCGTGTAGCAAAGCCAATTAATGGGCCACAAGGCAA
Organism: Theobroma umbraticum; assembly: GCF_002168275.2. Classification (NCBI taxonomy): domain Eukaryota; kingdom Viridiplantae; phylum Streptophyta; class Magnoliopsida; order Malvales; family Malvaceae; genus Theobroma; species Theobroma umbraticum. The sequence goes on along the minus strand of NW_018397256.1, from coordinate 4,929,699 downwards.
CCAAGAATCCAGCCAGAATTTAGTGTTAAGCCCCGTTGTTCACAATCATTCCTAAACCCTTAGCAAGGACCTCTCTGCTTTTTAATATACTACGCTCAACGTGAAAGTCAGATGACTTTGCTTTGACTGAAAATAGATCTCTATTCCGCAAATATTTCTTCTGCAAAATTTCGACCCATGACGAATCCTTTCCTTCCACAATTGCCAACCAAGCTTAGCTAGCAAGGCCAAATTAAATTTTCTAGTCTCTCTGATTTTTAAGCCACACAGTTCTTTGGGAAGAAAAAGAGTGCTCCAGTTCAGAGCATGAATTTTCTTCTCACCACCTAAGTGTCCCCAAATAAAATTCGTATTTAACATGTCAATTTCCTTAGCCACATGAGCAGGGATTAAGGTGGTTTGCATAATGTATGAAGCCATTAC
>NW_018397256.1:4838283-4929266 GCF_002168275.2 Theobroma umbraticum | reverse complement strand
GGTTGTACTAATGAAACTTTACCCGCTATAGAGAGAAACTTATTACTCCATTGTTCAAGCTTTCGCTTCACTTTACTGCATAAATAAGAATAAGTGGTTCTTTTAATCCTACCATGAAGCATCGGGGTCCCCAAGTATTTACCAAAATCTTTTGTGAGGCTGATGCAGGCAGTACGACTTAGCTCTTTAGCTCTAATGGGGTTGATATTCGAAGAAACAAGCATTCTAGATTTCTCAAGACTCACTTTCTGGCCTGAAGCTGAGCAAAACTTATGGATGATCTGCATCATAACTTGCAATTGGGTCTTGGTACCAGCTCCAAATAACATGATGTCATCTGCAAAGCACACATGGGAGAAAGTTAGACCATTCCTTGTCAGGGATAGAGGTTTCCAGTTACCCAGTTTAACTTCTTCATTTATAAGCTAGGATAGTTTCTCCAAGCATAGCACAAATAAGTAAGGAGATAATGGGTCTCCTTACCTAATGCCTATAGATGGATTGAATTTTTTAGACTGTTTGCCATTCCATATAACAGAGAAAGAAGGAGTCAGGACAATATACATAATTAAAGAGTTCCATTATGGAGGAAGGCCTATCTCCACTAGGACATCTTGAAGAAGAGACCATTTAAGTCTGTCATAGGCCTTCTCAAGGTCAATTTTGATAGCCACAGCTTCTTCTCTTCGCTTCATACTCCGCATTGTGTGAATGGCTTCTTACACTACGATAACATTATCAGTTGCTTGTCTCCCTGGTATAAAACTACGCTGTGTGTTACTAATAAACTCATTCTGTAATGGACGTAGTCGATCAACAAGAATTTTGCTAAGCAGTTTCAGAGGTACTGAACACAAACTTATAAGGCGAAATTGGTTAACCTTCTCAGGTCCTTCCACTTTAGGAATAAGAGTAATAAGTGTGTGGTTTAAGGATGATGCAAAGGAGCCTTTGAGATAGGCATCTTGTACAAATTTAATCAGATCATTACCAATATGCCTCCAATTTTTCTGGAAGCTTGCTGGAAATCCATCATATCTCGGGCTTTTGTTGGGATGCATATCAAAGAGAGCATGTTTAATTTCTTCACTGGTAATCGGAATGGCCAAAGTTGATGATTTTTCAGGGTCCAATCTTCAATATGTGCATGACGGTAATGATTCACTAACCCCATCATCTGTGTATAAATTTATAAAGAAATGAACCACTAGCCTTTCAAGTTCTAAAGGATCTGAGCACCAAGAGTTATCTTCTCTTTTAAGAGCATTTATTTGTTTCCTCCGCTGTTTACTCTTCACCATAGCATGATAAAACTTGGTATTGCCATATCCGTATTTGAGCTAGTCTATCTTTGCTCGTTGTTGCCATATTACTTCTTCCTGGTGTAGGACTAAATTATTTTCTTCAATGAGAGAGAATTCAAGATTCTGGAGGTAATAATTGGGCCCTTTATCCTATTGCTTTTGTATACCAGTGAGCCTGGCAACAAGCCTTCTCTTCTTTCTAAAAATATTTCCAAAATGGGTTTTGCTCTAGAATTTTAGTTCAGATGCCAAACGTTCCAGCGAGATGCTCATATCCTTATTTTCAAATGTCCAACTCAATCTCAGAAATTCTTCAAAACCCGGGTGTAGCATCCAAGCCTCCTTAAATCTAATTCACTTGCTTGTCAACCCTTTAAAAAAACAATGGCTACTTACAGCAATTTATGGTAGCCAACGGACACTTGAGCGAAAACGGTTGTGGGACTCTCTAAAACTGGCAAGCAATGGTCATAACTTGCCTTGGATGGCTATAGAAGACTTCAACCAAGTTATCTCTCCGGATGAAAAAAAAAGGAAGGAAGAATGTTAATTTGACTCAATGCAACCTTCTGTTAAATTGTATGAGTTATTGTAACTTATTTGATCTAGAGACATCTGGATGCAAGTATACATGGTGGAATAAAAGATATGGTCTCGATTATACCAGGGTCCGTTTAGACAGAGTTCTCATTAATGATAAATGGCATTCTATGTTTTCCTGTGCAGCTACCATTAACTTGCTCAGAACACCCCGATCATTAATGATAATAATTTTTTCTTTTTTTTTCCTTCCTTTTTTTGTTGGCTAGACTTTTGTTGGCTAGACTTTTTTTTCTTTTATAAATCTTTTTGGAGGCTTATCATTCATCAAATTGGAAAAACCTTTTCATTCTTTTTTTTTTTTGAAATCAATCAAACAATTGTCATTCATTAAATTAGAAAAACCCTTTCTCCTATTCTCTTTTTTCATGAATCTATCAAAACAACTTTTTTCTCTTTTTTTCTCTCCAAACCAAATAACTATTAATATATATTGATGGATTTGGACCTTTTCTCTTATTCTCTTTTTTTATGAATTAATCAAATAATTATTATTCACAAAATTACAAAAACCCTTTCTCCTATTCTCTTTTTTCGTGAATTAATCAAATATTTTTTTTCTTTTTTTCTCTCCAAACCAAATGACTATTAATATGTATCGGAGGATTTGGCTTTAACATGTATTTTCCTAGATAACTGGATTGACCCGAGTTTAAACACTGGGCATAACTTTACTAGAATATTTTGAATTATTGTATATAATATGCTATGGTCCTAAATAAAAATACATTACTTAACAGCTTATGATGCCTAATGTGAAAATTTAATGTTAATTTTTTTAAGTACATAATTTTATTGCTCATTGCCAAATATAAAACTTTGGACTTATTGTTACAAGGAAAAAAAATAAAGCTGCAAGCAAAAGGATAACCCCTAAGTATAAAATGTTTAGATGTAAGGATGTCTAAACTCCGAAACAAGGCCTAATCAATCAAGGTCGTGTATAAAACTGGGATCAATAACGGCTTCCAATTTTGTCCAAAGAGAATTTGTTTGAATATTGGCTTTCCTTAGCCTGTCGTTTTTATGTTCGAACCATTACACATTCACACAAAGTATGCTATCCAAATTTAGATAAAGCCTGTTCGAATCCAGATAGCTTAACTGCTCATCAAATTCCACTAACAGAAGTCGCTAACATCCATCTTTCTAATGTAACTTGGAACTTCAAAATCCTAAAACGATAAGGAAATAAGGTTTTATCCAGTGATTACATTCCGTCGGTATATCGACGGATTACCGATGGGTTATCGAAGGAAGGGAGGTTAGGAAAGCACCGACAAATTATCGACTAAATTTACCAATAGACGTATTTCAATCAGTAATGCATTGGTGGCAATTTAATTTGGAAGATGAGAAAAAATACTGACAAAACACTTTGGTCAGCAATGACCCTACCGACAGATTTTACTAATAGAAATTGTCAATTGAATTTCCATCAATAACAATGTTATTATAACAACAGAATTACCGATTGAATTTCAGTCGACATACTCATTGGTCCCTTGGTAGAGTTCACCAATGGATTTCTCAACGAAATTTTAGTTGGTATAAGGTATTTAAAATTACCGATAAAATTTTTTGTCAATAATTTTATTGATAATTCTAAATAAAATGGTTAAGGTTTTCTTTTCGAACGTTGTCCTTCTCCCCTTCTCTTCCCCCAAATCTGCCTCTCCCTTACCAACCACCCCTAACCCTCCCTTTCCAGCATCGACGGACAGAGCTCTTCCCTATTCAAACATTCTCTGTCATCAACTAAACACCTATTGGCCTTTCCTGAGTCGACGAGCCTTACCCTTTCCTCCACTCGTGATCCAGAGCCCTTCTCTCTTTCATTTGGGCTAACCCATGTGTAGAGGCAGCCAACCACCCTTACCCCTTTCCAAGCATAAATCTCGTGCCTGTTGGCTACCCTTTCCCTCCGTTTGGAGTTGAATCCGGTGCCAACCACCCCCACCCCACCCATCCCTTCCAACTGCCCCTTCCCTCATCAAGACAGGTAAGGCAATTTTTTTTTCTTTAATTTTTTTATTAATCCTGTTGCTAATTTTGCCCTCTATTTTTTGGATTGTGCATGTTGTTACTTTTATTGTTTTGTGAAACTAGTTGAGCACATAACTTGGATGGATCGGAGTTGCTTGTTAATTGATTATGGAGCGTGGGGGATTACGTTGCTGAATTGAGTTGGAGGTTTTTTATTTGTGCTTGTTTATTGATTAGAAGGTATTCCTTGATTATTGAAGTTGGTTGTTGTATGGAAGTTCGAAGCTGTTGATTTGTTTTTTTGAATTGTGGTTGCTAGTTTTTGTTGTTTTGTGAAACTGTTGGTTTTTTGGATGGAGTTGCTTGTTAATTGACTGTGGAGTGTGGGGGATTGCAATTGCTATTGCTATTGAGTTTAATTCAAAGTGAACATTAAAATTTTAGCTCATCAAAATAGTTTACATACATAATAATGATAAATTATATATATAGATTTGCTTAGTATTAACCCCAACTCATGTATGCTACCAATGTCTAAAATTGTTTGTGACATGTATTGGTTAGATATACATAATTCCAACTAAAAGAATTTAGTCACCTTTATTTGGCAAGAAGTATTATAATATAATAATTTCGATTAAAATTAACCAATAGAAAACTTTTAATTTCATTATGAAGTTCATGTACTATATAGACATAATTTTTATTGATTTACAAGAATAAAAATTATATATATATATATATATGTATACAACTTATATAATGATAAATTTGAAACATTTATAAAAAAAAATACTAAATTTGATGTGCTATATGTCTAAAAAATTTTATTGTAGTAGAATAACAACAATTATAAATGGAAAGGAATATTAATAAAAAAATTGATGTAATATATATGTATAATTTTTAATGATTTAGAAGAACATGGATTATATATATAGGGTTATAAATTATATACAATGATAAAATTAATTTTTTTTAAAAAACTATTAATGATAAATTTGATGTAATATATACACATAATTTTTATTGATTTATAGTAAAAAAAATTATATATATGCATGTGTCTATATATATATAAAATGAATGTGACTAAATTCTTTTGACTAGATTAATAATTCAAGTAATTAATTAATTATTATCTCATAATGGATGACATCATATGTTTGTTATATTTTTTAGAATGGAACGAGATCGGAGTTGAATGTATTCTCGAGTAGTTTCAAGTAGATTTTTTAAGACAGAATTTGTGAATAGCGTTGAAGAATTTATTTCATTGGCCTTTGTTCAACCTAGATACGTAAGTAGGAATAAGATTAGATACCCTTGCTCTCGGTGCATGAAGAGCAAGTTCTTAACTGCTAAATATATAACAATTATGTATATCTTTATATATAACTATATATATAACTATAGTCAAATCATATATGTATATAACTATATATGATCTCTTTATTCTGGAATTGGAATAAAATTTGCTCAATATATGATTTATTTGTTTAATTTCAACTATGATTTTGCTCAACATATGTAAATTTATCTTTGTTACTATGAGACTTTGCATAAGATATTTTTGAATTGAATATATGAAATTGGCTTTATATAATATCTAACTTTGTATGATATTTATTTTATAACAAGTGAAAAATATTATATTTTGGGTAATTTGAAAATACATTTTGTTTTGGATTTCATATCTTTTTGTGGTCTACCAAAATAACGAGTTACTAATAAAAAATCATGAACCTCATCCATTCCTTAAAGTGAATGTGACATTATTTAATAATTATGGTCATATACATGAAAAATATCGTCATAATTATTACAATTGTGATGGTTATACTAATCACTATTCTAATAATAAGAATACTTTTAACTACCAGGGGTGGATGAATACTTTCAACCTTCTAAGAATGGATAAATACTTTCAACCACCGAGAGTGGATGAATACTTTTAACCTATTAGGAATGGATGAATACTTTTAACAACCAATAGTGAATAAATAGCAAAAAGAGATAAGAAAAAGACAAAAAAGAACAAAATAAAAAGAGTGTAGAAAATATTTGTTATTAATGTGACATGAAGGCCATTAGTCACATACCTGTTGTATGTCAAAGCATCTTGTTGAACTTTATTAAGCATTATTGAAAGCTACGAAAAAAAAAAAGAAAAATGTATATTGAAACAAATTTGTTCAAGATGATTTTAACCATGGCCAAGTGGATATAGGGCATCTGAATATTGTTGATTTTTTGTCCACCTTGAAGGAGGCATGAAAGGCCATTGGTCACATATCTGTTGTACGTCGAAACATCTTATTGAACCTTATCAAGCATTATTAAATGCTACAAAAAAAAAAAAATAATATATAGAAACAAATTTTGTTCAAAATGATTTTAACCATGGCCAAGTGGATATAACACATCTGGATGTTGCTGATTTTTTTATCCACTCAGAAGGAGGAATTGATCATCTAATTAGTGATGTAAATATCCAAAAAAAAATATTTGTTTAATAGATGTTTGGCCAAGTTTGTTGGTATGTTTTAGTATCACTTTATTTTGTAAACATTTTTATTTGTTCTCATTATATTTTAATGATATGCTCTTATTATGTATTTTAATAATAAATTCTATGTTTAATATTCGCTTATGTTAATTTGTAATTTTTTTATTATATATATCTTATTTTATTGAAGAAAAAAATGGATATTCATCTGGTAGTACAAGATTAGTTAAAGGCTTTGGAAGAGTCAATATTTAATACCCGAAGGAACAAAGTTATAATAGAGGACGAATCATTTTCAACTAAGTTTCAAAGAAATTTATTAAGTTTTAAAGATATTCATCTGCATGGATATCATATCGAAACAACGAATAAAAGAGACATTTAATACCTCTATATTGCATCTATTATCTTAGGTAAGAAGTATATATCAAAAAAATTACCCACTTTATCTTTGGGATTGTATTGTAAAAAATTTGAAACTCATGCTATAATAAACCAAAAGTTTACTAATGACTTTAATCTTTCGCATGACTATTTGAGACATCCTTAATCAATAATGATGTGAAAAAATTATTGAAAATACATGTAGTCATCCATTGAAAAACTAAAAGATTTTGCAATCTAATGAAATCTCATGTTCTGCTTGTCATCAAGACAAATTAATTATAAGACTATCACTAGCTAAAGTTGGAATTGAATCTCTTACATTTTTGAAACGTATTTAGGGTGATATATGTGGACCCATACATTCATCATGTGTACCATTTAGATATTTTATAATTTTAATTAATATACTAACAAGATGGTCACATGTGTGTTCACTATCAATTTGCAATTTGGCATTTGTAAGATTACTCACCTAAATCATTTGTTTGCAAGTACATTTTCCTGATTACGTAATCAAGATTATTTGTCTTGACAATGTTGGTGAATTTACATCTTCAGCCTTTAATAAATATTGTATATTAGTTGGAATAACTGTTGAATAGCCTATTATTCATGTTTATACAAAAAATGATCTAACATAATCACTTGTTAAATACTTCCAACTGATTGTAAGGCCTCTGCTTATGAAAACTAAACTTCCCATTTCTACTTAGGATGCATGCTATTTTGCATGCAACATCACTTATACGCATTAGGCCAACTAGTTATCAAAAATTATCCCTTATAAAATTGGTTTATGGCTAGAAATCAAATATTTCTCATTGAAGAATATTTAAATGTGTAGTATATATCTCAATTTCTCCACCACAACACACAAGATGGGTCCTCAAGAGAGGTTAGATATATATGTTGGATATGAATCTCTATCTATAATTAAATATCTAAAACCACTAACAAGAGATTTATTAACAACAAAGTTTGTCGATTGTGATTTTGATGAAACAATTTTTCCAACATTAGGAGGAGAAAATAAGCAATTAGAAAAAGAAATTTCTTAGAATGCATTCTCATTATCTAATTTTGATTCGTACACAAACCAATATGAACTTGACGTTTAAAAGATAATTCATTTATAAAATATAGCAAATCAGTTGCTGGATATATTTATTAACATAAAGAGAATAATTAAATCTCATATACCAGCTGCAAATGCTTTTATTTGAGTTGATGTCCTTGTAAAACAAGGCACGCCAAAAATGTTAAAAATCAATCAACTCCAAAAATATAATCCTCGAAAAAGAACAGGAACCAATATACAAGATGGTCAAAAAGAGGAAACAGAAACTTTAGAAAAGACCCCTGACATAATTGATAAAATTCCAAAGAAATTCAAGTACTTGAAAAGTTTGAAAATGAAGATATCTCAATAAATTATGTCATGACGGCGAAAATATGGAACTAGAATGAAATAAATGTCAATAATATTTTTGCATATAATGTAGTGCTCAATATTATAAAAAAATGAGAATCTTGAACCTACATTTATTGAAAAATGAGACATAGAATTAATTGACTAATATGGAAAGATGCAATCAAGGTAGAATTGACTTCCCTTGCAAAATATAAAGTTTTTTTATTTGTAGTCCATACAACAAATGGTGTAAAACCAATGGGATATAAATAAGTATTTGGACAAAAACAAAATGAGAAAAATGAGATTGTGAGATATATAGCACGATTTATGGCACTAGGTTTAACCCAAAGACCTAGTATTGATTATGAAGAGAAATATTCTCTTGTGATGGATGCAATTATATTTCTATATTTAATTAATCTAGCAATACATGAGAAGATTGAAATGCATTTAATGAATGTAGCTACAGCTTATTTATATAGCTCACATAATATCGATATCTATATGAAAATCCCTAAAGGATTTAAGTTGCCTAAAGCACAAACACAATTCTCAAGAAATTTATTTAAATTAAATAAATATGTATATGAATTAAAGCGATCTGGACTCATGTGGTATAATCTCCTTAATGAATATTTGTTAAAGAAGACTATAAAAATTATCCTATATGCCATCTGTTTTTATAAAAAGATTTGGATATGAATTTGTCATAATTTTTATTTAAGTTGATGACTTGAATATTATTGGAACTCCTAAGAATTACCAAAAACAGTAGACTACATAAAGAGAGAAATTGGGATGAAAAACTTTGGAAAAATAAAGTTTTGCTTAGGTCTTCAAATTGAGCACTTAGATAAATGGAATTTTTTTCATTAATCAAATTATATAGCTAAAGTACTAAATAGTTTTATATGGACAAAGCTTATCCATTAAGTTCACCAATGGTTGTAAGATCACTAAATTTGAAAAAGAACCATTTTTTACCTTGTGAGAATGATGAAGAACTTCTTGTTCTTGAAATACCGTATCTTAGTGTTATCAAAGCATTAATATATCTTGCTAGCAATATATGATCTGATATATCATTTTCTGTAAATGTATTAGTAAGATATAGTTTTTTTCCAATTCGAAGACATTGAAATGAAATTAAACATATATTTTCATATCTCCGAAGAATAATGGATATGGGTTTATATTATTCAAATGTATTTAAATCAAATTTAATTAGTTATGCAGATGCATGATATTTATTTGATCTACACAAGGCTTATTGCCAGACAGGTTACTTATTCACATATAAAAGTACGATTATTTCATAGTGTTTTGTAAAATAAATTATAGTTGCTACTTCTTCTAACCATGTAAAAATTTTAGTAATTCATGAGATAAGTTTTGAATTTGTCTAGTTAAGATCTATTTCATAATATATTTAAGAAATATGTGGTTTGTTAACCAAGAAGAAAATTTCAATAATATTATATAATGATAACACTGCTTGCATAGCCCAATTAAAGGAAAAAAACATTAAAGGTAATATGCTAAAACATATTTAGTCAAAGTTCTTCTTGACTCATGATCTCTTAGAAAAAGGTGATATTAGTGTTTAATAAATTTGTTCAAGTGATAATCTAGCAGATTTATTTGCTAAAGCCTTTTTTATTACAATATTTGAAAAGTTAGTACAAAAAATTAGAATACGTTGTTTTAAGGTTTTTCCCATTAGGTTTTTTTAAATAATATTTTTAATGAGATAGTATTTCAAAAGCATATTCTTGAAAAAAATTATGTACTCTTTTTCCTTCATTCAGATTTTTTCCCACGAGGTTTTTTCTTGGTAAAGTTAATGATACATATTCTTAATACAATGGACATTTGAGAGAGAGTGTTATGAATATATTTATGAATGTCCATTATGTTATAATCCAAGAAGTTCAAATCAAGTCAAATAGTGCAACAGGCCAGACACAAGAAATATAATCTTATTTGAATTTTTAGATTTGATTATATATATCTAGATTTTGATATAGACTAAATTATATTAAAATTAAGATTTAAGGGGTTATTAGCTTATAATTAGACATCTCACTTCATTTGTAAATATACACTTGAATAAAATATTTGTTATTTTACTAATACTTTTCTCTCATAGTTATTCTTTCAATTTATATTTCATAATAATAATTTAATTTACTTCAAAATTGATTAATTTTTACTTCGAATCAAATCATTGACCTGATCCATGACCTTGTATGATTACCCTTTAACCATTGTTCATGCAAAATCATGGACTGCCATTGCACTACATATTATATGACTGTCATTAACAGAACATTAATTGAAGAAAATGAATATATTTTATAAAAGTTTCTTCCTCTATGAAAAGTTGAGGAGATTAAGAGTATACCAGTCACTTTCAATTAGAGAAAGATATTTACTTGGAAAATTCTTTTTTCTGTATTTCTTAATTTCACAATTGTCTTTTTGACAAACTTGTAGGTAACTAGTTGAGAATATTGAATTAAAATATATGCGCGTATATATATATATACATATTAGCAAATTGGATGACTGATAAGGAAGCATCCCGGTCATTTTCAGTGATAGGAAGATATTTACTAGGGAGATTCTTTCTTTTGTATTTCTTTAGTCCACGACTGACATCTAGGCAAACTAGTAGCTACCTGGTTGAGAATATTGAGTCAGATTATGACAAAATGTTGTGTCAGCTAGTGAGCTCGATTCCCGGTGCTTAAATATATTTAAATGCTTGGATTTATAATGCAATTGCTGATTTTTTTTTCCCCCCTTCAACTCGATAACTTAAAAAGCTGGATTTTAGTGGGGTAGAAGATATGGAGAACATTGAAGAACAAAGGGCGTGCCTTGAGTCACCACTGCTTGCTCAAGATAATGCATTGGAAGTTCGAAAGGGATCTGTCAAAGATGAGATCCTGGCGGAGGTGAAGAAGCAATTGTTGTTAGCAGGGCCTCTTGTGTCAGTCAATTTCTTGGTATTTGCTTTGCAGGTTATCTCAGTAATGTTTGTGGGTCATCTTGGGAACCTACCACTTGCTGGTGCTTCCATGGCAACTTCCTTTGCTTCAGTAACTGGTTTTAGCTTGCTGGTAAGTTTCCGATCTAAGCACTTTTTTTTTCCTTTTGAACTCGATAGTAAGATGAATTGAACCTGACAATTCCTCCTTTTTTTCATCATTCACTCCTTTTCAAAGATTGTATAGTTGTCTCAATACTTTCAGCCTCCACGCTCTACGTTCAAAGCATTTTCATTCATGTACAGGAAGTTGTAATCTTTTATGCCTTAACAACTTGTCGATTTGAAAATTCTAATTGATTTATCACCTAATCTATCATTTTTAATAAAATCTTAAACTTTCGTTAAAACGAATAAATTCCCATTTATGAAAATCAATTAAGATTTATGAGTATAATTATATTTGAGAAAAATATTAGTATCTAAAAGATACCGGTTCAAAGAATGATATAAATTAATCATTTGTAATTCTATTTTAATCTTAATTAATATTTTTTTAATTTCATATTTACTTTTTTTCCTTATTTTTTTATTATTTATATATTTTTTAATTTATTTTTTATCTTTTTCTTACCCATTATTAAATATTGGAGAATTTTTTTTCTCACTTCAAGAGTATTCTCAAGAAAATAGGCTTATTTTCTTGAAAAGGCTATTCAGATTGATTCGGTATTTTATGAAAGAGTGTCTAGATTTTAAACTTTATATATTTCTATTTTTAAATTTTTATTATTTTACTGTTTTTTAATTATCAATTTTATTAAATACATGAAATCTATTATATTCTTTTTTTGGTTTGTTTTTTGTTTTGTTCTTTATTCTTCCTATGTTTCTTTTGTTTCGGATTTTCCTTGCCTGCTTGCTTTATTATTGATAGTTTCATTAGACATTTGCATTTCAAACTGATACAAAACATGAGATCGAATGGAAAAAGGATGTAATCTTATTGTATTTGATTACCTCACCAGCATGTCATAATCCAATGAACAACTCTTTAATTCAAGTCTTCACATTTGATTAAAATAGACTTTTCAAAACATGTAATATAAGTTAGGGTTAGGGGTTATGAAGGAACGGATAAAATAGGTCCAAATTATACATTTGAAGGATTTCAAACCATAGAATTATTTTTCGTCGCATCAAGCATGAACGCAAATCCTATACCCAGACATGGTGCCTCAGTCTTGCCCCAATCTCGAAATTATACCACTTGTCCAAATTATTAAAATCCCCAAATAGCTTGTACTATGTAGATCAGAAAGAAAAGCAAGTGAAGAACAATTAGGACTCCCATTTAATCAGATTTACAGTGAAACAAGTTCCCAATGTGACAGAAATCCTAAGGAACATAACAATATCATTCATTGGGAACTTCTCGAGAAAGCAGTTCCCTAGTGTTCTAGCATCCTCTCAAAACCAGCTTCCATATTTTCTGGACAATTAAACCAAAATACCCTCTGCCCTCCTTTCCATCATTTACACTTCTTCAGGAATAAAAGGCAGCCAACACCGTCCCAAGAACAAATCTAGTCGAAAGCAAAATAAAAGCACATCAGGTTGCACGTAGGGTGATGTTATGAGCAAAATAATTCCAATCGTGTCGGGTTTATTTTTATTATATTTCATGAGTATCATCGTATATAGCAATCAACAAACAGTTGAAGGCAAAACCCATAAAATTTTAAGTCAAAATAGAAGAAAAAACATATTTTTCATTCACTGTTAATAAACAGAAAATTGTTTTTCCTCATTCCTTCACTCTCTCATCCCACCACCAAACTCAAGTCAATCTGAATAGAGATTTCGGTCTGAAAAACCAGGCCATGCCAATTTATCACATAGTGTTTGGCAAGCCGAATATCGGTGATTGGCGTGGACTATCATCTGTTTTGAAGCGTTTTGATGGGTTGTCCATGTTTTGTTAGGTAATTGGAGTAGGGTCAAACCTTGTCGTGATCAGTGGTTGGTCCATTTAGGATTTTAATAATTTGGACAGGTGACATGATTCTGGGATTGGGGCAGAAGCGGGGGCATCAAGTCGAGACACAGGATTTGCGTATATCAAGGATTAGCCTTAGCCTTGGCATTCTTTCACATTCCTAATCACCTTACCCTTCCATCATTTTTCTTCTTTTTCTTTTTTTTTTTTAATATTTTCACCCTCAAACAAGGAGTTCAGAACTTCTCATAACTCAATTTGTTCCAAAAAAACCCTCTTAAAAATCCCAAACCCAAAACCTTCATTCAAGATATAAAAACCATTTCCCCAATTCCACCAATTAAAAAAACCCTAAAAATCTAAAACACGCAAACCGAGAACTTTCACCATTTTTTGCATGTTCTCTTTTTTTGGTATAATATTAAAAATGAGTGTCTACAATTTAGAAGCTTCATAATGTTACCTTTCTAACTTTAAATCCTTATTTTTATCTCTATGGAATTTTAGCCATTTTACATTAGCATTCAACAATAAGATTGTTTTCAATTGCAATCTTTGCAGCTTTCAGAACATTTTAAATTATTTTGTGATATTTTCTAGGGTCAATCCCCTTGTTTTTCCCTGTACGATAAAATTATAAGCCCTTGATTCTATAATTTTTTTTTCTTGACGGTTAGAGAGGAATGGCAAGTGCGTTGGATACATTCTGTGGTCAATCTTATGGAGCTAAACAGTATCACATGCTTGGAATTCACTTACAAAGTGCCTTAATTGTTATGTTATTGGTTAGCATTCCCCTTGCTTTTATCTGGGCCAATGCTGGTGACATTCTTTTGTTCTTCAAACAAGATCCTGAAATATCAGCTGAAGCAGGACAATACGCTTATTTCATGCTGCCAAGCATTTTTGGTTTCGCTATCCAAGAATGCCATATCAGATTCTTACAAACCCAAAACAATGTAGTTCCAATGATGGTTATGTCAGGATTTACAACATTGTTTCACATCGTTACTTGCTGGATTCTGGTGTTCAAGTCTGGCCTTGGAAATAAAGGCGCTGCTTTGGCAAACACCTTCTCTTACTGGATTAATGCTTTACTGTTAATAATATATGTCAGACTCTCTCCCTCTTGTAAGATGACTTGGACAGGCTACTCAAAGGAAGCCTTCCATGGCATTGCCAAGTTCTTAAGACTAGCAATTCCTTCTGCTATTATGCTCAGGTAACCTTCTTTTTCCCTCCTAACTTAGCTTCATATTCATGTTAGGTGTTTAATAGTGATTAATAATGTTTTGACGTTTGAATTGAAGAACGATTTGTCTCTCATAGCTTACACTTCTTGGAACAGCTTGGAAGTCTGGTCATTTGAGATGATGGTTCTATTATCTGGCCTTCTTCCCAATCCAAAGCTTGAAACATCAGTTTTGGCAATCAGGTTTGTGTTCCATCCGATTCTGATTGTGGACATATGCGATAGCTTTAAGTGTATAATAAATGGTATTGTCATCAATATTATTGACCAATTATGAGATTGATATTCCAGCCTTAATACATGTTCAACAATTTATATGATACCTCTTGGGCTTAGTGCTGCAGTGAGGTGAGTTCAAGTTAATTTGGTTGATACGGTCTGTCAAACTTCGTATGATTATCTTCTTATTTTGTTTATTTCCCTCTTCATGATAATTCTATTTTCTCTCCTAATTAGCACTAGAGCTTCCAATGAACTAGGAGCTGGACGACCGCAAGCTGCTTCCCTAGCGGTCTGTGTTGCAGTGGCCATGGTGGCCACTGAAGGAATTTTGGCAGGTATTGTCTTCATTTTGGGTCACAAAGTTTGGGGCTATTTCTACAGCAAAGATAAGCAAGTAGTGAAATATGTGGGAGAAATGTTGTTGTTGATTGCAACCTCCCATTTTGTTGATGGAATTCAATCTGTGCTTACAGGTGAGTGGTACGTGACAACTTACTTGTTCTACTTTTTTTACACTTATTTTCTTTACACTTGACTTTCAAGCTTTGCTTGTGTAATGAAAAGAACAACAAAATCTCATCAAAATTACCCAAGATTTTACACAATCAATAAAATAACCAAAAAAGAAAGAAATCAAGTACACAAAAATATAAAAAACTTATATGATTCAGTCTTTTGATTACGTATGTCTACTAGCACAACGATTAGAAAAAGATTAATTGATTATTTGTTGTCTTAAAAGCTTGTTAGTTTACAATAGTTCAATTGTTTAAATTTATTTTCCTTTGTTATGTTTTTCTTTTCTTTATATATAATATGTTTTTCACACACTCATTATGCATGCATGCGTGCATGAGCCTTATACCTAGGATTTGTTCCTTTAAGGAGGAAGTAAATTATCTCTGCTCTCTTGAGATGATAACCTCTGCATAGGCCAGTGAAATACTTCCTTTCAAATTATACCTTTTGCCATTGGTAGCCTATAATGGGTAAGGATTGGGGTGCCTTACTAGTCCAGAGTGTACAGTGAAGAACAATTTGAGAACCTTTAAGCCTTGTGTCTAATCTAAGCCCAGCATATAATGAACCTTATGAAGCCAACCTTAGATAAAACCTTCCTATCCTATTGTGTAAAAGATACCTAAAAATAGGTACACAGAAGAATAACACTCACATCTTTACTCAATTACTACATGCACTAACTTGCTTTCTTTTGTTTCACATCCATGCATTATAATCATCCAAGAATATTCATTTTTGCCAATTTAAGAAATGATTTACTAGTTCAAAATAGTCAAGCTAAGGCTCTAGAATCCTCACCGACACATTGGAAGATTTTGAGAACTTGAGGTCCCAAAATATTTTGATCACCAAAAAATTCTAGAACAATCTATTTGTTTGCAAGCTAAAGTTATAGAGGACAAACACCCGACTCCAATGGATAAAGTGAAAAAAGGTTCAAGAAGAGATTAGGGAATGGTTGATCAAGATGATGAAATTGATGATGAAGATTGACAAAGGAAAAAAAGTGGTCGAAGAACTTGCTAACCTAGCAAGCCAGTAGACCTCATGCAATAATGATCCCATATTTAGTCCACCCCAAGACGAACCACAAGCATCTCAAAGGCAACATCAGTTCCTCATACAACCTGTGGGAAGATATCTTTACCATGGCGAACAATCATTGACACAAGGAGCCATCACTGGAGTGAATCTTGCTAATTTAATTAAAATTATAGATTTGGTTGACCCTAGAGAACAAAAGTAGTTAAAAAGAAGTATGTCTAAAGCTATGGATAATTTGGGAACACTAAAGAAATTTGACCTTTTAGAGAAACAAATGCATGATATAGAAAGGACAAATGCCTTAGTTTTCATCGATGTGTTAAAACTTAGTCTCATACTTAAACTAGTCATTTGTCCCAAGTTCAAGGTTTTAGACTTTAAGAAATATGATGGGGACTAAATGTCCAATGACAAATGTCACAATATATTGTCATAAGATGGCTGCTCACACTTACGATGACAAGTTATTGAGCCACTATTTTCAAGACAGTCTTACAAGATCAGATATCACGTGGTATAATAAACTAGATAAAAGTCATGCGTATTAATGGAAAGATTTAACACTGGCATTAATAGCTCAATACAAACATGTGGCAGACATCGCTCCAGACCACTTGACCCTACAAGGCATGGAAAAGAAAGCTAATGAAGGCTTTAAGGACTATGCTTGGAGATAGAGAGATGTCACCTCATAAGTCCAACCACCATTGATTGAGAAAGAATAACTATCATATTTGTTAATGCTTTAAAGGCCACATACTATGAAAAGCTAATTGGAAATGTAAAAAAAATTACAAACATGGTGTTTTTAGGTGAAACAATCGAGAATGCAATTAAAAGTGGCAAGATCGAAGGAGAGGATTCAGTTAATCCTAAAATAAAAAACGTGTCAAACAAGAAAGAAAACGAAATATAAGCAATTATATATAAAGGGCAATAAATTGGGAGTTTCATCCCTAATCATCTGTATCCCTTTTACCAACCTTACTACCCCACTCTGAATAACATCTCCCAAAATCCATATCCTTACCAGTTGGTTCCATAACCAACCTTCCAGACAAATATCCATCCACAAACACCCACGCCTTCACCTATATCTCAACCATTTTCAAATTTTCTAGGAAATTTTTTTTCAAAACCTTTGAGCACAATTTCAAATGCTCTGAGTAATCCTTTTTAGATCCTCTGGGCATATCTTTAAATCCTCTAAGGAATCCTTTTTCAAATACTTTAGGTAATACTTTCTTAAAACCTTCGAATACACTTTCAAATGCTTTGAATAATTCATTTCAAAATCCTTAAGTACACTTTCAAATGCTCCGGATAATCATCTTTAAATCCTTCAGGTACATCTTTCAAATCCTCTAGATAACAATTTTTCAAAACCTTTGGGTAACCATTTTCAAAACTTCCAAGTAATGATTTTCAAATCCTCTAGGTACATCTTTCAAATCCTTTGGGTAACTATTTTTCAAAGCCTTTGGGTAGCCATTTTCGAAATCTTTAGGTAATCGTCTTCAAATCCTCCAAGTATCATTTTCAAAGACTTTTTAATCTTTAAAAGTTGTAGAGCCTTGTTGAAAGGAGCTTTATATAATTTCCAAAAGTCGTTAAGCGTCATATTCAGATAAGGAGCCTTTATTCATTTTAAAGGTATGTAGCCTCATTCCAGATGAAGGGGTTATTCATTTCAAAGTTATGTAGCCTCATTCCAGATAAAGAGTTTATCCTTTCAAAGTTACGTAGCCTCATTCCAGATGATGAATTTAATTTTTTTTTTTTAAAGTTATGTAACCTTATTCCAAATGAAAGAACTTATTCCTTTTGAAAGTTACGTAATCTTATTCCAAATAAGGAGTTTAATCATTTTAAAGTTACGTAGGCTCCAAATGACGAGGTTTTTTAAAAAAAAGCTTTGTAGCCTCATTCCAAAATAAGTAACTATTTCTTTGAAAAATTATCTTTTTAGCCAAAATTATGTCTACGTCTTTACACAATTCCTAGTTTTCAAGAAATATGCAAAGAGAAATAGTTGTAAACATCCTATTTTATCCAATGTGTCTATTGAATTTGAAAAATAATATATATATATGAAAATTAAAAAAAATAACGAAAAAAGGAGACAAACATGAAATAGAGTAAAGATTAGCTTGCATTAATCCTAATCCTAGATGAACATAAAAATTTAGAAAAGATTAAGTTAGATTGCATCAAAACTCAAGAAATCAATTCAAGAAGAAATAGAACACATTTGGTATAAATATACTCAAGAAATCAATTCAAGAAGAAATAGAACACATTTGGTATAAATATACTCAAGCCTCATATAAGAAAACACACACAAAAAAAGAAAAAGGCAAAACCTAACGAAAATGTTTGGTAGAGGCGAGAAAATAGTTTTAGAGTTCTTGGGTTCTTGGGTTTAGATTTTTTTCTAGATCTAGGAGAATCAGTTTAGTTTATAAAGAAACTATTATGATTAAAGAGAGAAATAAGAAAAAGAAGTTCAGAAAGAGACACAATAATCTCAATAAGACACTATTTTGCATTAGCTAAAAAGAGATTTGTCGCATGGATCAAATCAATCTGATCCGCGCTGTTATCTGGGTTTGCATGAACCCATCTGGGTAATCTTGGCCCATTAATCTGATTTCTTTTTTAGGTTTTTTAGCCCTATTAAGTAAGTTTCCTTTTTATTTCTTTTTATATTGAAATTAGTCTATTCATATTTTAGCATTTTTATCAAAGTGTTTTCTTAATGTAATGACCATTGAACCAATTTTTTTAATTATAATTTTGATTTTGATTTTTTTTGTCATTTAAAAATTAGGAGTTTACTCAAATTTATGAAAATTCTCCAATGATGAAATCTCAGGAATGCCAAAATAGGTGGCTTCTTGAGAATTTTTAGGTGAGAAAATCTTTCTAAATTATGACATAAGAGTCAGAAATTTTGAAAAATTTTCAATA
Organism: Theobroma umbraticum; assembly: GCF_002168275.2. Taxonomy (NCBI): domain Eukaryota; kingdom Viridiplantae; phylum Streptophyta; class Magnoliopsida; order Malvales; family Malvaceae; genus Theobroma; species Theobroma umbraticum. The sequence goes on along the minus strand of NW_018397256.1, from coordinate 4,910,065 downwards.
CCAAGGATTCAAATATATATTTAAATAGAAAAAAAACATAAAAATATAGAATCAAGTAGATAATTTCTCCAATGATGAAACCTAAAGGATGCTAAAAGAGGTGACTTCTTGAGAATTTCTAGGTCAAAAAATCTTCCAAAATTATGCTATAAGAGTTTGGAGATTTTGAAAATTTTTCAATACAATCAATCTTTATTTATTTATTTCTAAAAAACTAACAAAATTAATAGAAATTATGAAAATAGAAAATGGGTAAAGGAAATAAAATTGAATATTGAACTAGATTTCATTTACTAAGGCATAAAGGACATATAATTAATTAGGTACCAATTAAATGGACGTTGTGAAGGTGCTAATACCTTTTTCATGCATAAGTGAACTCTTGAACCTAATCTACTTCATAGACTAGAACCTATTCTTTTTAATGAACCCAAACAAGTCTAGGACCTCATTAGGAAAAATAAATTCACTTGGGTGATCAATTGCACCTAAATAAAAAGGAATGATGACAACTCCTGTTTACATCAAATTGTTGAATTTCATGACTCACACATTATGACAACACGTATTTAGTTTTATCATCTATCTCTCACCTATATAACCCAATTCATATGCCATAAACTTGTGACATCATCATCAGAATCATTAGATTAAACTATGAAAACAATTCTGATAATCGTGCTTCTCACTAAACAATAAAGACCTTCAAACAATTTTCCCTTCATGATAGTTAGGACAACTCTAAAGACCATTCTAACCAATAAATTTGCAAACTTTTTATATAACAAGTTTAAGGATATCAAGTTCATTTCAGTGTTCAGGACATGTCTCACCTTAAGTATCCTTACCGTATCATCAAACATATTGAATCAAATAGTGTCAATCACAACATTTAGGAGAGAATGATCATCTCCTAATTGTATAACAACCGTATCAATAGATTGACTGGTTGTATATCAATCATGCTTACGACATATATGGAAACAACAATATAAATTCAATATCCATGTATTAGATTGTTTACCATTGGTAACCACAAGAATACTATCAGTTTCCTCAAAACTATCATTTGTAAGCATTAGAATATAATTGCCTTGTTCAAAATTATTTGAGTCATCTTCTTCCACGATTACAACATTCTCAAGCTTGCTAATCTTTTCATTAGCCTTGAATTTGGTGCAACATTGATGATAGTACCATTTTTTATCACAATTTCAACAAATCCTCCATTTTGCTCTAGACTTAAATTTTGATCTAGATCTATCTTTCCCTCTCTTTTTTTTGGCTAAACCCTTCACTTTGCCTCCATCTTTATTCACATTTAGGATTTTCACTTGATTTTCTCTTCGGATACCATCAACTTTCTTTTTTAATTCTTTGGAGTTTCAAGATACTCTAACATCCTTAAAAGTGAGGACATCTCAACTACATAGTATAGTATTCACATAGTTTCCATATGCTAGCAAAGAATACAAAGAAATTTGGGCTTGATCTTTATTATCAATTTTTAACATCAATATTTTTCAAATCAAGAATAATTCTATTAAATTCATCAATGTGAGTATTGACCAACGTAACTTCATCCATCTTAAGAGCATATAATCATTGTTTCATAAGAAGTTGATTAGTCAAGGACTCAGTCATGTAAATGCTCTTAAGTTTAAGCCATGTTGCAATAGAAGATTCTTTGTTTGTGACTTCTCTTAGCACTTAATCAAATAAAGCTAATAGAAAGCCATTATGTGCTTTCTCCATAAAATCATTTTTGTGACCATCAATAGATTCATGAAAAGATAGTCCTTTCTTTTTAATGTCTTCAAGAGTTCTTGTTGCACTAATAACGCATGCATCTTAAACGCTAAAGGCTAAAATCATTTCTTCCTCTAAATTAGTCAATCTCATACTTAGTGGATGAAGATGCCATTGTGAGATTGAGATTGACTTAGGATGTTGAAGCTTTAATACCAATTTATTGTCAAAACAGTGGAGTAATCTCACCAAGGCCTACCAAGATCTCACACAATCAATAGAATAAAGAAAGAAAGAAAGAAATCACTCTCACAAGGATATAAGAAATTTATGTGGTTCAATCTTTAATGACCTATGTCCATGGACACAACAGCAAAAATTCCCTGAGAAAAAATTAGAAGATTACAAGATTAGTCTCAAACTCACAACTCTTATCCCACTTACTCATAAATCTCTTCTTTTAAATTTAGGCTCTCACTAAACCGTTTTTTTTCTTAAAAAATAAAAATTTTATTAATTCCAAAAGCTTGCATGCCATAACAAGTGTTAAATCTGGTAGATAAAAAACTTCTAGTGACATAAGAAGTCAAGCTAAACTCTCTCTTAATTTAACGATATTTTTTTAATCCTTTATGACCTTTTTATAGGACTAAGTACAAGAATTTTATCCTAATCAAACAAAATTTAAAGTATCTTAGTCTAACTAAAATTCAAAACCATCATAACAAGTTGTTTCCCTTCTAATTAATTTATTTACTCTAATGGAATGTATAGTATAAGAAGGAAATAATGGAACGATTGCTACAATATAAACTAGTGTGATGCTCGTGCATTACGTTCGGGATTGCTAATTGTTTTTTTTTTTAATTCAGTTTAAAGCGGTTGGTGTAATAGACATGTAAATATGTAATGTAAATTGTATTTGTAAATAAATTGCTGATGAATATTTGGGCTATATAAAGCATTTTCTTACCAAACATTCATGCAATATAAGTTTACCCATTATGCGAGCATCACATGTTTAAACAAAAGTGATGATTATATTGTTGAGGAAAGATTGGTGCCTTGATACAAAAAGGAGAAAGCTTGTTGTTTTGTAGTTAGCAAGACTATCTTGATAGTGTCATGTACAAAAGTTGATCCAAAAGCTTGGAATAAAGTTGTGTATATTGAACAAGGATTGAGCAAGACTACTACCTTCACACAAAAAGGAAAAGGCATTTTGGTTTGCAATCGCTAAAACATTCTAGCAAATCCCAACACAGATTCAATATGGCACTAAAGAGCAAAACCAAACAATAAACAAAAGACCAAAACACGTAGACTATAGAAACACACTAAGCAAATCAAAACAAAATGAATGAAACATACAAGAACCAACAAAGCACAACAAATCAAAACCAAACTGTAACCATAACATCGGCAATAAGAGTAAAAAATAAAACAGGCAAGAAAATAAAAGGAAAATAGTAAGGAGAAAGGTTCTTGAATGGATTAAATAGAGCAAAAATACCAAAATGTATGAATTAGTTTTGGCAAATCCCAAAAAAACCCTAAGCAAAGTAGAAGAAAAAATTTCAAAAGACCAAAAGAGACTTCAAATCTCTAAATAATTTCAACAAACCCCAACATGTATTCAATATGGCATGACATTACAAAATCAAATAATTGAACATGTCACCAAAGCACAACTAACAAACGGGGTAGCAAGAAGCCATTCGACATTCATTATCTACTACGAGCCAAGCCTCTAAAATAAAAAGTGGAGTAGAGCTAAAATTCTTGCGATTGATAACCGAGCCCTTAAAATAGGAACCTAAGTAGATCAAAAACAGCTACCATACATAGTCAACGAAGCCAAAACCCAAAAGTGTAATCAATTTGACAAAAAGAAGAGCAAGCAAAAAGAGCAAAAAAATGAAGGAAAATTGAAAAACATCAACCGTGCCTCATCAGATCTGAAGGCTAGAGCCAAAAAAATTAGCCACATGTGGGAGCAAGCAAAAGGAGTAAAAAAATGAAGGAATAGTCTAGAAGATCAACCATGCCCCATAAATCTCAAATCTACAAAAAAAAATCAACCACGTGTCAAATGATTAAAGCTTTATGTGGAGCAAAACCAAAGCTTGAACGTGTCACAATTTGGAAGCCCTCTTGGGGTTTCCTTTCAATATAGTTATAGATATGCATTTCTTTGCTTGTAGTTGGGTTATTTGTACATGTGTTGTCAGAACTATCTATATGTTATTTTGCTTTTGGCTCTTTGAAATTTACGATATTTATCCACAAAAAATTGAAAAGAAAAATTACAGGCGTTGCTAGAGGATGTGGTTGGCAGAGGATAGGGGCCTTGATTAATCTCGGAGCATATTATCTTATGGGTATTCCTTCTTCAATTATTCTAGCTTTTGTTTACCATATTGGAGGGAAGGTAATAATTTAAATTTTAATTGTGTTCAAGGCTTTCCAATATTTTTGCTTAGCTTTGTACACTTCCATGGTAGGTCAGAGTATAGTATGACATCAATCCCTACTTTAAATATTGTTCACAGGGACTATGGACAGGAATTATAGTGGCACTTTTTGTGCAAGCATCATCTTTAGCCATTGTAACTCTCAACACCAACTGGGAGCAAGAAGTAACGCTCCTTTGCAAGTATTTAAGTCATGTAGGCATATATAGTACTCCTTTTTAAGCTCTATCTAAAATTCTACTTTTCCTACTTGCAGGCAAAGAAAGCTACTGATAGAGTGTGTAGCACAACAAATTCAACAGATGCATTGTCATAAAGAGAAAAGATGACTTTGAATGTAGTACTATTAGTTTCAAAATTCCAAGGCCTCTTTTGAAGCAACAGGAAATTTGACGACCAAAATAGGGTGCCGATTCCCTACACTGATTATGTGATAAGTTTTAGTTTCCAGTTAGAAACAAAGCAAAGTTCTTTAACTACATTGAAAACCAGAATTAGATGTTTTTAATTCTCAAATACGACAAATTTGTCTCTTTATAATGTTTCAATTTTATAGTATTGCTGAAAGACAAATGCAAGTTAACTTTAGAAAAGGATTCGACAATACTTGGTTTGTTTTCTTTTATCGAAATAGATATACCAAAAAGCTTTTCCTTTGCTTGCGAAAGGTGCTAACTTCAAATTTTATTGAGTACTTGCGCCATGTCTATCTAATGTCTACACTAGAAAGAAACATATCCACTTTAAGATTACTAACTAAATTTGTTTTGATTGGTATGGTAGATTTGTTGAAAATGAAGATATTCACAATTTCAAGGTTCATGAACTACCCTCTTTCTGCTATTTATGAGAAGCAGATGACTTATTATAGGTGCTCTGATAGATGAGAAGTTGCAATTTATATTTAATACGATCAATACTAGTACCATTTATAATAATATTTGAATTTAATTTTTTTATTCAAATATTTATTATTTTCTAAAATTTACAAAGTTGCGTTAAATAATTATGTTTCTTCTTAAATTAACTAGAATTAACCCCATATGTTGTGCTTGGATGAAATAAAAACCATTGATGGTAGCGTGGATGACAAAAAATATATGCAAAAAAGTTAGTACAGTTTTGCTATGTGAGAAAGTATAGTTGTTTTTTATAATTGTATGCATTCATTTGCATATATTCAAAGAAAAGTGAATGCTCATAAATAAAATTGAGATGATGATATGCCATTGAATTTATTGCTCTATTGCTGCCAGTTTAAGCAAAAGTGTTCAATTCAGGGTGTTGCCTGTCAACAAAAAATATAGGGTAATGTTGGGCATCATTGTAAGCAAAGTTCTAGAATATCTTGCTATTGAGGGGTGGTCAAAAAGTCTTCAGTGAGGTTGGTGTTTGATGACCTGGTAGTCTTGGAAGATCCTCTATAGGGGTAAGAAAGAAATCAAAAGTTAGGCATCATAATAAGTTGATCAACTATGATATCAGTCAAATATATATATACTAAAAATCAGTAACTATGGAGAAGAAATATATATTCTATTAACATGTAATGCTGTGAAGCAGTGGTAATAGGTGGTATCAAATTATGGTAGATTTATTGTACTTTAGCAATAAAGAAATTTTTTCAGAGCATGAACTTTACAATTTCTGAAACATAAAATTATCAGTAATAGATTTGCAAAAGAAGATCACTCCATTTTTTGATCGAATATTGTAATGAGTGTCAAATTAATATTTCTAGACAGTAATAAGGGAAGAAAAAGAAAAAAAATGAACTCATTGATAATAACAAACATATGATCCTATTCAAGTTAAACATTACTATCAAGTTAAATTTCTACTATGATATGTTTAACAAGAAAAACTCATGCAATGAATTAGTTTCAAGCAATAACAAACAAAGTAAAACAAATAGGATGTAAGTTGACGCCCAGTGATAGTAGATGAGAAAGCGAAAGAATTTATCAATTATACCTAGTTTGTATTTCATGGTAAATGATGATTCCCTTTGTTGACAGTGTTGCTTTTGCATGTAGACTTCGGGAAAACTTCCCAAACTACTTGACTTTGCTGCCACTTGTATTATGTTAATAATGCTTGCATTGTCAAAAGATGGTCCAAATTTTAGATGAAAAAATCATCCTTCTTCTTGCTAAAGAAAGAAAAGGTCATACAGTAGCTTGCTGATTTGTTTGACCGCCAATCCTTCCTTTAACAATAAAAAGGATTTTTTTTTGCATTGAAATTGGACTATCAATGATAGAACAAAACATTGCTAATCTTAACCTTCAAGACCATTAAATAATTAATTTGACAAAAAAAAAATCATTTGTAGAATGAGACAATAAACACAGACTAAATCACACAAACGTGATAACAGAGTCACCTAACTTAAAGGCTATAAGCATGATTTGGTAACACAAATGCACAATAATATTTAGAAATAGAACAAACTAAATTAATGTATCTTACATAATATTGAACAGAAATTAAAGCCAAAAGTGCTATTTGTGTCTGCTAAACATTAAATCAAAATAGGATTTGTAACTCTAAACAAAATCTAATGAAATGCTTGACCTCACCTGAATAATCGATTTTTTTATACAAGTCTCCTGTAAAAACAAAAAAAATGACAAAGAAATCAATTGCAAAAACATATGAACAATGAAAATAAAGTAAATGGAAAAAATACAACAAATACAGTAATTGAAGAAAATCAATTTAAATCTAAAAAATAAAAAACATATACACACACCAACTATTATTCAATAATAAGACAAAACATGAAAGACATATAAAGGACAATTATTAAGCATAAACTAAATCTGAAACAAAACTTAACTTTATTACACTCAAATTAATTAATACTAATCAGCTACTCTTAATGTACAATAATGACTAAACCCAAGAGACAAAGACAATAGAATTAGTATTTGTATGAGCAACTTTAATATAAAAACTATGGACAAATGATAGCATAGTACATGATGGCCAGCAGTTAATGATAGAGACATCACTCAAAATAAAAATAAAGCACTAAATGTAAAAGAGAAACATAAAAAAGAATGAAAATAATGAATTGTTAAGTCAAATTTAGATCATAAATATTAACGAACAATCGCAAAACACAAGGAACACTTATAAAAAAGCAATATCTAATTCTCGATTTAAAAAAAATAAATCAATAAACAAAGAAAACAGAAAATAAAATAAAATGCAACAATTCAAAAGAAAAGTAAATGGGAATACTTTACAATATATGTTGGTAGCCTACCTGAATAATGCACAGATTGATTACTAACTCTAAACAAAATGTTATGTTCTACAAACAAACTGAACATTTAACATGAAGTATATGTTAAAGCACAGTCAACAACCCTAAACAAAATCTAATGGGGAAATTGACCTCACCTAAATAATCGATTTCGTTACCCAAACCTCTTCCAAAACAAAAAAATAAAAAAAAAAGGAAAGAAGTGAGTTATAAAAGTGCATGAAGAATGAAAACAAAATAAATGAAAAAAATACAACAAATATAGTAATTAAACAAAATTGATTTAAATCTAGAAAATCAAGAAAATATACAAACACACCAAAAATCATTCAACAATAAGACAAAGCATGGAAGGCATATAAAACACAATCATTAAGCATAAACTGAATATGATACAAAACGTAATCTTATTGCACTCAAATTAATTAATACTAATTAAATTCTCTTAACTTTGAACACCATTAAACAGTGAATTGTACAAAAACAATTCATACCAATACCAACATACTATTGACAAAACCTACATTTAGAGTCAATACCATGTTTCAATTGCAACTCAACAATTAGAAGAAAGACTTATAATTTTTTAAAAAATAAACATATCCTTTAAACACCATCTAATAGAAAACGTAAGCAAAAAAACGTGTATTACATTACATAGACATAGTTTACAAACAAAGAAAAAAAATTAAATAAAACATAAAACACATATAAAACAAAATGAATAAGCCTAATAGAAAATGATGTTAAACTTAATTTTATTTTGGTAAGCATAATAATGTTCTATAAATACAACAAATAATTAGCATGAAATACATATAAGTTACAATAAAAAAACCCTAGACAAAACCCAGTGAAAAATTTAACCTCACCGGAATAAGCAATTTCTTTATCCAAAACTCCTACAAAATAAAAAATAAAAAAGAAATCAATTAGAAAAACTTAAATCAATTAATACTAATCAATAGGTCTAAAGTTTGAACACCATAAAACAACGAACTCAAGCAAAAAAAATTTTCATTCCAAAAACATGATAATGTTGACAAAACCAACATTAACAACTAATCACATATTTCAACTCCAACTTAAGAAACAGATGAAACAAATTCGATTTTATTAAAAAACATCTTTTAACCACAATCAAGTAAAAAACATAAGCAAAAAAAAGTGTGTATTATGTTGTACAAACAAAACAAATATCATTGAATAATAAAGCAAAGCACTAAACACAATGAACGCATAATCAATAATTGCAAATTGAATCTAGTGCTAGATGCATTCATACAAAATATTAAAAGTTAAAATAGATGTTAGATATATTCATGCAAAGCTTTAGTAATATTTTTTGGAAAATATATGCCAGATTTGTTTTTCTCATGTTTATTAAACCACATTAAAAATTATATGATAAATTATTAGAGTACTTGCTTATAGAATATAAAAACTTTACCTTCACAAAGTCTACCATATTCTATATCAAAAAAAAAAAGATTAGCATTTTTAGTAATAGATTAGGTTACAAATGCAAATTTATAACTCTCATTTTTTCATTAAATTCAAGATCTCTTTTCTACAATTAAAATAAAATGAACTACTATTATTAGATTCAAGTGAGTCAAATATCTGGTCAACGAAATCATCTTATTAGTATTACATAAATTTCTATCCTTGAACATGCAATAAATTTTCAAATACTCATCTATTTAAAAAGCTTCAAATTGGATTATTAAAAATTATCAATAAAAGTTTGCAACTTGTATAAACGTAAAATATCAAAAGAGACAAAAAGGGCAAAAAAATACAAGAACACATAAAAGCATAGATGGTAAGATGAAAAATACTCAAAGAAGACAAATAGTGCTAGACTTCAAAAGGCGAAATTGAAGTAGTAAACACAAGAACGCATAAAAGCATAAACGGTAAAAGGAAAGAAATGCAAACAAAAGGAAAAAGATAATGAAAGAGTGAAAATATTGTATTACACTTCTGAAACCCACTAAACAACCTCGGCAAAGACAATTGAAGACCCATGATTGACATCGAAAAGACAAGATCAAAAGAACAAAACACTGCATCAAATTCAAGTAAGCCATGTTTACTAGTCATACAAACCATAGCCGTTGGTTTCAAATCCCCATGAACCCAAAACTTTAACGTCATTGTGGAAAGACAGAAAGAATAGGGGACAGTAAAGAAAGAATGAGGCGAACAAGAAAAAACCATAAGGTAGGTGAAAAAAAAAAGTTGTAGGTTTTTAAGATTAAAACAGGATAGTTTTAAGGAGAATGAAAAGGAAAAAAAAGAAATAAGAGAAGGGAAAGAAAGGATAATGGCTTGTTGGTGAGCTTGGGTCAAATAAAGTCCGCCCAAATGATTTTTTTTTACCCAATTCCTTTAAAATGGTCACATACCCAACATAATAAAAGGATAAAGAAAGATGCAGCTTTTCGGATATAGAAAGGTGTCACTTGTTGACCTCTAAGAAACCATTCAAGGTTTTTTTTAATACAAAGACATAGATATGATTGTATAAGAAGAAATCCTTCTAAAAAAAATCAAGTTTTTATTGGACTTAAGAGGGTCCAAGCCTATATAATTGGACTTCCTATTGATTACACAAAAATAGATGATCAATCCATAAATGTTGCATTCAATCTATCATGGTGGATGGTACAAGAATTATGGTGGCAACAAAAGCAGCAACAATGGAAACCATAACAGTATATCACATAAGAAATATAGTGGCAAGATTAGCAGCAAGAATGGCATATATAGTGGCAGGATTGGCAGCAAGAATGGCGTATACAATGGATGTTGGACTAAATGGGGTTTAGATGGAATTTAAGAACAGACAAAACTAACTTCAAGACAAGCCTTTTATTAAACGTTATTTTTAAGACTTATTTTACCCCCACCACTCTATATACAAAGGGAAATAATGCGAATAACCTTAGGGATATAATGAAGCCAACATCTAACTTCGTCTTGCACTTTACGAGAGTAAATCGTCAAATACACTTGAGAGTTTACAAAGTTATTCTGCCTTAGAGCTTACTTTCTACAGTAAGGAATTTGGATGTTTTTATAATTGATAGGAACTTAAGTGTTTATGTTAATAGAACACAATACTTTTCTTGCTCTTGATTTTTCTGCTTTTTTTTTGTTTTTGATTTAATGTGTAAAAATAGTTGACAATAAGCCCTTTATATAGGCTTGCAAATGTCTCTTCTTAAAGGATAGAATCCTTTCATTAAAGCCCATTTTGTCTAAAATTATATTTACAGTTTGTAAGACACAACCTTTAAATAAAAGTATTATTTCAATAATCGTCTTATGAAAAGATAACTATTCATTCCATAAAACATAATCTTTAAGTTATAATTTCAAATAATAACTTCCCATATTTAAACGTTTAAGCTATGGTGTTTTTTTAATTTGTTTCATAACTTTTGAAAGTCATTTTACCAAGAGACATAACCATTACCATGAAAACCTACATACAATCTAATAGTCACACTATGTCACTTTATGTGACATAAACTTTTAGCTAAGATAGCTTTCCATTATGTGACATAATTTTTTATTTTGAAAATGCACCAATAATCTCCCACCATTTTCAAAATTTTCAAATACCAACAACTTTAGGAACCTTGTGCATAAATGAAGGTATTTTGCAGATTTAAACCTTCACTTAGTGAGTATGGTTGGTTCTAGTATGAATTGAGTAGTTGACCAAGCATTGAACCATTGATTCTTCATTTGACTAGTCCAACCACTAAACACACACAAGCTTCCTTACTCACTTCGTATCTAGTTTTGCCAACACATTTTATGGCCTTGTGTTTTGCATCTATTTGTGAGTGCTGTTAAAGTCAAGCCTTTAGCTCCTAGAAGCGACCACACTTCCACTCACATAAGCAACTTCCATCAAAAGTACTCTGTAATTATAGTACTTCAACATATACATGTTATGCATCTATTGAGAATTTTTGTTCAACCTTACTGTATACATTACGGGAACCAAGTACTATACATCTTGGGATAGAAAAAATATAAATTAGTGCTTGCAACATCCATGTGGTAGAATGAATAGTACCCAAGACTTGCAAGTAGGTAACAAGCATCGATGTGAGCTCCTGACATTCGAGATTTAGTTGATAGAATTGAGGTATTTATTACCAAATACTTTTTTCAACTTTTAGTAAATGGATACGTTAAATTTTCACTAGACCTCATATAACTTATAGTGACTATACCATCACTAATTCTTTGTCTTAGAATGCTATGTCGAAGTCTAATATATCAACTCTTTTCCTTGTATGCTTTATTATATGACTTTAATATAGTTGCTTCATTGTCACAATGTATCAAGATTGGTGCCATTAGTTTAGGCCACAACAAAATTTCATAGAATAAACCTCTCAACTATTCTACTTTTTAGGTGACAAATGCTGAAGCTATAAATTCAACTACCATAGTAGAGCCTTCTTGACAACATTATTTTTTAAAACCCTAAGAAATAGCACCCTTACCAATTGTAAAAATCCAACCAGTCATAGAAGTATGATCTGTTCTATTTGAGTTCTAACTAGCATATGTATACTCTTCTAAAATTGAAGAAAAACCCGAATATCAAATTCCATAATTCTTTGTACTCTTTAAGTAACTTAGAACTCAATAACAGCATACCAATGTTCTTTACTTGGATCACTTGTAAATTGACTTAACATCCCAACCACAAAAGTAATATCCAGCATTGTATAAACCATAGCATATATTAGGCATCCAATCACCTTTGCGTATTCATTTTGTGTTATTGGCGTGTCTTTGTTAAGTATTAGCTTTAGATTAGAATCATAAGGCATAGATATTAACATACAATCTGACTTACCATATTTCATTATAATTTTTTCAATGTAATGAGATTGAGACAATGTTAGGCTATTATTGTTTCTTGTTATTCTCATACCAAGAAAAATATCCACCACACCTATATCTTTGATGTCAAAATTTTGTGACAAGAACCTTTTTGTGTTCTCCACTTATTCTAAATCAATACCAAAGATTAACATGTTATCTACATATAAACAAATGATGACACCTGGAACTTAATATAGACACATTTATCAGATTGATAGATCTTGTAGCCATTAGCTAGCACAACCTTATCAAACTTTAATGACATTGTTTAAGTGCTTGTTCTAATCCATACAAGAACTTTACAAGCTTACACACATTTCTTTTTTTCTCAATTGACATCATTGTACCTTAATGTACAATCGGAATGTCAAATTAACACATCAAGGTATATATTCACATAAGCATCATTGCACCTTTATTGCACAATAGGAATGTCATATCAACAATATTGAATATCTATATTACACTATTATTCATTCGATGATAAAATGTGAATGCACCATATATCAAGATGTTAAATTTATATATTGTCACCATTATACCTTCATGTATAATAGGAATGTCACATACCCACTTATCACATGGACCTTGATGGTATTGACATATTGGCATCATTATACCTTAATGTATAATAGGAATGCCACATGTTCACCTATGACATGAACCTTGATGGTATTTACATATTGACATCATTATACCTTAATATATAATAGGAATGCCACATGCCCATACCTTGTGTCTTTCATTGCATGGACCTTCATCAACTCAAGATGGTTTATTTTAGGATTTTTATCTTTTTTATTTTGTTTGTGACTACATCCTGGTTGCAACAATCATTTTTTATTCAAAGATGATTACCAAGGTTCTTGAGAGATATCTTCTTTTTCTTATACTTTAAAATTTTCTTAGTATCTCTCCATAACGAAAAAAGTATGTCAATTATAGAAGACACAACAATAACCTCATCCATATCAAGATCATATATGAATATAACAAAATCGTTTTTTCCAACCAATATGCATTTTCCATGCTTATCAAATACAATATCATGCATATCAAGTAAGGAAAGAAAACTTATCTTGTAACCTGATGATGAACCATTTTGGCAATTTCCTTGTCACTATCAAATCAATTTAACGTTTATCAATGAATAAAGTTTTCTCTTTCAAAACGGTTTAACTTAACGATGTTGGTATATCTTTTTTAATGATGCCATTGAATTCCAACACTACGAAAACTAAGTCTTAAAATTGTTGGTGCAAATGAGGTTTAGATGGAATTTTAAAACCAACAAAATTGACTTCAAGACGAGCTTTTCAATAGATGCTATCTTTAAGACTTATTTCGCCTCCACCACTAAGTATGCAAAGGGGAATAATTCGAATAGCCTTAAGGATACAATGAAGCCAACATCTAACTTCGTATTACACTTTACGAGAGTAGACCACTAGATACACCTAAGAGTTTGTAAAGTTATTCAGCCTTAGAGTATACTTTCTGCAACAAGTAGATTATAAGGAATTTGGATGTTTTTATAGTTGATGGAAACTTAAGTGTTTATACTAATAGAACACAACACTTTTCTTACTCTTGATTTTTCTGCTCTTGTTTTATTTTTGATTTGATGTATAGAAATGGTTGGCAATAAACCCTTTATATAGGCTTCCAATGTCTCGTCTTAAAGGACACAACCCTTCAATTAAGGTACCATTTTATCTAAAAGATATCTTTACATTTTACAAGACACAACATTTCGATAAAGATTTTATTTCAATAATCATCTTATAAAAATATAATTATTCATTCCATAAAACATAATCTTTAAGTTATAATTTGAAATAATAACTTTTCATATTTAAACTTTTGAGCTATGATATTTTTTTAATTTGTCTCATAACCTTTAGACGTTATTTTACTAAGAGACATAACCATTCATATGAAAACTTACTTACAATCTAATAATCACATTATATTACTTTATGTGACATAACCTTTGAGTTAAAATAACTTTTCATTATATGACATAATTTTTAATTTTGAAACTACGCCAATAATGGATAGTGTTGTAATCGGAGAAAGATGGAGAGAAACTACTTTAAAAGAAAAAGTCATTTACTCATTTATACAATTGAATCAAATACAAATCCGCACTAGTAGTTTTCTGCTGGTATAAAGAAATTCATTTCCTATTTTTATCGGTGAAAAATAGAATGGACATTAAATTTAATAAAAGTCAATGAAATGAATTTTGTAAACTTTTAAAATAATAAATAAAGAGCCATGGTCATAATCTAGATTAGAGAAAAGGTTGCCCATCATTTATATATTTAGAGAGAAAGAAAATTTTTTAAAAATAAAAAAAATTAAATTTTAATTTTAAAAAATTATAATACTACAATCTATCATTGAGCAATTTGAAAAGTAATAACTTTTTATATTATGTTTGAGTCTGATTCAATTTTATATTAAACTTATTTTGCTATATGTTAATTTGTTAATTAACAAATTATCAACGAATTAAATGTCCTCAAAAAATGAAATAAAAATGTAAAAATATTTAATAAAAGTACATAAGAGTTAAAATCTTTCTTTCAAATTTGAAAAGCAATAAAATATATGGATGAACAAGACCAATCATAGCCAGGTGTTAGGGCTTTAGCCCTTGGCCTCGGCAAGGACATCCAATCAATACAAGCAGGCTGCAACGAGACTTTTGAAAAGAAACAAATAAAATTGCATGGTCTCAGTCTGAGTGTGCCATCTTGTCAATTAGAAAACTCTGTCAGATAGAGTATTCAAGTTACCAAAATTAAACTTACTTTTCCAAAGAAGGTACTCGGTTATCTCAGTCAAGTCATAATGTAAGGTTTCGTGTGCATCGGATTACAAAGAGTATACAAATTGATAAATAGCGAAGATGGTTTAATTCATAATTATATCTTTATTTCCTGTCTCTTTGACAAAAAATACAAATTTATCTTTTTTCTTTCCATGTGCTTTATGCAGTTAAGTATTCTTAATAGAAAGGTGTTTTCCTATAAAAAGATAATAATTATTATTTAAATTTGAAAAGTGGAGATAAAAATAAAAGAGAAAGAAAATGAGAAAGAAGGGACCAATCACCTTGCATCTTAATTCAAATACTATATTGTAGTCCAGATTACAGATTGCTATTTGATTCTAATTACTGATTTGAAAATCCAATATTCTATTTATTGTTATGTAATAATCGTTTTAAGTCTAGAAAGAGAAGTCAATAGCTTTCAATGCTTTACCTAGGAAGGAATTGCGAGTTGTTGACAAAAATCAAGTTACAACATAAATTTTTAAAAATTCTGAACATGAATTCATTAAAAATTTTACGTTACTTTTTAATTTTTATAAATAATAGTATGATTAGGTTAGACTGAATTAGAGTGTTCTTCTATTATAATAATAACTTTAGCTAATATCTTGTATTATGTTAAAAAAATCCTATTTATATCAACTATTGATTACTGTTTGCGATATTCATACAAAAATTTCATAATTAATGCATTCTGTTTTAAACTCATATAAATAATATATTAAATAAAGAATATTTCTTACCAAAACTCTACAGTACTATTTTCAATCATAAAAAATTCATCGTTAAGCATGAAAACAATGCATTAAGGTTTAATTAATATTTCAAAAAGTAATTAGAAAAAAAAAAGCTTCCGGTAAAAATGAAAAAGAAGAGTAAAAATCATCATGTCAAATAAGGACAGTAAGTGATGATACAGAAGATAAAACGACTCAGTCTTCTTCACAGTGACTTTTCATTTGCATAGGTTTTCATTTGCCTATAAAATGCCTATCAAACCCTTCTTCTCTCTACCCACTACTCTCTCTTCTAAGCCAGGTAAGACGGGCTGAAAACCCTTTTGTTATTTTTTTTCGTTTTTTTTTGCTTTTTGGGTTCATATAACTGCATATTGTTAAATGCTTCAAATCTTTACTTGTACATTTCTGTGTTCTGTTTTAGATTATAGGTTTTCTTTCTTGTTTTTGTTTCTCTGATGGGTTTGATACGTAGATTTTTCGTTTGGGTTTGAATCTCCCTTCAGAATAAAGAGAAGAAGAAAGAGAAACAAAAACGAAAGGGAGTAGAGTTTCTAGCTATTCCTTGGGACTCAAGAAAACCCAATATGTACCGCTTGCGAAATAGTATTATCGCTTCTTTGTTAAGAAGCTGGATTATCAAAACCTGTGTGTAGTTTTTAGGGTCAGGATTAAGTCTTTTGGGGTTTTGTTTTGGGCATTATTTTTATTTTATTTTATTTTTAGGTTATGATTTTCTGTATGACATTACGTCAGGATTTTATTTTCGTCTTCTTTGGAATAATTTTATTGTGGATTTTAGTGACTTATGATTGCTGGCCCTTATTTTATTGCTGGCCCTTATTTTATTGCTGGTTTTCTTTGGGATATGAATCTTTTTTTTTTCTTGCATTTTCAATTTTATTGTTATTTTGTAGCTCCTAATTCTTTGTCGTTTGTTTATATGAACTTGGCTTACCGTCAATTGCTGTTCAAGAAAGCACATTTGGCATAAATGCATTGTTGCACGTCAACAATGTGATTGAATCATAGGGTATGTGTTTGAAAGTAGAGTAGCATCAATTTTTGACCTTATCTGAATAATCACACTTTAAACATCATTACCCATTTTTTCCTTTCATTCATCAAGAAAATGAACCATTTTTCCCATTTCATAACCAACTGTGATTGGAAAAATGAAATGAGCACGTGTAGTTTTGAATTTGGTGTTGATTCATATCATTCCAGATGGTCTAAACCCGATTTTTTTCCTGGTTGATTCTGTTGTGTTAAGTGCCTTGGGATATTTTGAAATGGCGGATGATTCAAATGGTAAGAAATATGCATATTGTGGCGTTGTTGTGCCTGAGGACTATGGTGGCAAGCAGACCACTAGCTATAATTATCAGTCACAGCAAGGAGGGCAGTCCAGCTACAATCAAACTACTTCAAAGACAAGCTATGTGGACAAGCAAAGTGGTAGCTATGCTCGTGCAACAAACAAGGAAGTTGTATCCACTGGAGAGACTTTCAAGGAGAGATCAACCGGGAGAGTTGGTTACAAGGATGAGTACAAGACCATCTCTACCTACAAGGTTGGGGACAAAAGTGGCTATACTAAGTATCAGGTGGAGGAGAGGTATCGAAATGTCAAGTATAGTGGAAACAGCAGCAGCTACAAGGGCAACAACAGTGGTGGATGGAACAACAAGTATCTGAAGTAGTAGTATTATGTTGATGTTTGGTCTCTAAAAGTCTTAGTAGTCCCATGGAGTCTGGTGTGCTTTTATGTTCTCTTCGTAAGTGTTGTGTTACTTATGAACTTTTTCATTCCCGATCGATGTTTTCAAGTACTTTCGGTATTATCCTGGTGTTTAATGAGTAGTAGACATGGTATTATGGTTTTAAGAGTGCTTGATAGGAAAGGTTCTACTCTGGACTAGTAGTAGATTGCGCCATGAATATGACAATGTGAAGTATTGGTGGGTGTGTGTAGCCCCATTGATTGTCTCTGAAAGCAGGTTAAATCCTTGGCTCTTAAGGCCATCGGAAATGTTCCTGCAAAAATATTAGCAACTAGTACGTTCCATTTCTTGTTTTATTCCTAGTATCCTAAAAAACAAACAGAGAATATATGATAATTGGACTATATTGAAAAGGAAAATTAACGTTTTTACCGTTTTGAGAAATTTTTATTCTTTAATGGGAGGCCGTTTTATGTCAAGGACGTTTCTTATGCAATCAATAACTTGGGTGGCAAAGAACTAGCTGTGTCTTGGGTGGGGAAAATTATTCCAAAATTTACCCTTAGAGTTGCGGCGGTGGTTTCTGTCGCCAGCGACTGGGTGGAGAGAAGAAAGAGGATATGGAAAAAAGAAAAAGGAAAAATAAGAAAATGTATTAAATTGTTGGGTGTGTGTCTTTTCACTTGCACCACACACTCGATCGTCGAAAACCGCTCTGAGAAATACAATGCAACTAAGTGCGGAAACTTGTCACACTGAATAAATGTTGTTCGGAAATACAATGCGAAATAGTGAACACAAAGTGGGCCCGCACAAATCCCGAAATATCGGCTCTGACAGGAATGCGCCCGCCACCACCCGTCTGTGCTCCAGATGCGTGCTCGATGCTCCTGTGATCGCGTACGTGCAATCCGCGATCACTTCCGACTTCCTGACGGCCCGAAATGCGCCTCGGAAGTCCGCTGTCCCGTATCTCCAAAACCGTGCGTCGGATGACGAAACCGACGTCGCCGTTGGCACGCAGCGCGTCAAAACCCCCGGGGTAGCATCCCCGTCGAAATTCGGGTCGGTCGCCGAGGGGTTGCCGGAATCCGGTCACCGGTCGTCTTCTCCGGGAACTGGTTTTCGTCAAACTCGACCAAAACAACGCGACCAGAACTGATGCGTTAGCCTCCTCTTGCGGTGCTCTCCGCGCCAACCGTCGCTTGAAATACCTCCCGGATCGGTGAAACCGAGCTCTCCAAGTTTCGGTCGCCGGAATCCCGCGCCGGCAACACCACTGCCCAAGACCGGGCTCTCCAAGCTCGCCTCAACAGCCGTGCAAGGATCCGCAGGCTGTGAGAATCACCTCCCTCACCGGAGAGAGATCCGAGCCCTCCAAAGGTAGCCCTCTCCTCTCTCTCTCTCTTTGTTTCGATTTGCACCCGAGATTCCACACCAGCGAACGCACGGACCCCTACCAAAGTCAAAATGGTGGGGTTACGGTGCGTCATAAAATAACATAAATTTTATAAGTCAATTATTATTATTACTTTTACTAATAAAACTTTCGTTGGGATTAATTTCATTAATGTATAAAAATATTGAGAAGATTTGGTACAGCTGACACCCTTTTCGGGTGACTGCACGAGGCCCAAAAGCTTCAAAACTTCAAATTACAAATACTTAAATAACTATTTCATTTTTATTTTATTTTTATAAAATAATTATTTTAGTTTTCTTGTATTTCATTCAAAGTTGCCAAATGTGTTGTAAAGATCTTAAAATTTTAGATAACATATTAAGATATTTTTAATTTTTAATCATAATTACATAAATTTAATTAATTTTTAAAATAAATATTTCGTTTTGAACATTTAAATGATATTAATATTTAAATAAAAATATCTAAAATATATATATTTTTTACTCTTTTTCCTTCTCTCAAGTTGATCGATGGACTTTGGCCAACCACTCCACAGTTAAAAGATTCAACAAGATCTTCCTAAAAAAGCATTAGATCGGTACTCCCCTGGCTTGGGGAGCACTTGACGATGCTTCCCAATCCAAAGGAGTGCAGCTAAAAATTTAGTCAGATTTAACCATGCATGACCAGATTTAGCTGAGAGGTTGTCGATTGCCAATGGAAGTGTTGCCAGTCGGCCATTGAGATAAAAAAAATTAGGTAAAACGATTTTGTTTAATAGGAAAAATTTTAAAATAAAAATTATAATTTATATATTGTGTACTTTTTAAAATTATTAAAAAATAAAATTATCTGAAAAATATTATCACATCAACAAATTAATAAAAATATTAACGAAATTTTAATAATTAAATTTATGTGTCCAACAAAAAATAATTTTTGAGATAATATTTATTTTCTATGTTAATACACTCATTTGAAGTTCTGATTAAAACTTAAAAGAGTGTCAGTATTTTACCCTAAATTTTTTTATTTTTGTGGCCAATGTCATGAGAGTTGTTCATGCTTGAGACTTATTTTAGCATATTAGATTTGGAATTTTCCTTTTATTGGGAAGGGGATTTGATCCCCCACTCACCTAACTGCGAACTCAGCAACAGAGGATTTTAATCCCATGAGGAAGGAATCGATACCATCTAACTGTTGGACATATTTTTCAGCCAAGCAACGACTCTCTTCATCATTTAATGATCCCCCCACAGGCTTCAACACTCTTTCTAATTACAAAATGTGCTTCACTCTTCCTCAACTCATTTATATAAATGAAAAGAGAAGAAAAGAGACACAAGCAAGCAAAGAGACTTATGAAGAAGAGGAAAAAGAAAGAAAAACCAACCTAAAAGCAAGCATTTACATCCTTCTTCTACGCATTTTAAGTACCAAAATTTCATTACAATTTTCAATCTTAATTTTTTTTATTCGTCTTATTACTATTATCTCTTTCAAATTTGTACTCACTAAGTAATATCCACCTATTAGATGTATTCTTGCATTCCACTTTTTTTTTTTTTGAAATGCTTCTTGCTTTTCACTTTGAAATATAGAAGAAATTTTATCTTAGTTTTAATAAAGTAGAAAGTTTATGTCATACCTTCGTCTTAGCCTTGAAAATATAGAGACGTCCTATCTTAACTTTGAAAAGATAGTGAAATTCTATATTAGCCTTGAAAAGAAAAAAAAATTCTAATTTAACTTTGAAAAGGTATTTGTATTGATTGAAAATCAATAGTAGATTAGACTCCTTAACAAGTTAAGGGAGATAAAAGGGTCATATCTAAACCTTGAAAAGGTATTTGTATTAATTGGAAATCAATAGTGGGTTTTACAAAGAGGACTTAGTCACTAAGAGAAAAGATTGAACTTCTATAAGTCAGTTTTGTAATTCTCTCTACCCTTAACTCTTTACATTAGTTGCATTTGCTTTCTATTACTTGCTCGTTGATTTGTTAATCAATTTACTTTTGATATCTCTTCATGGTAAAATTAAGTTATTGAAAAGATTATTTAGAAATTCAATTCATCCCCTCTTTTAGATGACTCATTACCTTTGACCTAACACCTAATAACATTAAAATGTTCCAACAAACATGGTTAAACACATTAAAAAATGTACCAACAAACGTAAATGAAAATACACTAAAATGTTAAGCATATTAAGTTGTGCTCCTTGACCTCCAAATTATAGACCAAACTCTTATTTTAAATTTATAAATTTTCAAATTATTATGAAAGGATGCAATACTATCTTTTAGATCAATTTTTTAATTTTCAATATCTAAATTAAACAAAGGATTAACGGTATTTTGAGTTTTTCATATTTTTCCCCTACATTTCTTTATTATTGTTTCATTCCTCACTTTTCAATCTCAATTTGAAAAGTAAAATCTCAATTTTTTTAAATAGTAATTGTATGTAGATTATAATAACAAAAGTATCAATAAAAATTTATCTATCAAAAACACAAGAAAAAAGAGAGAAAGTAAAAAAGACACAACAAGAAACTATTATGGTAATTTAATTTATTAATAGTATCTAAATAATTTTTTAAAAAATTAAAATACAGAGTGTAAATAATAATAATTGAATTTTTAGAACTGATTCATAATTTCCATCAACAGTTTAATTACAATATCGTCTACCGTACAAGTACAAATTAATTAATAAGTGTTTTCATTTTTTTTTCACTTTATCATCCATTCTAATTTTTTTTTAAATGTTAGTATTTGATTTGGTATAAGCTCAATAAGATTTTTTAGATTTTCAAATGATTTAGTTCTTTATTTAATATAATTTAAAGTTCCTCCAAAATTTATATTCCTATTATTTTCTTTACGTTTTTTTCTTGTTATTACTTTAAATCACATATTGATTAAAGTTGTACATAACTCTTTTATATTTTTGTCAAGATATTGAAGTGAAAAAAATTATTAAATATTTTGATTACATGATGAATATAATAGGATAACACTTGCAGTCAAGGGCTAATTAGAGGAAGATTATTTTAAAATTTTGATTAATAAACACAATAAAAAGTTTATTCCTTAATTGGAACTTTACTCGGACACTTAATTAATTATAAAGCCTAATGTACAGCAATTTAAACAAAACAAGTTGTCTTAGCTCGGTTGATAGTCTTTGATTCCATGAACCACCGCTTTTTTATTGGTCATTTATAGTGGTTAATTCAGTTATTTGGAAAAAAAAATTCAAAATTGAAACTAAATGAATTAATTGAACCAACATGGATCATTAACCAAATTAATAAAAATTTGGTTCGTTTAATTTGATTTTAACCAAAATTAATCACCCTTCATGGTTAATTTCCTACTAGTGATGCCAATAGGTATCTTATTACAAGGTATCTGCAGGTATTCGTCCTGGTTATATAGGGTTAAGATACCTTGTAATCGGTTCGTGTAGTAATTTTACTACTCGTATCGAGTTTGGTACCACCCCTTGGGTACCTGATACTTGAATCCGATTGTATATTTTTTTAACTTTTTATAATTAAAGACAAACTCATATTATTAATTAAATTAATTCATAAAACTATGATTATTAATTAACTTATAATATCTTTTAACACATATATTTTATATATTGTTTTAATTTATAAAGAATACAATTACTATTCTATATATATTGAGTATATATATTTTAAATATAAATATATTTACTTTCTATTTTGTGTTAACATTACAGAAATTATAACTTATAAAATTATTGTTTATAATATATATTTTTGTATATATAAACTTATAAAATATATAACTAAAAAAAATTGTAAGATTAGAATAATTTGGAATATAGTTATTTTTTTAATTTCATGGATAAACCCATATGGTTAATTAAACTTGTAATATTTAAGTTGTTAGAATATTTATTTTTAATTATTTAAGTGAAAATTGGAGATATTTGTTTTTAATTATTTAAATTAAAATTTTATTATTTATGTGCTTTTATAAATTTAATTATTGAAAAATTATATCAAATATAGATAGAAATATTATTGTATATAAATACAAGTACAGATTTATGTTCGGATAATTGAACATCCATGAAGAGTATTTTAATAATTTTTTAACATAATTTGATTTTTAAATGGGTTTGGGTAATTATCAAATAGTGAGTAGGTATTAGAGTTCGGGTTAGGATAGTAAATTTAAAACATATTTGGGTAATTATAGTATTTAAAAATTAGTGGATATGTTAGCCGTTGACATGCCTATTTCTTAAACGTTTGAACACAGTGTTTAACTGGGGATAGCACAGTTGGGAGAGCGTCAGACTGAAGATCTGAAGGTGGCGTCTTCGATCCAGTCTCACCGCAGTTTTCAGCTAGCTATATTTCTAGCCCCGCCCAATGTTATGGACTTCTAAAAAGTCCAAAAGTAGAGGCGGACAAAAAATGTAGGCCCACAACCCTTTGGCCTAAGAGAAACATCGGTAAGGACAGAAACAGCTTTCATGAATCGTCATCACATAACCGAATTGTTTCATAATGCGAATATTAAAAAGAATAGTGAGATGCGAAGTTCAATTTTAATTACTTGTAAAGCATTCAGGCCTCTTTTTTTATAAAAATTTTTCTTTTTTAAAATAATAATAAAAACATTACATCTAAGAATTAGAGGTCCCTTGGCAGATTCCCATACCTTCCAACCATTGAAAAATTAAGTGTGATAGCCTATTAACATTTCCTTTATTCAAACAAACTGTAAAGATCCATAGCAACAAGGCAAATTTGGAGTAGCTAGGCTATTAGGGGAAGATGCACGTTCGTTGTGTAAGCAACAAGTCGTTTGTTTTCTTCTTTGTCATTGGCAGTACAAAGGTGAAATAAACCATGAGCTCCGGTGATCTCATATATATGGTTTGCCGATCAAAAAGTAAATAAAATTTCTAAACTACCTTTTTTGCGTAAATTTTCAAGTGGCAAGTAACTTTCTGTCTTCTACACCACCAAAAAAGAGAAATAAAAAAAAAAAAAGGCTTAGTCCTTACTCCCCACTGAATTAAATACGGAGATATTGTCCATCTATGTTTCCAAAGGCAGGAAAGGCACTCAAACTCCTTGAAATGCTAAATGTGAATCAGGTTATTCTCCCCACGGAATCTTGGAAGAGAGGGAACAAGATAATAGGCCATTGCACTAGAGTTCCAAATGGCTTTGCTTATTGTTTTATCTATTCTATTCAAGTTGAAACCTTAATGCACATGACGCAGCAACACAAACAAACCTAGGATAGTAGGTCCTCCTATTTTACAAAGTGTGTTATTTCTTCCTTGGGAGAATGAACACATGCTACTTCTAATTTACATTTTTTCCCTTTTTGAATGTACCGACTTATGTCATTTCTTCTTATTAATCCGCGCTATCTTCTGACACATTTTTCTTCTTTTGGTATAAGGAATGGGGAGAGGAGATTTAGTAAACTTTGAATTTCAATTAGTTTAATGAAGGATAACAGTCGTTCAATTTAAACTTGAATCCATGGAACTTACATAAAAGATTTTAGGTTAACTTCATGAGATTCTCCATGAAACAAGAAGCTCTAAAGATTATTTGGAACATTCCATGCCCTGGTAGCTATTTGATCTACAGACTTAAAAGCAAATTTTAAAGATTTCCGTACATATGCATAACAAGAAACTTGTTTAGGCCTTATAACAAATGGTAAGTCACGCTTGAATATGACGTCTGTCTCGTGTTTAATTTGCCATATCCATGAAAACTTTATCTTCTTTGAGCTGATCATGCTATAAACCCAACATAAATATAAAAAATGAACCTATAGATTCTTCCAAAGTGGAGCCAGAGAAACCACTCATTCTATTATTTTCGAATAGGGTTCTTTTCAAAAATACTTCTTATAAATAAGGTGTTTTTGAAAATATCCTTCTTTATAATTTTAATTATTTTTAGCTAAAAGAAATTAATTTTAGACAAAATTATCTTTAATGAAACTAACCCATATGTTTAAGTCCGTGCCTTAAACCGACTCATATCCTTTGAGGTTTCCTCGTTAAACCATTCGTCTCTAAAGTATTCCTTACCAAAAAGAAAAAACCTTTAAGCATTTTGAGTATTTAGAGTAGTTTTTGATACACGAAAAAAAAAACCTTTAAACGTTTTGAGCATTTTAAGTATTTTGGAGTAATTTTTTATACATAAAGAAAAACCTATGAACATTTTGAGCATTCTTCGCCAAGTAGGCATATTCGCTAATTATATTGTTAAATGGAATATGGTGTGTTATTGAAAGTTGTTGATTTTGTTAAATAAAATTTAGTAGTTTTGGTGATTTTTAAGTATTACGTAATTAGTTTTTGGGCATTGTATAATTAGTTTTTAAGTATTATATGACTAGTTTTTAAACATTGCATAATTAATTTTTAGGTATTGTGTGACTGGTTGATATGGCACACATGACTGGTTGATAGACACTGTGTGACTAATTAGTAAAGTATTGCGTGACTAATTTTTAGGCATTGTGTGACTTAGTCATTGCCTAAAAATCAGTTACGCAATACTTACAACCTAGTCACAATGCTTGAAAACCAAAGATAGAATGATTAAGTCACGTAATACTTAAAAATTAGTCTCATAATACCTAAAAACTAATGACACAATGTTTAAAAATCAGTAATGTAATACTTAATAACTAATTAATTTGCTTACCCATAGCCAGGTTTAAGTTGTCAAAGTCATACAGTATTTTAATTTACAGATATTTTTAATCAATTTCAACACTTTAACTCTGAAGTTTTATGAATATAAACCAATAAATCCAAAACCTAAAACATATGCCTTGATATCATTTTTGCTCTTTAGGATAGCGAGAAAGAGTTAGATGGTGAGATAGACAATATTTGGTAAGAGAGAGAAATCGAGATTTAATTTTAAAATTTTTATTTGAATGCCATGATAGAGAAAACCAAAGCTATTTTAATTTGTTTGAAATTATTTAAAGAAATTGTTGTCAAGTCATACTAAAAAATAACTATAAATAGTTAAAATTATAATAAATGATAGTTTTGAATTGGACTTACAAGGAAGATTATCTTTCATAATTTTCCCTTTTGAATATCCCATGGAAGACCTTAGTCAGTAGTCTCGAAGCATTTTGAACTTCTAATGATGTAGCATATAAATCAAAATGAGATAACCTTTTGTTATCAGGAAAAATTAATGTATGCCATATGATTGATCTTGGTGTATGGGTTTTTTCTTGAAGAGAAAAAACCCTAGTTGAACGTACTAAGTCTGATGCTATGTTGGTTATCACACCATACTCAATTAGCATAGAATAGATTACTATTGTTTGAAGCTCTAGAAGGAAGGTAAAGCAACTGCGGTTACAGCCATCCATATTCAGATTTGGCAAAGACACTGAGAAGGAAATTAACTTTTATTATTCACACAATTTACAAGATCTCTGTATGAAATCCAGTCTTCCCCATCTTATGTCCACCACAAATAAGCTTAAACCAATCCCTACTCTTTTTTCGTTTTTTTTTCCTCTCTCGCTACATATTATAACCTAATTCATAATCTTGAAACATTCCACTGGATTGAAGCACAGAAGTTGAATCCCAAGAGTTGGAAGAAGCTGATTTTGCATCAAAGTCATTGGACCACCAAATCAGGCTGTCCTTTGCACCATTCATCTCCTTGAAGCAATCGAATTCAGTCATTTGGTCTTCCTGTGGTGCATAACCAGCTGTTTTGTTATTCAGAAACTCATCCAGTTCAGCCTGGAAGTTTGAAACTGGTTGAACAGCCGCATTTGAGTGTGCTGTTCCATGGTGATGGCCATCTGCCTTTGGCACGGTGGCTGAGTTCATCAAATTGTTCCCGGTACCAAACGGATCCGAGCCATCGGATGGAGTTATCCCATCCAAAGAGTTATCCAATTCCAGTCCCTTGGTATGGCTGCTTTTTGGATAATCTTGCTGATGTGCCACAGAAGCTTTAGCAGGTTGGTCATAGAAATCAGCAGTTCGTTCATTTTCAGGTTGAGGGTTTGGCAGGAGAGGTTGCATAAGAAGGTTTGGGCTTCCATTTGAGGACTGGATGCTTTGGATCATCTTTTCTTCCAAGGGATGAATCTTAGGCCATAGAGCAGGGTTGTTGTAGAAGGAGAAAGGATTCTGAAGACTTTGAAGCTGCATGTGGAGCTGCAGTCGTTCCAAGGCTGAGTTGCTCAAACCCTGTGAGAATTGACTATCATCTGCAGTATTGGCCTCGTTGGGATCCTGATTCGAGGACGACAACCTATTGATGTTAGATTGTTTGCGCCTCCCAAGTAGTTTCTTCTTCAGTTTGGTATTCCAGTAGTTTTTTATATCATTATCTGTTCTTCCAGGCAGTTGGGCTGCAATTATGGACCACCTAAAAAGTAGATCCAATTCTGTTCAATATCACCCTCAACAAGAAAAGATGGAAAAGGAATAACAAAAGGAGAATTGTAGAAACCCTAGCTAGGAAGAAAGCACAAGGTGCAGGTTTTTGAATAGATGTTTTTGAAGGTATCGGGGACAAAGAATAAAAAGACAAGCCACCCAAGCACAAAAGTGGGAGAGGAAAAAAGGATGTGTACCTGCTTCCAATACTTATATAGAGGCTGCAGATGATGTTGTCTTCTTCTTCAGAGAATCCTCCATGCTTAATGTTTGGTCTCAAATAATTCAGCCATCTAAGCCTGCAACTCTTTCCACATCTCTTGAGGCCTGTGATTATTACCCAACAAATAAAAAAGGTCAAGCTAATGAATCTTTAGGAACATGCAAATAAATTCCCGAATAGAAACAAGAAAAGAAAAATTATCTAGGGAAGGTACCAATTTTCTGAGGAAGTGCAATCCAATTGCCTCCAGTGCCATACTTCTCGATATAAGCCTTGAGCTTAGCATCTTCTTCAGGTGACCACGGTCCTTTCTTCACGTTGGCTTTGTCACAGCAAGGAGCTCGACCCATCTCGTCCGAGAAAAGTGTTCTTCTTTTCCTCTCTTGAAGCAAAAGAATAGCAAGGGAAAGCTGCTTAGGTGTTTGGGGAAAATGGGGAAAGGAAACAGCAACATTTATAGGTAAGAATTAGCGGGTGACGTGAGGCTTTTTCAAGGACAAAAAGTCTTACACCTTACCCCCTCTCTCCCCCTCATTATTCAACCCATTTTCTCTTCTCTCTAGGGTTTGAGCAAGGTCTTATTCTCTCTCTCTCTTCCTTTTTGGATTAGTTTGCTCATCTATTCTGTAATTAAACTATTCGTACAAGTAGACAATGCATATCACAAATTTTCTTCTTCTTTAACAATTTAAATTGCACTGCTTTTTCCTCAGCTTCATTAGTTTATTATATGGACCCAATATGCTGCAGGTGCTTGGCGGAATAAAAGCCTTCTCTCTTTCAGTTTGTCTTCTATGTCGTTGAATTGTTCCATTATTAATCTATGCTGAATTAGACTATGCTTAGAGGACTATTGTATACGGGAAATTAATTAATGCACATCATTGGCTGCTATATGAAAACTACATCAACAGACAGAGAGAGAGCTACTGGAATTGAGCCCAAGTATCATGAATGATTTGATCATTGATTTGTACAGGGAACTTTCTTGGAATGACAGCCAACTGTTAAGATCTGTGGTCAAATGGTATATTATTTTGAGAGAAAGGTACGTAGGTTAGTTGGAAAAGTAACAATCCATGACGACAGTAATTAAACCAGTGTCGGGCAAATTCAGAATTTGAGACTCGCAACCATTTTTCTAAGATCATATTCTCAAAACAATAACTTTTCTTTTCTTCTTGCACCAGGTAAAGCAAAACAAGTTTCATTGTTCCACAAAAAGAAACTTCATTTTCATACATATTCTGCCATCCACTTGATTTTACTTGCAAGTACAAGATACATCTTCTTTTGACAAACATGTACAGTATTTTATTTTTTCATATTATTTTTTAGCACCTAATAAAGTTGATAACATATGCTTAATTACAACTCGATTTAGACTTGCTAAGAGGTGTAGCCAACTCATATTGCTATAATACCTTTTCGGGCAACCTCAAGTCAAAGAAAAAATCTTGATACGGTGAAAATACTGCTTTGAATTAGCTGGCTAGCCTTGCCACCCTGGTGGAATGGCCGCTTAGATTTAGAACCACATAGTGAGTTCCTTTTGCTTTTTCTTTTTTTAATAAAGTTATATGTATAAGTAGTGATTATAATTATAAATAAAATATTATATCACATATAATAAAAATCATTATACATACAAATCAATCAACAACTAATATATATATATATATATATATATATATAACCAAAGAAATTCAATACAAAGTTGAACCAAGTGATTATTATTTTAAATCATGCTTTTTTGGACACCACGCAGTGAGCTTAGTTCCCATTTGAAACTGTGTTTGAGACCTCAAACACCATTTAAACCACAAATTCCAATGGTAAATATACATGTTTGGGTCAATTGCACTTGGGAAACATTAAAGCTGTTGCCAATCTAGCTAGAAACTGCTTTTCTGACTACAATCAAGTCCAAAATATGACCAAGCGACCCCAAAGCATGTCGTCATTCTTCATTCTATTATTGTTCTCTAAGTGTCAATCATGGTAGACAGTGGACACATGATAGTCATAGAAAACAACTTAGCTACCATTGAAATCTAATCTAAGTACGCAGACATATAGAAGAAAAATGCCTATAAGAGCAACCAAGTCCATCAAAGCCATATGCATCATCCTTGCAGGTGATGACTAATTATAAAGAGTGCCATGTGAAACTTTATAAACATATTTTCCCCTTACATTTATGCACTTTATAAACTTTATAAGCATCTCGCGCTTCTTGTTTTTGTATTTTGAGGCTTTTGTTTATTTTTTTTTATTCAAACAAAGTCCATTGTATTAATTAAATGGTTATAAAAAGTCTCAGAAAGGATTTTGTCGATGTTAATTGTCTAAATATCAGGGTATATATCTTGCTTCTCTACTTTTATGGAGTAAGCAATCAAATGCACACAAGGTTGCAAGGGTTTCACTTTTTTTTTTTAAATGATGTACTTATTAGATTACTTAAATTTACAATTTATTTTAGGCCAATAGAAAAAATAAATTAACAATTATAGTATCATATATTTTATTTTTGCATTTTTTTCACCTCTAGTAGCTATTATATAAGTATTACCTAATTAATTAATAGTATCTAAATAAATCTTTAAGAGAAATTATTATTAAAATATTATACTGAAGCGTTGTAACGCATGCATTACAATAAAAAATATTGCTAAAGTATACAATAAAAAATATAAAATATATAATAAGCTCTTCTAAAATGGATTTTAATAAGACAAATTGTATTTAAAACAAAAGAAAAATGTTAAGGTCAAATTTATTGTATCATCTCACAGTAAAACTTAAATTAGTCAGAATATCACCAGTACCTGACGCCTGTTGATATTGTTGCAATAATAATTTTATCAAGGCCTAACTATTACAACTACAAGTTGGCTAGCTAGGGTTGCTGTCTACTTCATTAAAAAAATAGGCGAAGGCAATACTTTAAAAAAAGTAGGGAAGAAAAAGCCAAAGGGAAGAGAATTGAGTATTCAAACTTTTGGAAGTAGCACCACTCATTGACCTTGGTTTCCTTACTATAATATTTTCCTGGGGATTTTATTAAGCTAGGAGAAGAAAGAAGGAAAGGATGTCCAGAACCTCAACTACATAGAAATAACAAGAGGAAAACTATCAAAATTCAAAAGCAACTCGCACCCTTAAAATACTAACATCTTAATGAATCTGGACTCAGATCTTTTAGAGATGGAAAAAAAACATGTTTCTGCTTGTCTTTTCCCTTAACTCTAGAATCTATGCATTGACATACACTTGCATTGCATCATCAATAAGACCAAAGCTCAAGGCTCTTGAGTGAGAGCTGGTAAAGATGTGGGGGAAGGGGGGGGTTCCTTTGAGAAGAAGATAAGCTTGGATGATTACTGGCTGCATACAATAATAATATGGATTAATGATTGATGCTAAGTGCAAACATAATTGGTAGCTTTAGTGAAGATTTCTATATGTATATCAGTTAGACCAGGGCACTTAACTTTGATTTTACATAATAACATACTTACAAAATGTTGGTTGACTTTTGTTTGTTGGATACTAATTTCTTCTTGGTTGGCTCTGTTACCTATACTGTTGATTCAAGTTCATGGATAAGTTACTTGCATTTTGGGAACAAAATGGGAATTGGGTAGTTTGAGATTTCAATAAAACTTGATTAAATAGTTTCGAGGTGGATTGGTTAATGCAAATAGCAGATGCATTCATCTTAGATTTTGGATGCATTTTCTTATCACCTTCAGCCACAGTAATTAAATACAAAAGGTCGATAGGACCAGTAATTGATATATTTATATATACTAAAACGAAGAAATGCTTGCTGGATTTACTAGTCGGTAAAAAAAAAAAATGTATCAACATTTGTAGCCCAGACAAATAAGTCTATACTTTAAACACGAAGCAATTAAACAGGGTTTAGAGTCAGGAAATTGAGACTTGCAAATGCTTCTTTTTTTTTTTTTGGTTAATTACGAAGCCAAAGTATTATATTAAAGTATCTCAAATAATCCAAAAATTGAACTGGTAAACGCTAGCCAAAATACAAAAGATTGCAGCAGCAAAACTTGAACCTCTGGGAATTGGGCGTTGAAGATGTAATTTTAACCTATAAAATCTGTTGGTAGTTGAAAATGATCAAGCATTGAATCTTTCTATCATATTGAAAGGGTCTAGTATTTCAAAAAGAAAAGTGTTTGCATATTTTAATAAAAAGTGTTCCTTCTTCCAAAATGAACTGAAGTTCGAATGCTTTTTCTTAAGTAATAAACTCAAAATTATTCCTCATTCCTGTAAATATCTAAAGTTTCTTCCCAATCCCTATGAAAAGCAATGTCAGATGGTTAATGGATATTTTTTAGGCCTCCATGTTCTAGGGATTGGGTCATCCATTTTGCTTTTTGACCCCTACTTTGAGGATCTAAACTAT
Organism: Theobroma umbraticum; assembly: GCF_002168275.2. Classification (NCBI taxonomy): domain Eukaryota; kingdom Viridiplantae; phylum Streptophyta; class Magnoliopsida; order Malvales; family Malvaceae; genus Theobroma; species Theobroma umbraticum. The sequence goes on along the minus strand of NW_018397256.1, from coordinate 4,877,807 downwards.
CCCTGTAGCACCTATGGATATGCATTTAACACAGTGTACGTACACAAACTAAGCCAAAATGGCCAAGTCCAGCGTTAATACATGTTTCGTTAGCTACATTACTGCTGCAACTTTTACTTCCTATAACATTCAAATTAATTTAGCTTAACAATTGATTCTCCTCCTTAAGAGGGATAGGGTCGATGGTTTCAGTCCTCTTATATTTCTCGGATTTCTCCTATGTATATCTCCAAAAATAAAAATTAAAAATCCACTTCTATCAGATTTCTTGTTTCATTTTGGTGCTTGCTCATGAAGGTTCCTTTTGCATTTTTTTCATGAAGTTGCAAATACAAGTTAATTCAATCTTTTCTTTTTTTGCACAAACCATTACTTTCATGAATAGGAAAAACTTATGCAGCATCACAATCCAGAACAATGAATTGGAAAAGAAAACACCTAATATAAACACTTCTTTGTCCAGATATGAATAAATTATAATAACTTCATTACACATAAGGCCACAAAAATCATGATAGAATCAAAACATGCCACGTATAACCACTTAAATCCATGAAGCATTCTGCTTCTTAAATCCAAAACAACTATGCATACCGGTCCTGAACAAGTATATGTCTACGCTCAAGGGTGGAATTAGAGCATTTTCAAAGGAGTTAAACAGGAAGAGATATTAAACAGTTCAAGAGACTTTCATATATAATTCTATTATTACTCATTTAAAAAATTAAATAAAATTCAAAAGATATTGAACATACAAAAAAATGTACATTAATAGTAATGATGGTGTCATTTATATATATGACTGAATGAAATTATAAAAAGAATCTCTTTCACTCGTTGTGTATAAGAATGGAAGAGAAAACAATTTTTCAAACACAAATAAATTATCTCTTTACTTTGTGTGTTTTAACTCTCTTCTTATTTTCTATTTGTCATGAAATGCAACACATGAGCTTGACTCAATAAAGTAATTCGAATAGCAAAAATTTCTACATAATTAGATTCTTATTCACCTTAAGGACCAAAGAACAAACCTAGTACATTTACCATTACAATCTTTAAGCACTCCCCACACCTTGACAACACTTGGTTTCTCCCTAACTAATCCATCAACATTAAATTTTATTTCACCCTCATTTGGCGGAATCCAAAACTTGGGTCTCATCTTATCATGAAAAATCACCTCACTTTTCCCCCATTTCTTATTGTTAAACACCATATCATTTCTTGCAAGCCACAAAGACCACAATGTAGCACCCATCACAATCATCCATCTCTTTTTCAATGTGCTATTGGAGAAAAGATTTTCACATATCTCTGTTAAAGACCGTATAGAGCCAAGACCCACCCATTGAAAGTTTCACCAACTGAAAATCAAGCTCCATATTTCCCATGAAAATTTACATGCTAGAAGGATACGCACACATTCTTCCTCTACTTGTTTACACCACAAGCAAGAGACATTATCCTGTTCAAAATAAATTCCCCTAATCTTGAGAAAGTTCTTTGTAGGAATACTATTCAACATCACCAACAAAAGAAAGAACTAAACTTTGGGGGAAATTGTAATTTTCCAGATAGATGAATATCAAACTATAATTTTTCCCTTGGGCTTGATCCCCTAAAGGACACATTGCTTCCTTCACCAAAAATTTTCCTTTCTTATCAAGCTTCCAAATTAACATATCATCTTTCTTGTCATTAGCAACCACTCCTTGCAATATTTCCAATAATTCTTGTAGGCTCTCCTTCTCCCATTCAAAAAAAGTTCTCCTAAAATCTAACTGCCACTCACTATTAACATTCCAAAACTTTCGTACCTTTACAAATTTATTCTTCACAGTTGCAAACAAACTTGAAAACAAATCCTCTAAGGGAAAGTTATAAAGATCTATTTATTAGACTAAAAAGAGATTCTACGTCCATCCTTTATAATCCAACAACTCTCATTTCCTATCACTTTATCAATCCTTTCCCTTTCTTGCAAACAAATGACATTTCTCCACACATTAGACATTTTCCCTATCTGATTATCTAATGGTAACCAACACAGAATTCCTTCTTTATATTACTCACAGATCAACTTCTTCCAAAAGGCATTCGGGTCATTTTCATATTTCCACCACCATTTACAAAGCAAAGCAATATTCCTCTACACCAAATTTGAAAGCCCTAATAAACGAACCATTCTTCTAAATTGAGCACACTACCTTTTATTTAACTTTGGCAAGCTTTTTATTATTCTCACTTCCACCCTAAAGAAAAGCTCTCCTTAATTTCTCTATTGTGATATTACACCTTTAAGTGCTTGAAAAATAGAAAAGTAGTATATAGATAGAGAATTCAATACCGAACTAATAAGAATATTCTACCTTCAAAAGCTTGATATATCTTTTGCCATCCTGTCAATTGTTCTTTGAACTTTCTCACTATCGGTTCCCAAGTTTTAGCACTCCTCCTATAAGGAGTCCTAAATATTTTAAAGGTAAAGAACTCACCTTATAACCTAGGATTTCTGTTATTTCTTTTATCGTATCATCAATTATAATCAAGTGCTATATTTTATATAAAAAATTGATTAAATTATAAATCAAATAGGAAAACCAATTAACATATATTTGGATAATTCTAACTTAGTCCAAACCCACATATCATAAGATTCGGACCCAATATTTCAAGGTTTCATGCCTCTTTTTGCCATTAAAACATAACTTCATTGACAATATGCATATATTTTTGGGTCACTTTTGAAGATGTCTTTAATCAAAGTGAATTGAATGCCAAAATTTTTGCATCTTTTCACAAAAATTGATGTGATCTAAATCCCTAAACTGAGGTGATTCAACATTGAACCTCTCGATGTAGTTCTTTAAAGATTCCCTTTCTTGTTTCTTCATTAACATGAGGCTAATGGAGATTTTCTTTTAATGTATGTAGCTTACAAAGTGATATACCAATTCTTTAAAACTACTTATAAACCTTGGTTTAAATAAGGAATATCAAGATCTAGCAACCTACTTTAGAGTTGCTAGGAAAGTCTTGCACATGATGGCATCATTCACCTTTTGGATAAACATGTTAGTTCATAACATTTCCAAGTGATTAATCGAATTTGACATGCCATCATAAGTCTTTGTGGTTAGAAGTTTAAAACCTTCTAGAGGTAAGATTTTGTCTATCGCTTTGGTAAAAGGGAGTTGTTCAATATTTATAACTCGAAGAAATGAGAATTGTTTGAAATTACTTTCTTTTCCATTACTTCCATTTTTCTTTTGACATCTTCTAACCTCTTGTCCATCTAATCAACTTCTCTATTCTTTTCCAACTTATCCTTTAAATCCAATATGTGTTACAATTACAATTTCTCATATTAGGACTATTCAAATTTTTCTTATACAAGTTTTGGTTTTTAGGTGCTAGTGAGAATGCATTAACTTTGTGAACTAATGGGTTGTTGAGAGCCTACTTCAATGGTAATAGTTTTCAACTGGTTGCATCTTGTTGGAATGAGACCTGTAGCAAATTGGTTTGGTTAAAACTTAAATCCAATCATGCAATCATATTATTCATACTAAATGATTAGAAGTTTTCTTTCATCAATAAAACTATGCTTATAAATCTGTTGGATGCAGTCCATAAGACTAACATATCTTGTAAGAGAATTGTAAAGTATTACAATTATAAGATTCCTATGCATCAAAATATAATCTCTAAACTATTTCTAGATGTATCATTAAGATTGGACATCAATGATGCTTAAAAACTAGTATATTTTATGTTTCTTACTTCAAAAATAAGTAATCGATCTCATAGATTAAAGTATAGGGATACTTGGAACTAGAATTTAAGTGCTTGTTCTAGAAACAAGTTCACTAAATATGATTTGACATGAAGATTCCATTTGGCACTTCACTATAGTGTCAATGAAATATATGTTCATGTGAGAGTTATGCAAGTGATCCTCAAACTTAAAACACCAATTTGTCTTATACAAAGGTTACAATAGTTTGATTTCATCCTTATGAGTCCTACCACGGATGCTTAAACAATATGCTTTTAGGTATAGAATGAGACATATGAAGGCAAATAAGTGGTTAAGATAGAATTCATCACTTCCAGTGATTAAGAATATGTATATCAATTGTTCATGCCTTAAGTTCGCCTCTGTGAAGACTCTGGCCAGAGCATAATGGATTTTAGGAAATGAGTTTCTTATAATCCATGATATCTAATCAATGCCATAACTAACATGGAAGGTTTAGGAGTTGACACTGCACCATGCTTCTAAGCTTTCTAAGGTACATGTTGAAAGGATTGAATGGCATTAAGAAACTGATCACTGAAAGGTTGAGTCAAACCATTTTGGCTCTTTTAACATTTAGGTAGCTAGATCTCGTTCCTAGTCAATAATCATAAAGTGATTTACATGATCAATGATAAATTCAAAGTAGTTTAAATTTATCTAATTCTAAATTTAATTCATGGATTACATTTTAAGGTCATTGCCAACATGTTGGAAGCTTAATGGGTCACACACAAAAAGTGAATATTGAGATTAAATTGAGAAAGGTGATTAAGTTAGACCAAATCAAAACTAAAAGTTATGAACTTCTTTTAAACTTAATTAAAAGATTTAATTAAGTACAAGGACCAATTAACAATTAGGTAAAAAGAGTCATTAAGGTTAGAATTGGTCCAAGATATAAATACCTTGCTTAAGCTACTCGTAAGAAGTAACCTAGCTACCACTCTTTACTAGTGTGTAGTGTTGTCGCTTTTTGTAATTGTCTCTAATGCTATTCAACTAGGGTGAAAGGAAGGGAAAAGTGTTCAGTACACATCCTAGCTAAAATGTTGAAGGCTTGGCAATCCCACTCTCTTGTAGGAATTTCTCCATTCACAGTGTGGACTTTCGTCAGAAGCTGTATAAGAATATCTTGGACAACTTTGGTTTACTACGACTGAGCTTGGTGTGAGGTCTCCCAAAGGGGCTATTTGGTAGAGTTTGAACAAGGAATCAAACTTTCCTTTGTCCCCAAGGTAATGACTAGATCACATATGTGTTTTATTATATAGCACATCATCCAAAAACCATGCAAGTGATCTTGGGTGGAAAGGCCAATTTTGATTGTTTATTTTCGCTGCATTTGTATTTTGTTTTTATTTTCATTTTGTATTATGATGCATGGCTTGCTGGCTCTTTCCCGTCACATTTTTGGATTTCCACATCTTATTCACACTCTCTTCCTCGTTCACATCGTTTTGTAAAAGCCACCTAAATTTGCATAAGTTTGGTAATGATAGTTTTGATTTACATAAATTTGGTGAAGGGCATTTTGATTCACATCAATTTGGTGAATAATAACAAATTTTGTACTTGTGTCAAGTTTCTCACCTCTTCTTGAAGTTTTGTAATGTCTTCCATCATCGTTAGATCTTGACCATTTTGGATATTAGGAGTGCTCAAATTCATTTGTTTAGGATGACATCCACGTTGGCACCTTGGTCATGGTACTCTTGTGTTGTCTGTGAGTGCTCTTTTGTAAAAAGGAATCCTTGAGGTCAACTTTCAATGAAAATATCAAATGTTAAGTACTAAACCCGAAATCGAGTCAGTAATTGTTTAAGGAGAGTAATAAGGGTGGAGAGAGAAGTAATGTAACTTAGAGAAAGAGTCCTATTTACAATGGGGTTTATATTTGATGCATTGTCAATATATAAATTCTATACACTTAAGTAGTGAACTTAATGTTATCACCTTATTAATAAATAAATTTAAAGTTGAGAACACTGAAAAGTAAATACTCATAATTTTGAAAAAATTATTATAAAAAATTTTAAACTTTTACTTTTACACATTTATGAAGTGACATATATACGAAATTAAGTAATAATATAGAGTTATTATTGAATAATATTGCATCAAATATAAATCCATTATCCATTCATAATGAACACTTTTACCTATTAATATTGGTGTGAATATATAGGTGTGATGCTTCAATGGTAAGCATAATACCACAAGGATGGTAAAGATAGTGCCACGTGTCTTAATGTGAAAGATATTTAAATCCATGTCTAACGCAATTGAAGGGGTTAAACTTGAAAGTAATACTATTGCTTTGTCTCGGTGTTTGAAAAACGGACACCAATAGGCTGAATGTTAGGCGTGATGTTAAGGACAATAACTAAGTTGAAAGAAACTAACTATTATCATATTATATGATGATCATGTTACTTTATTGATTTCTAGAATCATCTTTTCTACTACCAAAGATGAAGATAAGATTGAATTTCCCAAGGATAAAATTTCCGGAAAGAGGAAAGAAAGTTCGTTAATATCATCGTCAGCCAAGTTGACAATGATGCATGCAATTCGTAGATAATTCTTGTTTGGAATAAGACAGTAATGACTTGCTCATCTCTTAACAATATGTATTAGCGACTTGTTCAAGTTAATCAATGAAGCTGTCATTATATTTCATGCACCTTTTTTGTAAAATAAAGGGGAAACGACGCAACAAACGGACGCAGCTGCTGATCTCCAATGGGTCTCCAATCTTTAACCCCTGCCCCAAGTTACCAACAATTGTCAACCCTTGTAGCTTTCTTTATTCTTGTTTTGGGGTACAAACCGATTCGTTTTGAGCATCCAAGGAATTGACACGACCTGACCTCTTCGAGAAATTACGTCTAGTTTGGAATTCGGTTGTTTTTCCTTGCAAAAATTCATCCAATGGAGTCAATGGAAGACTGATTTCTAGAGATAATTAGTCTTACCTTTTTATGATGTGGAGCATTGCGACTGAGCTCTTTCCTTTCCTTTGCTTTTTGATTAATTTCTTGTACGGTTACAGCAGTGGGTTACTAACCTTAAGAGCATGCATGCTTAATTTCTATGGAAAATTGCCCCCAGATTGCATCACACTTGTTTAAGTAGTCATGGAACCATAATTTCGCGTACTAGAAATTGAGACTCTTTCTGACCTTTGGACAAAGAAAAAAGAACAAACAGAGTGGTTGGCCCGGATAAATCTTTTGAAAATCAACAGGTAAGAAAAAGAGGGGGATTTCCGAGAATTCGAATGTAACAAACCAGAATCCGCCGAGTGGTGTTCCTCTGCAATTTCATATTCACATTCCAGAGTAATATCCGTAACCCTCAAGTACGTTGCAGGGAATATAAATGCAACAAGTCAATGGCACATGGAAATTTTGACTTGTAAACAAAAAGTCTTCCCCCGCGTGTTAGGTGCATGAGAATAAGATAGCAACACAGGATTTGTAGAGGGCCAAAGGGGTTGGGGATGATGGTGTCACACTGTTTGACCCTCTGGAGTTTAGCTTGGCTTGCAGAGTTGGTGATGCCATGCTTCCTACTTCACCTCATTTCTTTAATCATTTGCGAAAGCTTTAAAAACCCTTCTAACCTATCATATCAATGCCTCATTTCGTAAAATAAGAACCTCAAGAGAAAGAACTAAAGTCAATCAAATGTTTGAATATTCACTCTTGATTGTGCTTCTATAACCTAGGTCAGTGAAAGTGGGACATGCAGGGTACAGACATCAACCAAACAGGATTTGCTCTTGATATTGTGCTCTTTTTTTTTTCTTTTTTTTTTTTTTGGCGGGGTATCTTCTATGCTGTTACAAATTAATAATGTAGACGTCTTGATATAAGATAGTATTATTTGTCACCCTGTAATGGAGGTTATTTCATGTATGTCGTAGGTGACTTTTGACTTTAGCAGGTAAAGCATATAGGCCCTTTTTCCAAGCATAGAACCTACTGTCAAGTAGTAGTATGTCTTACCGTCTTTCGTTCTTCAATATTTGGTGGGCCAACAGTAACCTAACTTGGAAGTAAGAAGTGTCACTCACCAATCAAGTAACGTGTTAGACAAACAATCCTCTGATCTTTCTAAGCATTCGCTGCCTGAATACCCTCTTCTCTTCTACGAACAAGCACCAAGTTATAACCAGAGATACATTTGCCATCACAGTTATACAATGCAGAGTTGTAGACTGAATCTCTGCTGTTTTTAAATGAATTCCACAAAGCTGCAAACAATAGTTCAATGTTTCATTAATTTTTACAGTGCAAATTCATATGGAACACTATTTTTGAGTTCTCAAATAAGTTAAATACTAACGGAGACTTAAAACCCTTAACATCTGAGCAAGGGCTGTACTGAAGCATTCGAGCTTCACACAGCCAGAATCAGTATTTGAATGGGACCTGCCTGGAAAAGTAACCATATACATCTGAGAACCAATTACACCATACAAATATGAACTCTTGGTTTAAAAATAATAATAATAATAAGGGCAAAACGATTAATAACAAATTCGGTTCCTAGTGTATCTGGCATTCGCAAGAGATATGCATTATTAATGACCATAAACTATACAGATCTTCAAAAAACAGAGTCCCACCTCCAACTGACAGATGCATTCACCCGTAGTAACACCATCTTGATCGCATTCAAAATAGCAAGTGTCCTGAGTGGGGAAGTTGAAACCTGTTAATGATCACGAGAAACCATTTTGTGCAAGATTTAAGGTTAGATTGTAGTAAGTGAAACTCACATCCCAAATGTACGTTCATGGCTCTCCTTTGTGCATTTTGTAATCTCCCTGAGTATAATCAGCCCAAAGTGTATATATTTGCACTCTTGAAATAACTCGTGGCAGTACAATGAGAAGTACCATGGCATAGTGTAATTATTAGCCTAACCAGTGGATGAACTTAAACTGCAGTAACTGGGTTTCTTATTTTAGCTTTTCCCAGTATGATGGTGCGAAAGTGAAATTCCTTGCTTCAAGATTAGATTTATTTTACATTTATAGCAGCAGCCATGTTCCTAAGCTTCTGAGATATTTCTGAAAATGAAGGCCTCTCTGCTGGATCAGAGGCCCAACTCTTTTCCATCAAAGCCTTCCATTCAGGATCACACCATGATGGTATTTTTGGACGTAATGTGTTGTTTACAATCCCCCCTGCATGATAAAAGAAGAAAATGTTGGAAGAGATCAAGTCAAATTTCATTAACAGGCCAAGTTCGCATCTAAAAATATTATCTGAATGTGATTTCCAAAAACATGCATACTAAAGAAATAGGTTGCTTAAATGGAAAAAAGATCCCTCCAACTTTATTAAAGAGAGTTAGAAGTCCAGACTCATTCATCTGACTATTGATTTCCCTTTCATTTCAAATAACCACCAACTTAGTAGTTATTTTCAGAAACATTCACAACTAGAGATCCATTCATAGGTCAATACTAAATTCTTCTTATCAAGGAACTGCATCAAACGCAGACCTACAAACAAAAGAAAACAAAAATAACAGTAGTCACTTTTTTCTCCTCTTATAGAAAGTAATTGCTGATTGATCAGTACGACAGATCCTCAAATGAACAGTAAAAGACTGATATTGAAGCTAAAATTTCTTGGCATCTTTAATTCAATGGAAATGAAAACACTCCTACTTAAGAACAATTTTCATTGTTTAACCTCTTAGAGCATATGTGCATAATACATCAGAAAATTTGCCAGATTTACAGAATAGTGTTAACATTGCAAACCATGCCTGAACAACTAAATTGTTAAAATTTAAAACTTTGTCCCTAACAAAGACATGACAATTCCGATAAGGGCCATTGCTTTTACAAATCAATATTGGAGGATCACCCTTAAGGCATTTTTAGGGTTTCATTTATGTTTAGGGTAATCAATGGGACTTCCCCTATTTGTTAGAAGGATGGCTATGGTTGCATTAGAAATGCTTATTAACACATTGTTTCAAAAAGTTTCCCATAAATAGACATTCAAAGCGGTCTCTTCCCCTCTAGTTTCTCCCACTTTCTCTCTGCCTTCCGCTTTCTATTATTTTTCCCCTCTCTTCTCTCCTTACCCTCTTTCTCCTGTACTGTATTAAAAGGGAATCGAAAAACAGCACCTAAAGATTAAAAATAAGTTCAACATGATAATAAACCAAAAGTTTCAAGGTCCAAAAGCAGCAAATCAGGGATAGCATTGATTATACAAGAATATACTAAAGCAATTACTATTGAAGAACAGAACAAGGTAGCTTTGACCTTAAGCCTAAAGGCAAAGACAGCAAGAAAAACTCAGAATCAACAAGGGATTCAGATGCCCTCATAAGGAATCTCCTCTTCCCATACTTTGCATAGCTACCCCCACACCCCAAAGACCCTTCCCCTTTTCTTTCTCTGCATGCATGTGAAGTGTGCAAATATGGATGTTATCCACGCATAGAACTCAAGAAATGAACGTCACATAAAATATCAAAGTAACCAAAAACTTAGATAATCTGAAATAACAGAACATTAAAGCTGCACAGCGTACAAGGTGACATTGGCATATCCTCACAGAAACTGATGCTTTACTAAGAGATCAACTTCTGAATGTTTCAAGAAATTGCACAAATTCCCCTTCCCTCAAACATAAACTAAAATGATGCCTACATGGCAATCTATATCCAATCTATATTAGTATCCAATCCAAAGTTATATGCCTCCAAGAAGGCAGAATATATATCTAATCAGGCCAGATATGCCAACATGTAAAGAAGAATAATTTTGTTATCTCTGATATGAGACAAATATGTCATATATATGCCACCAGTATGTCGATTATAGTTTTTCAGATACAAGATAACATAAACATCTCTCCAAAATGTTTTTCTTTATTTTTCCTCCCCTTTTCACAGCTATCAAACAAAAAGTTGATAAACAAAATTAAACTGTAAACACGAGAGAAATCCAAAGAAAACCTAGTTAACAATTACGCAAGAAATAATCATTGCCATAGTGCTTGGCCATGGTTAGGAGTGTCAGGCATATACCCACATCCAACAAAGGAATGTTCGACTTTGCGTAAGAGTTTCCTCACAGCCAACTGCATAAGTTGATGGACATGTCCAATATGTGTACTGGACTATGTGTCACAATAAAGTGAAGAGTTGAAGTAACATAGATTGTGCAGAATGTACAGAAGACTGTAGCAAATCACTCACAACAACAAGATACTAAGATTTATGGCACTTACCAATTATAGAAGCACAATGCATATCTGCATAAGGTTCTTCACCAGTCAATAACTCCCACATAACAATCCCAAAAGAGTAGACATCAATCTGAAGCACAGAAATGGGTGAAACATTAATATATTTGTCAAATAATATGTCCTAAAAAGCAAAGGAAACAAACACTCATGTTGAAAACAGCCGTGTCTGTTCACAGATTTTCTGTAGTCTATATATAATATACCTTTTCAGTTACCATGTTACTTTTACCACTCAAAAGCTCAGGTGCCATCCAGGGTAGAGTTCCACGAACACCTCCTGACACTAATGTATGTTGTCTGACCTTTGACAAGCCCAAATCGCCAATCTAAAAGGGTATGCATGCACTGTATGAGTTCCAACTCCATTGACCATCAGAAGAAAACTAACACTACTGTGCTTGAAAGAAAATTTATAATATATATGTAACATTTGAAGACCAAGGTGAGAAGAGCCTATGCTGAAGAAATTATCTCAGGCTGAAACTTTTACCAAAATTCCACTGTTAAAGAAATCACAGGAAGCTGACAATAACATCCAGAATTTTCAAGAAACTTTGGGAAGAACATATAAGTTTTGCAGAACAAAAGAAATAAATAAACAAGAACAAATATTCTATACAACCAAACCTAACCCAACTTAAAGTTTGGGTTCCAGAAACAATTTATAAGACAGAATACCTTGCACACCGGACGCTGTGGATCTCTCATATTTACCAACAGATTTTCACATTTCAAATCAAAATGTACAATGTTCTTTCCATGCAAATACTCCATTCCAAATGCAGCATCCATTGCTATGATGAGTCTCTTACGACGATCAATAGTCCTGCTCAATAACAGTATTATATCACACATATTACTTAAAGAATATATTACATTCTGACTTGTTTACTACTATAAACAAAAAAAGGTGTATTCTTGGGCAAACAACAACAATGTTTAGAACAAATTGCAATAAAGATGCTCAAAAGGCAACCTGACCACATAGCTACCAACATGGTTACCTGTCCTTCTTCTGTAAAAACTGCTTCAAGGATCCATTAACCATGAATTCTGTAACAGTAGCTAAGGATCCATCAGGGCCATCACGTACTATACCATAGAAAGAAACAACGTTTGGATGATGTAATGAACTCAATATTAAAGCTTCTTTCCAGAAATCCGCAATCTATGGCAGCAAAAAGAAAGAGATTCTATTGATCAATTTGATGAAAAGAATAAAAATATGATATAAATAAGATCATTTCAGCAAATGTTACAAATAATTCATCATAAAAGCTCTTGAAAATAGAATCCTTAAAGAGGAACTTAATAAAAACCAACAATTGAACTATGTCCCACAAATATCCTTGCTTTAACTGCCACCACGCACAGGTATTAACTTCAAAGGGATAAAACCTGAAGACAAGGTGTGAAAGAAAAACACAAAGATATACTAATTATTACCAAACGTTCTCTTTCAGAAGGCCTTCCCGCAAAGCAGCTGGCTTTAATTCTCTTGATTGCTACATCAGAACCTTTCCATTTGCCATGATAAACAGCCCCATATGTTCCAGAGCCTAATTCTCGGATCTCCTCTAGATCATCATTTTTTATTGTCTGCAAGTACAATGCAAGTACCAGCAGAACCAAAATGGTGACAAAACATGTGTAAAAAAAGTAAAAAAAATTTAATGGTCAAGAAGAAATAATAATGAGAAAAAAAATAAAGTTAATTACAAGGGTAAAAAGAAAAAAACAATTACCTGTAAGCCTCTTGCAATAGCTTCTGCTTCAGCCTTTGTTGGCTCAATTTTGGAAGAGGCTATGTTGTCATTATCAGAATCCAATTCCAACTCGCCTTGGGCATTCTAGAGTGCAAACAGATATTAGAAGGAGAAAAATATAACATTACAAGATGTTCTTCAATAAAGAAAATCTTCTTCAATCTCACCACCGATTCAGATTCATGTGCAGCCGCTTCCTTTTCAACTGCATCATGCGTCACGGAGTCACCATCTTCAGCTTTTGCTTTAACTTCTTCAACCTCTTCTAAAGCTGCTCTTTTAACCGAAGCAACAAACTCTGGTATGAAACTCAGACGGTTTACAGATAGCTTTGAATTTTCAGCAGCACTAGGATCTTTTCCACCAGCTTTTGACTGGTCACCACACTTTTCAGCAAGTTTTAAGCAATTTGAAATGCTAGCATCAAGGAATGGTGTTTTAGATTCATTTTCAGTAATTTTGTTTTGCTCTGGACAGCACATACTGGGAACATTAGACTTTTCAATCTTTGCAGCATAATTTGCTTCTTTATCTGCTATTGGAACAATTTTCTCCTCAATCCTCAATGCTCCAATGGCATTAGAATCATCTCGTGACGTTGGATTGTTACCAGAAACAGATTTATCAAGAATTAAAGTTGAAGATTGATCTGACAACTGCAAAGGTTCTGTAGAAGTGGCCAAGTTGAGCATATCTTGTGGGGATTGAACTGGTTCTATAGTGACAGAGTGTCGAGTTTCCTGACCATGAGGACCAGCGTTCATCTTGAGAGGATGAGCATAAGCATTGTCTGAAACAGCAGTCCCATCAAAACCCAGCATCTTTGGTGACGACTCAACCCAAGGATTTTGATTATCTGTTCCTAGACAAAGCCTTGCAGTAGCTTCCACCGGACCCTTCACAAATGCTGAGTTAACTGTACCATTTACTTGCTGGGGCAAGACAGATGCTTCATAAGCAGGAGCACCATGAATTGGGTTCTGAACATTTCTCCTTAAAGACTGTGTGTGTACATGTCCATGTGGCGCTGGGTAAACATTATCTCCTCCATATGGGTAAGGATAATTCCCATATCGAACCCCACGTTCTTCAGGAGGAATGTGCAGGTGGGATGAAGCAGCCACAGCTTGATCATGAAAGACTTCATTCCCCAATTCAGGTCCAGCTCTGTGATGAACATAATTTGAGGGCAGATGAAGGCCATCAGCTAAACTAGCATGCCCAAGAGGTAAACTCATGCCAGGACCATCTACAACATAGTGGTCATTCAATCTTCCAGCTCCAGGTACATGATTTCTTGCTTCCTCAACACGAGGGTTCAGTTGGTGCTGCAGAACCCATCCTCTTTCATGACTGTTTGTTTCACCATAAGCAGAACGGGGATCACTTTGATCTTTGGAATAAAACCCATGATGCAATTTTCCATCTGCATTCAGCAAGAAAGCCTCCCGATTTGGGGGGCATTCAGCACATGGATTATTAACCTGGGGAACTCCATTTCCCATGTTGGGATGCTCCAAATGTGGTGGTTGATTTCTGCTGAATGTAGCCCTGCAGTGCTCGCAGATGTGGTTCCCTTCATAAACACCATGACCATGAAGTATGTTACCAGGAAAACCACCAGCTTTATCACCAGAAATAGCTCCAGGTGGCATCCATACTACATTATCCGAAAATTGTGGCTGGTGTTCGTATTGGGGATGATGATTTAATTGCTGCCTCACATATTCTTCAGGCATTCTATCCAAGGATTTGTCTGGTAACTCTGGAAATGGTACACGGTAGCGAGCAGAAGATGGTGAAGGTGGAAACTCTGATAGCATTCTTGGATCATGGTGTCCATGGTGCCTAGGAGAATAATAAGCAGGACTCCATGGACCTTCCATTTCATTGTACCTCTGAGGTACTGGCTGCTGGAGTTGCCCAGACCCCACGTGAGGAATGGTAAGATGATGTAAGTTATATGGCGGCATCGACATCTCACCACTCCTCTGACTATGAAGGCCACCATCAATACTCATACTATTAAAAAATTGTTCTGCTGCTAAGTGAATATCATCGGCTACTGGAATCATCACAGGAGAGTCACACTTCCTAAAATCAGAACCCTCATTTAAACTATTCAAAGCATCGACATACCTCCTCTCAGTCTCCCTCTCATCCCCGTCAACAAAGTGTGATGAACCATCTTGGTCAGGATGCGAAAACAAAAAAATCCTAAGCCTAGTGAACCCATCGCCTGAATCCAACTTCTCATACTCTTCCATCATGTTAATAACATCATCATCGTTCACAACAGACACTAAAGCATCAAGATCCTCATCAGGCTGCTGATACTTTAACACCGCTGCTCCATCATAAAGCTCCCTCATCTTAGTCATCAACTCCTCATAACTAATATCTCTTGGCACGCTCACAATCCGCGTTTCTCCCCCAACATACCTCAATTTCCCATCTTGGGGTCGAGGCAAAATGCTACCTAAGAAGCTACACAAGAATTTTACACGTGGAGTTTCGTCATTGGAACTAGGGGTGGAGGCTGGAGCAGATGCTGGGGTTGATGAAGGTGAATCCATCAAATACACAGCTTGATTATTATGCAGCTGTTGGTGATCAACTATTTCTTTATTACACATGGGAAGGTTTCAACTCACACCATGTAATTCAAAAGTGTCCATAATTCTAACCAAAATGGAAACCAATATACAAGCTCACTAATTTTAACACCAGAAACGGATTGATTCTCCATCCGGTAACTCAAGAAGAGTACCAGAAATCATCAAATCTCCCAAATTTTCAGACACCCAGAAAGCCAAGGGAAAAGAACCTAAATTGAATCCAACTAAGCAAACAAAAAAGCTACCACTCAGCTAAATTCATGAACAACAGCTGAAACAAAACCCAGCAAAGCGTCCAAATTTAGCAGTTCCCGGATTCAATAAAAGAAACCTAAATCAGCTTTAGTCAGAAATAAATTAAATCCAAAGCTAAAAAAGGGGAAAAAAAAAGTACCTGAAAAATGGGGCTCGTAAAAAAAAAAAAGATTGAAACTTTATTTCTGGTTTCTCTCTCTGCTTGATTGGGTGAGGCTAGCTTTCGATCAAAGGACGAATAATGATAATATGGGGTTGATCTAAAGAGAGAGAGATTGGGGAAACAAGAGATTGGTGATGGCGATGGTGATGGTGATGGTGATGGTGAAGGTGAAGGTGATGGTGGAAAAGGAGGAAGAGGAGCGCCATAGGCAAAGGGGGAAAAATGGGGGAATTTTGGAATGATGCCAAGGCTGTACGCCAGGTAGTGTCCCACGTGGCACTACCATCTCTCACCCTTTCTTTCTCCCTCTTCCCTTCCCCTATTTATTATCTCCTCCCTCAAGCCTTGCGCGTGTGCTCTCTTGCCACCCATTTTTTCTCTTCTCCTTAAACTCTTTTTATTATTTTTGTGTGTGAATACTTAGAATCCTTAATACCCTTTGGTTTTTTTTTTTTTTTGCTTTCCATGTTTGATTTAAAACCACTCATATTGAGATATTATCATTACTTGGATGTTTTTCTATTGATGTCTACTTTATCTAACTTTTTATAATCACATTTTGTTTAAAACGATATCATAACTCATTGCATAGCTTAATTCACAAATTCTTTTTTTTATTTATTTATTTTTGTGACAAAAAATTAGGCCATGTTGCAACTCCACCTCCTTGTTCCCTACTTAATATTAAGTTTCATGATGCTAACATAGTGGGGGGCTTGGCTAAAGTGATAAACATAGAATGCAAAATTTTTTATTTTTTGAATAAATTTAAAAATAAATGGATTATTTTAAATCTTAAGTTAAAAAAAATATTGAAAATCATTTTTTATTAAATAATATAAAAAATAAATCACTAATAAAATTTCACTTAAAATTATTTAGGCATGACAATTAAAAAAGTCTTTCAACTATTTAAAAAAAATTAAAATAAGTCATTGATTTTTTTTTACATTCAATCAAGTTCTTATATTTTTTATCTTATTTAAATCAAGTGGACTTTTATATCTAATGCTTGATTAAGTGTCATAGTTAAAATGTTACTTGTTATTTTTTATACTATGCAACGTTGACGTTGCACGCTAACATGCTATAGTAGATAATAAAATAACTATATGATTTTTTCACTTTTCCTATTAGTGTTACCTGGATATAAAATGACAAGTTACATTTTAATTAATATCAATTAGTCAGCCATTAATTATAAAAGCTTAATTGGTCTAAAATAAAAATATAAGAATTTGATTAAATGTAACAAAAGAATAAAGATTTTTTTTTGAATTTTTTTTAAATAATTCAAAAAAAAATTTAAACATTCTGATAATTATTTACTACTCAAACAAACAATCTTCCAAATTAAACTAATATGTGATTGATAAGGGAAATGCAGTTTAAGTATAAATTTTAAGTTAGAATATTAACGTTCTTTATATTCCTCCATATAACAGAAAGATTTTGGCTTGTTGGGTTTTGTTCTTTATTAAATTGGACACAAGCATCTTTGAAACATGTCAATATTTGAGTAAAGAATGAGCACTAACTATTTTCCCTTTTAATGGAAAAACCACGACTATATATCTAAACAAATTAAGTGATTTTTTATTACTTTATTCACATTAAAAAGTACTAATGAAGCTTAAGATTACTACCAGCAATTAAGCTAAAGGTTTCTTATGCTCCCATTGATATAAGTTTTTGATAACATATATTTTATAGTCCAAATGCTCCAAATATTGCTATTTGCGAAAAAGGGTTATTAGTAAATTAAGGATGTCAATGAATATCTTGTAATTGAGTATTTTATATTACTCAACTTGATTACATGAAATTAAGATATTCTATAATCAATTTGTGATAACATTCGAGTAGTAAAACTATCATAAATCATAAGCTCGGTAGTGTTTGGGTAGTGGTCTTAAGTTACCCATTACCCAAACATGATTATAAATAATAATTCTTTAATATTAAATTTTAGTATATATATATATAAATTTTTTATAATAAATGTAATACGTACTAAAATTTATTAATTATTTTAAACATAATTTTAAATTTTAATTTACTTTTACGTATTAACTTTAATTTATTAAGTTTTAATTTTTATTAATAATATTCAAAAAAAATGATTTTAAATTTATTTTAATTAAATATTTAATGGATAAATTTAAAATATTGAGTAATAATTTTAAAATTTAATCAAATATTTATAAAATTCTAATACCCTGTCAATTAAAATTTAAAATGAGATATATCTAAAATAACAAATGCCCTACCTATGAACATCTTTAAATATAACTCTATTATTCAATGTACCCTTCATCAAAAAGTAGTTTTTTAAACTCAATTCAAAACTATTTTAAATTGACAGTGGAAAAAAAAAACTCTTGTATTTATTGCAATTTTGGATTAATTTATTCAATACTCATACAATTCAACTCAATCTCTCACAAAATGACATACAAAGAGTAATAAATAATAAATTTATAAATATTTAATATTTATGAGTAATAAAATCATTGAAATAACAGCACAACAATTTTCCCTTTCACAACAAGCAAAATCAGGATCAATTAGTATTTGGACACCCTGGCCATTGGAAATGCGTGGCTCCTTTTAACCGGGTCTAAACCTCTATCAAATAGTATTATTCCACGTGTCAAACCTGACTGAATCAAGCATAGTGCGTAGATGAGCAATGTAACAGTGGCTACAATGGGTTTAATAGCGCAAAAGTTTGAGTGGAATCCCACACGCAGACGCACACGCTCTCATATCAGGTGGGGGCCAGGGACACGTGCTCCCAATCATAAGGTGACAGATGGCACAAGTTCCAAAACGATCTGTCATGCAAAATTCTTGTCTAATAGTTCTTATTTAAGTTTGTCTTGTAGTAATAATTAATTTAGAACAAAGGTGGCGGCCTCCCTCTTGCAATCTTTTCTTCAATGGAATTTGAATCTACATTTACTCGTTTTGGTTTGGATCAACATCTTCCTTCACAATTACACGACCTTTACTTTTGTTTTTTCCAATGAAAATGACTTCACCAAGCATGCTGCTTTTTATCTATCAAACCTCCCGAGAATATAAAGAGAAAGAAGAATATGACAAGAGCCAACTATTAAATTAAATGTTTAATTTTAATATTAAAATTAAAAACAACCATGCTCTGAAATCTGAAATCTCAAAGCACTTGCAGTCCAAGAGTATGATTCAATTAAATGTTTACATATTCCTTACTAGTCAATTATTGAATTTACATATTCCTTACTAGTCAATTATTGAATTTATGTTGTTTAATACCAAAATATAGGTGGTAATGTTGTGTAATGCAAAATGAAAATTCATAAACTATAGGGAACTTAAGATCAACAGATTACAACTAATCTTGTCGTAACGTACGGATCTGGGAATCCGACCATTCGATGTAAAAAGCTTAAGAGTCGCAATCAATCTTTTTTTTTATCTAGGTGAGATTGGTCACCTATTGACTTTATCCTAATCGACGAGGTCCTAAATTGAACTAATTTGTTATTTTAAGAGTTGGGTTCAATAGTACGGTTACACACGAAAAAAGATTAGCATCATGTGATGCTTATTTCACGAACGGTATCACGTAATTATAGGTCATCACATTGGAGCGTTAATCCTTAAATTTATTTCATTGTGTTCCCTTAATTATTATTTATTTATATTATCTTTTATTTTAATAACAAATTAAAATATTTTATTTAGTTTTACAAGTGTGATGTGCACATGATGCAATTATAAAATATATGGTATAAAATCTAAATAATGTTGGACAAAAACCTTTTATTGAGGATATTTTTCGGATTAGCCCATCATATTGGTTGGATCCGGAGATATTCTCTTACTTATGGAATTATTCAAAAAACTCGTTTTCGCAAGTTTAACGAATAAATCTCATCATCGGAGTAATCATTTACGTATTTTAAAAATAATATTTTTGTGAATGCGAACCTATTACGAGCAGAAGTCTTTTATTAAAGATATTGTTCAGGCTCTCCCATTATACTGGTGGAACTCGAAGGTATCTTTTCACTTAGAAAATTTTTCAAAGAAACTCACCTTCGCAAGATTCTTCAGAAAGTCTTATCATCGGGGCTTATACTCGTGTATAGAATATGTTTACACGTTATGGCATTTATAGTGCAGTGATGATGTGCAACGTGCCTAAATAATTTCAATATTCGTTCTTAAATATCCAGTAACTCCCTTGTACGTGAAGGCTATTTCTTTCATCCAATATTTTATTTTAGAATTATTATTATTTATGCCTATACTTCTTATAATTCAAATTTTTTTATTTTTTTATAAATCTATTTTTTATGATTATATACATTTGCTTTCTATATTTTAGTTATATTTCATCATTATTATGAGTTTACTATCTTCCAAAATTTTATTTTTTTAACTATTTATTCATCATTAAGAATATTATCATTTTTTCCATAGTCTTATATATTTTAAGACTAAACCTTTCATTTATTCCCTTTTGTATTTATTATTATTATATTCATCATTTTAATTATTTCATTGTTTCTTTTTGTTTATATGCTTTTATTTGATTAAGTTAAAAGGTTTTTCATTTGCTTAGAATCAATAAACACCGAGACTCGAAATTAAAACATGCTCATCGTACTAGTGAGGTTTTAATCGAAATCCTGAACCTAGAAAAGTTTATTTGGAATTGCAACTTCTCGCATTCCAAATAAACATTTCATTATCGGTATGGATCTTAAAACAATCATTATATTTTTATATTTATAATTTTATACTACATATACTTATATATATATAAATTTGTATTCCTAAGTATTTTATTTCTACTTATTTTATTTATGATTAAACATACATATTTTCTTTCTCTTCTATTTCCTTTTCATTTATAAAAGTCTATTCTATTTTTTTTTGAATAGATATTTTCTATTTAAGTCTCTTTTTACTTTATTTTATTTTGACTTTTTACTAAATATTTTTATTATTATTTTTTAATATTTTTATCTTAACTAAATCTATCGCCATGATTATATTTTATCCAAATGTTCACTTCCTATTTATATATATCTTATATTTTTTATATAAATAAATATTCTTCTAAGTTTAAGTTCTTTTTATCGTTAAACATATTTAACACACTATATTTTCCTGCTATTATTATTAATTTTATAGCTTTTTGTTTTTTTTTCTGACCCTAAAATATCATCTAAAAATTTTTAATATATTATACTAAAATAATTTAAATTAATCCTATATCATCAAATGATACATTTTTAATTAAATGAAATGGGCTAGACTCAAAAAACCCAAGCCACAACAAATCCAATAAAGGAAAGGAAAAAGGGTTTTACCTTATCGGGCTAGGAGTAGCCTAAGTTATTGTCTTGTGAAAAGGACCCAAGCTACTGTAGCCCACCAAGCCCTTCCTGTGAGACGCACCATTTGAAGACCCAAAGAGGTGGTCTCACGCGATGTAAAACAGCACCGTTTTGAGCTTCTCTTCAAACCCTAAAAGCTTTGGCCAAAACGATGCTGTTTAGTGCTCCCAACCTTAGGTGCTTAAATGTTATTTTCTTCTTTTCTCCTCGTTTCTCTTCTTTGTTGTCTCTCTCTACCCGATTTCTTCTCCTTTTTCTCTAAACTCAAAAGCCTTTCTTCCCTTTCTTGTCTGAAGCCTCACCACATTTTTCTATCTCTCTTATTGCTCCCTTTTCTCCTTATCGACGACTGAAAGATCGAAAACAAAACCCTTACATCTCTTCGGCTTCCCCATCCTACTTCACACCATCCCCACCATATCACTCTCGATTTCCTCTTTGCTTTTTTGGTTCTTATATCTTAGGCTTCTCTTTTTCTTTTTTTGGCTTTGATTGTAGTTTTCAATTACTAGTAAACTATGAAACTTTAAGTTTTTTGGTTTTTAAGGTTTTTTGAAATTTAGTTTTCTTTTTTTGGAGAATCTGCCTAAGGTTTTCTTTGTCACTACCTATATTTTTTAGAAAAAGGTAGCTTTATAGCTAGCTTCCTTAGGTGCTGGTTGTGCCATCTAGGCTCCCTAACACCATGAGATGCCTTGCCAGATGCAAATTTCTTGCATCTGGCAAAGAGTTGGTACTAGCAAGTGTGCAAAATGTACCCTTACTGTGCTAGCCATGCCCAACTGGTTCGTCAATTTTATTTTTCATTTTCTCTCTTTTTTTTCTTTGGTTTTTAGATTGTTCTTTGTCTTGATTAACTTTAATCCAAACTGACTAATTTTGATTCTATTTACTTTTTTTGCTCCATTTACTATAAATTTAGCCACATTGGGCTTGTTTCTGCTAACAAGCTTAGGCATATTGCAAGCCTAGCAAAGTCCAAAGTTGTTGAAGACCAAGAAAATTCAAGTTTAAATTTACGCTTGATATTAATTTTTAATAAAAAAATAAATAACATTGAGACAAATATAATCAAAATAAAAATAAAAATAAAATAAATAATAAAAAAAATATAAAAATAGTGTCTACAAATTCTAAATCCAATGCATGAAACAAAATAAGCAAACAAGAATATGCATAAGAAGTTACACATAAATATAAAATGTGAAAAGGGAAAACGTCTTCTCAAAAGGAATTTGATATTTTTCTTTGCTATTTTAACAAGTTTGGAAGGTATTTTAGACTTTTAGGCATAAATATCATATATTTTAATAGTTTGGATAACAAGTAGGGGCGTTTTCGATTTTTCATTTGAAACACAAGGGTGTTTTTGGGGTTTTGCTCTTCTTCTTTCTCTGAAAGCTTCCATCATCTTCTTTTCCTTCCTTCCTTATTTTTTTTTTTTTCATTTTTCCATTCTCTAGAAACTTCCTAAATATTCTCTTCTTTTACTTGCTTCTTAATCTCCCCTCCTCTCTCATTGATGAACTCTACAATTTTGTTCTTCAACATATTACTTTGGTTTTGGATATTAAGTACTTAGATGTATATTTAATGGATCCTCCTTTTGTTAATTTTCACTATCTTAATTTTTTAAATTATTTTTTATTGCAGAAATCTAGATGTTTCTTGCCTATTCGTCTGAATGTAGAAAACAATATACTGAACTTTTCAAAGTTGCTTTTTTGTTTCGTCTTAGCTCTCTCGCTGGCACTAAACAAAACAACAAGAAGAGAAGATGAATGCTTCAATTATTGGTAAGACATCTTCTTTCTTTGTGGCTTTTTGTCCTTTTTTTTCTTTTTTGTTTATTTTGGGTCCTTTGTTGATTAACATGAAAAAGAATGAGTTTTGGTAGAAGATTCGTTGCAAGGAGATTTTCTAAAAGTGATAGAAATGTGTTTGGAGCATAGGTTATGAAATGTATTGCCCTTAACAGTGGTGGTAACTCTCTCTCTTTTCCTCCATCTCTTCTACTTTTTAATTTGTTAAAAAGAATGCAACTATGAATACAATTTTGTTTAAACAATATTTTCTTATTTTCTCTATTTTTATTGTATTTTTTTGTCATTTTATAATATGTTTTTGGTATTTAAGTTGATAAGTTTATTTATTTTTGAGTGCGGTAAATGCAAATAATATTGAGTTAACAATATTGTGTTTTTTCTTAGAGAATTGCTACCTTTTCTCTTTCTATATTTTCTACCAACATAAACAAATGGTTATGATAGCTATTGCAGGATTTCTAGCTTTAAGATATTTTTGTCATAATCTAATTTCGGGCCATGACTAGTGCAAGGGCCCAATAGGCAAAGCCACTAAGCCTAAACAAACCTTATAATCATATCTATATAAGATGCATTAATACACATCTCATATAGCAAAATTCCATCAAATTCATATATTATTTATATCCAAACACCTAACATGCCTTAACTCAATATTATAACATCAAGTGCTATTGTTATCTCTATACATTTTCCATCATAAGTATTTAACAAGTTGTCATCGAGTGACTACATCAACACTACTAGACTTCTATCAAGTATAAGATAAAACATGACAGGACAACTGAGTGACACAGGTTGATGAGGCATAGTGAATGACATAGTAACACTGACCATGATATTGGATAAGGGTAGAACTATTCCGTTACGATCCAACTAACTCTTGTTTTGAAACTAGAAACATGAATTTTAAAAAGGACGAAAAATGAGCATTAACAAGAGTCTATTTTAGTTTGAAACCATGCAATTTTATTTGAAAACATAAAACTATGCATACACGTACTCAAAATCCATCCTATCTTATTTATAAAATGTTGATATAATTATATTCCTCATGTTTCTGTTGCCTGTTGACTTTTTTATGGATTTATGGATTTTGCTCCTTTTGCTATGTTGTTTCTCTTTGGGCTGCATTTCCTTTTTTTAATTGCTTCTTGACTTTTTCTTTGGGTTGTTTAAATTTTTGAGTCGGCATTCCTTGTCCTTCTTTCTTTTTTTTCATGACTCTGTTTCTCTTTTTCAAGAGATTGTTTTTCCTTATGATCAATGAAATCTCATTTAATTTTTTTTTAAAAAAAATTATATTCCAAAAAACCAAAGTCCCTATATTTTAAATCACATGAAAAATAACCATTTTTATTGAAAATATGAGATAAGTATTGATACACAAGAAACTAGTCTTGAGACTTCATTCAACATTGTGCTTTTCTTATTTCAAAACTTTACCACACCTAATCTAGTCACACAATTTTCACAAAATCTAAATTCCAACACATTCATATAACTTTAAAGAAGTAAAAACCTTATAACAATATATATTAAATAGTCCAAGCATCGTTATCAAAATTTAATACACTATTGGAGTAACTTAAGAAGCATAAAATACAAATATATCACACATGGGGGGTAGCCAATCCATATAATTAGTGCACTTTCGCCTACTAGTCCTCCGACCACAAGGCCAGTGTTATTTATCCCACTTCCCCTCACTAGCTAGGGTGGTCTTATTGTGCGCAATAGTTAGCAAAACTATTGTTATCCTAAGTCTTTACTTAAGTGCTACACATTGAAAACATTTTACATTATCTTTATAACTCATTTCATTTTCTAAAAGAGTTTCATGTCCAACATGTATTAAAAAGAATATAGTCATGCCACACATACTATTTCATAAAACAAGTTACTCATAGAAACTATACATGCTTACAACACTTAATAGTTTTCAAACAAGTTAATAACATTACCAATTGAGACATAGTTAAAGGCAAAACATACAATATGAAGAGCTTATTTTCCATGCACATTTTTGAAAGCATTGAGCATAACATAATCAAACATTGCACGACATTTTAAAAACAATTTGAATGCATGTACCTTACCTTATATGTCACCAAATCAAGGCTAAGCCACTTAACCAAGCTCGTCTAGTTAGTTGATCTTGGAGTTTCAAGTAAGCCTAACACATACAACCAACACAATAAAGGAATATATTATTTACTTCAAGACTAGAGATTTAGCTAAATTATTTAACAACCTCTAACAATCTTTCCTCTAGGTTTTAAGTTCTTCTTTTTCTACCTTCATATTTTCACGTCTGTTTCAACAACTTAGGTTTTCCTTGAAAATTTTCTTTCACATACATTCTTTCAGGTTAGAGAAAATATAATTTATCACTTTTAACATTTTCCATGTAATCCATCCTTAGAACTAAGTTCTCTCCAATATCCGTCTCAAAACCCATACCCATTTAATCACTTGAATATTTTTGAAAGTCTTACCATGGTGAGATTGAAAATAAAAAAATTGAAATCAACTCCTAACAAAATAATAAACACAAGAAACTTGGATTTAGAAAAAATGATCTTGAATATTAAACCCTTGATTAATAATATTTAGAGGTTTAATTTCTCACCGTAATTTAACTTTGAGATTAAAGAACACATGCTCATAGTTTTTGACAAGTAAAAACGGACAAGAGAGAAAGAGGAAAACTGAGATGGTATGATATAACAAGAAAAATGAAGAACAAAGTAGAAAAATGTAAAACTTTGAAAAGGACAAGGGAGGTTCGACCAATGTGTCGAAATGAGAAGAAAATGAAAAGTGTGGAGGGCCACCCAATATGAGAAAAATAAAAAGAAAGGCAAAAAAGCTTTGAATTATTTTACTTTCTAAAAAAAGGTCAACAATTCCTTACAAATTTTACTTATATCAAAATAATACATTGTTTTACTTTCATCAAAATAAAATAATATATTATTTGTATTATTTTGATACAAAGTTCAACCTTGTCATAGACAAAAAGGAAAGAGCAATTTCTTGAGGCTTCTAAAAGCTTATCTAGATAATAGTTTCTTTCAAATAATATCTTAGATGTACAATATTTGATAAAAAAATAAAAAAATAACCGTTTTACCCTTAGGTTTAATTTTTATTTATTTATTTATTTATTTATTTTATTTGAAAATTTAGAATTTCACATATTTTTTGCATTACAAGTTGTGGTATGGACAACACTATTAAGATTTGGTCAATCCAAGATATGATACTCATCACATATTTATTTCTTAATCTTTAATGGTTGTTGTTCTGTTTAGTGGCAACAAACGAATTTCTTTATTGATGGCTGATTTCAGATATTATCAAAGATGATCGTGGAATAGAAAAATGAGCTACAATTTAATGGTTTGAGATAGAGTTATCAGTATTTAAGAACCTATAACAGTTTATATGTATTAGTTACATTTAACTACTTGTTGGTAAATGAGCTTTTCTTGTTTAGCGTTTCTCCTATGATTTTTGTTTCATCCTTAAAGAGGTTTAAAATAACTTATATAGGTCACAAGAACAACACAAGTAAAGATGTTACTTGCAAAATTGAAATCAACAAATGAGAATTAGAATACTGTTCAAGCTGTTTTAGGTACAGATAAATTTAACTCTTTAATTTGATGAAGAAATTACTCTTTAATCGGAAATTATCAATTTTTTTGATTATTGCATGGAAGATGCAAAATGAAAAAAAGAATTGATCATATAAGACGTGTTTCTATAATGAAATTTAAACTTCTTATCATCTTTTGTTGTTTTTTTAGCAATTAACGAAGATTGTGTTCTTGTGTAAAGTTTAAACAAGTGCCTTTTTCATTTTGTCATATGTAAAAGTTTTCTGAATTGGGTAATCCATGGCCT
The DNA here is from genome assembly GCF_002168275.2 of Theobroma umbraticum. Taxonomy (NCBI): domain Eukaryota; kingdom Viridiplantae; phylum Streptophyta; class Magnoliopsida; order Malvales; family Malvaceae; genus Theobroma; species Theobroma umbraticum. Next base: position 4,850,780 of record NW_018397256.1, on the reverse strand, counting down.
CTTCGTCTATGTAGCACCAACTAGTTTTGCAATTTTTCACTAATTCTGACATGATTTGAGGTCAATTCATACCTTGTTTTAGACTTTTGCATAAATCGCTTGTATATATCAAAGTTCACCTTGTTTTTTAGATAATAGAGTGTTTAGTTGTTCATCACTGAATATAAAATAACTTTTTTTACATTTTGTAATGAATTATTTTTGTAGTTATATAAAATATTAATTGTCAATTTAGTATGCAGTGATAGCAAATATGGTATTATTGTAGTAAACTCCTACCTAACCTGATTCAAAGCTACTTTATAATCAAATGGCTTTATCTGCAGAAGAACAATTTGTTTTTTCATAATAAAATATGTTATCAAATTATTTAACTAATCAAATTATATGTCAATTAATAATTCTTGCAATGTAGCATGAGTCAGTAACTAGTTATATATTAATTCTAGTGTGCCTAAGAAGTTCAATTTGTTCTTGTTTAACTTTCCCACTATATCTTTTATGTCCACTCTAAGCTCAATTCCAACATGGATAAAAGACAATCATGTATTGCACCAAAATCTCTAGTAAAGCAACATTAATCACTTCATTTAAAAGAATTAGAAAGTGATGCACTTACCCATTGCCTCAAATTCAAACATCTCATTTCTTGCTTTTCTTTTGGTAATTGTTTCAAGAAGTAATATATCTTAGCTATACGTGTTTGCTTTTATCCAAACTCTTCCTTCTGAACCTAATTATTTTTTTTATCATGATTTCTATGTTAATATAGTAATTAATAAAGATTATCATCTACTAGTAATTACTTAGTATTTTTTTTATTCTTTTTTAGAAAAGAGGTTTGTTCCAACACCATTTATTAACTATCGTCAAATAGGTAGCCAATGGTGGAAAGCATACAGAAATGAGTTAATGGATGTTTATCTAGTGCAATGTGGTGCCTAAAGTCTTGGTTTAGTTTGCAACTTTATTTTCAACCAAGATTTTTGCAATGCCAAAATTTCCCACGTGTGCAATTATATCTTCACCTAACAAAACATCGTTAGTTTTTTAAGCACACTGCATGCAGTCCCTGATTGACCATGATGGAATTATTCGAAAGTCATTGCAACATCAACAAAGATGCTTGTTCTATGCCCTAGATACAAGTCATGATCATCACATATTGTTAGAGTCAATGTGTGCCCTACAAGCCAGTCGATATGTTTCCAGTAAAACATTGTTCCTGATTTAATGCATTGAAGTAATAAAGGTTTTTTTTATTTATAATTTTATATATTATCATATGTCTATTATTTAAAAGATAAAATCTTTGTAGTATATACACTTTACATATGAATTATAATATGTTATAATTATGAAATCCTCATTGTATTAAAGCATTACTTCTAAACAGGTTCTAGCTGATGCTTTATTAAGATAAGGCATTCATATAAGCTAAGAGACTAGCATATGTTATGTTCTTTATTTGTGCAACAAGCAATCAATTTCATTAATTGAAATATTAGGATACTTGAAAATAACATATTAATGCTTATTACAAGTAAAAGTGCATTGGTCATAACCCTCCATGAAGATTCCATTTGGTATCTCATTAAATTGTTTATGAAAATATTCTTATGTGCCAATCACACAAGTGATCATTAGACTTGAAATTATCAGTTTATTTTATGTGGAGGTTGTAATACTTTGGCATTACTTTAGGTAGCTCTAGCCAAGGATGTAAAGTAGAGTTTATATTGGTATGTCATAAACACATGAAGATAAATGAATTATAGATAAGGATACATCGCCCTATTGATTCTTGGTATGACTTAGCTCAATCAAATCTTTGACTAAAGTTAAATAAGATTTGAAAATGAGTTTTCAAAATTCATTAATGAGTTGAGAAGATTGTAAGATCTAAAGTTATAACGACAAATATAGAGTAAACACTTCACCATGCTTTATATCTTATTGAGGATATTGGATTATGAAAGATTAAATTACATTAATAGGCTAAGCTCTTTGACTTTTCTTAATATTTGGGTAGTAATGACACATTGCTAGATGTCAATTTTGACTTATAAATATTAAGTAATCAATTAGGAAATTGATGAAGAATACAAGTTGTTTCATTCATCTAATCCTTGCCAACTTATTGAGAACTTAATAGGTCACACACCTTAAAAATTTCAATGTTATGATAGTGTAGTTATATGCCATGTAAACCAATTGATTGGTTGTACATAAACACATGTTGTATTTAAACATTTATTATTTATAAAAAGGTATTTTTTATTTTCAAAAGATTTATAAATATCAATTAGTTGAAATAAAGTTCATAAAATGTTATATCCTTTGCAAAAGGTATTATAAAAGGTTATGATTATGAGAACTTTATTGTATCATGGCTTTATTCTTAAATAACTCATAGTCAAAGTTTTATTGAGAAAAATAGATATTGATAAAACATAACGCACAAGGTTATCACTTGTGAAATAAGTAATCAATCTCATGAATTGAAGTATGGAGATACTTGAACTAACACGTTGATGTTTTTTATCAGAACAAATTCACTGAATATGACCGAGCATGAGAATTCTATTTGATATATCACTAAAATGTCTATGGAATAAATTTTTATGTGATAATTATATAAATTATCTTTAGACTTCGAAATCATTTAGTTACCTTATGTGTAAAATAATATGCTTTGATATTGTTTAAAATGGTCCTAACCAAAGGTACTCAAAAAGATTTAATATTGGATATAACATGAAATGCATAAAGGTAAGTTAATGATCAATAATTGGTTCTCTTTAAGTGAATATAAGGAGAATATCTCATTGTGCCTTGATAAATAATAACTCTTGAAAGACTTAGCTTTAGACAATTAAAGACGTCGACAAAGGAGTTTGTCTGCACTCTTTTAAGTACTTTATTTATTAGAATCAAGTACTCTATCTTCTCTGAAGAAGTAATAAGATGAAATAATTATTTAAAAACTTTAATAATATATCACATCAATTCATGTCAAATAGATTGTTAATGTTATTATTTTTGTTGAGAAGGTAAAGATGTTTTTCAAATTTGACATAAAAATTAATATATTTTCATCGAAATCTCATAGGATTTTTCTATTTCACCTTTTTTTTTATTTTATGTTTGATTGAAAATAAGTTTAAATGATATGTATGAAAAATTTTAAAAAGAAGCATCCTTTGGTAACTAACCATGAAGATGGGAAAACAAAAGAATTTAGCAAAATTTACTTGAGGATAATTCCTTATTTCACAATGGATTAAACATTGCACTTGTACTTTGAAGTAATTTATAACCAATTACTAGGATAAATTATAAGAAAAGTCTTTATTTATTGTCTCTTCTCATGCAAGGCACTTTTTCACTTTTCAATTTCTCTCATTTTTTTTGAAGGGTTTTTAATTTTTTTTTCAATGCTTTTATATTCATTCCTTTCATTATATCTTTAATTACCATTCATATATTGGAGATGCACAATTTATAAATGAATCTTACACATATGATAGTGGTAATAAATGTATTAAAAATAATAGATAAAAGAATATAAGGAATACCAGAGCAATTGGTTCATTGATTGATGTACGATCTTCTTATTTAAAAAGCAAGTTCAAATCCTCATTCTCTCAAATCGAAAAAAAAAAAAATGTAAGGGAGCCAAATCTTTTTTTTTAAAAACTTGTTGGAATTAAATTTTATTAATGATACTTATCTATTTCACCAGTAGCAAGGAGAAAATTGAATGAAAGGTTTAAATCATATACACTAACTTCATTAAAGGATTTGCTTTACTTGTAATTCACAATTAATTCTTCTCTTTTTCTTTAATTTTGCATTTAATGATGCCAAAGAATCAAAAGGAATGTGAATTTTCCTTCGTGCTCCTTTACTTCCCTCTCCATTTTTTTTTAAAATTTAAGAGAATGGATTTAAGTACGGAGATTATATACTAACTAATTACCTCAATGCTTGAGTGCTACTTCCCTCTCTATTTTCTTTCCTTTGTTTTCAAGCATATTATACTAAAATGGCCTACCATGCTCGTGAAGGTTCCCAAAATGCCAACTTGGTAAACAATCTACGAAAAAGGAGTTGACATTTGAAAAGCTAATAATAATAGGTAAAACCTATACAAGTTCCAATATGTCTCCATATTAGTTTAATTTTTAACATATCATTAGCATAAATAAAATTGGATTAATTAAACATTTCACACTGAATTATAATGAAATTATTTATTTGGCACTAGAAGAAAATAAATTTGCAAATAAGCATTTTAACTTTCATTCCATCAAGTACATTACACACCTCGTTAATTTCATTAATCAAATAGATGACGTGACCAAAAAACAAGACTCGTTGACGCTAGCCAATCTGCCAATCCTACTATTTTTTTTTTAATCAAATTCATTTCAAGTGCAATCTATTCAACGAAATCATAATTAGAGTATTTAATTGAGTGAAGGAAAATGTTCTCCCTTTTATAGATAAAAGAATTTATGCGATAGTAACGTTTCATAATTGAATAGAAAAAAAAATCCTGAATCTTATATTTAAACTTGTAAGTAAAAACCTTCATCTATCTAATACACATTTTTTTGAGATTAGAAATATAAAACCGTGCCATGTGTACGTACTCATTAAGAATTGAATTTGGACATAATATTTTAGATTTGAGCCCAACTAAATCGGATTAATTTATTTTATCAATAAACAACAAAATTTTTTATTAAATTTTAATTTTAAAATTATAAAACAAACAAACAAACTGTTGTAGCAAGCTGCTTGAGTTTAAACTAAAAGAAATTCAACCCGATTTGCCATAAAATTATGCATTTATTTTTGTTTCCAAATAACACCCAGCTTGAAGGACTCAACTCAATGAACTTTAGGATAAGCAAGAAGAGGCGTATATATGCGATGGAAAGAGTCCCTTTTCATTCCAAATTCCTACCTTCTCTTTCTTACCCCCCCTATATTTCCTCCATTGAGAGATGATTTCCAGCTAAAGGAATTAAAAATGTGAAACTCATCCATTAATCCTAATTCAGGTCCTCCTGTCTGCGCTAGTTTTCACATGCAACTACAACACCAATTATTTACGCAAGTATCTTTACCAGTAATCCAGTAACTTTACACAGTCCCACTCACTTCCTTAACATTCAAAAACCCAATTCAAGAAAAGCATTCCCAAGTTGCAACCATGTACCTCATAATCTATGCCAATGCTTGTGCCATGATGGAACGATGCGATAGCTGCTGCTCATAAAGTTCAAGGAAAATTCGGTATTTGGCATCATGATACTTCTTCACCCTTGGGTCTTTTGATGGATGAATGACCTGCATGGTTTCAAGAAGTCAAAGACCAACTATTGGCATGAATCTAAGATGGCTTGCTCCTCTAGTTATGAGAACGAATACAACACCAGAAACAAAGGGGAAGGTTTCACTGGGGCATCTGCAACTCCTACTTGCTAAAGTTCAGTGTCAGCGACATCTATTGAACCACATAAAACAAGTGATATGACATGGGTTGTGTAATTAACTCTAGAGATGCTTATTGAATTAATTGCTGAGGATCCGATTTATATAATTTTAGCCAGTCAGATAAAATTACATCAACAAGCTAGGTACCAGCCCAATCATGGACCTAATTGAAAATTGATTCCTGCCATAGAAATGTCTTTTCCAATTAGTTGATACCAATCTATGAGAGACAGCTCCTAGGCCAACTAAGCAAACAAGACCACAATTGCATGCCAGATTTTATGCATTACCATCAGTTGACTTGTCTAGGCTGAACCATTTTATGCAAGGTTTAAAACCATAATAGAGCTCAATTTTTGGCTAGAGCTTCCACATGTTTGTGACACATGTTTTCATGATAAAAGCATGAGCTAATGGACAACTAAAACAAACAAGGAATACTTTGCATACCCGACCAGCCGCATTAAGTGCTTTCATGGCGTCACTGAGACAAGAATACTTCTTCGCAGCTACTGCACCAAGAATAGCAGCCCCTAAGAGCACTGACTCACTTTCACGTGGAAGCATTATAGGGCAACCTGTAAATATTTTAAGAGCAAATGGTAAAAAAAAAAAACAAAAAAACAAAAAGGAATAACAAATTATGAGCAAGAAAGCCACAGTTTTTAATCAACATGTTCCCAGCGATAATAAATGCCATTGCTAAATCCAACATCTTCTAGATGACCCATTTTTCTTGGTTTACGAGACAATTACAGAAATCAAGTTCAGAGTGTCTTCTACAACAAATGTGATGTAAGAATAATAATTTATATACTAAATTTGCTTAGTGTTTTCAACTTTCAGTTAAATTAGATTTCAATGAAGGTACAAAGTACTCAAGTTAATACCACAACCTGCCTCCATGACTGACTACAAACTTCTCTGTTCTTAAGTTCCAACAATAACAGGAAAGACAATCCAAGCAACTGTATAAACCTTATATTCTAAAAGGTCCAAGAAAGGAAGATAATTAATCTCGCTTACTGATGGGAATTTGAACATCTTATCCATGAAACTAATTAAGAGGAGAGAGGGGAAGACAGCACATTAATAACACATTAATAACAACACACCCATGTATCTACAACAACAAAGTAAGCCTTTTCCTACTATGTATGGCAGCTATATAATATTGAACCAGTAAACTCTATTCAAGACCATATCCTCAGTAACTTCAATCAAAGCGAGGCCCTGTCAGTTTTCATCCATTAAATCACACTTTCAAGGGAAGATCTATAGGCTACTCTTTACACACTAAGATGGAGCAAATTTACAGGTGTAAAAACTTAATAAGTATTACATTGTTCCTCATTTTGTTAGATTCAAGATTTTTCCTGCCCACTTGATCGTAATTTAGGATCGTACGAACTACATCTAGCCAAAGTCCATCATTCATGGGAGATTTAAATTCATAACCAATTCTCTTTTCATTAGAATAAGTGGAATACTCGACATGCTATTCAATAAATGACTTGCACAAGTAAAGGATATGAAATCCAAGCTAGGTCAAATGCCAAGCCCGCAAAACTCATCAAGGAGAAGAACAAGTTCTACAATTCCTAACAAAAATTTATCCACGCCAACAATGCCAAGTTAAATGATGCATTCTTGAATCATTCCTGAAGGAATTATTTGCACTCACCCTATCCACTCGTGCTCCTTTCTTTCTCTTTATAGTTGGATCCAAAACTTGACTGTACCAAAACCTCTATAAATTACAGTTCATTGTCTTACTAGGGGTGCGTTTGGCACCACAATACAGTATGGGTGAGGAGTCCCCCCAACCACACCATACTGTGGTGCCAAATGGCACTTAAGAAGTTTTCACATTTAAAAGTTTGTTTATGAGTAGAAAATTTGTCTTTTCCTCTCAAATTTAAAAATATGTACGACAAGATGGAATTCAGCATTCAAGGGCATAGAAAAAGAATCATTGGTCTAAAAAGTCATATACCCCACAGAAAAAAGGTTTTATATGCTATAAACATACTAATTTTATAGACAAATTGATATATGAAAGTTACTAGTCAATAAAGGTATCTGCATGCATGAACATGTGCACAGTACAGCACATGCATGTAAAAAGAAAGAAAACAAATGCACAAACCAATAATATCTGCGTGTTCTTGAATGAAGAGGGCATTTTTTGAGAGACCACCACATGCAAGTAATGTGTCAATCTGCACAAGAAGAAAGACATAATAAGAAAGGACTTCAAGGGTTGGCGAAATGAATTATAAAGAATCAATGCCTCAATGCCAAGCAACCCTCTTCTTTAGTCATAAACAGCAGCAGAAACATATTCAATTAACAAGAAATAATTAGATGGCTTTAAGTTTAAGCTCCTTGCAAGTTGACATGTATCTGGACATCAAGGTCAAGGGACTGCATTTGGGAACCAAGATCAATTGATATGGTCCAACCAAACGTTACCAGTCAATGAGGCACAAATTCCCAAAGATATTAAATATTTGTTTGCAAGAATGGGGTAATTCACACTTGCTTATTTAAAAAATAAATAAAAAACCAATTGAACCATTAAGTTTTCCCTAATCATCAGTAAGGTTCAACTTTGTTGTATATACGAGAAGGGAAAATGAAGGGGTGTGAGTGGGGAGCAGGGAGTGGAAAGGGGGCCAATTTGACAACTAGTAAGGCCATTTGCCAGCAGCCGTTCTAGATCATCATTTGACAACTAGACAGGAAACTTTACACTCTTTATCACATAGCCAAAGCAGGCATCATGGGCTGGACTGAAATGATTGCTTCCAGGTTGGTCCTAGGATAAGCTAATTCCAGTTTTATCCGTTAAGGCAGGTGGCCTATATTTTGTGGACCTTTTGAATGCTGCAAGAAATTATTAGGTGCTCTCAGTGCTAAGCTCAAATTAATCCTTGCTTAATTCTTCAGTATGCAATCACTTAATTCCAAGTCAACTACTACCAAGCTGTTTATCACAAACAGCCCTTGTTAATTTCATAATTATTTCAATCAATAAGAACATAGTATTGAACTGGTCACCAGTGAGGGGGGAAAAACTCATATAGATCAAAATTTTCAACATTGGAAGATGAATCTGAAATACCAAAGAGATAGAGAGAGAGCAGACCTCTATAGCCACTCTATCCTTTTTTGTCAAAAAATTAACAATGCAAATCTTGAGTTTTGGTTAAGGATGAGAGCAAATTCCTAATGCGCAGAGAAATAGCAGCACTGGATTCATACTAACCGGAATTCTGGAACCATTTGAGGCTGCGCATATTCATAATAATGAATGGTCCAAGTTCTGTCACCGGTATAGGATAACTATCTTTCATGGACTGTATTTTAAAACTAAAAACATATGTTCATCCCACAGAAGCATAACAAATTTAACATTGATTTCAGAAAACAATTTTAAAGGGAAAGTAATACACTCATTCTTATTAAAGACAAAGACAAGTGACACAATGATGGGGAAACTAGCAAAAGTTACCATCTGCATTTTGTCATTAGGAAAAAACTCATTCAGAAACCCAGAAAGGGGAGCAGATTACTTTATAGATATGGAACTTTAAAACTATTAAAGTTTAACAGCTGAACAAACATATCTGCTTAAAATAAGTGGATCACAAACGAGAGATATGCATTTCTTGCCTTATGACCATTGGCATTGCAATGCTCCACAATGTGACGTGTACCATATGCAATACCCTGCATTGTGGCAAGGTATAGTCGAGCCAACTGTTTCTCACTAGTGTCGAGAGTCAATCCACACACAACTCCTTTTGCTTTTGGATCTGCAATCGGAGACCTGTTTCATCACAATGGTAAATTCTAAAACTCATAAAGATAAGTAGGTAGTAAGAACTAGAAACTCATAACTAAAATCTTTAAAGGTTTACCTGTTTCCATGGAAGTCAGGAAGGACGTGTATATCTTCAGTCAAAGCAGCTATAAACGGATACTGCATCTCAGACATCATTGATTCTAACATATTGTTCAGCAGCAGAAACAGGGAAGTATCTGGGATATAGAACAGAGAATAGGAAGTCAAGCCAACGCCTAGAAGCAGAAAAAGGGGGAAAGTAGCCAATTACTTACTTTGAGAGGCAGCACGATTTGCAAGTCGAGGAGAAGAAACATGGTTTTCAATTATGTAATCCAATAATGCACCAGTAGCACTCTGCCCACCTTCTGTGAGCCAATACTCAGGTATCATTGCTATAAAGGGAAATGGAAACATAGAATTACCATTAATATTGAGGATCCGCCAAAATTAAAAAACTAAGTACGTAACCTTACATAATAAAAATACAAAGTCATTCACATTATACTGTTGGGAATTAATGTAAGTGACCAAGAAGAATGGTTAAGGAATGAGTTAGCTTTGAGAGAAGTCTCTAACCCAATCCACATTATGTATAGCCATGTGTGACTGTGTGTAAGTGCTAGTTACAAATGAGAAAATATATAGATGTGTAGTTGGCTAGAGTTTATCTGATGGTTTTAGTAAACCCAGTTTCATAGACCGCTAAATAACCAAGATTATGATTTTTCAGACTATACCTGACCAAAATGGTCCCCACACCCCAGGAATAAACAGCTTGTCCCGCGATACCGCCATGTGACAAGTAGAAGTGCCACACACCAGCACCATACGATGGCTTATAGCTTCATTATCATTCTCTGAAGAAGTACCATTTTCCAAAAAGTTAAAAAATTACTGTTAATAAAGCAATTGAAGAAAAGGTGAAATAGTTCTTCACTGATAAACCTTCAGCTTCACAATCTGTCTTGGGTAGACTTTCCATTACCCCCACACCACCAGCATGAGCATCAATCAGCGATGTCCCAACAGGTGTTCCAGCTAGCAGACCCAGTTCCTGAAAACATAAGTTACCAATTTTGAATGAATAAAAACTTAGCCAAGACCTAGGGTTCAACACTTAACAGAACCACCCTCCAAAGCCCACAAAAAAGGATTATGTTTGTATTCTTATATCTAAATAAGAACATTTGCTTTATTAATAGACCTCAAGAGCGCCACTTGAAATCAATGTCAAATCTTCAGTACAAAATTTCTTGCCTTCGCAGCTGTAGGAGTAAGCCCAGAACCCAAACCATGGCCAGGAAAAGCTACACTTCGTCCTGTCATTATAAAAAACGGGTGGTAATAAAATGAAACTAAAAGAAAAAGTTCAAAACATAGTCAACAAGTTCCTTTCACTCATCATTTCAATGTTTTTTGGTACATTCATGATACAATATCTGCATAATCAAAGTTGAAGAATGTAAAACTGGCAAAAAAGCACTAACAAATTCATTGCGCTTCTACGTTGGATGCCACTGTCAAATGCTCTTCTGTATTTGAAATTTGGATGGACAACAAAGTAACATAACAGGTCAGTACATATGTATATTCGTTCTCTAAGTTTTATTTGTGAAGGAACCAAGGAAGGGAAAAAAGATCATAGGCCCATTAGTCTGGTTTTTTCAACTAATATTCTCCACTGAACTACAGAAATAGATCAATTCTCAAGAAACAATGAAGTCCACAAATTAGCTATCCATTTAATGCTAACTATACACTTTTGTGATTAAATTTTGCATCAGCCACCATATGGTGAGAAAATTTTGTGGAAAGTAGAATCACATAAAGATAAGTCGTGACAAACTCATTGCTCTTCTACATTGGATGCCACTGTCAAGTGCTCTTCTGTATTTGAAATTTAAATGGACAACAAAGTAACATAACAGTTGAATAAATATGTATACCCATTTTTTAAGTTTTATTTGTAAAGGTATGAAAGAAGGAAAAAAAGATCATAGGCCCATTAGCCTGGATTTTTCAACTCATATTCTCCACTGAACTACACAAACAGATCAATTATCAAGAAACAATGAAGGCCATCAATTGGCTATCCATTTAATCCCAACTGGACACCTGTGATGAAATTTTGCATTGGCTACCGTATAGTAAGAAAATTTTTTGACAAGTAGAATCACAAGAAGATAAGTCATAGCAAGTCATCACTTTCTACACATCTGTCAATACTTCTCACCGTACCCAACCAGAGGGTGCTAATTTCAGCATTAAATTTCAGAAAAAACATCAAAAATCTAAAATGTCATAATGGTGGAAGACATATCAAGCAACAGTCAGAATTTAATGCTGAATTATCCAACCACCCTGACAACCACATCCCAAAGGAAAATAAAAATTTGAAAGGAAAAAAGAATGGAAAAAAACAAAAGCATTATGCTATTAGATGGAATATTCTTACTTATGCAAACAACTAGGAAATTGAAACACTCACAATAAGAGACTTTTCCAATTTATTAGCAAGAGAAAAGCCCTCTCATGCATTTATAAAACTGTCCATAGTTGTATTAATAGACTGTTACAAACGACAAGTCAATCCTGCCAACACCTTCTATTCAACTCTTTTTGTTGTTTTCCTTTTATTATCAATCAATATGTTAGAAGAAATGAGTACGTATTACTTATAGCCAAGTGATGAAACACATGTAATCAAGCAATTATTGTGTAAGGACAAAGCATTTTGAATAGCAATAAGCCTAAACCAGCAGTCAGCTTTCAGTCTTTTACCTTTTTGCCCTAGTAATGGATGACTTACCAGATATATTCAGGATATTATATATTATTTAAAGCTTTTTTGCTGAATGATAGGGTGTGGTTGATAAAAAAAAGAATGCTTACTGCCAAACTTGAGTTATGGAAAGAGACTTTGGAATCTTAAGCGTTTCCAATTCAGTTTCTCTAAAATAAAATATTTGAAATGTAAATTCAAACAGAATGGAGCATGAGAAGGTGAAGACACTGCAAAATGAAATCTTTAAGTATCTTGGTTCCATTACAGAAACCATTGGAGATATTGATGGAGATCTCACCCATAAGCTGAAGGAAATCACAAGATAGAGAAAAGACCACTAATGATTTACAG